>NC_092348.1:84756303-85986080 GCF_963676685.1 Mytilus edulis
ATGACCTTGACCTTTGACCTTTCGACATTCGTCAAGGTCATTGCTCCACAATGTCATTGCAAAAGACCCTATGGGACAAGGACCTTTTGTTTAAGAGTTTTGCCTAATAATGGCTTTTTATAAACCATAAATGGGGGTTATGTCCCTTACATAATGGTAAAACCAATACAGTCATAACGTAAAAAAGTTGCCCCTTGAAGTACCAAGCATTTTTCACTACTTCAATTTTCTGTATCTGAAACCATTCCAAAGTTATAGGGAAATCAAAGACAGATAAAAATCTAAAATACGACCTTGACCTTTGACCTTGACCTTATTTTCTTTTTTTTGGACCAAGGATCTCAAATCAAAAGACCCTAGGTCTCTATCACTTATGGTTTGCCAGTTTAAAATACATTTCAAAATTTCAAACACAAAAGGGGAAATAACTCTCATATGGAATCTCTATACGGCTTCGGTCAAAATAAAACAGCACATCCTGAGGATATAAGGAGACATTTGGAAAAATAAATTTGTCGGTTTCTTATACGGTTGCGAAGCCTTAGAGATAACAAGAAAAACAGTGTTCGGGGAGATAACTCTTTTTTGGGAAAGTATTCGGTTAAAACGAGTTGGTTTTAAAAGCGTATAAACTGTTCGATATCATATTCCAAAAATCTAAGCGACACCTTGCGAAACAAAAAAACAGCGAAGGAAAAAAATTAGGCGGAAGAAAAAAAAAAATAATAATAATAATAATAATAATCAGAAGAAATCCAATAGGTCTTTCCACGGAAAAGTGGAAAGACCTAATAATCAGAACAAAACCTATAGGTCTTTCAACTGAAAGGTTGAAAGACCTAATAATAATAATCAGAAGAAAACCAATAGGTCTTTCCACGGAAAAGTGGAAAGACCTAATTAAAAACCAATTGTTCAAAGAACAATTGAAGGTCTTTCCACAAGTAAAGATCTATTTTATTATCAAAATATTAAAAATCAATCTAAAATGTCAGTTCCTATGACTTTATAATGTATAAATATGAATTTAAAGCAAAGGTCAAAATCTAGAACGTCCTATTAACCTTTGACCTTGACCTCAATTTCAAGGTCACCAACCAAGGACCTCAAACAAAAAGACCCTAGGTCTGTAATATGTATGGTTAATGAGTTATATCACTATAGGCATGATTTTAAATATAAGATGGGCGAAAACTCTCATTTATTGTTTACGCACCCTTCCAACCAAAATTTATAAGTTACAACATGTCGCAACTCACAATTTAGTAAAAAGAATTTGTCAATATCTTTCACGGTTGTTGAAAATAAGTGAAAATAAGCCAAAATTAAAATTTAGAATATGACCTTGACCTTTGACCTTGACCTTATTTTCATTTTTTTTAACCAAGGACCTCAAATCTAAAGACCCTAGGCCTATATCACTGATGGTTTACCAGTAAGAAACGCATATCACTTATATCAAATGCGTAAGGGGAAATAACTCTCATATGGAGTCTCCGGATAGCTTCGATCCGAATGAATATTCTAATCCTGAAGACATAACGAGCAATTTGGTAAAATAAATTTGTCGTAATCTTTTATGGTTGCGAAGGAGTAGTGGCCACAAGAATAACAGTGTTTGGGGAGATAACTCTTACAACGTAAAGTATTTTGTTACACAGTTGTAAATTTTTAAAGCATATAAATAATACGACATCATATTTCAAATATTTAAGCGACATCTTTTGAAACATCAATATTACGCAAGAAAAAAATTTAGGCGGAAGAAAAAAAAAAAAAAATTTAAAAACCAATTGTTCAGAGAACAATTGTAGGTCTTTCCACTAGAAAAGATCTTTTTTGATATTGAAATATTAAAAATCAGTTTAAAATGTTAGTTCCTATGGCTGTATGATGTATTTAAATGAATTTAAAGCAAAGGTCAAAATCTAGAACGTCATATTAACCTATGACCTTGACCTCAATTTCAAGTTCACAAACCAAGGACCTTAAATCAAAAGACCCAAGGTCTTTAATATGTTTGGTTTATTAGTAATATCACTTTACGCGTAATTCTAAATGTAAGATGGGCAAAAACTCCTATTTATTGTCTGCGCACCCTTTCAATCAAAATATACAAGTAAAGACATGTCGCAACTAACAATTTATAAAAAATTATTTGTCGATATGTCATAAGGTATTTGAAAATAAATGAAAATAAGCCAAAATCAAAATTTAGAATATGACCTTGACCTTTGACCTTGACCTCATTTTTATTATTTTTGACCAAGGACCCCAAATCTAAAGACCCTATGTCTTTATCACTTATGGTTTACCATTTAGAAATGCATATCACTTAATTTAAGGGAAAAGGGGGAATAACTCTCATATGGAGTCTCCGTTAAGCTTCGGTCGAAATGAATATCCTAATCCTGAAGATGTAACGAGCAATTTGGTAAAATAAATTTGTCGTAATCTTTAACGGTTGCGAAGGAGTAGTGGCCACAAGAAAAACAGTGTTTGGGGAGATAACTCTTACAACGTAAAGTATTTTGTTACACAGTTGTAAATTTTTAAAGCGTATAAACTATACGACACCATATTCCAAATATCTAAGCGACATCTTTTGAAACATCAATAATACGCAAGAAAAAAAATTAGGCGGAAGAAAAAAAAAAAAAATAATAATAATTAAAAACCAATTGTTCAGAGAACAATTGAAGGTCTTTCCACTAGTAAAGATCTATTTTGATATTGAAATATGAAAAATCAGTTTAAAATGTGAGTCTCTATGGCTTTATGATGTATTTATATGAATTCAAAGCAAAGGTCAAAATCTAGAACGTCCTTTTAACCTATAACCTTGACCTCAATTTCAAGGTCACAAACCAAGGACCTTAAATCAAAAGACCCTAGGTCTGTAATATGTATGGTTAATGAGTTATATCACTTTAGGCATGATTTTAAATATAAGATGGGCGAAAACTATCATTTATTGTTTACGCACCCTTCCAACCAAAATTTATAAGTTACAACATGTCGCAACTCACAATTTAGTAAAAATAATTTGTCAATATCTTGCACGGTTGTTGAAAATAAGAGAAAATAAGCCAAAATCAAAATTTAGAATATGACCTTGACCTTTGACCTTGACCTTATTTTCATTTTTTTGTACCAAGGAACTTAAATCCAAAGACCCTAGGCCTATATCACTGATGGTTTACCAGTTAGAATTGCATATTACTTATATCAAATGCATAAGGGGAAATAACTCTCATATGGAGTCTCCGGATAGCTTCGGTTCAAATGAATATCCTAATCCTGAAGATGTAACGAGCAATTTGGTAAAATAAATTTGTCGTAATTTTTTACGGTTGCGAAGGAGTAGTGGCCACAAGAAAAACAGTGTTTTGGGAGATAACTCTTACAACGTAAAGTATTTTGTTACGCAGTTGTAAAGTTTTAAAGCGTATAAACTATACGATACCATATTCCAAATATCTAAGCGACATCTTTTGAAACATCAATAATACGCAAGAAAAAAAATTAGGCGGAAGAAAAAAAAAAAAAAAAAAAATAATAATAATAATCAGAACAAATTCAATAGGTCTTTCCACGGAAAGGTGGAAAGACCTAATAATAATCAGAACAAATTCAATAGGTCTTTCCACGGAAAGGTGGAAAGACCTAATAATCAGAACAAATACAATAGGTCTTTCACCTGAAAGGTTGAAAGACCTAATAATAATCAGAACAAATTCAATAGGTCTTTCCACGGAAAGGTGGAAAGACCTAATAATCAGAACAAATTCAATAGGTCTTTCCACGGAAAGGTGGAAAGACCTAATAATAATAATCAGAACAAAACCTATAGGTCTTTCAACCGAAAGGTTGAAAGACCTAATAATAATAATCAGAACAAAAGCAATAGGTCTTTCCACGGAAAGGTGGAAAGACCTTAAAACAATAAAAGCAAAAAATACAACTAAATACAACCAAATACAGCTGATAGTTCCAGATAATTCTTGAGTATTGTTCTGAAACTTTTCATAATTATAAAATTCAAGCAAATGTTGATTAAACTCAAGAATAAAGGTGCACTTTTTTCGAAAAAAATCTCGGTAAATTTTGGATATCTATACTTAATGATGAATTTTATGCGGTAGTTTGAAAGACCTTCTGACGGAAGGAACTATTACAATTCCCAAGGTTTCGCCCACTGCAACCCTGGACTAGAAATAAAATGGGTTGTAGGATAATTTAATAAAGTTTTTGAGTATTAGCAAATGAAATTGAATATGATCCCTTAGTTAACCTCCCAAGTGGCCATTTTAGCGAGAAACGTGTAACAGTTTAATGCTTCCAATTCAACGACGTATCCACAGATTTATTTAGCATATACAGAATCCTTGAATAATTCCGATTATATTGCTGTTCATTCCCAAGTACAGTCGTGTATATTATTCTGAATAACATTCCAAAGACATACTAGCATTAAGGGATTTCTTCGCCCTGACGAAAAAAAGTTTCTGTTATCAGAAGCGTATAGAGATGGGGGAGGGTTGTGCTGTTTTAGGATATAATGATTTTTTTTTTATTGAATGTATACTTGCTAAATCAATAGTCTGCTAATTTACGGACGTTTATTCTCATCGAACATGACATATTTAGTATTCATATTCATTCCCCACATTTTAATGTACAAGCTGTTTGACATATTACTCTAGTATGTTTAGGAACGTATCTTATCCAGAAATCTGATCTTAAACAATGAAGCAAGGACTCCTTGTGAATAGCTATTTAACCTACATATATCATGCATTTGGGAACTGAACTTAAACGTAACCCAGCTAAATGAATATATTATTTAGATTATGTCAGCACATATTTTAAATATTTTTGACATAGAATATATAGTTACTGATGCTTAGACTTTATCCCAAAATTTATAACAACTGGACAATAAACAAAGTTCAAAGACAGTATAAGTTGTCATCATGAAATCATGAATGACAATCACACATCATCTTTTGTAACTCTGTAAAAAGTAAAATAACACAAATACCGAGCTCCATGTAAACAATTAGTATAAATCATAATGGACGAAAAATAGCTAACCATCTGTTGTTGCATAATACATATATCATAAAAGATCTACAAATAAGTCAACATGACCAAAATGGTCATTTGACCCCTTAAGGAGTTATTGCACTTTATAGTCATTTTTTACCAATTTTTCGTAAATTTTGGTAATCTTTTACAAAAATCTTCTCCTCTGAAACTACTGGGCCAAATTTAACCAAACTTAGCCACATTATTAGGGTAACTAGTTTAAACTAGAGGCTCTAAAGAGCCTGTTTCGCTCACCTTGGTCTATGTGAATATTAAACAAGGGAAGCAGATGGATTCATGACAAAAATGCGTTTTGGTGATGGTGATGTGTTTTTACATCTTACTTTACTGAACATTCTTGCTGCTTACAATTATCTCTATCTATAATGAACTTGGCCTAGTAGTTTCAGTGGAAAATGTTAGTAAAAATTTACAAATTAATGAAAATTGTAAAAAATTGACTATTAAGGACAAAAACTCCTTAGGGGGTCGATTGACCATTTCGTTCATGTTGAATTATTTGTAAATCTTACTATGCTGAACATTTATGTGACGTATAAAATTTTCTGACGTCAGACACTCAAATCAATGAATGTGTTCGTAGATAGTAGATGTTTTGTGTTCTGTTAAATTGTTCCTTTTAAAATTGTTATACGATGATGACTGATGTACCCATATTTTGACTATTGTATTTGTTGTGTCTGTTTATTTAACGCATCAATGTAAATGTATCGGAAATTGATGAGACTGTCATTAAAATGAGAGGATTAGCGCTATAGAACCTGGTTTTAACCACCATTTTCTACATTTGAAAATGCCTGTACCAAGTCAGGAATATGACAGTTCTTGTCCATTCGTTTTTGATGCGTTTTGTTACTTGATTTTGCCATGTGATTAAGGACTTTCCGAATTGATTTTCAGTTCAGTATTTTTGTCATTTTACTTATCATTGCTGTTTACAGTTTCATTTATCTATAATAATATTCAAGATAATAACCAAAAACAGCAAAATGTCCTTAAAATTACCAATTCAGGGGCAGCAACCCAACAAAGGGTTGTCCGATTCATCTGAAAATTTCAGGGCAGATAGAAATTGACCTGATAAACAATTTCACCCCTTGTCAGATTTGCTCTAAATGCTTTGGTTTTTGTATTATATGCCAAAAACTGCATTTTACCCCTATGTTCTACTTTAAGCCATGGCGGCCATCTTGGTTGGTTGGCCGGGTCACCGGATACATTTTTAAAACTAGATACCCCAATGATGATTGTGGTCAAGATTCGTTCAATTTGGCCCAGTAGTTTCAGAGGAGAAGATTTAAGTTAACGACGACGGACGACGGACGACGGACGACAGACGACGACGGACGACGGACGCAAAGTGATGGGAAAAGCTCACATGGCCCTTTGGGCCAGGTGAGCTAAAAATGTGTGCGGTGACCCAGCCAACCAATCAAGATGGCCACCATGGCTAAAAATACAAAAATTTAGAACATAGCGGTAAAATATAGATTTTGGATTAAAACTCTGAAACCAAAGCATTTAAAGCAAATATGACAAGGAGTTAAATTGTTTATCAAGTCAACATCTATCAGCCCTGAAATTTTCAAATGAATTGGACAACTGGTTGTTGGGTTGCTGCCCCCAATTGGTAATTTTTAATGAAATTTTGCGGTTTTTAGTTCTTATTATCTGGAATACTATTATAGATAGAGATAAACTGTAAACAGCAATAATGTTCAGCAAAGTAAGATCTAATAATATGTCAACATGACCTTAATGGTCAGTTGACCCCTAAAGGAGTTATTGTCCTTTATGATAAATTTTTAACAAGTTTCATTAATTTGGTAATTTTTTAGTAATTTTTTACAAAATATTTTACTCTGTATCTAAAGGGCCAAGTTTATATAGATACAGAAAATTGTAAGTAGCAAGAATATTCAGTAAAGTAAGATCTACAAACACATCACCATCACAAAAACACAATTTTGTCATGAATCCATCTGACATGTCTGAGTCCTTTGTTTAATATGCACATAGACCAAGGTGAGCGACACAGGCTCTTTAGAGCCTCTAGTTTATTTTTGCATTGTGTTTTTTCTCTTGTACATATGATTGGTCATCATTTGAATAGAAAAGACAAATTGCTTTTTCTTTAATCTTTAAAGGAATTAGGTTTTTTAGATAGTAAAACCAAAAAAAGGTATGTTTATTCCCTTTGGTTTGATTGATTATTTATATCTGCCTTAAAATAAATATTCACACTTACATTAAAGAAATTGTGATTTAACCGGGGGAATAATGTTTACATAATACAACAATTCTATAAGAGAAAAAAGTATTTTTTTCATTTTGAGAGAGAGCAGTTTCTACATATATGATGGCATCCCACCACGGCTACTTCTGCTGTTTGTACAGAAAAATATACACACATTCCAAATGAAACAGTTCTGGAACAGCTTATGCATGCCCTTTATGAGATAATGTTTTTCCAAATAGGAAAAGATTTGATCACCAAATGCCATGAATAAACATGTTAGATTGTGACACAGTGATGACTGCTGTCCCCATGTTATGACAATGTTACCTATTATGTCTGTTTTGTTAACGCATCGTTGTAAATATAATGAAATGTGATGCGACTGTCGTACATTGATAGGCTTAGCGCTATGATACCATGTTCAATCTAATTTGAAAATCCCTGTACCGAGTCAGGAATATGACAGTTGTTGTCCATTCGTTTGATGTGTTTTATCATTTGGTTTTGCCATTTGATTATGGACTTTCCGTTTTGAATTTTCCTCGGAGTTCAGTATTTTTGTGATTTTACTTTTTTCCGAAATTAACGACATTCAATCCTATTTTCAGGATTATTTGTTGTCACTCGCTCTTTTAAACAAGTGATACTTTTCAATATTCACACTTGCATGTTTTTTATCTTTACGATCTTTAATATTTCATTTGTTTGATTCGAATAGATGTCGAACTTTGGCAAAGAGAAGAGAAAACAAGGAAAACTTTCATGAAGATGTCTGAAACTGGAATGTTACGAAGAAATGACATCTACCAGATTTGGGAGCAAAAAGAATTCCGTCACATATTACCATTTAAAGAGTATATATTTGATATACTGATACATCTAGATATCGTATTTGAACAGCGTAGATATGATATAAAAACAGGAAGTCGGTTACCAGTAGAACACTTCTTTGTACCAAGTATGCTTACACAAAGAAATGACACAGATTACTTGATAAAAGAATGTACACCAGAGAGGACTCTTAGTTTGGCCTTTGTTTTCAAAGACAGCATCATACATCCAGCCTTACAAAACTGTATAATATGCACATGTCTAAGTATGTGGACATTAAAAGAATACCAAGGACAGAAACTTATATTTTCTGGGTTTGTTGGGTTATCATTTGATAAAGAGCATGATATTGTTGTCTTTGTAAAAGGGAATAAGATCTTATTGTACCTAGTTCACAAGCGGTCCAAGGGCCTGATAGTACCTGAGATAGCCACTAGTGTCAGAGAATGTTTGCATTTAACATTGGAGAGGATTTCAGAATTTTATCTGTCCACTGTCCGAGGAAAAAATAGCGGTCAACTCCCATTTCAGACTGAATATTCCTGCTCAAGATTTATCTGTTACATTCAAGAAGAAACGATTGCCTTAAAAACTGATGAGTGCGTTTGTAACCATGGTGACAACATTAAACTCTACTGGAAGGTTTGGAACCAGGATCCGGTTTGTATACTAACGTTGAATATGCAAGTTATTTTGTAATCTGACACTTAATTTCCCCTACCGGACTATCGAGATGCAGTTGAAGTCAAATTAGCATAAAACTTAGTACACAAGTCCCACATGATCTTTCTAATCTTAATGCTAACTTAGAGCTTTGACCAAAATTTCACTGAACACATAAAATGATAATGTGAGACTCAGTGGTGCATATCTGTTCTGTGGACACATTCTTGTTATCTTAATATCTTTTTATAGCATATGACGGTAACACGAACGTAATAGAAAATTATTTTTTCGTGGAAAGCAAAAAAAGTAAAATTAGAATTACTACATTTTGTAAATTTCTGGTTTTACATCAGGAAACGTTTTATCCATTCAAATATACTAGTAATTGTATAAGTTGTCAAGAAAGGTATGGTTCTATTTGCTCAAAAGTGAATTTCAAAACATAACTTATATTGCAGGGGGAGGGAGAGGGTTACCTTTTTGTTATTCATTTCAGCTCTCCGGTTTGCAGTTAACTAATAAGTTATTTACAGAAAGATATGTCAATGTTAATCAATCGAATTTGGGTCATAGCTACTGTTTAGAGTTCAAATTGTTGTGTTTAGTATATGCTTTGTTATAATATGTGGTTGTGCAGTTAATTGTGGACGTTGAATTTACAATTACTTATTTTTTTCCTTTATAGAAACAAAAGCATTGTGATCCGGATTGTACAGGTATGTGTTTTGTGTTTTGTTTTTAACTTCGTGTTCTGTTATTGATAGAATAATACCTAAAGAAGTTGATAAATAATTAACATGATATCTCAGTGATACTTCCTTATCTGACTGAACTAATCAGACCACTAAGGTGTCAACCCCTATACATACCTTAGTTGTATGTAATACAACATATAAGAAGTTGGGGATTTCAATATGTATGTGGATTTCAATGCTCCTTGGTTTCGGAATAAACTTTTTTACTATTTAACTGTTGATTTCAGACACTGATGCATTCCAAGATCGATTTCCCATTCACAGGTCAGCTACATCTTTTTATGAAAAGTTTGTTGTCTTTCAAAAAATAGGAATGATATAGACACATTTCTTGTTTATTCGTCACAAAAAATCCAGTTTTTGAAGAAATACCTGCAATGATCCCAACCAAAATACTTTGAAGATGACATCAAACTACTCATATGATCTGCTGAATATATACATTGAGACTTTGCCCTCAGAGGCTAAATATGGCAAGGAATCAATAATACTTATATTTGAACAAACTATCGGTCGTCTGTATATGCATTGGTCGTATGCATCCCTAACGGCCGATCTGTTATTGTAATCATATTAAGTATAATTCATAGAACGTTTTCAAAGACAAAAAGAAAATAATTTTGCAACATTTATTTATTTCATTTTAACAAGATTGATCGTTTATATAAATATACAGTGTTAATTTCCATTGTTTAACCCAAACGTACATTTTAGATAAATAAATTGAATGAAAAATATGGTTCTTAATTTGTGCATTGTGATTAAAAATTCGATATGTATCATTACTTTCTTTTGTTTACAACTCTGAACTAGAACTATTTCTAATATTTAATTTTATGACTGTATCATGTGTTTCCATAAGTTTACCATAGTACTATCATATGGTTGCCTGGGTTAAAAATTAATGGTAAATCCTAATTTTTAGTGTTTTAATTCTAATCATACCGTTTTATTTTATTGACATAACTGCACAACTCGATTCTCAATTACTTGGTAAGATAATAGTTGCAAAGAATCCTGCTCAAACTTTAGTGAAAGACGGGTTTAACTTTGCATTGCTGCGAGAGTTTATATTTTTTGTTGAAGGCAATTGTAGTGACCTACCATTCAATTGAGTTTAGTTATATGTCTTGTGTTTCTGTCTCTGCCCTAGATTTTCTATATTTTGCATGTGTAGTGCATCATGACATAAGACATTGTTACGTGTACCATGATGAGCTTTCGTGCAGGACTGCTGTGTGCATTTTTTACATGGAACTCTTAATCAGACTTTGATTTTTTGACTCCTGACCTACATGTATGCACGTTGGGTGTGTCATCATGTTGCAGTGTGTTCCTCGATTTACTACCTTGATCTCAAAATATAATTTTCAATTGATCTTGCCTCTGAATATATGGCATGTAGATGTATTGTCATAAGATGATGAGTCTATTGGCACGAGAAACTTCATGTGAGCTTGACCTTTGCCCTCAATGTAAAACTTGTATATTTTGTTTGAATTAAATGGAGAATTAACTGTATGATTGGCACTCATAGCACATCTTCTTATATATATATATATTAGATATATAGATATATTGTTAGTTTAGTGTACCACAATGATCCTTTTCTCAAAATTCGCTTTGTGGTTTTTTTTTACAAGGATCTCTTGACTAGACTATGACTTTTTGACTCTTGACCTTTGCATATTGTCTCTTGGTATGATAACCTTGACGTCAAGTCAGGAGTCTGTTTTTTGTTAGTCTTGTATGTTTTTAATTGTAAGTTAATTTTTATGATTTGGAATTTGAACTGGTACACATTTTGTTAAGGGCCATCTGAAGCCCGCCTCTGGGCGAGGTATGTTCTCGCTTTGTTGAAGACCCATTAGTGGCCTTTGACTGCTTTCTGTTCTTTTGTCATGTTACGGTCTCTTTTACACATTCCACATTTTCATTCTCAATTTTTAAGAATGTTTGGTTCAGATGAAACTAAATCCTTTAATTTCCGTGAAAATCAATTAAGAAAATTTACTGCTTCAGTAGCATCATGTGCTGCCAGTTGTGATAGATAATGCAAAATGTTTCAATCATTTTACCTTAGATTTCATTTCATGAACATGTAGGTATGGATAGTCTGATTTTACATCTTAAATATTCACACAGAAGGTATATGCATATCAATAAACTGAACTCAATGCAAAGCACCTTTAAAGTACTTTTAGACAGAGAGCTCAATCTAGTGAAACACTTTGTTATGTTGGTCACATGTAACTTGAAATATCACTGTCTGTTACCAATCTGCACCGAGATCCTGAAAAAAATGTGCATGTTAAGTCTATTAAAAGAAGAAGTAAATAAGCTGATTACTGAAATAAATGTAGATTATGTCTATTAACCACAGATGCCCCTGCTTGTGAAAAAAATGAGTAAACTTCCACATATATATACGGATGCAGGATTCACGTAATGTTGACCGTTTTGTGACCATAACCATTGTGAATAAGTTTCAAAACATTTGGTTGAGGCAAATTTAAGTTAAAGAACGGATTCAACAGATTTAGCATTTTTCCTATCTCAAGGCTCCGGGTTGACATTTGTATCATTCACTATTGGTACTCGTACCACAACTTCTTACATCTAAAACTCATGAACAGTGACGCCATCGGGACACAATATCGAACTTAATAGATCTGTGTTATGGGGTAATGCGAATCGCGTATAAGGTTCATAACATTTGATTGACTCGAGACTTATTAAGAGAAAGGAAACGGAAAAGTCAGCATTTCTTATGTTTTTAAAGGGACATGATAACTCTTGAACGGTAAAAGTGACGCTAAAAAATTTTCAAATTTGATTTTGTGTTGGTATGTATATGCCTGTAATTCAATGGTTGTCGTTTTTTATGTGTTACATACTTGTTTTCGTTCATTTTTTGTACATACATTTGTTCGTTTATTTTTTCGTTTGAATATTGTTTTACAATGTAATTTCAGTGCATTTTATTGCTAACTATATGCGGTATTAACTTTGCTCATTGTTGAAAGCTGTATATGACCTATAGTTGTTAGTGTTTGTGTCATCTGGTCTCTTGTGAAGAGTTCTCATTGGCACTCATGTCACATTAGGTGGAGGGTTGGGATCCCGCTAACATGTTAACCTCGACTTATTTTATATGTACGTGCCTATCTTGTTTTTCGTTTAATTTTTGTACATAAATTCGACCGTTTGTTTTCTCGTTTGAATTGTTTTACATTGTCATGTCGGTGCCTTTAATAGCTGACTATGCGGTATGAACCTTGCTTATTGTTGAAGACCGTGTGGTGACCATGGCTACATTGTATAGTTGTTAATTTCTGTGTCATTAAGTCTCTTGTGGATAGTTCTCGTTGGCACTCATGCCACAGCTTCTTTTATATATTGTGCATAAGTTTTGTAGTATTTGCAATTGGTTGAGGCAAACTAAAGTTAGGAGAGCGGAACCCGTTTTTATGGGACAATTGGGACAGACGGACTAGGGTAACACTTTATGCCCCTCAATTATGGCGCCAACAGTTACACAGAACTTCTGACTATTGTGCTGGTGATATACATCCCACTAGCACTGTCATTAACACATGTACACATAATTTTATTATAAAAATATTCAATCTTAATTTTGATTTCTTTATTTTTGGCCGAATGATTATATGCATGCCCTTCACAATGACTGAATGAGTATCAATTTGACAAATTTATTGTACATATTATACATCTATGTAATATTTTATAACTTATTTTCCAACTAATTAAAGCTTACCAACTTATTGATCATCACTTTCCTTTATATGTCTTTTAACATTCTGTTTTGAACAAAAAGATTTATTACATATTTCACATGTATTTCTATCAAATCTGACATTATTAACAAGCCATTAAATAAAATTCAGTCGAACTTGAAAATAAATTTGCAATCAAATATATATGCAAGTTGTCAACTGGTTAAGTGGCTAGATGCACATATCGTTAGCCATATAAACTACATGTCCTAATTGGGTGGTTTTAAAACTTCTAGACATATTTACGAAAATAAGGGATGAGTAAATGAAAATAAATGAAAACAGAACAACTGAATTAAATAAAAGGATGTTCGATGTACTGTATACTTCGGTTTATTTTAAAAATCTATACGATGCTTTTTTTGTATCTAGTTTCCTTATCAAAATAATTAAAATGATAAGATAAATAACTTACAGCTTCCTTTACCGTCGATGCTAAAATGTTTAATGTTATAAAACAATTTTAGCGTCTTTGACCTACTTTACCTTTTTATTCGGATACTTGCGGTTATCTTCTGTTATGTTTAACGGGAACATAAGAAAGATCTAGAATAAAACCCAGATGGAACCAAGAAGTTGGGTTGCCTTAACCAAACAACCCGGATGTTGAACCAGTTACTATGGTTTCGAACCAAAGAACCAAGGTTCAGAACCAGAAAACCCAGACGGAGCCAAGGTTTAGAACAAGAGTGACCGGATATAACCTAATTCCATTCGGAATTCTCATGACTTTTTATACCTTCAACGTATTTTCCAAATCATTTATTTATTTAGTATATTTATATATAATATATACATACCAAAATAGTCATCAAATGTGACATTTTAACAGTGTGGATTATCAATACAGTGTATGCATACATATTTATACATAATATATTAGTGGAAAATTTACTGAAGTTTGTTTTCTCGTTAAAAAAATGTCCAATATATGAACTAAATATTTGCTTTAAATTAGAGACAATTGCTGATTACTGATATTGAATTTTTGGAACAAATCAAATGATAAGAAGATCGCTGGCACTAATGAAAGCGGAACGATACAAGATGTCAAAAAAGAAAGCATAACTTACTGTGCGTACATAATCCACCAATCAAAAGTGTATTCAGTTAAAATTTCACAATTGAATAAGAAGCTATCTGAAATTACAGTTTAGACGACATTTTGTATCTTTATATGTAATTCCATAAAAACAAATCTTCTGTTTATTAGTTTTTTTTTTGTATCACAGACACATCAAGCATATCGACTAATTTTTATTGGCGACTCAAATTTTGTAATTATTCTACTAGTTAAGAAAGATTAATAGTAACAGGAATCTCAGAGAGATGTTCCAATCAATATCATGGGGAGCGGGCTATGTATACAGCGTTTTATTTCAATTTGTGAAAAGTTGCATTGTTCAGTATAAGTATAATATTTGCATCTACTTTCATTTTATATAAAAACTCAGTTTTTATGAATAATGTAAATAAATTAGTCGTATACTAAGAAGATCATTTGACTGCTAGATACAAATTATTAACAAGTTTACCCACTATATATATTTGGGTTTCTCATCAAATTTGTCAATATAATGATGCTGTAAAGAATTTGCAATTAAATAGGGGGGTATCTTGCTATGAAAACAGGTTTACGAAACGTGCGTCTGACGTACTACACAGGCAAAATTTGCTCACCTGAATTTCACATGAATCTCATATGAAATTCACATGACAAATTTCACGTGAGATTCACCTCAATATAGCTTATACATGAAACTCACGTGAAAATTTTCATGTGAATTTCACGTGAAATTTACAACAACAAAAAATTATATTTTTTTCATGATTTTGATTAAATTTAAAAATTTAGATGTTATTTGAAGTACCCTTTTTTTTAAATTCATGTGAATTTCACATGAAAACAATTTACGTGATTTTGATGTGAAATTCACATGTGTTTCACATGAGATTCACATGAAAGTCACAAAAACTGATTTCACGTGAGTTTCACGTATAAGCTCGTTTGAGATGAAATTGATGTGAGTGAAATTTGCCTGTGTACATAATATTCCTGGTACATTTTATAACTATTTAAATATTATCTAAGAGATAGGATATTTATCATTGTATAAATATTTCATATGTTGTTAAAGCTGTTTGTTTATTTAGAGTATGTGTAAACATTTGTCATACACATTTGTTATATATTAATTTAAGGTTTGAGTGAACATGTATTATCTCAGTTTCCAAGTAACACAGAGCTGCTTCGTTTGTCTTTTAATTGTGATAAACGCATGATACATGATTTAGCTATCTATCTTGACATGGAAGAATCAGAATGGAGTGATATTGTAGAGAATTACCCAAGAAATACACAAATGGTCAAGTTTTTAACACTTATTGATTTGAGAGAGAACAATGGAATACGTTTTGGAGATTTGGCCAAGGGCTTAAGAGAAATGAAGATATCTACACATACCTTATGTATGGTAAGCTATGTATGATACTGATAAATTATATATATTCCGTATCAACTTTACAAATAATGTATAATGGTCTTGGTGTATAGATTATGCGTACTGACGTTATTTATCATGTCAATGACGTGTTATATTTTTCTTTTATTTGCCTTGTTTTAAAAAAAATATTACTTTTACTGTTGGGTTTGTTTTCTGTGATATCCATTTGACGTGGATCGGTTCTTATACATCCCGTCCATGTGTTTGTTTTATCTTTCGATTTTGCTGGTGTGTTTTGTACGCGTGAGTTTTTGTGTTTCATTGTTACATTCCACGTGGCTCTGCACTTGTAAAGATCTTGTCACTCTTCTACTCTTCTTCTTATTCGTCTTCTTTCGTAAATCCCTCCAATATATCAAATTTATTTTTGAAATCACAAAAATATAGTTGAATAATCCTTATCCAGTAGAACAATGTGTTTACATCCACAAGTGCAAAGTTTAAAATTTTTATTTAAAATTTTTATTCTGTACACCAGCAATAACTTATTTAAATGTTCACTCAGTATAGTTAAAATCTAAAAAATAAAGATACTGTCTGTAAAATTATAGAATTTAACTTGTCTAATATCACACAGAGATCGTCAGACTCACAATAGACTATAAGCATTAAGCCTTATAACATGCATAGCATAGCAGTATTCTCTTGAGATTACTTAAACAGTTAGAATAAATTCCTTGTCATTAGGTGAAGGAGACACTGACAGTCAATTATTAGTTGGCAGATTGGATGTTTATTAATAAACTGAATTTTCCATTTTACCTGACCAATTTTAGATATAACAAGTTTCTTCAGTATTTGAAATTGTAATTTTCTTATATAATTATATGCCGAACATCTAGTGAGTACATGAGAAAGAGTCTCATCTTCCGATCAGTATATAAGGCAAGCTGGATCCCGCTCGAACTGATAGAATTTAACTTTATGGATCTGTAGAATGTATATTCCTGTTGCCATTTGAGCTTTTGTTACTGCCTGTTTAACTTGTTTAACGGAGTTAGTAATGGTATCCCATTTATCATGTATTTTTCTTTTTTCCATATTGCCAAATGTAAGTTTACGCAGAGTTGTTTTTAAATTGCAGTCGTCTCTTAATTTGGAAGTCCAATATGAATTGATTGATGTTCTGATAATTTTTTTCCAATCTAGGTCATTAAAATGGCCGTTCATTATTTCACTGAATGAAGGTAATTGATACGTTTTTGTACATACTGAGTACGTCTTGTATTTCAACAACGAAGCTAGTTGGTTTTCCACTTATATGTTGTCTGCGAGCTATTTCTCTGATAGACATGTTATCTCTCGTAGCAATGAAATATAAGAGACTCCACTGGTTTCTTATGTGGATTTCTGCGGCAATTGGAAGAGCGCCAACTAAGAGATATACTGCTGAGGTAGCTGTTCTATTTCGTAAGGACTGGAGGTATTTTAGTGTGCTTAGATGGAAACTGCGGAGTGAGACCATGTCCTTGTTTTGAATACAATAATCTTGGGACATATATTTGGTAAATGTTGACTGAAGTTCTGGGATTTAATCCATTTGTTCCATGGACTCCACTTTTGATCAATGGGTTTAGAGTTCTCCTAGCCAATGCTATTCTTTCGTCAACATATATTTTACTGTAATCATAAGTAGTTCTCTTTAGTCCAAGGTGTGTGGTCTCAGATTTGATATATATATCATTTTATCCAAGTTTAAGGCTGTCTAATTTATTATTAAAGTTGTCTGATTTTTGCTTTGAAATATTCTTGATTATGGTATTACTCTTTACAGGATGTATTTAAAATCTATGGTCTGCAGCATATGTATACACAGTGTCCAAAATTTCTTGCATTTCTGTATGATCATATGACAGTAAAACGATTGCGTCAGCTCACGTAGGGCATCCTTTGTAGGTGTTCCCAATCGAGATACCAATTTCATGTTTTATATTGCATAGTAGTTCGTTTATATATTGTTTATAGAATACGTTATTGTTCTATTATAATATCATTATTTTATTGTTCTATTATCATTTAGAAAATACCTTTAACGACAAAATTATTTTACTCGCGTAGTGGTATTAACCATATGTGGATTCTTAAACATTTTAAAGAACTTCTGGATAATTTTAATCTCGGTATTTTTCTTAAATTAGTTCTAACAATAATTTTGATTGTTCAACCCTGTATACCACCATTCCCCATGTAAAATTATAATTTTGAAAATACTTTAAACGACAAAATTATTTTATATTTCTTCCTGTTTGGTGTTTACATTTGCAGACGTCAAACAAGCAAAGCAATGAACGTGGTTGTTAAATTTGATAGATGCTTTTTGTCGTTTTTTTGTTAAATATTTGTTTATTTTGAGATTGTGATACAGTGATTACTGCTGTACCCATATTTTGACAATGTTATCTGTTATGTCTATTTTGTTCACGCATCGTTGTGAATATAATGGAATTTGATGCAACTGTCATACAAGTGAGAGGCATAGCGCTATAAAACCAGGTTCCATCCACCGTTTTCTACAGTTGTAAATGCCTATACCAAGTCAGTAATATGACAGTTCTTGTCCATTCTTTTGATGTGTTTTATGATTTGATTTGCCAAACAATGAGTTTTTGTTCATTCCAGTACAGTTCAAGTCAGTTTGTCTACCATTGTCCTTGTTACTTTACGGGTGATATTTTTTTTATTAAATTGTTTTTTGACTTGCAAAGAAATATTTGTTTTGGTTTAAAAAAAAAAGAGGGGTAACACCTTCACGCATGTGTATTTCTTAGCATTTGGATAAAACCATTTCTAGCAATCTTTATGTCCTAAGGGAAAAAATAGAAGGACATAGTTTGCATAAATTACACCTCAAGTCAAATGTATCTGAATTTGCCCATGATTTCAGATAGGATGTATGTTCTTAAATAGAATAGTTTTGGTTTAAGTTATACCCCTTTCCATGGATAATCTTTGTTCAAATTAGACAATAATTTTCAAGACCTTAATTGACCTCTGTAACTCAACATGGTTTTTTAAAAATATTTTTAAAGATAGCTTAATGGATTGATAATTTAGTCTTAGATGTATGAGTTTGTTATTAGTTGAGAATGGCTTTGAACTAGCTGTCAGTTAACTGCGAGTACTCTCAGATCTGAACTAACTGTCAATTTGTTGTTGGGATGTACAAGTTCCCGGTCACGTTCACTTTGTCCATCTGATGAGTTAAGCCTTTTTCACTTGATTTTTATAGTTTGTTCTTATGTTGTACTGTTATACTACTGTCCCAGGTTAGGGGGAGGATTGGGATTCCGCTAACATGCTTTACCCCGCCACATTATGTATTTATGTGCCTGTCCCAAATCGTTGTCGTTTGTTTATGTGTTACATATTTGTTTTTCGTTCATTTTTTGTACTTCAATAAGACCTTTAGTTTTCTCATTTGAATTGTTTTACATCGTCATTTCGGGATCTTTAATAGCTGATTATGCGGTATGGGCTTTTCTCATTGTTAAAGACCGTACTGTGACCTGTAGCTGTTAATTTCTGATTCATTTTGGTCTCTGTGAAGAGTTCTCTCATTGGCAGTCATACCACACCTTCTTTTATATAAATTGTAAAATTTAACATCAACACTAACACTTAGTTAACTTCTATAAGGAGCGACCCACTTTAAGAATTATTCTTCTTCAAAAGGGATTTGATTGTATTGTCTTGCCTGCGACAAAAGAATGCTATGCATAGGGATCCTCAATCGATGGTGTAAACTATAAATGTATATAAAGATTAATATTCCAGAAGGTGCTTCAAGCCTTGTATATGGATGTTTCTGACCTTGTCATCATTTTCATGGTTCATTTTCAAGTTTTTGTATATTTAATTTTGTCTGAAACTATAAGCAATAACTAAGTTAACTTGTTTAGTGTCTAGAACGCTTGTACGGTGTTGATATATGTCTCACAGGTTGATCTGATCCTTTACCTCATGTTACCTAAAATACACTTTTTTGTTGTATGGTCTGCTTCTAAGATGATATTCACAATAGGTAAATGTATTGAATACTTGTAAATTTACATATCAGTCTGACAATGTTAAGTTCAACTGTACCTCATTGGCAATGTTCATCAACAAACGAAACGTTTTTATGGTTAGGCTAATTTCCAAGATCCTTTTTACAATTGTTATGAATGAAATGTCCGTTCCAAAAGTATTTGCTTAATAAATATAGGATGATTATACTAAATCTCTCAAATAGCATCATCGATTAATATAACACTAGGTCATCACAATCCTTTTATCCGGTTTATTTCCATTGTGCATCATTTGTCGATGCAAGTAACGTTGATCTTTTACTGAAAATAAAGCATAAAAGTATACAAAGGCAATTTATGTATTTGTTTTTTGCTTTTTTACAGCTTGATATTTATTGTAAATGTGTAGTAAGTAATGATAGATATAATGAGAATACTATAAAATTAAACTGTATGCAACCTCGTTTCAATGACATGAAACAAACATTTTCACTTTAAAAACATCTTTTTCTAAATTTGCTGAGGGAATAGCCAGTTAGCTTTTCCCTATTGAGTTATGGCTCAATATAAAAAAAAGAAGATGTGGTATGACAACTATCCACCAAAGTTAAAATAAAGTTGATGAAAGCAATGATAGGCAGCCGTACGAACTTAAAAGTCAATAACAACTAATAAAAAATCAAAACCGAAAGTCAATTAATGTCTTACTGTTCATCCCTTGATATAATTTGTAGACATACTCTACATGAGTAACATGGCGTCTATTACTTAAAGAGCATCTGAAAACTCTTTTTTCGGAAGTACATGCTATAAACATTGTTTAAAATGAGGTTCGCTTCGTTAAGTCTTTAATTAGGCAGGAGTAACATGACGTCTATTACTTATAGTTTTTAATTTTTCATAAAGTGTTTTGTATACTTTTTGGTCTGTTCTTCATGTTTCGTTTTTGCCATGATTTTGTCAGTTTATCATCGACTGATGAGTTTGGAATGTCTTTGGTATCTTCTGTCTTTTTATGTCTAATGTGCTTGGATGAAAAAAAAGTGATAGCAGTTGAGCTATACTGAATTATTTGAATCACAAGTCACACTGTGTGTTAAGTTATGTTTCAGCAAAATTTCATAGAAATTTGGTATACAAATATTCGGAGTTATTGTCATATGGTCTACATTTCTTGTAGAAAGCGGTCGTGTAATGCTATATCATTAGTGAGAACTGTTCTGTTAGTGTCCATAACATATTCAAACACTTGATATGCAGCAGGCAAAGATGACCATATACAGCTTTGGCACAATATTGTCATTGTTTTTAATACTCTATTATTCATTTAGCCTTCAAAAGATTTGAGTTCAAGTCATTCTAAAGAGTTCAGACCCATGGCTGATGTTCTAAGTACATAAATATATTTATTTCAAAACTTTTTTTCAATTATTGGCACATTATATGTTGTGATGTTTGCTTAGCATATTGTTTTCATAAGATTTTATGTAGCATAGGGAAATGGAGAAAATATCAGAATTAGTCGTGTCTGAAACTAGTAATTTTCAGATGTATCAGGTTTAAATCCTTATATGTTAAGCTGATCTGCTCATCATTGTCATACATTTGCAAAGCTTCTGCTGCTCGGTCACTGCAACTATTAAATATCTGATATTATTCTTTTACAGATGAGGAGGAGAAAACAAGTGATATCTAGTAAGTACTAGGTATAACTTTACAGATACTTACAACTGGCATACCTAAGGCCTCTCAAGTTGTCATGAATATTAGTGCATTTGTTATCCCCTCGCCTAGTCTATTTGAAAAAAATACATATTATAAAGCGCTTTGTCCATTTGCTTGTCAAATCATACTTCTTTTGTCATTTGATACAATATGCAAAATGAAGAAGGTCCACGTTGGAATAGATGCAATAAGTTTTATTGAAGATATTCTATGAACCTGATTTTGTACACTTAATGTTTTATTGAATTTATTTTAAATCAATTGCATTATTTTATATTCACTAGCCTTAGTATGTTTAAACAAAATGAAAGTGTTATAATTTCAATTCATTGGAGTGATACTTCAGTACTCTTTAACTTTGCATTTACTTTGGTCTTCTTATTTCTATAAAAGAGGGACGAAAGATACCATAATAAACTCATCATAGATACCAGGATTGACATTTTATATTTTCGCCAGACGCGCGTTTCGTCTACAAAAGACTCATCAGTGACGCTCGAATAAAAAAAAATGGTAAAAAGGCAAAATAAAGAGGGACAGTCAAACTCTTAGATTGAAAATAAACTGAGATCACAACGAATTAAAACAAAAAGACAAACAAACAAATAAAAGTACAGAAGACACAACATAGAAAACTAAAAGTTTGTCAACACGAACCCCACTGAAAACTGGGGGTGATATTATGTGCTCCGGACGGGAAAGAAGATAATTTATCCCTTTTGACAAGTTTCCTGTAGTAAAAAAAGTATGTCTAGCAAACTTAAGTATAAACCTTGTATTTTTATCAGTTTTATCACCGATTTGTCGATGCCAGTGTGGGGTCACCAGATCAGTAGTCAGCTCTGTGCTGGCATGTTTATCTTTTTAACAGTTTGAACTTACTAATTATGACTTATGATGCAGATAAACACAACAATTATAAAGTTTTAATGACGTTTAGTAATCATATTTACTGTAATTAATGAAAAGATAGAATCATCTGTATATAACTATATAACTTAATGAACTATGTATTATATTCAATGCTCTTCATTTTTGGACTTTCTTTGTCATTCCAATTACTTTGATTCGAGCGCCCCTTTATAGTCTGATATTGATGAGGAGCGTCTCTGGCATACCAAAATAGCAGTCATTTGTGAGTTTAAGATTCTAGTATATGATGACTAAATGATCATAAATGTTCACTCATGCATATGTCATGTTTTCTTCTTTGAACTTTCTTGTCCATTTTGAACCCCACTTTGTTAAAAGGTCTTTGGTAAGCTGTCACGCATTTTCATATATTTTGTTTTCATGGTTAGTAAATTTCGAAGGCTTGTGTTTGGCTTAATGAAATAACTTAATTCTTACGACTGTGCAGCATAAATTTCATAAAAACAAAGAAAACACTAGTATCTCAATTGTTTGTAAAACAATTGAAAGGTCTTTCTTGTAAAAGTGATGTTTTCGTAATGTACTTGTTACGACCTTTCATTTGATATACGACAAGCATACCTTCGGAACCTTTTCGCTTTTTACACTTGATGACCCAATCCGCCTATATTTTCGAGATCGGAAGTATGATATATGTAAAGTAGACTTAGTGGTCTTTCATTTGATATGCGACAACGCCATGTTCTAGAAAGTTTGATTTTTGCACTAAATACCCCCTATCCAACTATTTTTTGGATTACAGGAACTGGATATTTAAATTGTACACGTGAAGACCTTTCATTTGATATACAACAACCTTATCTTAAAAGAAAATTTATGTTTTGCACTCAATGACCCCACCCAACCCATATTTTGGGGACGTCAACTTGATATTTGAAATGTGCGCTTTACAGACTTTCATTTGATATGCAACAACCTAGCCATCTGAGAAGTTTGAATTTTTTGCACTAAATGACCCCACCCTTTCCCCCGGGATGAAAAAGGGGTTTAAAATTTTCATTTTTAAGTAGAGTTTATTAAGACCTTCAATTTGATGTATCAGATGACCCCATTTGACAAAGTGCCAAAAATGATGCAATATCAATTATATAAATAGAACTTATGCAACTTACAAAGTCAATGCAAAACATGAAAATTTCAAATTGATTTTTTGGTGTTTTTTTCCATGGAATTTTTTTGGTATTTGGTCAAACATATAACTATGTTAACCTCTTCAATTTCTAAAACATTTTAAGTGGTAAGCTGTTGTTGATTCATAAATACATGCCTCCGCTCGCAAAATTAAAAACTGCATTATCTCTAAAACGACAATAGATATCTCAAATCTGATAAATGATAAATGATCTGCAGTTGAAGGACAACATTGTAGAAAAAAATGTGGGACAATTCCAAGGTTCATCAAGGTCAAAATGAATCATCACATATATGATGCAATACAAAACTTAAGAACCGGAAGTCGTAGAGACATGAGACTACCACCATTCAATTAAGGACCACTTTACCTTTCAAATGTCACAAGGTCAAGGTCATAATACACTTTGAAGATCAAGGTTAAATTTCATCATGACTTGACAATGACCTCAAATTGAAGGTCTTATACTACTGATCATTTTTGCAGTTTACAGTAGGTTGATGTCTGTTAACATTATAAAGATTTACACACAATTGTATACTTTTAAGAATAATCCTGTCGTAACTTTTGAACAGACAGTGGGACACTTTTGAGCTCAGTGTATAAAATGTAGAGCTTGTCGCGAGGAACATTTTATACGCTGTAAGTATGCAGCAAACTCTTATCGTTTTCTTAATATGCAAGCTTGAAATTGCAGCGCAATTTTTTTTTGCACTTGGTGACCTTTGACCTTGGGTGCAAATTGAAGGTCACATGAACTTAAGATTATTGGTGTAGGTCCCAAGTCTTTACGACTTCCGGTTCTCAAGATACAATTTTTCAAAAATTGTGTATATTTTTTCAAGGGAAATAACTCCTTATAAGGGTTAACAACAAAATGATTGTATATGTTTATTAACATTGCCATCTGGTCTTGTACATGTTGCCGTTTTCAAATCGATTCTATCTTGAATACTTTTTGAGAAAAATGCAAAAGAAAGAAATTGCTTCAAGGGGACATAAATCTTTTATAGGGAATAATGAAATCCGTAGCAGCCTCATATGGTAACACATCATGATGAGATCTAACTATTGTTCAAATAAGGTCATGATATCTTCAAAAACAACGAGGGGGGGCCATGTTGAAAAAAATCAATAAAAGGGAGATAACTTCTAAAGGGGATGATGAAATCCTACACAGCCTCATCTGGTAATACCTCATGATGAGATCTATCGATGGTCCAAATTTGGTCTTGATGACATCAATAGAAACGGGGGGAGGGCATTTAGGAAAAATGTTGGAAAAAAACATTAGAAAAACAGTAAGGTCTTTCCCCACGTAGGGGAAAGACCTTAATTATGTAGTCTTAAAAAAATCCAGTGGTCATAAATAGTGTATAGAAATGATTTTACCAATGTCCTATGAAAGCATAATTTATATTTTCTCTTAAAGGTATTCCAGATGATATCTTAGATTTAATTCCTACTGATGAAATATTAGACAACATATCAACACAGATTGGTAAAATGGTCTTTCAATTAGGAATAGAACTTGGATTGTCTATAGCAGACTTAGAGGATATAAACAAATGTAATTGTGACATTACTTCCCAGAGTAAAGAAGTTTTGTTTAGGTGGAGGAGAGACAGATTAGTAAGACCTACAATACGTGTCCTTGAACAAGCTTTGGTTAATAGTAGAAAAGGTGCAAGGTGTTTAGAGGAGGTTGTTAAGAATGTGGATCCTAAAATACTAAGAGCTGTAGAAAGCGTTACAGGTAATTCTAACTTATGTCTTGTAGTCATTTAAAAGAGATAAAATATAGGCTAAATTCAAATAAAAAGTATTTTCGGTACTACTTTTGAATACAATGTTTATGTATTTTAAACTAAGAAGACAAAATCAGAAGATTTGCCTTTTTGTATCAAACCTACAACAAAATCAAAACATTTAAACTCAAAATAATCAATCGAAAATCTACAATCTTCTTTCAATATTGAAAGCTTTGTGTATCTTATAACCCGTTTCAGTTATTAGGACCATATGGGAAATATCCATCAATAGATATAGTTCCCAAAAGCTAAAAATGGAAATATTTAAATAAAAAAAAAATACTTTAAATAAAAAAAAAAAAAAAAGCATAGTCGTTACTGTGAGGCAGCTAATTTGTAGGTCGCCAGACATGCTCTTTTTTTCATTTTCACTTGTTCGATGATTGATACAAACTCCTGTAAAACATAAACAGACAGCCATTAAAACTTGTTTGTCCAATATGCTTGGTTTCTTTAATATAAAAGTGAAAATTTACCAAGACGTAACCAAAAATCATAAGTCTTATAACAGACAACATAAGTACTGAAAGGTAGAACCTTGTCTATATTTTTATTTTGTCTTCATTTGGTTTATAAATATTTTACAATTCGTCTCGCCTATATTACATGTGCAGAATGACATACATAGGGATTATTGTGCAGGGGCAGCAGAGTAAACTATTGGTAAAGAGCTGTATATTTCAAAAGGTAGAAGACATAGACATGTCATCCTTTACATGCAGATGCCGTATATTTCAAAGTTAAAATCTTGTTTTTATTAATCATTATTCGGTTTTATAATAAATTTAGAAAACTTTGGGTAACAATAACTTCAATACAAAAAGACAGTTTTAAAGTAATCTATATCCTCCTTTACTCTGACATGTGTAACATATGTGAAACAGTCGTACGATTAAGATCTAGTGAATATTGAACCTGTATGACTACAGATAGAATCAGAGATAATGCAGACAAAATCATACAGGACATACAAACCAGCCATATTTTAGACTATATGATGAAACATCTGGTGATATCTGCAGACGACAGACGTGATATTGAACATTATCCTCGACAAGATGATCAGAAAAAAGCATTGCTGGATATTGTAATAAAAAGGAGAGAACCTACTTACAGTGTGTTTGTTGATGGATTACGTCATTATGGATACGAAGATATCGCTAATGATTTGATATATCATTCACAGGAAACTAGTTCAAGTACAACAGCAGTATCTACTTTAAATGAAGGTATGGCTACATGATTTATTTAAGGAAGCTGGCTTGTCATGTTATTGGATATTTTGTCAGATTTTCGGAATCCTCTGATTTTATCTATTTGAATACCTTGAAAAAATTGCCCGCTGACCCCTATTTTTCATTTTGTAAATCTTTTACATGTATAATGATAAGCCATCTGTAAAAGTCTTATAAAATTTAAATTTTTTTAACAGTTTTTGAGAACTTCAACTTGTCAATGATAAAGCTATGAAAAGTCAAGAGAGAATATTTTTCCCGCCAAAATTTCAATTGCTTATATCTCGAATACAAGCACGGTGACCTATATATATTTTTTGCTCTGGATTCCTTTATTTATCTCCTATTAATATAAACTAGTGTTTTGAAAAGTAAATTATTCTGAAACTGAGAAGCGAACTCCCTTAAACACAAGTCAAGAAAGTTTTTACTGAAATTATAATACTTTGGTACTTCTGCATGTTCTTGTGACTTTCAACACAGAGTGTATTTTATTGATGTGGTGTAGTTGCGAATCAGTTTCTCGAACGTATTTTTATATTTATTTAGCTTGATATATTATGAAATAATAGAATATCAAATCTGACTGCATGGTTGAAAATCAAATATGACTGCATATAGGGGTCATTATAAAAAAACATGCAAAACTATGTTATTTGGTCTTTTTAAGTCGAAAGACATGAAAATATATCAAAATGTATCAAAATAACAATTGCATATGTTAAATATGAATGTTTTGTGATACACCATACACAGTTTACAGTATGAAATGTTATAAAAACACACTTAGTTTTTTTCTCAAACCCTTGGATATAGCCAGAATCAACTGTTATTTTTTACTATAAATCCCTTCAGACCTGAAATAAGACTATTATTCATATCATTTGTTATTATGATTTGTCAGTTTTTATTGTATTTTGATACAAACAAACATTGTTTAATGATTTTGGAGTTGTATGTTGGTTTTATAATAAAAAATTTCACCAAAAGGAAAAATCTCATTTTTCAAGTCAATGGTTTAACCAAATGAAAAATTGGTAGGGTAAGAGTTATCTTTCTCAAAATTTCAGCATTTACAATAGTTTCTCCCTTAGCAATGTTACCTGTAAGCATGTTATGCAAAAAAAAAAAACATTTATGTTCAAAATTAAGTAAAAAAATATCAAAAGTAATAGCTATATTGTAATTGAAAATAGTGTCCATGGTGTACCCTTATAATTTTTTTTTTTTTTTAAATCCTGAACTTTGAATCATGAAATATATTGATTGTAGAAATATGCACCAGAAACTTCATATAGAATAAGGGAATGGAGCCCTTATTTGGTAACTAAATCTTAAAATACACCTGAAAATCAATGGTGTTGCTGTCAATGGTGAGACCATTTTAATAAAATAACACCATTGACCAGTTTAGTAACACAACTGAATATATTATGACAATCAGCATTTTGTTGTGTTTCTTCAATGTTTAACAAGCGAAACATCATATTATTTATAAAACACAATACTTATTTAACATATTTTTAACAATATCATGTATTACATATACAAGTTTTCAAAAACTGGTGTATGCTGGTAACACCAATGACACTATTTAGAAACACTACTGACGTTTTTAGTTATTGATATTATGTTATATAACTTTTTTAGTCTAAGAATGATTTTTTCTTCTTTTTCTTTTGCTCAGTGTTCTCTGTTTTGTGTTCAGTACTTAATAAAAGTAAAATTTGAAATGTGTTGTCAATGGTGATACTTTTGTGTCATTGGAGTTACTGAAGAGTCAGTGGCGTTGCTATAAAAAAGCGATATTTTTTAGTTTTATTCATAAACATGATAAATGAAAGTGTTTTAGGTCCTATACGAAGGATTATGCATATTTTTACATTTAATCTAATACATTATACATATATTTAATTTAAGGGTATCTTTTAGTATTTACAGCAGCCATAATTAGGACAGCTAATTTTTTTACGACAATTGATTCTGAAATTTATGTTTAAATAGAATGTATAGCTATATGATTAATGTCAATAAATAGTAATTTTAACCTTTACAACAAATTGGGACAGTTGTTTCATCTTTAACAATAATACTTAGTTCCTAAATGTATGTTTTAGATTGGTAATACAATTGACACAATTATATCAAAGGATGACATAAAATTGTTAAAATTGACGGAACTCTTCATTTTTCCCATTGCATATTTCTGAATATCGTTGCTATCATACTATAGAATAGAGGGACACATTTCAATGTTTTAAACAATGACATCATTTTTCAAAATATTACCTCGTCGAAATTTGCACTTTTTTTATAATGACCCATACATGAGAAATATATTTTTCGTAAATATGTTCTAACATTAATAACATATTCACTACATCTAGATCAAAAATCATATTTGATCTTGCTGTTTATTAACAAACATGTATCACTTACAATGAAACATATTAACTTTCGAACAATCTATGGAATGATACATTGGTTATCAATTAAGGAACAGTAAAGAACACAATTTGTCTAAATCTTTCCAGTGTAAAGCGCTTACAAGTTCCAAAGTTTTTGTAAATCTCGAAGAATTTGATAATAATCAGCTTATTTGTGAGACTTTACAATCAAGATATTGCAAATGTCTTTCATTTTTAGCTCATCTGGCCCGAAGGGCCAAGTGAGCTTTTCTCATCACTTGGCGTCCGGCGTCCGGCGTCCGTCGTACGTCGTCGTCGTCCGTCGTCGTTAACTTTTACAAAAATCTTCTCCTCTGAAACTACTGGGCCAAATAAAACCAAACTTGGCCAATCATCATTGGGGTATCTAGTTTAAAAAGTGTGTGGCGTGACCCGGCCAACCAAACAAGATGGCCGCCATGGCTAAAAATAGAACATAGGGATACAATGCAGTTTTTGGCTTATAACTCAAAAACCAAAGCATTTAAAGCAAATCTGACAAGGTAAAATTGTTTATCAGGTCAAGATCTATCTGCCCTGCAATTTGCAGATAAATCGGACAACCCGTTGTTGGGTTGCTGCCCCTGAATTGGTAATTTTAAGGAAATTTTGCTGTTTTTGGTTATTATCTTGAATATTATTATAGATAGAGATAAACTGTAAACAGCAATAATGTTCAGCAAAGTAAGATGTACAAATAAGTCAACATGTCCGAAATGATCAGTTGTCCCCTTTAGGAGTTATTGCCCTTTATAGTCAATTTTTACCCATTTTTCGTAAATCTTAGTAATCTTTTACAAAAATCTTCTCCTCTGAAACTACTGTGCCAAATTAAACCAAACTTGGCCACAATCACAATTGGGGTATCTAGTTTTAAAAATGTGTGGCGTGACCCGGCCAACTAACCAAGATGGCCGCCACAGCTAAAAATAGAACATAGGGGTAAAATTCAGTTTTTGGCTTATAACTCAAAAACCAAAGCATTTAGAGCAAATCTGACAGAAGTAAAATTGATTATCAGGTCAAGATCTATCTGCCCTGAAATTAACAGATGAATCGGACAACCTGTTGTTGGGTTGCTGCCCCTGAATTGGTAATTTTAATGAAATTTTGCTGTTTTTGGTTATTATCTTGAATATTATTATAGATAGAGATTAAAAAACAGCAATAATGTTCAGCAAAGTAAGATTTACAAATAAGTGAACATGACTGAAATGGTCAGTTGACCCCTTTAGGAGTTATTGCCCTTTATAGTCAAATTTTGACCATTTTTCGTAAATCTTAGTAATCTATTACAAAAATCTTCTCCTCTGAAACCACTGGGCCAAATTAAATCAAACTTGGCCAAAATCATCATTGGGGTATCTAGTTTAAAAAATATGTGGCGTGACCCGGCCATCCAACCAAGATGGCCGCCACAGCTAAAAAAAGAACATAGGGGTAAAATTCAGTTTTTGACTTATAACTCAAAAACCAAAGCTTTTAGAGCAAATCTGACATGAAGTAAAATTGATTATCGGGTCAAGATCTATCTGCCCTGAAATTTTCAGATGAATCGGACAACCTGTTGTTGGGTTGCTGCCCCTAAATTGGTAATTTTAAGGAAATTTTGCTGTTTTGGTTATTATCTTGAATATTATTATAGATAGAGATAAACTGTAAACAGCAATAATGTTCAGCAAAGTAAGATTTACAAATAAGTCAACATGACTGAAATGGTCAGTTGACCCGTTTAGGAGTTTTTGCCCTTTATAGTCAATTTTGAACCATTTTTCGTAAATCTTAGTTATCTTTTACAAAAATCTTCTCCTCTGAAACTACTGGGCCAAGTTCATTATAGATAGAGATAAGTGTAAGCAGCAAGAATGTTCAGTAAAGTAAGATTTACAAACACGTCACCATCACCAAAACACAATTTTGTCATGAATCCATCTGCGTCCTTTGTTTAATATTCACATAGACCAAGGTGAGCGACACAGGCTCTTTAGAGCCTCTAGTTCCCTTGTAATATCACAAACCTAATAAAAAAATGAAAACAACACGTTATAAATATCATGTGTCTGAAGCGCTTTTTGTGATTTACCTTCATATGGGATGCTCAAAGCTGAATATGTGAAAGCCAAGAATGAATAAAACCGAAATAGTTGAAGAGCTTTATACCTAATAAGAGCTAATTCTAGCCAAATCTATCTAAGTCCTACTTTGCCTGAGGGAGTTGAAACCTTCTTTAAAATATTAAATTCACTAACGGACAATTCAAAAAAGTTTTTTTTTTAAATCATGTCAGTACCGAAGACTATTGAGCTGATGGTACCCTCCGTGACTGATTGTTCACCAGCAGAGGTATAGACCCAGTGCTATAATAATAGGAAAACAACACATTATAAATTGCATGCGTCCAAATCGCTTTTCTAAATTTACCTTCAGCTTTAGTCATAAAAGGTTAACAGCACTATAAAAACTCTTAATATTTTGTAGACTTATCAGATTTGAATGTTCCATTGTATAAAGTTCGTCTTCAGAAGAATTACCTCAGGCTTATCAATGATATACAACATGATAATATAGTAGATCAACTAATATCAAGAGGTGTATTGTCTGTTCATGACGGGAAGAAGATAGAATCTGGTAAAACACCATACGAAAAGAATAGGAATCTAATGGACATGCTTTTGCGAAAAAATGAACAAGTATTTATTGAATTTCTCAAAGCCCTACGAAAAGACTCAATGTATGCAAATTTAGCAGATCAAATAGAAAACACAGAAGTTACTGCCACAGATATGTCAACCCTTCATAAATGCTTGAAATAAAATAAATGATATAGAAATATGAAAATTCAGTTTGAAATAGCATATCCAGCGTCACATGATAGCTTATTGTTCACTGATTCCCTAAATATATGGTTTCTATACATTATTTTTCTAAATAAGGGAGATAAATGGTTACTTCCGGCTTAAAATATGTTACTTCCAGTTTTATTTGATAGTTTACTTGATACTGATTCCATAAATATATTTTTCAATATACTTTTACATTAAATAAGTACAAACATAGCTACTTCCGGTTTACACCAGGTCACGTCCGGTGGACTTTTCCATGGTCAAGTAGCTTGCAACGTAATGCAAAAAATACAATGGCTTTATGATGTATACATATGAGGTAAAAGCAGAGGTCAAAATCTAGAACACCAATTTAACCTATGACCTTGAGTTCAATTTCAAGGTCATAAACTAAGGGCTTCAAATAAAAAAACATAGGTGTTACCTTTTTCAACCCAAATTCATGTGTTACGACATGTTGCAACTTACATTCTAGTAAAAAAACTTGTTAAAACACTTAGTAGTAGGGTATAAAATAGAAGAGGACACATTAAATGATATTAATTATCTCTTGACAGTCATCTTATTCACTCTACACAAATGCAATTGTATCTCAAATAATAAGATAAATCAAGTTAATGTTTATGAAATATTTAAGCAAGAATATAAATACAGATATTATCTGATGGAGTATAGAAATAAAACAATAAGTAAGATGCTTAAAAATATTCAAAAATATATGTAATTGAAATGTATACCATTGTGTGGTGTGAAAATTTAAAGCTATGCTAGACTTTATATTGTACATGTATTTTGTGTGAAAATGAATAGCTATGCTAGACTTTATATTATACATGTATGTTGTAGTTGTTGGTTTTTCAGTTTTTGTATGTATAAACAAATTCAACAAGACACTTTATTTATTATACTATTTAAAAACTAAAATGATTATAATTCAACACTGATTTGTTTTACACCAAATATCATCAAGCAATTGTGTGTATGTTGGTATAAAACCTTTATTTTTTCTATTATATTTCCAGAAACATTTAATCTTTTTCACTTTATATACATTTATTTTGTTTTTATGACAAAATTGTTAACCAATAGTATAAAAAACTTACCAAACAAGTTTTATCTAATCCAACAATTTATTTTCACAACAAACATGTGCTTCCTTTTGCACTAGCTATCGGACAATGATTTGTAACTAATCCAGCACAAAAGGTCAAGTACAAATAACTGGGTCAAAGATTATAAAAATGGGAAAATGAATACAAATTCGGAAGGCAAATTGATGTTCCGTAAACACGTGATTTATACTATGAAATTATTCTTAATATGTATACACTGTATTTAAAAGAATGTATATGTTATATATATAATTAACACTTTAATACTTTAGTATACTTTACTGAACTTTTCCCTGGAAATTAAGTAAGTAATAACAGGGATACTCGGGCTAACGCTGTAATCCGAGTAAATTGTTAAAACAGCAGATATGTAATAAAAGATATTTACTTGGAAAAAAACCAAAACAAAACTTGTTGTCGATATCTTATACGGTTTTCGAAATGTATTGTAAGTAAGCCAAACTCAAAATTTGAAACATGACCTTGACCTTTGACCTTGACCAAATTTTCTTATTTTTGGATCAAGGACCTGAAATCAAAAGATCCTAAGTCTCTATCACTTATGGTTTAAAAGATAGAAATGCATATCACTTATATCACATGCATAAGGGGATATAACTCTCATATGGAGTGTTCATAACGAGCAATTATATAAATAAATTTGCCGCTTTATTTTGCGGTTAGGGAGGAGATCTAGTCACAAGTAAAACAGTGTTTGGGGCGATAACTCTTTCAAAGAAAAGTGTTCGGCATAGAATGGGTGAAAATAAAAAGCGCATAGACAGTATGATAATATATAAGAAATATCTTCTCGACATATTGCGAAACAAAAATTTTACGAAAGAACAAAATTTGGCGGCAGAAATTAATAGTAATAAAAATTTAAAACCAATTGTTCAGAGAACAATTAAAGGTCTTTCCACATTAATTTTCAAAGTTATTGAAAAGAAGCTAGTTCCTGTTTACTCAAAGTTGAAATTGGCATCAAATCATACGTTTCTGTATACTGATGCGAAAAATTAGGGGTTATTATATAATTTAGAGTGAAATAAGGGAGATAATGTGCTATTTCTTGTGAGGTTTATGTCACTTCCGGTCTCAAATCATAGATTATAGTCAAGAGGTTATCTTACCAAACTGGTTGTTTTTTTAATATGCAAGGAGTGAAAACCTCCCAAAAAATTAATAAGTGTAAATAGGGTGGCATATTTCAAATATACTGTGAAACATTTGATCAGCTATTCCTTTATAAATCGTAAATTTACAAACAAACAATTCGTTTAACATGTTTAACGACTGAGTTTGTAAATAATAAAATAAATAATCCAAAGAAGAGCAAATTAAAGAAAAAGACAGAGAACTTCAGCTTGTAGGTAATGGCAAAGTGTAAAGTTACAACTTATATTTTGTCGATAACTTTAACAGTTTCTGAGGAGTTGCAATAAAAAGCAGAATTCGACATTTAGAACAAAACATTGATCCTTGTCATTTACCTCAATTTCCGGCTTATTGTAGCTAGTATCAATAGTCTCTACGTCTTTATGACTAATGGTTAAACATTTTGGGGAAACCCCAATATACTAATCACGTCATATAAAAAAAGGAACTAACTCTTTTACATTTAGATAGAAACCGAGGGACATACAAATTCATCAGTCGAAAAAAACTTACTGAAAACACCATTGCTAAAAAAAGGAGAAAAAAACAACAACAGAAAAATCATAGAACACAATAGGTATCAAAGATACCAGGCTAATAACTTGATACACCAGATGCGTGTTCCGTCTACACAAGTCTCCTCAGAGACGATCAGATCAAATTAGTTTGAAAACGAATCAAGTGTAAAATGTTAAAGCATTGAGGAACTTGTCAAAAGTTGTGCCAAATACGGCGAAGATTATCTGTACCTGTGATAATAAAATCCTTAGTTTTTCGAATAATTCATGCATTTGCCAACAAGTCAATTTAAATAAAACATGACCGAATAATTGATATTCATTTCAAGACCGAAGTGCTGACTACTTGCCTGATGATACGCTCGGGGACGAAACGTACAAATATATCATTCAAAACTAAAGACTGAGAAAAAATAACCCAACCAAAAACAAAGAGTGATCTCAGATACTTTAGAAGTGTAATCAGTTCTTGCTCCACATGTGGCACCCGTCATTTATACATCTCTTACAATAGCAAGAAATATATCAAGATATTTTCTGTAAAGTATCATTATTTTCGAATTCATTGTGATAAATTGTTATCAATTCGTTTGATGTTTTTAAGCTTATGATTTTGCCATTTGATTCGGCTTGTTGTTTTTACTCTTTAGTTGGGTTGTTGTATTTTTGACACAAACCCATTTCCGTTCTCGATTTTATCTGAACTGAAGGTTGTTTACTAATATACCTGATAATGCATAATGATATATATATATATTGTTCTGATTGATTGATAGATAAATTGGTTTATGTGTTAAAATCAACCAATTGTCTTCATATTTTTTTGGCGGGGATTTTCCTTTGTCCCCATCTTATGGTGTTTATATTCTCCAACTCGTTCTCGTTGAAGTGACGTTTTGCAATCTTTATTTTATTTGTAAATTATCAAGTTATGGATTTCATTACCTCACTTTATTCAAATCCTAAACTAAATTCTTCCATTGATACAATTATTTGGTTTGCAAGATTGGCTGTACTTTTAGAAAACTGTTCAAACGAAATAGCACATAAAATTTTATATGTGGAAGTTCCTTACCGAGCATGAAGATTTATAAATAAGATACAATCTGGGTACAGTTACTTATCCTATACATATATTTATTCTTAAAGGTTACAAATTCAACACTGTAATAAGATCTTTAAATATCGTTTTATTGGTATAAATTTGACTGTATAATCAGTAAATTAAACCGTACTAAATAAAAATGTTATTCACATAATTATGTACATTCATGGTACAACAATATGTCGATACCTTTTTTTTGACATTGTATCGGGTCGTATTTTTCTCTCAATTTTAATGAAATAATCACGCTAAATCCAATATCTATTGGATATGTACTGATTAATATTTTATCTTAAATACATAGTATTTTTAATTAGTTTTTATTGGCTTTGAACTATTTGTCAGTAACTGCTAGTTCTCTCAGATTTTCGCTTTTTGTCTTATTTTATTCTGGATGAATAAATTCCTTGCCACGTACGGTTATTAAGACGTTTTCATTCCTGTATGAAAGTATGCATCATTTAGAAAAGTTATCACCACACCAATAACACTAAAGTAAAAGGAAAAATCACAAAAGTATTAAACTCCGTGGAAAATTTTAACGCAAAGTCCCGAATCTTATGGCAAATTCAAACGCCAAACACATCAAACAAATGGACAACAACTGTTATATTTCTGTCTTGGTACAGACATTTTCTAGTGTAGAAAATGGTGAATTAAACCTTTTTACAATCTCAATCATTAAAACATTTTACCAACATTAAAACCTTTGATTTTTCAACTCTTTATACTATTCCACATACTAAACTCAAAGCTCGACTGAAATAACTCGTCAGCTTATGTTTCTTCAAAAAACAGGACACTAGACGTTTTAGATATCTAGTTTTGGGCTGGAATTCAGCTTACTTTGTGAAAAATCATACAGAGTCAAGAAAAAAATAAACCGACGATGATATCACTGCCATGCTGGACTTTTTAATTGACAACATATTTGTTGAATTTGGAGGTTTGGTCTTCCAACAGACTATTGGACGCCCAAATGGGTACCAATTGCGCTCCTCTACTTGCAGGTTTGTTTTTATATTCCTATGAAGCAGAATTTATCCAAGGGATTGTACAGAAAGGAGAAAAGACATTAGCCCAGTCTTTTAATTTCACCTTTCGGTATATTGATGATGAACTGTCTCTTAATAATAATAGATTCAGTGATCACTTACATTTAATATATCCATGTGAACTTGAAATTAAAGATACTATCGACACAGATAAATCTGCTTCATATTTAGACCTTTTTCTCGAAATGACTACTGATGGTAGGTTGAATACCAAAATTTATAACAAACGCGATGATTTTAATTTTCCTATAGTCAACTTTCCATTACTGTGTAGCAACATCACAGCGGCACCAGCATATGGAGTATATGTGTCTCAATTGATACTTTACTCTCGAGCTAGCTCAAAGTACGTTGATTTTGTTGAACGAGGAATACTGCTTTCTCAAAAGTTGCTAAGACAGGGCTATGAATCAATCAAATTAAGGTCATCAAGAAACACAAGAAATTTTACGGTCGCCATCATGAGCTGATTGGCCATTATGACAAAATTGTGTCAGAAATCATATCTTATATTCTTCCTCGGTCATAATAACTTTCCATCATTACCGAACTGAACAAAGAAATAAAACGACGGGTGCCGTATACGGTGCAGGAAATGCTTACCCTTCTGGAGCACCTGATTTCATTCCCGGTTTTTAGTGGAGTTTGTGTTGTTTCTTAATTATTATTTATAACTGTTGATGTAAATGTCCTTTCGTTTTGTGAGTCTTTGTTTACTCCTTGGTTTTGATTGTTATTGTCTTGTATGATGGTCATATAAATTCCATTCATTGACAATGATGTGTGAACAAAACAAACAGACATAGTTATAATAGGTAAAATGTCAAAAAAGGGGTACAGGAGTGATAGATGGATAATATTTCTGGATAAGGGAACTATGTACTGCAATGCCATTTGATTACAGAAATGGAGTAGGAAATTTGTCAAGTCAATCCTATAGTGATGAGCTTATTTGATAATAACTGAAGACCCCAGCGTTATCTTGGGAAATATATTACTATAAGCTCAATGTAAACATGTCAGCCAAATTTAGATCGCCTAAATGATAACCTTCTTTTCCGCTAAGTTTTATTACATACGAACTATTCTTTTTTCACTGCCTGCTAATTTTCTTAAATATTTGATATTAAACACTTGATAAGGGATGCATACATACATTTTCTCCAATATACAGACTGTTCAGTATAATTTCTGAAGTAGCTCTTTCCGAGTTTTTAAAATAGTAATATCAGAACATATTACATGATGAAAATAGGAAATTCATCCCAGATTTCTAATAAAGGAAATGGCGCTATCAACATCAGCAACGTTCTTCATCACAAAGAGGTAATATCTACGATTCCACTTTTTTATAATTAGCTTGGTGTGTAATTTTTTTATGTTGTGTCCTGTGTACTTTTTTTGCCATGTCGTTGCCAGTTTATTTTCAATTCATGAGTGTGAATGTCCCTACCTCTGGTATCTTTCGACCCTCTTATTTCCTCTCGCTTCATATTTACAGCCCTTCTGACCATGTCTTTACTGGTGATCTAGAAATAATTCAATGGAAAGAGTCTCCAGAAACATTGTAAAACAGGTACCACAAGTATCTTAATCATAACTAAAAAACCAAAAGAAGCACAATGTGTTAACACCAATACGCGAGCAAACAGAGTCACCTAATCGGTAATTCCTTTGTTTAACATGTAGATTAGCCATTAATGTTCCGTTGTTTGTCCGGATGTTTTAGAAGCTCTTGTATTTAATACAAACAAGGTTGGTACTCAGGTTTGCAGTTCAAGGTTATGTTCATTGCAGCCATGAAGGATTTTCAATTTATCAAAAGAGTATCCTAGACAAATGATTACCTGATTGCTCATTTATTCTTAACACTTTACAAGACACTCGTACATGTAGTAGTAAAATTCACATAAATGACCAATTACATTTAAGCTGTGTCTTCAGGCAGTTTCACAGCGTCTTTGTCTCTGAATATAGACTTCGGACGATCATTTACATTCTTCATCTCAAAAACTAACAAAACCTTTGAATAGACTTATTAAGAAGGGATATAGTTACGATACTGTTATCAGGTCATTAAAGATTGCATATTTTGGCGTTAATATTGATTTACTTATAGTGTCTTTGCATCGGAACTAAACACATTTATTTAAAAACCAGTTGTTGGCATGACACGGGTTATGTTCTTCTCATATATGTTATGATGGTATGATACTAAACCCCTAACGGGAAGGATTGTGCCTGATGTTCATATGATGAAATCATAATCTTTCAGTCAGTTTAATTGAAGTCTGGAGCTGGCATGTCAGTTAACTGCTATTAGTCTGTTGTTATTTATGTATTATTGTCATTTTGTTTATTTTCTTTGGTTACATCTTCTGACATCAGACTCGGACTTCTCTCTTGAACTGAATTTCAATGTGCGTATTGTTATGCGTTTACTTTTCTACATTGGCTAGAGGTATAGGGGGAGGGTTGAGATCTCACAAACATGTTTAACCCCGCCGCATTTTTGCGCCTGTCCCAAGTCAGGAGCCTCTGGCCTTTGTTAGTCTTGTATTATTTTAATTTTAGTTTCTTGTGTACAATTTGGAAATTAGTATGGCGTTCATTATCACTGAACTAGTATATATTGTTCAGGGGCCAGCTGAAGGACGCCTCCGGTGCGGGAATTTCTCGCTACATTGAAGACCTGTTGGTGACCTTCTGCTGTTGTTTTTTCTATGGTCGGGTTGTTGTCTCTTTGGCACATTCCCCATTTCCATTGTCAATTTTATTCAGCATTTTTCAACTTTTGCTTTCGACGTGTTATCAAAGACCTGATAGCTTTAACCCAGTCTAACAGAATATATCATCAATCAACTCCTTATCGTTTGTCCATCCATGTTCTGGTGTAGTACTCAATGGAAACCATATTTTCTATGAAGTTATGGCTTTCACTGATGTGTTTATGTTCTTTGAACTTAGACGATATCACCTATTGGAGATATTCATATTGAATTATGTTGAGATCACCAGTATTAACATGGTCAGAGGCGAGTGGAAATAAGAGTTTGTAAATAATCGAAGTAATTTGTAAAATAACAATAATCCAAAGAAGAGCAAATTAAAAAAAAATTGTATCTTTCATACAATTTTTTGTTAATTTGCTCTTCTTTGGATGATTGTTATTTTACAAATTACTTCGATTATTTACAAACTCAGTCGTTAAACATGTTAAACGAATTGTTTGTTTGTAAATTTACGATTTATAAAGGAATAGCTGATAAAATGTTTCACAGTATATTTGAAATATGCAACCATATTTACACTTAATAATTATTATTTTTGGTTTTCACTCCTTATATATTCAAAAACAACCAGTTTGGTAAGATAACTTCTTAACCATACGTCTGATGGGATTTAAAAATGAGATCTATGACTACGGACCTTTATATTTATCTCGATATCAAAGTTAAATTTGTTTTTCTTTATTTTGACCTTTACTATATCTTTATACCGCCTTAGTGTTTCTTTTCCATTTTGGCTGGAAGACAGATAACCTTGCAAAGAGAGTAATACGGAAGTACCTATTTGACATTTAAAGTACTCAAGACCCATTTACCATTTATTTTCAGAAACAATGGGAGTCAAGCTTTAAGATATTTCGAAAATGATATTTTGTAAACAAGAAGTAGCAAAGTTATTTCTTAAGTGCAAGCAAACGTATATAGAAAGCATATATCTTTTCAAAGCAGGTCATGAAACCTAGGCCTATTTTATGAAACCTTGAAAGCAGGTAATTATCTTTCTTATTTTAAGCAAAGCTATATAAAAGCCACATATTCTACCCATAGAATAGATAACCTTAGATTTGTTCGAACATTAAGGAATTGTGGATCATCAATGGTCTTTGTATTTTTTGGGCCTTTTCAAAAACAATTTCGAGCGTTTCTGCTAATTCTTGTTATAGGCGAAATATACTTCCGGCGTACACCATTTTTGACTAGAATCAATAATGAATTAAATTTTCAAATCAGTGAAATGATAGATATGATATGACAACCAAAGTAGCATTCTGTACAAAGATAATAGCCAATTATCTTCTTTGCTTTAAAGTGAAATACACAAAAAACATTTGTTTTTCCAAATCAGCGACGAGTAGGCTATCAGATAACTACGGAAACAAGAAATATCATATAATCGGCCGTATTTCAAAGGAAAGAACTGCAAACTATATATTTTTGAGATCTGTGTTATATAAGTTCTCTGACCTCTTGTTTTGTTTACAAAAGTTTCAACTAAGAGTATAGTATATCTGTATAATTTTTTTTTTTTAAGTTTATTATCAACATGGGAGATGGATGGTCCTAAATTAAGTTTTCTTTTCTCTCTTAATGCATGATAGGTTAAATTACAGGGACTTAAGTGAATACAAGACCAATTCATATTCACATGAATGATTTTGTTCCTTTTTTTCGTTTAAATTCTATCACATATGTAATGGATTATTTAGAGAAAAATACTTCTTTAAATTTTGAAAGAAGAATTATTACATATCCATATACACCTTTTCGTCTAATACATGGTTCCAGATTGCACATGAGATGTCCCCGTACCGCTCTCTATGTACACGACGTCACTGTTGTTGTGAGTACCTATACAATATCTTTGCTAGAAGACTTTCTTATTTCTTGTCCTGAATTTGTGTCGTATACAACCACTCTACGATATTACTAGCGAGACCAGGTTGAACATAATGCTGCGTTCGATACGAGCAGGTCAAAGAAGTGCAATTTCCAGACTGATAAAGAAATTTGAAGACGTTCAACAGCAAGAAAATGGAACCGTGAACATGGGGATTTATAAAAAAAAAACCATATCGAATAGTCTCAAACTGAAGCAGGGCATATAACACAAGTTAGACGAGGATATAGTACTAGAACTGTCTGCCGGAGATATCAAAACAGAGATAGTTGATGTAGATGAGTAAACATTCAACTTAGAGGGTGAAATTCGTCAAGTTAGCAAACTTATATTAGTTAAAACAACATCGTCAAATACACACGCAATTTTTTTTTACTTCATACATAGAAACTACACAACCCGTTCATACAATGAACGGTCCATATACAGGACACCATAACAACTCTAATAACCGTTTGTCAGATATCTGCCCATCGTTTAGCTCAACAAGTGAAAACAACAACTACTCAAGTTGAATCTCGTTACTTTCTATGTAGATATACTTCAATAGCAGTCATTTTGGGACCCATTTGAGACAGCCCTGCATGCAAACCCAACCTTAAGCAACGTCCAAAAAAAAATTAACTATTTGAAATTCTTGCTACACGATGAAGCTCTGAAAGTGACGGATTTTGAGATCACTAATGCAAACTATGAAAAGGCAATTTCTCTTTTACAAGAAAGAAATGGTCAACAACATAAAATTACACAGAGGTATATGCAGTCTTTTTATTATTCCGTTGCCTAATTATACACTTTTAGCCTCCGAAATGTTTATGATGACATTAAGATTTTCATAAGAGGTTAAGAATCACTGGGACAAACTGATGATTCATACAGAGCACTATTAGTACAAATTATATTGAAAAAAAACTACCAGGGGGAAACTCGAATGAACCTTGCAAGAAAATTTGGGTCTACTAACATACGCTTGGACGACTTACGAAAAGCATATTTAATGAATTAAATTTCATGAAAGCCGGTCACTCAATATACAGAATAACAATTCATATACTACAGCATTTTTGACGAACACGGAACCGCGAAATCGACAATCATGTCACATTCACCCAAATAAAGTTATCAAAACACTAACTATAATTCTAAAAAGTGTGTTTATTGACACGAGTCACACGCCTCGATAAATTGTATAAAAGTAAATGAATATAAAGACCAAATGTCAATAGTAAAAAGAGACCTCTTATGTTTCAACTGTTTAGGACATGACAATTTTGTCGATTGTAAGTCAATCAAATCATGCAAGAAATGTTACAACCGTCATTACACGAGTTTTTTCAAAGAGAATACACAAATAGAAAATCAGAGTGTAAACGTATGTACCATTCAACACAACGCGAAGGAATCGGACACAACTTCACATGCACAGACAACCACAAATGTTTTGCTCAAAACCGCAATTAATTCGGTACAATCAGGACGACAGTGTTAAGATGCCTTTTTGACGAAGGAGCACAAAGGTCATCATCGCAGAAGACCTAACCGCTAATAACAGTTATCAATAACTGGCACAGAGACTCTAAACTTATCCGGGTTTTGGGACATTGCAGAAAATACTACAATTAGCCACTTGAAAACTGCTGTTATCTTTTTGATTTTAGAGCAAATGCCGATCAGAGTACTGGTTGTACTGGAAATCACTGCAAAAGTCAAAACTTTCATTCATAAAGCTGCTGAATTACCGTATTTTATTCGAAATAGAACTCGCACATCCAGTTACTACGAATGACAATTTTCAAATCTTAGAACTTGTAGGAGCCGACTACTGTTGTTCAATTGTAGAAACCCATATCATTAGAGGTGAGGGACTTATTGCCGCGAAATCTAAAATTAATAATTTATCATCTGGACCACTTCATGGTACATCAAGTAACAATAACCAGCAAACATCTATAATGAATGTAAGGATGTCACAAATTACAGGATACTGCGATAAGGAGACGTTTTAGAAAACAGAATCATTTGGCATTGCACAAATTGATGAAAAGAAAAAAATTCTAGATTTATATCAGAAGACATGTATGAATTAGCATGATGACAGATATTTCGCCACTTTGTCCCAGAAAAAAGATCACCCACCTTTACTAGTGAACAAACAGATTTTAAAATGGAGAGCAAAAAATGTAACAAAAAATGTAAAAGGAACCGCAACCATTATATTCGCTAGAACTGTCATCTAATGAATACACAGGACCGTGTGATGAAATATTACCCAAAGACAAGCGAAGACCGACGCACAAAAAAAAGATAAAAATGTGGACCAAATGAGACCGTCGTATGTGATAACTGAGAACCATTTACCGGAATTTTATAGACTCTTAAATGCGTTAAATCGTTATATCATTTGATTTTATTCGTGTGCATTATCATGATTGTTTTAGTTATTTAAAGTTCTATATTATCAGAGACAGTAAGTCAAAGCGATTCTTTTAAATTCATTTTAATGTAATTTAATTCATTTGCGGGCCCGCAAAATTTTCTGGATTGCACATGAGATGGTCCCCCTACCGCTGTCTATGTTTACACGCACGACGTCACTGTTGTTGTGACGTTACCTAGATCAGAGTTCCAATATAATATCATTCGAGACGTTCTTATTTCTAAGACTTTTTGGTGTCCGATACAACGACTCTACGATAAACATATATATATTTCGAGGCACTGACATGTAACACTTATTAATTCAATATTAGTTTTTTAAGTTTTAAATTTATAAGTGTTACATGGGTCTAACTATAATGAAGCTAATTATTAAATTGCTTATTGCAATACTTTTCTGCTTTCCAGCAATTAAATATTTCGTCTTCAAATTTTAATATTTCAAGTCATGATTAGCCGAAGCTTAAGTTGATGTTTACTAAAGTCAAATTGAATACGCACAATTTAAATACGACATGACAATATTTCCGTTGTCGGAAGTGAGTTAACTGTTGATCTATTTACTAAACTTTCATTTATTTTCTCAAATGGTAAACGTTTTTGCCTCTAATTGATACGAGAAAACAATGGTTGATTTTCGTTGTCAAGAAATATAGTCCTTAGTGTTGACAGTGTAGTTCTTTTCTATTCAATTCTTCATTATTTATGCTTACAATAGCGTAGGGATTAATTGTGTTAGATACATAGACTGTAAATAATCCGTGTATTCTGAACGAGCTCACGCGTGCCGCATCAACTGTGATTCAAACGCAAAATGATTAGAAAATTGAAAACAACACGTTTGATAATTTATTGCGTCCGAAGCGCTTTTCTGGATTTACCTTCATCAGGAACTCTCAAAGCCAAACATTTGAAAACCGAAGATGTATAAGAACCGAAACCGTTGAAGAGCTATATGTCAAAGTTTGTTAAGTTACGTCAGTACCGAAGTAGAAAAGATGGTTTATTACTACCGAGAAATGAGAGTTAAATTTACAAAAGGTAAACTGATACATCGGGATTTTCTGAAATCATGGTTTTAATTAGTCCACCTGTTTATTTATTAAAGCATAATTCAAAGGCACATGTATATCGATCGAGCTTTGTTGGTTAAAAGTTTTCAGATAACAGATATCCTTCATCGGTATATATGATTGTGATGTTGAATAAATAAATTATCAGTCTACTTAGATTAAGCTGTTACAATCTTGAAATTTATACAATAAAAAAGTCAAACCGAACATCAGGTAAGACGCTTGCACAATTCTAAAAATTTGTTAAACACCACATAGGTTATATGACTAATTACATCAGAGAGTTCAAATATATGCTGCAAAGAAAAATAATAATGTGCGATATGAACTAGCACAATTATAAAGCTTTTACGGTGATTTTACATGTTGTGCCGTATCTCAAAAAAAAGTTATGATTATTGCTTAAAACTTTACACACTTCTTTGATATATTAATCTAAAGATCTGTATACTTTTTGGTTTTGATTCAAAATTTTATTTTGGTAATATTTAGTTTTTGTGAAAAAAAAACAGGGTGGGGGGTTTCACATGTCCCGCCGTGTCTCTAAAACAATATATGGTTATTGCTTAAAACTTTCTCATAAACTATTTATGATTATTGCATAAGACTTCCACATAAGACGTCGGGCGTATCATGCGCTCATGGCGCAGCAGTTTATTGGTTCTTCCCTCGCCGGGATTCGAACCCATGCTGCTGTGATATCGTGACACCAAATCGCCTGCACTGCAGCCGTCCCGCTAGACCACACGACCACCTGGGCTCTCAAAAAAAGAGCTTTCGCTGGCCGTGTGTTAGCTTTCCTCGTCATTTTTAATCTAGCGGCGTACTACAGTACATGATATATAAGGCATGAAGATGTTATTACTACAGATCAGCTAAATTATCTATAGTAAAGGATCCTACAAATTAATGTAATATACAGTCACAGAAAATAATTATATTTATAAGTACGTCTGAGTCTATGACAACTCTACAACAGATGTATCCATCGGATCGCCATCAATGATGGTGATACATGGCTGTGTACATAATGTATATACAACTCGTCTAAACATCAACCCAACAATGTTAGATCTGTAAATTTGCTTTCGCAAATTTTTGGTTCTTCCCTCGCCGGGATTCGAACCCATGCTGCTGTGATATCGTGACACCAAATCGCCTGCACTGCAGCCGTCCAGCTAGACCACACGACCACCTGGGCTCTAAAAAAAGAGCTTTCGCTGGCCGTGTGTTACCTTTCCTCGTCAGTTTTAATCTAGCGGCGTACTACAGTGCATGATATATAAGGCATGAAGATGTTATTGTTACAGATCAGCTAAATTATCTATAGTAAAGGATCCTACAAATTAATGTAATATACAGTCACAGAAAATAATTATATTTATAAGTACGTCTGAGTCTGTGACAACTCTACAACAGATGTATCCATTGGATCGCCATCAATGATGGTGATACATAATGTATATACAACTCGTCTAAACATCAACCCAACAATGTTAGATCTGTAAATTTGCTTTCGCAAATTTTTGGTTCTTCCCTCGCCGGGATTCGAACCCATACTGCTGTGATATCGTGACACCAAATCGCCTGCATTGCATCCGTCCCGCTAGACCACACGACCACCTGGGCTCTAAAAAAAAGAGCTTTCGCTGGCCGTGTGTTACCTTTCCTCGACAGTTTTAATCTAGCGGCGTACTACAGTACATGATATATATATATGTATATAAACAAGTCTAAATTGAAAACTACGTTCAAACCTATGATTGCGTTGGATAAAAACCGCAATTTTTATACGTGTGCATGTAAAACAAATTTCGTCGTAGAAGGGTCTAAATACAGCACAAACAACATTTTCCAAAAGACAAAAAAAGTAAAAAGGTATATTTAAATAAAACGCATTTGACTAACAGGTCCAACAACTGATGTTCTTATACACACATATATATATATATATATAGATATATATATATATATATATATATATATATATCAGTCTAAAGATTTGCACAACGGTACTGATATAAGATGTTATAATACGAAAATGTTGTTATATATATACAACTCGTCTAAACATCAACCCAACAATGTTAGATCTGTAAATTTTTGGTTCTTCCCTCGCCGGGAATCGAACCCATCAACTGTGATTCAAACGCAAAATGATTAGAAAATTGAAAACAACACGTTTAATAATTTATTGCGTCCAAAGCGCTTTTCTGGATTTACCTTCATCAGGAACTCTCAAAGCCAAACATTTGAAAACCGAAGATGTATAAGAACCGAAACCGTTGAAGAGCCATATGTAAAAAAATACCTAAAATAAATAGCCAAATTCATCTAAAGCCAACTTTGCCTGAGGGAGTTGAAACCTTAGTTTCTTAATAATTTCAAATTTATTGTCGGACAATTTTAGTAAAGTTTGTTAAGTCATGTCAGTACCGAAGTAGAAAAGATGGTTTATTACTACTGAGAAATGAGAGTTAAATTTACAATAGGTAAACTGATACATCGGGATTTTCTGAAATCATGGTTTAAATTAGTCTACCTGTTTATTTATAAAAGCATAATTCGAAGGCACATGTATGCCAATCGAGCTTTGCTGGTTAAAAGTTTTCGTTTAACATATCGATTTGTTATGTCTATATATATATAGAGCCCAGGTGGTCGTGTGGTCTAGCGGGACGGCTGCAGTGCAGGCGATTTGGTGTCACGATATCACAGTAGCATGGGTTCGAATCCCGGCGAGGGAAGAACAAAAAATTTGCGAAAGCAAATTACAGATCTAACATTGTTGGGTTGATGTTTAGACGAGTTGTATATATACAAAAAAGTGAAAAAGTATATTTAAACAAAACGGATTTGACTACATGTAACAGGTTGAACAACTGATGATCTTTAACCCTGCTGACTGCCATTGGCGATTGCCAAATAAAATTGATCACGAGGTGTAACAAAATGGATCTTAATATAAATTTTATACTTAACAGAAAACAATAAACTTGTGGCCCAGATGTTATGCCACAAACATAAGGTGTCAATATTTTTTTTGTACACCAGATCTAGATTTCGACAATATATGTCTCTTCAGTGATGTTAGGGATCGAAACGGTGATTGGAAGGCCATATAATTTACCCTCAATTTGAGATAGACTCTTGAATTTTAAGAGTCAATATAGGATGAACGGATCATATAAACCGGAGGGAAAATATGATACAAGCCCAAACGAAAAAAATATAAACAAGTCTAAATTGAAAACTACGTTCAAACCTATGATTGCGTTGGATAAAAACCGCAATTTTTATACGTGTGCATGTAAAACAAATTTCGTTGTAGAAGGGTCTAATTCAGCAAAAACAACATTTTCCAAAAGGCAAAAAAAGTGAAAAAGTATATTTAAACAAAACGGTTCATATATGATATATATATATATATATATATATCATCACTGTATAACCCACAAACAGTCACTACCTTAATGTTGCACATGTCAAAAACAGAAAAAAATATGTAAGGTATTGATAATTATAATTTTTAATATTGAAATAGTTAAAAGTTTTAAACTTTTATAATTTATTAAATATCAATGTCATACTTATATTTCAACCGTTTTATAACAAAGCACTTTGCAGCTACAACTGATATTAGCTTTATTATTCTCAACTGATAAAAGTGTATTATTCTTAACTGATAAAAGTGTATTATTCTCAACTGATAAAAGTGTATTATTCTCAACTGATAAAAGTGTATTATTCTCAACTGATAAAAGAAGCAAATGTGTGTATCAAAGTCCTTTTGTAATGAAGAGGGGCGATTGGTATTCCTGTGAATGCGACTACCTTCAAAGTGTACATATTTTTTACTTTTGTTACTATAAACCATTGAAAGTAATCTGTACTTCTCTTAAACATACCTATAAAAATAAAGGTAAAACTAATACAAGACTATCACATTTTTACTCTGCATATTCCGTCTATGAAAAGTGCGACTTACGTGGATATTTTCTTATTTGAAATTGTAGAATTACAATAACATCTTCTTTTTTTTTATCAAACATAGTCATTTATAAGGTTTTTCTCAAGAGTTCGTCATAATCTAATTTTCCTCTCGGAATTAGCTAGGTTTTCAATGATCGGTTCATATTGTTATCATGTCTAATCTTATTTTGGCCTCTTTGTGTACTTTTCATGCATCATGCAATAATGGAATAATAATAAATACATGTACTACCTTAACTGATCATATAAACTTGTGTCCACACATCCTGCAATCTCTTTCAAATGAGTATAAGTAAAAGAAGCAAATCTAGTAAATGAAGTGAATGACATGATGATGAAATGGTAATTGGCTATTCTAAACATGACAAAAACAATACATAATTTGATTGCATTACATAGTAAATTCAAGAAGAAAAACATACATGTACATAAGGATATATAAACTGCCCGCCATAATTATATTTATTGCCTACCTCTAACATTTTGTTTTGAAGCAATATCAACAAGTCACTTTAAAAAGGATAGTAAAAGAATTTGGTATTCTGGTATACAGTGTGATCCTTTGACACGATTGAAGTGATAAGATTTACAACGACTTACAACTTTTCCCCAGGTCTAAATATTGTTGTATGAGACGGTCCCTCCTCTTGTAGCATTAAAGTTTCTCCTTCAGACATCCTTCTTCTTCTTGACAACACGTTGTAGATCCTGACATTACTTTTTTTACACTTGCAAACCTTCTGCTGACAGCAGTACAGTTTGTTGCATTTGTCCTTTACAATTTTTTATTTTTACCTTTTTTCATATATTTTTCCTGTACAATTGAAACATGCAGTAACTTTATCAGTATCCTTAGTTATATAGTGTGCTAGTGACATAACACGATATACAATGTACATAGGGTCAGTAAGTTCCATATGGGTTGAGAGCGAAACTCGAATCCCCATACGGAATTTTCTGATCCCATATATATCGTACTAGTATTATGTCAGTAGCACAATATGTAACGAATTTATCTTACCGACTATCTAGACATGTGGTATTTAGACTTCTTGTCATATAAGGTGATAAAGTTTTCAATACCGTTAGAATGAAGAACCTACTTATATTGGTTTATACAAAAACAAATGACAACAATAACAACTTGTTACCTTTAAATGTGATTTATGAATTACTTTCAATCGATCATCATCAATTTCTTCGTCTATTGAAAATTGTAAGACTTTTCCTCATCATCGTGTTTTTTTTTATAAACGGATGTAACACCACTACTAACCCTGTATTGAAAAAACCTCCTGACCTATTATGAAATATTCACTGTCTCCAAGGGGTTGCTTTTAACCAGTCATATTTCTAGAAATGTATAGGAGGTAAGATAAATACATACATTTAATTTTTACATGTATAAGTACAAGGGCTACGCTGCAAAACAAAATGATAATATGAAATTGATTTGAATGAACTTAACCATTCATTCATGATATTTGTATGGTAAACTTTAACTAAATAATATTTTTTCGGGAGTAGTGGTTTTTGATACAATTTGAGCTTACGAAAATATTTAACTAAACTGTTTTTTTTTTTGTTTTTTTTTTATAAAATGATTTCCGCATCACAAAGACTTGGAATGATAACCTTATCATATAAAAGTAGGAAGAGTGAGGATATTAAAAACAAGCAATCAATAATATTTTAAATGAAGACTATATAATTCGATGTGCTAAAACCAATTATGGATGAACGTTTTAAAATTGTTCTACCACCATTAATAGAAACAGAAAAGGGGTTTGTTAAGAGCAGAAATATTTTTGATTCTTAAAGTAAGGTTCCGGATATTTTAAAATGTATAGATATTGAACACGAGGAAGGATCCATTATTTTTTTTTTAAAGTTTTGATTATGCAGGATGAAAATGGTTAGATGCATGATAAAAAAATAAATTTTGGAAATGGGTTAAAATGATACTAAAATGCTTATTTTAAATCAAGATAAACACCCGTTTCTAGATCAATCCGTCAGGGCTATCCAACATATAAGCTACACATTTTACAAGCAGAACCGATGACAACCTCAATTAGGACTAATCCCAGTATTCAAGGAATTAATCAATATCACTTCAACATAGATAATGAAAACAAAAAGGTTAAGATAAACCTGTTAATGGACAATTTTTGTGTATTTCTCTGTCCTGAATTTTCTTGCATTTTTTTTGTACTGTATTCCTGTCATGTAATGTTGTCATTTTAGTGGTATATTTAACATTGCCATAAAATAGCGAGGTTTGGCTAGCCACAAAATCAGGTTCAACACACCATTTTTTCTTAAAATGTCCTGTACCAAGTCAGGAACATGACAGTTGTTTTCTTGTAGTTTGTTTCTGTATGTGTTGCATTGTCGTTGTTTTTTTTTTTTTTTGCACTTCAGTGTTTCTGTTGTTTTGTTCTTTTCGTCTTACAGTTGATTGGTTTCCCTTGGTTTCAGTATGTAACAAGGATTTGGTTTTTTTTCCAATCGATTTATGACTTTCAAACAGCGGTATACGACTTTTTCCTATATTTACTGTGTTTGAACTTTTGTTCTGCCCTTTGATTATAGATTTTCCGTTTTGAGTTTTCCTCAGAGTTCAGTATTTTTGTGATTTTACCTTGTACCTTTATGAATACATGATAGACCTCGTATTGTATAAGTTGTGAGCCGCAAGGATAACATGGTTGATATCAATGAGTTTAAGAGTGAAGCTAAATGTAAAGATTCGGCGGTTTAGGCTCCAATACCGTTATTCTCTTTGTTGTCCCTATTCCTTAGTTTTTCCGTTTTTACATATCATTACAAAAATGTCATAGCAAATCTATGCGAGCTAATCGTGATGGCCTAGAATTAGGTCTCTTTCTTAAAATTTTGGTGGCAGAATTGTTAGATATAATAAGAAATAAGTTCGAATATGTCTTATTTTGTAATTATATAAATTACAGATGATATTCAGGTGCCTGATAATTAAAGACAGACGTGTTATGTTTTATTTGTATTTACTTATTAATTGTAAAACAAGATTTCTTAATGTATTGTTGAACATGTTAACATGATTATTTGAACTGACTCACAATTCCTTCTAATTAAGAAAATTGAGACATTGACACAATAGTTTTAGGTATAGATTCGAAGGATACGCGATGATTCCGGGCTCATTATTTCTTTTTTAGGAATCAACGCTCATTCATTGTATCTATAAATACATAATAAATTGTGTTGTATTGATTTAAATAGACAAAATATATCTGCACTCTGATTTAAACTTTGTAACTGAGATGACCGTATCGAATGAAACTCAAGTATTGATTTATTTTGTTAACTTCTATATATACTGAACAAAAAAAACCATCAAAATTGAGGTATGTTTTAAATTTTCTGAAATATATCACTATAATATATACAGGTACAGCCATTCCGTAAAATTTTACCAAATGCATCGGTTTATCTGCAATTTCATCGTTTGTAAGGTGATTGTTAGATAGTTTCTCATATGGCGGCTTGCCGGAAATGGTATATATGCAGGTGTATCGAAAGTCGTAAGAGTTTAGTTTAAGATTAAATATTGAATACTTTTAAGAATAAACCAAATCTTGCGATTGCTTTGGTTAAAATGACTTACTAATTCGCTTACTACACACATAAGATCTATGAAAAGATTTGTTCATTGATAAACGATTAATGGCATCTGTTCTCTGTAGTTACAATTTGATTTATGAGAATAAAGTATTCATTTAATCTGTGCAGTTGTAAGGTAAATGAAATATTTGTATAGGGGTTTACAATTAGTAAAGTAAACACTACATGAGTTACGAATTTCAAAGATTTTTTTATATATATGGTATGTATTTACAATACATTTCTTTATGAAAACAAGATGGTGAGGTATACATTACAATGCAACAGCTCTCTAATGAGAAAATAATACACCCATTTTTGTTTTCAATTTGTTTTGTATTATCATTATATTTTATATCAACGGTATAATAAAGGGAAGCCTTTAATATGTCCACAAGAATTAACAAGTAGGAACGACTACATTTGCAAGTTGGAGTTTTGAAATGATAAAACCAAGACATGTGGTATAGGTCAATGAAACCGCAATCTAACGATTTTTGCCAACCTTTTTATTTCGTTAAATACTTCGCTTAAGATTGAAGAGATTAATCCATGACTTTACAAATCGTTCACTGAATATCCGTCCTTTGATATTCTTTCTTTCATTTTGTATTTACCTATCTATGTATTCACATTGTATTGTGGGTGAAAGAGTTTTTAAATTAAATTGTATGTCAAAAAATGTCGAAATGTGAAACTTCCCTTGCAGAAAGTAAAGTAAAATAGTTTTGCTTATAAGAAAAAGGACGGACCACACAATTTAAAGCCATTATTCCAACGACATCAATTGTTGGATGAATGCAATTAAATAAAAAAAAAAGGCAAACATTTGACATAAGGATAGTTGTCACAAGGATTTAAATCAAATAGTTTTTTTTTAAGTTAGTGATATTTTTTAAAAGAAATCATCCTGTGATATGATATTTTATTTTAGTAAAAATATGTCACATGATAACATGCAAAATTGCAATCAAATTATTTATTTTGATTAAAAAAGGAAATATATAAGCTGATTTCACTTGAGGTAATTAAAATCATACTTGATAGGTCAGTCATCAGAATTTAAATCAACATGACAAACAAATCCTCAATTGCAGCATGCATAAAACCGTACCAAAGGACGTTCTATCTTCTATGTAAGTGATAAAGGGACAAAGCATCATACAAATGTATACAGAAAAAAAGACTCAAAACAAATTTAATATATTTTAAAATGATTACGAAAGACTCTCTTCAAAGTGACAAGTTTGGAAAAATAATGTTTTATTAATGTTACAAAATGAAATTTGACCGAGTGAAATTGGACATGACGTTGGTATCACAAGACCAGATGCTTTTGCCAAAGACTCGTGATTATCTGAGTTTCATTCCATCTCTTCAGGATTTTCAGTAATAGGTTTTCGGGAAAGAAAAACACGTTATTGTTAACATATAGTCCAAAAATTAAGTCGGATTTTCCGCAACCTCCTCTGTCACTCATAATCAATCAGAATATCGAGCTCATTGTACAATCCAATTAAAAGCAGTTCAACAAGAATATCTAGCTTTACAAATAAAAAAACATGAGGTTCCAAAACAATGTCTGATCGCATCAAAGAATATATCAGAATCTAGTCTCCAGCCATATATTCTACAATATCATCTGACACATTCCTGCCTCAAAAATGCAAGCGGGTACTACTAACCCACTTCTGTTTGTGATTTCAATTTTAACACGTGAGCTATGAAAACACTCATAGTGAAAGGGCTAGCGTAACAATCGGACTTAGGTAAAGGTCAATCAAAAACTGTTCTATGACAGAAATTTTTGTGAATAACTTAAAGACTGAAAGTACACCAGAGAACGATAAAAAAATTATAGTGACAAACTTTTAGTTAGTATGGAAGACCAGAGTAATACTTATAATGATATTGATACTCATGAGGTTTTGCAGGTAACCAATTCTAGATCTGAAATGAGTTCTGAATTGACTCGTATGACATCTATACCTGAAACAGATTGTGAACCTAATCCTGTCATAGAGAGGGCAGAAACCGTATTGGATAGAAATAATGAAAGAGGTAAAGAACAAATATAAAATTGGTTATTAGGGAAAAAAAGAATGTTTCCTGATTTTTGTTTCTCCTTATATGTTCTTAATAACCACTTGCTCGGACACTTTTTGGTCATGTTTTTATTTTCAAAGTATTAAAATATTTATGATTTCCTGTTTATTTCTGTGCTAGAAAAATGTGCGCTTTTCAATATTAGATGAGAATTAGCTTACCGTTCATTTGAACATTTTGTTAATAGTCACATTTTAATTTTTTTAAGAAAGTGCCAAAATTAGACATATCAGAATTAAACACACCAAACACAGCACATTGACAAAAATGTAAATGCTATTTTGTCAATGATTAAAATATTTTATAAAATAAAAAGAATTAAAAGCAAAGAACACAGAAAAAACAGAGGTACAGACAAAACTGACTTAATAAAATTGAGAATGGAAATGGGGAATGTGTCAAAGAGACAACAACCCGACCATAGAAAAAAAACAACAGAAGGTCACCAACAGGTCTTCAATGTAGCGAGAAATTCCCGCACCCGGAGGCGTCCTTCAACTGGCCCCTAAAAAATACTTACTTACATTGATTTTGTTTCAGAAAAAACGTAACTAAATATAAATTGTTATATGTGCACAATTATGAGAACTTATAATCCTACATTGTTTCGATATCATTTATTTATATTCTGGCCTTGCACAACACCTGCGTAAAGGCATTTAAAAACTAATCCTTTACAAGTGGACCAATTGACACCTTAGTCTTCGGGAACTTGATTTTATTGATTAGTAGTAATAAGCCTCGACATAGCAAGTAAATTCACAAAAAAACCCCACTTAAAACAGAAAGTCCACAATAATATGTCTAAAGCTTAAAATCCTCATCAAACGAATGGATAACATCTGCCATACTCCTTAGATTTACTGCAAGTTTTCTCTTATTTTTATGCTTTGTGTCTACTGTTTATATTGTGTCTGTTTGTTATGCACGACCGATATTTTGAGTTAAGACGCAACGTTAGATATTGCTACTATTTAATGTAACAGAAAAATGCATTAAATTAAAACGTCTGTTCTAAAACACGCACCGTGTGCATTCGTCACCATTTTTCAATTTTTCTTGTTGGGTAGTTGCATAGTATAACAAAAAAGTATAAATGCCGTGTGAGACCAATCCAATATGATTTTTTTTTAATTCTAAACTTATTTCAGGCTTTTTTTTTTATGATAGGGGATAAAAAGCTTTAATTTTGATACTTTTAATCTTTTGAAATATTTCAGGGGTACTGCATACAAAGTAAGAAAGACTACGGTTTAATATTTCATCATCGGTATACACCACTATATTTATTTTTAAAAGGGCACTAGCTACGAGATATATAAAAAATCTAAAGTATGATTTTTGTTTTGTTCAGCTATTAATGAAAGTGATAAAATGAAATAATAATTCGCTTTTAGCAGCCAAAATGGTTCAATCTTGTCAACTTAAGCTAAGAAACATTGAAAATGAATTAATCACTTGCAAGTGAATAATTCGACCTCATTAAATCCGTATTCATGTGAACATCAATTTAACCCCTTAGCTAGAGATGGATAACGCATGCATTGTCCGTGTACTGGTTATTTAAAGGAAAAGAATGTCAACTTTGAAAGTGAAACAGAGGTAAATCATTTGGTTGATAAGATCCACTAAAAATCATTCTTATACTGGTAAAAACGATGAAAAACATACTTCAAATCTATTATATCAAATTAAACAGATCTATACAAGTCCGTTTGCACGAGTTGCTTAATCTATTTATATCTATGTTAATGTTTACATCGCTTATATGGTCATTGGAGGTAAACTCGATATATATTTATAGTTAATTAGATGGCGTCTAGTCTAAAATACACACGAAACGAAGTAACATATTATTGAGCTGATGTCCTGTAAATAGTTTATTTTAGACTTTTGATAGTTTGGACAAATGTTTTACATTGTTATCAATAAAATATGAGAATCTTAGTCAAATCGGTGACCAAGAATTTGACAGCTAGTGCCCCTTTAATCATACAAGGACAAACCATATAAATATGATGTGTTTAATATCACCAATAGTATATCGTTTAGAAATATAAACAAAAACGTAATTTAGCGATTTGATAAATAATGTAGTTAAATATCGTCAAGTGCTGCTTAAACATTCATATGTAATTCTTCGTTTAGCTTGATACTATTTCCAGATTTTGTAATTTCGGATTCAGTTAAATATAGGCAACAGTAGTATACCGCTGTTCAAAACTCAAAAATCGATAAAAAAATACAAATCCGGGTTACAAACTAAAACTGAGGGAAACGCATTAAATATAAGAGGAGAACAACAACACAACATAAAAATGTAACACAAAGAGAAACGAACTAAGCATTAGAAGAAATCCGATGACAATAATAAATATAACAAATTTAACATCAAAACTAAATACATGATTTGGGATAGAAAAGTACCGTGACACGTCTTATAATAATGTGAATACAGACTTGAATATAAAAGGAAATAAACGACACAAAAGAAACACAACGTTAAAATGTAACACACACAGAAACGAACTATAATATAACAATGTCAATAATCCTGACTTGGTACAGGGCATTTTTTAAAGAAAAAATTTGTGGTTGAACCTGGTTTTGTGGCATGCCAAACGTCCCGCTTTAATGGCAATATTAAATATAACATTAAAATGACAACACAACATTACAGGACTATACAATACAAATAAATAGGAGAACATATTGGACAAAGAAACACACGAATAATAGCTAACAAAAGGCACAAGGTTTAAAATTCAATACGCCAGAAGTGCGTTTCGTCCACACAAGACGATGATGAAATATTAAACCGTAGTCTTTCTTACTTTGTATGCAGTACCCCTGAAATATTTCAAAAGATTAAAAGTATCAAAATTAAAGCTTTTTATCCCCTATTAGATATATCTGGCAGATACGGAATAGTTAATTGCAAGTCTTTTTGGCACAAGTTTGTATGAAAAATTACGCTTACTGACAATATCATAGTAATATCCTTTCACAACATAAGCGCCTCTAGGAAAGGAAATACCCCAGTCATCTGTGACGGCTGATGGTAATATTTCTGGCTCATCTTAAGTTTTCATCATCATCATCATCATCCGCGACAACGCCTAAATTGTGTCATTGCTAATTAAATCCAATAAAGAATCCCCACTGTTGTTTTCTTCATGAGCCAGAAATATTACCATCAATTGTATCAGCAAATTATGAATTATGTCGCAACTTTCGATTCATGATTTTCTGTTGATTGTTCGCAAACAATTTTAACTGGCCGAGAATTTCCGCGGAATCGAAAGTTGCGACATAATTCATAGTTTGCTGATACACACTGATCACACGTATAACAAGACAAATCAGTTACCATCAATTCGGAATTATTAATTGTTCTAACACAATGATTTTTTCTGATTTCGGCAATGCTATTAAAATGTTGTGTTGTATTTCGGGGGATGGTTTCTACGTATCTAAAAATTCTGCGCTTGCAACCGGTTGATTTTGATTTTGGTAACAAAAGTTAAATAAATCCTTTTCGTTCTGAATGGATGACCGACCACGGATTACAGAAAATACGGCCTCTCTCTTTATATAATCGCCAGCCGCGTCATGGGCACCTTTTGCATGCGCAGTTTCAAAAGCAATTCTTGTGATTGAATCATATCCTAATCGGAAAAGTCGTTGCTAAAAGATCAAAACAATGACGGCTCTTGAATTGCGTAGCACAACCATCATTAAATTCGTGCATAACTTTTGGATTGCAGCTAATTTCGTGTAGATATTCTGAAACGGATTTTTTAACATAATGTGTAAAGTACTGTTCACGTTTGTTATCTCGTTTGACAGTATAAAAGAGTCACATGAAGAGATACTCCAATTTACCGACCGTGCAAGGGCTGTATAGCCAGTCAAGGTCGTTAAAAACTTCCATTTGTTGAACTCCAATTTTTTTGAAAGTATCCTGTTTGGATTTCAGTCTTATCAAAGAATCTGCAGCTCTCTGAGTAATCATTTACTGTTACACAATAATTTAGATGCAAGTTATCTAACAAGGATCGCAACTCCTCGGATTGTCAAGAAGCGCTAAATTGGTGGTACGGAAAAGTACGGAGAATTTGTATAAAATAAGAGAACATTTCAAATGGTTTAGTTGACTTCTTTACCAGCATAAGCTTTCTTAAGGATTTAGATCCGCGTTTTAAATTTACGTATTCATACCTTTCCCGTTGTACAGTAGACACGTTTAAATTATCAATTTTTTCTTCTTCCGTTAACTTGAATTATGAACACTACAATTGTCACAATTTCTTTGTAAACATTTAAGTTTATCTACATTTTCCGAGGTTTTACATACGGTTTCGTTGACAAGCTCGTTAATATTTTCATAAATTTCAAATTCTCCTTGATGTGCAGGATTGTTTTTCAGTACCTTGCGCCGAAAGTCCATGCAACTTTTGAAAATACCACGAATTTTGATATGGTACCTGCAGCAACATGTTTGTTTATCTTTAGGACGAATTGATTGCACGAAAAAAAGTTTTCAAATTTTCTGGTAAATTTTGATAGTTGGATTTTTTTCCTAGAAATCGAAGTACACTTCGGTTGGTGTTTTTTCTAGAACATAAACAGCATGAGAAACAAATTGTTTAGGACCAGTTTTCATTTTTTTAATGCCACTTTTGTTACCCGTAGGCCTAGACATACTAGGAGAGATCCAAAAGTCTAATACGAGCTTTTTATGTATATCGTTTAAAGCATCTGATCTTGTGTTGCGTTTTGTAAAACTCCACGAAGCATTGTCCGATTGTAAAACAGAAGCTCAATGTTGCATCCCTCGACTCAACTTTTTGTTGTTTAGCCCTAATTTTCTACTTACATGCTTCTTACTTATATTTTCTGAAATAATGGATGTAGTATTAATATCCATAACTTTTGTTGTTGTTTTAGAACGTTGCTTTTTTGTTGTGGAAATTATTTCTTGAATATTTTTATTATAGTAGAATTCGTAGAATCAACTATGTTATCTTCGGGACTCGTAATAACATTCATATTTCGCGAAATATTAACCGTTGGCGATTTCTGATCTTTGATGATAGCAGTTATGACTGCGGCGTGCTTGATAGGTGTTTTCGGAATCTTTAATTTTTCGCAAAGCTCTCCATTTGCCCATTCTGTTTTTGAACGGTGTATTTGTGTGATTAATTTCTAAATTTGTTTCTTTTGATTGTTTAAAATAACGCAATACAGTTTCTCCCTTTCTCTTTCCTAAATTTCCTGTGTTTTTCCTGTTCTCGTTCATCTCTTTTCCTCGTGTCTTCTTTTGTTAATGTTTTTATCATTATGTTGTTCTGCTCGCCTTCGTTATAAATTTCCTTGTTTTTAGCCCATGATTTCCGCTTTTGTTCATTTCTTTTTTCTCTTTTCTTTTGTAAATACCACTCCTTTTTTCCGTACCTGTGCCATGAAAACCCTCCATCAACTTTTTATTATTTATATAGGATATTAAATTTTAATGTCAGTATTTTGTATATATTTTTTTTGCATTATATATTTTAAAACCACATCGCATATATTTTAATCTAGCGGTGGTAAAAGATACACTACAAGTAGTTATATGATAATGAAGATTTCTGATTTTATTTTGATGTTTTCATATGTGTGCATTCTTTGTATAATTGCAATATTTCATGGGTTTTTTTTCAAAGAAGGACAGTAAAGCGGAGGGAGAAACTTGCGTATGCAGTTCATAACGTCCCTGGCATATTACGGTGGTGGCGTCAAATCATGTTAACGTACATACTTGCAAGACATTTTCATTAATCCGTTTTTGTCGAGCCTGCAACTTTTGTTGCAGAAAGCTCGACATAGGGATAGTGATCCGGCGGCTACGGCGGCGGCGTTAGCTAACTTTTTTAAAGCTTTATATTTTAGAAGGTGGAAGACCTGGATGCTTCATACTTTGTATATAGATGCCTCATGTTACGAAGTTTCTGTCAGTCACATGTCAAATGTCCTTGACCTCATTTTCATGGTTCAGTGACCACTTGAAAAAAAAGTTCAGATTTTTTGTAATGTTGAATTCTCTCTTATTATAAGTAATAGGATAATTATATTTGGTATGTGCGTACCTTGCAAGGTCCTCATGCCCGTCAGACAGTTTTCCCTTGACCTCGACCTCATTTCATGGATCAGTGAACAAGGTTAAGTTTTGGTGGTCAAGTCCATATCTCAGATACTATAAGCAATAGGTCTAGTATATTCGGTGTATGGAAGGACTGTAAGGTGTACATGTCCAACTGGCAGGTGTCATCTGACCTTGACCTCATTTTCATGGTTCAGTGGTTATAGTTAAGTTTTTGTGTTTTGGTCTGTTTTTCTCATACTTTATGCAATAGATCTACTATATTTGTTGTATGGAATGATTGTAAGGTGTACATGTCTAGCGGGCAGATGTCATCTGACCTTGACCTCATTTTCATGGTTGAGTGGTCAAAGTTAAGTTTTTGAGTTTTGGTCTTTTTATCTAATACTATATCCCATAGGTCAACTATATTTGGTGTATGGAAATATTTTATGATCTATATGTCCGTCGCGCAGGTTTTATTTGACCTCGACCTCATTTTCACGGTTCATTGCTCAGTGTTAAGTTTTTGTGTTTTGGTCTATTTTTCTTAAACTATAAGTAATAGGTCAACTATATTTGTTGTATGGAAGCATTGTTAGCTGTACATGTTTGCTTGGCATGGTTCATCTGACCTTGACCTCATTTTCATGGTTCATTGGTCTTTGTTTAGTTATCTTGGTTAATGTTAAGTTTATGTGACAGTTTTTAATAAAGCTTTATACTTAGGACTATCAACATAATATCAATGATTAGTAAAGAAGGCGAGACATTTCAGCGTGTGCACTCTTGTGTTTTTATATAGATAATCTGTAAACTGAATACAATTTGGTGTTTCAAATACCATTTTTAAAGTTCTTTCTATTGGTATAGTACTCAAAGCCGAAAACATATTCATCACGAAGTTAAATCTTTGTTTATTGGCTTTAAAAGTTTTGTGAAGGCATGAAGATTTATTTCGGACATTTCCGCAAGTCATTTTAAACGCATTGTTTTGAATTGAAATTGTAGCTCAATGTATTTGATAGTTTAATTTTTTTGAAGCGTGCATTTAGAACAACACGATAGCGCATACAATTAAATAAGTTACCTGTTCAAGTTTTCATTTTTCAACTGAAATACTTTAAGCTTCCGAACTAAATTTTCCGTGGGACATTTCTGTTCATCGTATTGTTTTCAGAATGCCTGTGCAAATTTTACATGGAGGCAGCCATGCAATCCGTTACTGGAACATATGACGTCATAAAACATTCATGCAAAAGTTCTAAGAGTTGCGTGAAATTTTCGCGTATTTTTCGAAAAAAAACAAAGAGTTTTATGTTTCGATTTTGTTACATAGGACAACGATAAGTTAACGTTTTTTCTTATAATCTGTGTCTTCCGATACCTACATAGATCATATATTTTATTCTGTCTTTATCATAATGTAAAAATTTGAGAAACAATCTTTGTTTTCATATATAATATGACATATTTATTTTACGATTTCTCAGAATAATTTCCTGTCAAAGATTTGATTAGCGCTATTTTTCGTGGTAGTAGCAATATCTAATGTCTTAAAGGTGAAATGCATAGGTTTGGAATTATTGAATAAATATAAATTTCAACATTTTAAACATAAATTCTTGCGATTTACACCTTTTCCTCAATTTTTTTTCTACCTTTGCATTTCACCTTTAAGTCATTTTTTTTCTGATTTTTACATTTAATTCTTGGATTGTGTAATAACACCACTGTCCAAAGTTAAGGAAGGTCTGATCGCTTTAATCACACAGGATTCCTTATATGACTGTCCAAAGTCCTGTTGGTGGTTAAATAGTTGGCTAAACTGTATGGGATTTACTTATTAATGAAGGTCGTATGGTGACCTCTAACTGTTTACACCAACTTTCTTTGAACACTTCATTTTGTTGTCGTTTAGAAAGTTGTCTTACTGGAAAACATACCACATCTTCTTATTTTATATTAAAAATCTTGACTCCACCCCTACAACCTACAAATAGAGTAAGAAATTTTAGATGACTAAATATGTTTGAGGTGGCAACGACATTCTCCGGAAATATATTTTTTCTCTTCCTTGTTATAATTGATAACTCACAATTTATTACCTATCAATTTTTTTTCTTTTTTTTTCAGCCTTCCCAATATTTAAACCTGTAATATAAAGCTATCAAAAGTATTTGGGACATTGTATAAATTATACATTTTCCTTGATAGGGATGCACATTTGTCTAAGACTAAGAGAGAACTTATCGTCTATGTCATCACTGCTTATCACATGGGTCAATTCTATTGAAGATGAGACCCATTTTACATTTTTTGTCCTAATTTTAAAGAACTACCTACGGATGTAAAATATTTCTGGCTGTTCACAAATGAGCATTTACCAACTATCATATGCCGAGGAAGTTACATTATTAAAGGTCTAGAAATAAGATCCAGATGTAAACAAAATATATAAAATATTTTTATTATTATCAGATTTGATATAATAGTTATGTAAGACACATGTTGTGTTTGGCTCTGATCCTTTCCATAACGTTATAGTATAGTATTAGGTTTCGATTTAGTTTTTTCCCCCAATCATATTGTGCATAATATTGTTGTAAAATGATGCCCTTTATGGTTTCTTGATTAGATTAATAAAATTCTTATCTTATCTTCTTATCTTATACAATGAAATAATAAAAAGAGAGATGAAAGATTTTGACACTACTTTTTTCACAGATATCATTGATGCTGTAATTCTTCATGCTCAAGATGACAGACAACTAGCATTAGATTTCATTCAAAATATGAAGACAGAATTTCCAGAATTACAACTTGATTTAAAAATATTCGAACAATTACATATAGGAAGAAGTATACTTGAATCAGCATCACTTCTATTTAGAACCTGTCGATTCATATTTGTGTTCGAGACAAGAAATATTGAACAGGATGAACTGTCGAACTTCGTGAGCCAGATGCTTTTTTTATAATTCTATTACAGTGGAGGAATTACACAACAGACTTATACCAATATTGAAGGATGACTATTATATTTCGATTCTAAAACCCCTGATTCATTTGAACTACAATAGATATTTGGAAGGCAGATCTCAAAACAGGACAGATCATGGGTTTTTAACGAATTTTAAAACATTAATCATAAATGGGAGGATATCGTATTTGATAAGATAACAATGTAACGATAAAGTGGAAATCATTAATGTTTGTTATTACAGTTTTGTATGTTCATACTTGTATATGATATTTCTATAGATTTAAGGTCTGGTTTACGACAATGGAGCCAGTTGTGTTATTATATTGCAGTTTAGAATAAAGCATATTTGTAGCTCATCCATTGCTATTTACTGAATATGTATGGGACTTTCAATATTTTATAACTATTAATTTGAATTTCCCAAAATTCCTATATGAAAATTGTCTCCTTGTTTGTATTTATGTTAACCTAGCTCACAGGACCATTTGCACTTTTGCCATTATTTGTAAACTTTTCTTTCAAAATCGTTTCCTATGAAACTGCATAATGGATTGAAATCAATTGTATTTGCTTTATCTTCAGGATGTCTTCTAAGGCAAGTGATATTTGATTTTTGATGACTAATGTGGCTAGAAATAGAACATGGGGTTTAATTTTTTATTTTAGATAACACAAATCGAAAATCAAAGCAGTAAGAGAAAAAACAACAAATAAAGATAAATAATTAAACAAATTATACCTGTACAAAAATAAGTCCAACCTTATTTTGAAGTTAGCACATATGTATATTTATATTTATTAAATTGAAATCTTTGTGTAAAGGAGAAGGGAGAGTAGACAAAAATCTAACATTTTAAAATATGGCAAAACAACACGTTTAATAATTTATCAAGTCCGAAGCGCTTTTCTGGATTTACCTTCATCAGGAACGCCTTAAGCCAAACACTAGAAATCCAAAGATGTACAAGAAGGGAAACTCGTTAAAGAGCTATATGTCAAAAATGCATAAAATAAATAGCCAAATATATATGATAAATCATCAACATAAACATGTAAAATGTGTAAACTCCTAAAAAGAGGCCTCGTTTTTATAAACTATCTCTTCTTTTTATGCTCCATTTATGGGCATTATGATTTTTGGTCTGTGGGTCCGTCTGTTCATTCGTTCGTTCATCCGTTCGTCCGTCTGTCCCGCTTCAGGTCAAAGGTTTTTGTTGAGGTATTTTTTGATGAAGTTGAAGTCCAATCAGCTTGAAACTTAGTACACATGTTCCCTATGATAGGATCTTTCTAATTTTAATGCCAAATTAGAGATTTTATCCCATTTTCACGGTCCACTGAAAATATAAAATGATAGTGCGGATGGGGCATCCGTGTACTTTGGACACATTCTTGTTTTTTTTTGGGTTTTTTTTTCTTCGCGGCACCAGAATTATTTTTGTTTCTACTTTTGGTCCTTATTTAAATTTTTCATGTCATTAAGCCGCAAGTCAAATCTAAGACTTACAAAATGGTACTTCGCAAGATCTGGTTTGCGCTAACCCAGTTTTAATTAGCGTGGTACGCTGTCTTCCTGCGGATAGCGTTCCAGTGTACTGGCACTATAAAGTCCTGCAACTACGATAGGCTAGCACAAAGCAGTCAAAATGTACATACACACTTTGTTTTTTTATTCATTTCATTTTATTTTATTTTACTTCTCTTTTTTTTTAAGTACATACAAAACATCTCACTAATTATTTTTGCAAAACTCACATACACAAATTTAGGCTTACATCAGTTTATACAAAATATTTGGAATATAAATTCACATACACAATTTTACATTAGATGGTTTTCTAAGCTATTAAAATGTTTGTATTCATGTATTCTTTTGATTTTTGCAAATTTTAAAATCCTAACTTTTAATCTACCTTAACAAATTGCTAACTATTACTATCTACTATGTTGGTTTGTTCTTTGGTGTTACCTGTGAAAAATGTTGCAGATACTAGAGCTTAGAATACTTAACCATCATTGCTGTTATGAACGTTTAATTATATTTCCATAGTTTTGTTTAGCCGAAAATATTGTTCCCGGCAAAATTGACAGTTTCCTATTTTGCGTTATGAAATTCCGCCAACATGTGGCATTCGGGAAACATCATTTGTTTTTCAGTTGTTATTAATCCTACATTTCATTAGAAACTGCATTTTACCAGCATTATATTCCTAAATCGGATGAAATTGTCCATTCCTTCAATATAATTCTATGTTTACATTCTCGATAACTTTAATAATAACATTTAACCTTGACCGGCTACGGACTATATTCTTACACGCAAGGATTATAAAAACCGGATTTTTCTGATAACGAAACGAATTTGAACCGAGCTTAAAAGAATACAAGAGGTAATAACGCATACACGGAAAACACATTCAAACGTTTTTAACATATTGTATTTCATTTACCTGTATTTATTAGTATTGATAATAATAATCTCTGATACTTTTAAAAGTTGTTTAGTCATTATTTAATTTCCAGAAACCAAAGATATTGTTTTTAAATTAAAGATTGGCAACAATCTTTACAATTGCCAACATACTTTTCTTTTCTTGATATATTGCAAATTAAGGAGGTAGAAGAGCTATATTATACATATTTGCTATGCAGATGTCTAAATATCTGAATTCTTTTTTACCCTATGATTATGGTTAAATGTATCTTAATTATTTTTTTTATCTTGCATCACTTTGTTTTAGGATTTATGAATAGTATGACAATTATTTGTGGTTTGTAGAATCATTTCAAGTCAGACATGCTTCACCAGTTCTTGACTTTATCAGTCAGTGGTCAACATGTTCTTTTCCGGGAAGTAATAAACGAACTTTAATTGGTAATAGATTGATTGATATGTCTGACAGGGTTCAACTTATGCTGACCTCATTGTTATGATTCATTGATCAACACACATTTTTTGGGGTATACATCTTCATTCTTATATAATACATTAAACTTATCGTCTTGTTGTGTAGCATAATTGTATGGTTTACACATCCTTCTTCATGTTAATCTAACTTTGTCTTCTTTTTCATTATCATAGGTGCCCTCAGAAGTCCATACTGTCATCTGGGCAGGAGGCTGGCCGGCTGCAAAACAGTGTTCATGCATTTACTCATGAACTGTTCAAACAAAGCTATTCAAATCTTAATATGTTGTTACTGATGACAAAATGGAGGTTAAGTTCAATATTGACGATTTTAACTTTCACTGTTCAGGAATTATGGTTCTTGAAAGATTGAAAAATGGTCTTTCCTTGCTTTAACAAATGAACTATTCAAACAAATTTTTTTCAAATTTAAAATGTTGTTACTGATGACAAATTGAGGTCAAGTTCCATATTGATGATTGTCACTTTAACTGCTCAGGAGTTATGGTCCTTGTGATATTGAAAAATGCCAGGACACAATTTTAAAATGTTAAACAATCTAGTTTGCTGTCGCTCTGACAGTCTCTAGTTGTAATTAGATCTTTTTTTTTTAGATACCAAAGTATTCAGATATCTATATATGGTGCATCAATGATTGTTAGGTGAACACCTTTGTCAGAAATGTTTCATTAGATCTTAAATTTATATTCCTTCTTTATTGATAAGTTTAGGGATTGTGATATTTATGGTAGGTCTATCAAACTATAAAGGCTTTCAAAAAAATTACAATTATAATCAGTAAAAAAAAGAGACAATTCAGCATTTGATATTATGTTCTTTTCATTACTAGTATTCAGATGTTTTTCTGTTTTAAGATTTAGGCTTATGAATAGAATTACACAGACTTTTCTTTTATTCATTTACTTCATTTCTATTTTAACCCTTTTTGATTAAAATGGAGGAAATATATATTCTGACTGAGAAGTACCGGAGAACTATACTGAGAGAATTTTCTACTTCCAGTTTTGGACCTACATGCAAGGGCTTAAATTTGTTTAAAAAAAAGTCGGGAATAAAGGAGTAGGTTCAGTAAGACCCCTTTTTGGCCCCAAAATAAACCAGTTTTACAAAATTGTTAAAATGTATACCTTTAGTTATTTATTGGACAGTCGAATGCTTCTGCTACATAAATATGGGCTGTTTTTGGCAATACAATGCACATATATCCGGTACTAGCACCATTAAGTCATGCTAAATTACTGAAATCCTCATAATTCTAGCATTTTAGTTAAATTTTAGACGGTTTTCGTGTAAAACGAAAGTGGCCGCATTCGTGTTCATCCTTAATATTGAAATGTAAGTTGTATTTTATGATAATACATAACATATATAAAGATTGAGGATGAACACGGATGCGGCCACTTTCATTATTACCAAAAACCATCTGAAAAGTGACATTTCTCGGCATATTAGGTAGATTTTTCATATTTGAGCTTGAATCGGATCGTTTTAATGACTAAATCTGTTAAAATCTTTCACATAAACTAATTAATTCAAATGAAATAGACACTTAAGTGTTTAAAAAGTGGTCAAAATCTTTCGTCAGATTAACCTGAAATTTGAGGCCAAAATCGGTCCTTACCGGACCTACTCCTTTATTATGAATTTAACTAAGTAGCAATCTAAAAAAAACTTTTTATAAAAAAGTCTTAAATTATCTCAACTGATCCTTGATAAGGCCAAATGAATAAATACATTCACTAAGCGGTTCTGTTTTCCAACCTGGTCTTAAACTTCTGATTAGATCTACTTATCCTTATGAACTCATTTTAACCAAAAATTGGGTTGATGAGTATCTAGTATTTAGTCATGTTTATTTATTTTTGTCATGTCAAAATAAAAGAAATAAAAAGACGAACAATAGTCTGCAAAATATAGCATAGGCAACTAAAGAATGGCAATATTAACCCCACCCCAAAAATGGTGTAAATGCCCAAAAAGGGTACACAGATCCTGCTCCAAATGTGGCAACGCGGTATTGCTCATGTTAATACAAATTGTGTGCTCAGTCGTCTCGGTGATATCACATTCAAGAAAAAGAGGAGAGGATTGTTGTAACGACAATTAGAACACATTTTTCGTCATCTATAAATCAGGGCTGCATTCAATATCGTAGCTGCTATGTAGTGCTACGTAGATTTTGACTTGAACGTGTAGCTATAGACTAGCTGCTACATAAATATTGATAGCAGCTACGTAGCTGCTACGATATTGAATCAACCCTGATATTTCATATCGGTAAACTCGATGGCATTTTAAAAGTTTCCTTGTAAGCAGCAACTGTATATCACGAAATCATGATCTGAAATGCAATCTTACAGGCAGGAATATCGTATCAACTGGGAGATTTTCTCCATATGCAGGTGAACAGCCTGATGGAATGTTGCTACATAGAATTGGGAAGCTAAATTCATCTCTTGTCGTTAATTTTTGTCACCACCGACCCTCCTTATACAAATATATGGAGATGTTGGATGATATCAAAATCGGTAGCAATTGGCTTAACACAATAGATCGGTACGAGATACAAAACTACCAACAAAAAAATTTAAACACAAGACACTGAAATATGAGGACTTACAGTTACTGGACCTTAATTCAAGGCGAGTTACAATGAACAAATAAATCGGGTTCCCCTAGTCTTAAGAATCCATCAGTTCACATCCAACGAATTTAGGAAAAAGGAGTCATAAGCGTTGTCAATTTCTAGATGTTAGTATGAGGCAGACGTAACTATATATAATTATGGCCATAATAAAAATTTAGTTTTAGTATCCAAAATAATTAATTTGAGGAAAGGTTATTTTCCTCATAACGAGGCCATGATTTAACATTCCTTACAGATGCAGTTTAATATTTTGTTTGTAAGAGACTTGTAATGAGTGGTAGAGATGAACCGCTGGAATAGGTCACTATATTTCATGCTTGAGAAATTCAGATTAAATATATCAATAGGTTGATATTATCACTTGCTGGATTATATCATAAGTATCTGAAACTAATCAAGTGTCCATACTTATTTTTGATGCGGTTAAACCACAGTCGTAAATGCATCAGCTGTTTGTCTAACCAATTATTATATTTTATTCAATGTGGTATTTACACTGAGGTTAGTTATAGATGCAATAAATCCGATCATTTTGACATTTGCACCCAATTATCATTCAAATGTTTGTATACATGAAACAGGATAACAATTATTTAAAGAAATTCCTTATGAAAGTGTCAGCGTCCTTCAAGAGGGAACGGCAAATGTAACTTTTTGTCAGTTTTTAATTAATGTTAAACTCAGTAAAAGTGATACTCTCTGTAGTGTTACTACATATATCTGACCGTGAAAACATATTTTATTGTCTTTTAAAATTGAAATGTCTTCATAATTAAAGATATAAAAGGGGAAAATAGAGGAAAGTGTTGAAGATGTGACGAATTTATTAGAAAAACAAGGTGTGATTATTGCGACTGCGTTGCTTCTAAACATGAACGTGATAATGAGTGGGACCTCAATTTTTTTTTATATACTAATGTACCAGTACATGAAAAATATCCAAATATATCTATAATGTATAACCCAACCAGCATTTCTCGATAAAACGAAATTAAGAGCCATTGATAAACACGATACGTCGTTAAATGTTTTAGTCGAAGATAACAACCGTTTTGTTTATGGTCTATTACCTAGAAAAGAAATATAAAATTTCAAGTTTGTAAAGCGTATTATGGATCGTTACACTCATTGAGTTTCATTATGAAACAGTGGAATTCAATTAAAATACTTCCTTAATTGACCAGCGACGCCATTACGTTCCTCCTATACTCGTCTATTATTGAGAAGATTAACATTTGAGTATGTTAAACAGATTATTACTGAAAAATTGAAGTAAGTAGGATTGTATCTTTTTTGTCATTTAAGTGATAAAAGTAAAAGCAAATATTATTTGCTAACCTAGTATATTGATGATCAATAACAATTACTTTATTAGTTAAAGTATAATACAAGGACGTATAACTAACATACGTCCTTGTATAATATAATAAGCATAGGATAATTTTGACATAAAGAAATCAGCCCAGAAAATGAGAAACAATTTACAACGTGAGTACCAAATGACAAATGATGTCAGAATACACATTGAATGTGTTATTTGTACTAGTAAAAACTGTAGTAAGTCAAAGGCGTGACTGGATGATTATAAAGTAGATTACTCCATAGAAAGTGTAAGTATTACTGTTATTGGACCCTTATCATAAACACAGAAGATAAACAGATATTTATTGGGGATTGCATCCAACTTCTATCGACGGATGGTGGTTTATTCTTTGCCACACCAAAACTCTGACATTGTTGCACATACATAAGTTATTGAATGTATGTCTAGATTTATGATACCTCTAGGATTGCACAGTGACCAAGGCAGTAATTTTCAGTGCAAATTGTTTAACTCAGTCTGTGGCATACTAGAAATAACAAAGACCAGGGCAACACCTTACCATTCTGTCTCAAATGGGCTTAAAGAGAGATTAAAAAAACAAAAATTAAATCACCATGGCCTTATCCTATTTCAATGGTGAGCACAGTGGTTTTATGAAATCCGCATATCTAGAATTGAACTAGTTTACATAAATAAATCAAAACTGTATGTAGGTAAAATACCATAATTTAGATTAATAGTCGAATATGAAAATTGAGTTAAATCGAACATGAATTTGACAGCTTATGCCCATTTAATGCATCCTATTCGATCCATATTTATCTTTTTATAATATTAGAATTATCCCAAATCCTACTTGTGTCAACTAGAGCTATTTTGGTTGACTTTAGCATTGTGTACTAACGCACTATACTAAGAGTGTATTGATTGACTTGGTTTGCTATAAACATTTAAGAAAATACAGTCAGTCAACCATGGCGTTGTCAGTTTATTTTTGATCTATGAGTTTGACTGTCCCTCTGCTATCTTTCGCCCCTCTTTTCAAATTAATACCTTTTAACGGTTTAGCTTATTTTTTCATATTGAGGTATTTATGATGAGTATATTTACAACCACTGCTGGTGGGGTTTTAATTCCCAGAGGGTTTCACCAGCCAAGTAGTCAGCACTTTTGTGCTGACATGAATTATCATTGATATGGTCATATTTATGTTTTACAAACATTTTGAATTTTTGAAATACAAAGGCTTTTCTACCTCAAGAATAGATTACCTTAGCTATATTTAGCAAACCTTTTAGGAATTTTGGTCCTCAATGCTCTTCAACCTCGTGCTTTGTTTGGCATTTTAATTTTTTTTTGGATTCGAGTATCACTTATGAGTCTTTTGTAGACGAAACGCGCGTCTGGCGTAGATATAAAATTTAATCCTGGTATATATGATGAGTTTATATGCATACATGAAAATGTGAGGTTTTAATACATAAAGGCAACAGTAGTATACTGCAGTTCAAAAATTGTAACTCGATTGAGAGAAAACAAATCGGTGTTTCAAACAAAACCATGGGAAACACGTCAACTATAAGAGGAAAACAAAACAACAAGAAAAACACTGAACTGGAACAAAAACTAACACCAACATACATAGACATATACTATTTGATAACAACTGCTGTGTTTATTTATCTAAACAAAACGTGTTTATAGTTTTACAAAGTTTGGACTTTCAAAAGAGTTAAAAACTGTACCATCTTAACCAGATTTGCACGAAAAAAATGCATATCAAACTTATACAGGAATCTTTTCAAATTACTCAAACAAATAATGAATTTTAATTTACATCTAGGGTTTTGCAATGCCATAACTCTTCCAGATGTATAAATGCGACTGTTCTGAATGTATATTTTGTTGTATACAACACTGCCTTTATAATTAACAACTTTTGATGTAATTGACAGGTTGGGGGAGATCCCTTTATAAGGGTACTGGTAAAAATACCCAATGTTGGGTATCAATTTACAGTGATAAGAAATTGATTTTGTATGTCACCAAAATAGCTGTCCTTGCTAAAAAATTCTTATAAATGGAAACATTTTTAATATATTTTTTTAAGATCATAATTCAAATGAGAATTGTATTTAGATATAAATGCCTCCCGAAATCTTACTTTTTAGAAGGAATTTATTTTTATCTAGATAATATTAAGTTGTGCTGTCTTTGAAAAGAACGTTGTCATTCACTTGAATAATTTACTTTGTGCCATGACATAAAATACCTTAAATCCTAAATCTTATATTTCAACCACTAAGTATTAATGCCATATTTTGGGTTTGATATCCTGAAATAGAAATGATACTCATTTATGAGGATCTTTTCAAATTTAATGATCGTTCTCTAAATAAAGGTAGAACAATGGAAATAGATTGTGTTTCTTAGGCTTTTACAAACTTTCATATGTTCACTGCACTTTCACATAAAAAAATGTTAAATGTCGTAATGTGGTATGTGACATTTTCAGTGACTTACAATAAAAACTGAAGTCTCACTTACGTGCTAATTCTACAAGTCTTGGTAATAAATTACATTTTGATGTTTTTCCTACCAGGGAAACTTTGAATATTTACTAATTTAACTCATTTGGTTCTGTTTTACAAAATATCTAGTCAATACATTGACTAGATATTTTGTCCTTTTTATCCGCCTGGGTTTTTTTTCTATTGGATTTTCTCATTGTTGAAGGCCGTACGATGACCTTTATTTGTTAATTTCTGTATCATTTGGTCTCTTATAGAGAGTTGTCTCATTGGCAGTCATACCAATTTTTTTTTCTTTTTATATTAAAAAAAACAACAACATAAAAATGACCGAGTAATTAAATATGTTTTCCTGTTGCAGTGGTGTCAGTGAAATACTGCAGTCTAAGATAAGTAAACATGGATTCAACGACAGCAAAGGTACGTACCATTGTAAATTTATCATATTATGAAAATAAAAAATATATAATAACCATTTACAAAGTGCATGCGTCTTGATCGCTTTTCTTGATACACCTTTACCAGAAACGCCCAAAGCCGAATACTAGAACTGAAACCGTCGAAAAGATAAATGACCAAAAATAAAATCAAAATCCATATAAAGTACTGACTAATTGGTAGAAGTTCCCCTCGAAACTGATATTCCCCTAACCGAAGTAGGAACTCCATTCTTTTGAAATGAAACAAAATCGCATTATATTTATATAAATAAATATATAATACGTCTAAATATCAGCTCACACCGTTAGATCAAAAATTTGCGAAAGTTTTTATTTTTCTTCAGCCGGGTTTTGAACACATATTACTGTGATATCGTGGCATTAAATCGCCTTATATTATGCCTTACGCGCTAGACCACTCGACCACCTAGGCTCTACATCAATAGAGATTTCGATGGCCGGGTGTTACCTTTCCTCGTTAGTTTTTGACTAGCGTCGTTACACAGTACATGATATATTAGACAGGAAGATGGCATATTTACAGATCAGCTGAATTATCTATCGTACCGGATCTTACAAATTAATGTAGGATGCAGTCACGGAAATAATTATATCATAAGTACGCCTGAACCATTGACAACTCTACGACATATTTTTATTTGTTAGATCACCTATGATGGTGATACAAGCCTGAAAACACATACTGTATATATAATTCGTCTAAATATCCCCCAACAATGTTTGTTCTGTAAATTTGCGGAAGCATTATTTTGTTCTTCCCTGGCCGGGATTCGAACTCATGCCACTGAGATATCGTGACACCAAATCGCGTTGCACTATGCTCGACATATATGTAATTTATAAAATGATTCTCAGTGCTGTTAAAAAAAAATGAATCAAAATCACTGTATATATCTATTACGCGTCCGATAAGCTCTTCTTAATATCTATTTCAAAATTTGATTTCATAGTTAAGGGGTGATTATTCATGATATTTTCAGTGCCGTAAAACTAAATCAACGTAAGTCTAATTTTTCGTACCAATTCTTCTAGGCTTTGTATTAAATTGTATTTGATGTTTTTTCTCACCAAGGAAACAATGAATTTTCACCCATTAGCTTATAATGATATTTCAGAATTATTTGTATATGTTTTACAAAAGATTTCAATAACTATATATCTTGTCCTTTCAATTGGTCTGGTTTTTGTTCTATTGGGTTTTCTCATTTCTAAAGGTATATCGATGACCTTTATTTGTTAATTTCTGTATCATTTAGTCTCTTGTAGAGAGTTGTCTCATTGACAGTCATACCGAAGCTCAATTCTTCTTTTTATATATAAAAAAAAACAACATAAAAATGACCGAGTCATTATATATTATTTCATGTTGCAGTGGTGTCAGTGAGATACTGCAGTCTACGACAAGAAAACATGGATTCAACGACAGCAACGGTACGTGTCAATGTGAATATATGCTGTTATAAAACTAAAAAAATAATATGTAAACAACCACTACAAATTGCATGAGTTTGGATCGCTTTTCTTGATATACCCTTACCACAAACGTTCAAAGCCGAATACTTGAACTGAAATCGTCGAAAAATAAAATCAAAATTCATATAAAGTAATAACTACTTGGTTGAGGTTTCCCTCGATACTGATATTCCCCTAACAGAAGTAGCACCTCAATTCTTTTAAAATGAAACTAAATCGCATTATATTTATATAAATATAATTCGTCTAAATATTAGCCCAACGATTTTAGATCTGAATTTGCTGAAGCGATTTTTTTTGTTCGGCCGGATTTTGAACACATGTTTCTGAAATATAATGGCATCAAATCTCCCTGCATTATGCCTTACGCGCTTAACCACTTAATCACTCGACTACCTAGGCCATACAATAATAGAGATTTCGATGGCCGGGTGTTATCTTTACTCGTTAGTTCTTGAATAGAGTCGTAACACAGTACATAATATATAAAAGATTGAATTTTTACAGATCAGCTGATTTTAGCTTCCCAATTGTGAAATTTTCATTTCTGAAAAGTACCTTTCCAGCAACGCCTGCACACGGAGTATATATCTCCCAGTCGATACGATATTCCAGGGCTGCTTGTGTTTCCTGTTATGATTTCTTTAATAGACTGAAGTTTTCTGCTCATAAGGAGACTATTAAACCAAGAGTTACAAGGGGGAATGTGAAATCATTTTTTTGTAAGTTTTACGGACGCTTTTTTTGAGTTGGTTGACCGTTATGAAATGTCCGTTACACAGATGATAGCGGATATGTCTTAAAGTCGTAACTACTGTCCCGTTCCCTTTTATCGTCACCTATCGAATTAGATTCATGACCGGTTTTGTACTAACATGAGCAACATGACAGCATCCACATGTGAATCAGGATCTGCTGTCTCTTCTGGATCATCTGAGGCCATCCTGAGTTTTTTATGTGGTTCGTCTTACTCAGTCTTTAGTTTTCTATATTGTGTTTTGTTTACTATTGTTTGTCAGCTTGTCAGTTGGTCTTTCACTTTTTTAGCCGTAGCGTAGTCAGTTAGTTTCGAATTATGATTTTAAATGTCCCTCCGGTACCTTTTGCCTCTCTTTTATACTTAAGAAGTATTTTGATCTCCATTTTTCTCTACAAAATTTCGCATTGTCAAGGTACCGATTAGGCAAAAATATACGAAACGCTGGTAAAAATTGTAAACCTAATAAGGTCTAGATCTATTTTACACAAAATTTTATTAAAAAAATGTCAACATTCTGTTTCCCTACAATTACTCCTTGATTAGAAATTGGTTTATTTTTTTTATGTCATGGCGTGATTTTCTTTGATTTCTAAGTTTCTAATATCCTCTTGAGTTCTTTGGTCTCCTTTATATCAAGAATTCAATACAGTCATCAGATGTACAACAAACTCATCAGAGAGTTTTTTTCTGCAGAACTGTTTGGTTTGAAGGGAAACGCAAGAACAACGAGAACGAGTTTTGGACAACCAAAATTTCGAATGTCCTGCAAATACAATGTTATGCCGTTGCATGTTGGATAGAAAATTAAGACCATTCATACGGGTACAACAACGTTAAGGTTTTGACGTTTTGTAGCATTCCTAACTGAATATTTGGATAATATGACCATACTAAGGAATTTTCCAGTCAACACAGGAGCAATGCCAACCGGACTGATGATACCCTGACGATGGAATGCGCTCAGTGGTAAAAATTCACCAATGCAATATTGTATAGTGTAATACGCCCTTTTAGTGAACAAGGAATACTTATATAGATATAAGGGAAGTAACTAGCAACCAGTTTCTACGCGTTTGTCGTAAAGCATTATTCCTTTGTGTGCTGTATAAACTCATATTTTTATTGCGAATTTCAAAAAGAACCAAACAAGCTAGATTTATTATTGTGATTTGTAATAAATAATGCATTCAAAAAATGCTATCAAAATTGTATATGAGAGTTTTTCGGTACATATTCTGTCGGAAAGTTTGCAATAATAAAAGCCTTGCAATTTACAGTATTGTGTTGTGTTTACTGAACTTATAGTATTGTGGTTTGTGCACTATTATTTGTCTTTTTGTATTTACTTTTCAGCCATGACATTGTCAGTTTATTTTAGTCTTTTAGTGTGAATGTCTTATTTGTATCTTTCGCCTCTATTCTTAAATGGTTTTTATTTAAATGGATCATGCAAAGTTTTACGTTTCTGTTTTTTTTTTATATAATTGTCAAGACAGAAATGTGTTTGAACAATTTATAAGCCGTATTACTGATAGTATTCGAGTATTTATTTGTTTATTTTACATTTTTAGGTGATATCTGCATTCTTGATCGGTGTGGCTACAGTTATACTGTATAAAGTATTTCGAAAATGGTTGAGGTAGGTAACAATCGATAAAGATGTGCCGGTGTCACTGTTGTTTTGCTAAAGAAACGAAAAAACTTAACCTATTATAATGTTAATATGGTTTGGTTCCTGTATTATATCTAATGCTATATGTTTTAAAGAGTATTTTCAAGACGGGTTGACTCCATGCATTTTGTTTAAAAAAAAATGCAACTACTTTGTTGTAGGGGAAGATCAATATGTTATAGATAATGCTAATTTTAAATTTTAGGAAAGATTGGATCTTGTTCTAAATATTACACAAGACACTTCCTCCGTAATAACAAGTACCATATGTTAGCTACTAAATCTCAAAATGCATACGCAATGCAAAATAGTTCCATATAATTATCATGTCAGTGTACATATGAACGTATAAACTGTGAAATGTAGGTATATTTTTGAAGCAGTTCATTCAAGTGTGTATGTGTTTAACATGTTTGAGGTGTGTTGATGTTAATTAAGTATTTTTTTGTCATTTTTATTAGATAATCAGAATCATGATACACTTACCGTATGATTGACAATTGTCATGATCACCCAACAATCAGACACAAAGTTGGGCCTTAGTAACCATACTCCACATCCTGAAATGACTATCATATTAACCACATTACTAATCAACATCAGTCCTTTTAACTATATAGTCCTTTCTTTTACATCTCAATACACAACTTTTTGATCTCACAACTGATTTGGAATATGTTCGTTGTTGTTCTGCGGTTTTGTATGTTATGTCGACTATTAGTATTATATAATTCGTTTGTGAGTTTCTCTGCTATGGATGTTCTTGCACGTGTTCTGTTTAAGCGACACATGTATTTTTTAACATTGTCATAAAGCAGGAGGTTTTTAGACTAGGTTCAACCCACAAAGGTACAAAGTCAGGAATATGGCAGTTTTTATCAAATTGTTCGTTTCTATGAGTGTTGACGTTTGTTCTTGTCGCACTTCGGTGTTCCTGTTGTTCATTTGTTTTCATCCTAATGTTGATGTTTTTCCCTCGGTTATGGTTTTCAACCCGGATTCATTTCCTCTTAATTGATTAATGACTTTTTAACACCGGTATACTGCTGTTGCCTTTATGTACACTATGCTACAGTATAAAGAATAAATTACGAACTTGATTCTTATCTAAGGATATGTTTAAAAAGACACTTATCTAAATTTTGTAAGAACTGGAATAAAGAAAGCATGTTACACAAATTTAAATAAGTGCTTATTGATTAGTTATTTAGTTAGGGTCGTTATTGAAAGATTGGTAAAGACAAAATTATTCACCTACTAGTATGTGTAATCATCAAAGATATCACATGCTTTTTGGGGCTGATAATTGTTTGAACAAATGGTTTTCTCTCCTTTATATTGAAATAAAAAACCAAGCAATATGCCATAACCTGTTTTTTTTCTTTCTTTAAATGACAATGCACAAGAATGCACGAATATTGATATATAATCTGCATTTAACAGAGAGGTAATCACTAATCAATATGTTAGACAGGGATTCACTAAAACGTATTAACTAGCTGTTATTAGACCAATATTATAATCAGAAGATGTTGTTCGTTGCTGTCCTTCAAACATGATAAACACGATGGACAGATGATAATGAAACACTATTGTTTTACTAGTATGCATTTTTGGTTCATACACTTTGTTCATCAAAATATATAAGTTTAACGCGGCTGTGCAATGTTAATACCCGAAGTTGAATATCAAATGAACTTGTTATGAACTATTTTTAATGGATGTATACGTACAGCCTATAAAAACGCTCTCCATATTTCATGCGGACGTAAAAATAATATTTAAAAACTTATAATAAAAGAATTGAAAATTCAATAGAAAAAAACATGGTATTTATGAGTAGAATTTACCCGCCAAAAACATTCTAGCGTGTTTGGGGAAAGAAATATATCGATTGGATTTCGTCTATCGTGTTTTCTTTTTTGGAGTTTCACGTACTCGCAACTGAAAGTTGGGGGCATGTTGTTTTACCCCTGTCCGTCCGTCCTTCTGTCCGTCCGTCCTATTATGGGTATATAGTTATTCCGCGGAACTTCTCCTACAGTTTGAATCGAAAGACGTTTTCACTTTGCTGTCTGTTTGAACATACATTGAAGGTGTGCATGTGGTCAGGGTTTTGATTTTTATTAATATTTGCTCTTTTGGAAGATAGTTGAACTTTGAAATTTTTGGAGTATACACTTGCAGGAGAGGTGCTTAGCTTTTCCGGATTACTCCTCCTACAGTGTATTTATTTGTATAAGAGGTAGTCCTACAGTGAACCATAAACCTATGTGTCCCCATGCTCAACCTTGTGTATTTCATAATAAAACTTTGCATCTGCGGGGGCATCATTTGTGTCTCTCAGAAAAATCTCAAAGAAAGTCTCACATTGACTTTGTTATAATACACTTACTTCAGAGTAGAGAGGGAATCAATTTGTCTAGTTGCCTAATTAGACACACTGGAAATTCACTTCGGCAATACTTGTTTTGAAGTGTGTACTAAGCCTTTTCTACCTCATGAATTGATTACATAAGCTCTTGTTTTGACAACAAATGTTAAAAGTAAGAAAATCTCTGATTTGAAGTTTTAACCTATAACTTCTATAGAAAAAATCGTTTTCGAATTGTTAATTTAGATGCGTTTCAAAGACGTACGTGTTTAAGAAAAAGTTTTACATCTTAACTTTTTTCTTTTAATGAATGTCCGGGAAAGAAAACAATTGTTAAGAAAACACAAATATTCAGAAGTAAAAAACATCTTTGACTAGTCTTTATCCGTAAACTAGACACAAAGTATCCGATAAACTTATAGTACACGAATCCATGAATAAAAACATTAGTTCATGTACCTAGTGGTGTATGGTACATCATTTGGTTTTATATTGTTCTTCTATCACACGTACAACGATTTTACAACCTTTCGTTTACGTTTGTAATTTTTATCTGCAGGACACGTGGATCGTTTAGTCATCGTCCATAAACTCACGGCACTGGTCCATACATGTTTAACATGAAATAATATTTTCTTTACAGATCATTTGATGTACCTTACAAACAGACCAATTCTGAGAAACTCAGCACAGAAACTCCCCCTAAATCAGATGATCATAGTTCTGGAGAAATCGTCAATATAAAAAAACAAGTCTGTGGTAATAAAAACTATTTTAAATGTATCTTTACCTATAGTGCCTAACAAGATTTTGTGAGGTAGACGAAATTGACTTTAAAACGATCGTATTGACTTTTGATGTGCAGAAATAGGCAGATCGGACATATTTTGACTTTAGTTACTTACTTCTTAAGTTTGGGATTAATTGTAATTAACATATTCCAATGAGACGGAAAAATGCTTTTTTTTATTATGATAAATAATAATTTTACCTGCCGTAGTCGTGCGTAAAATATATTTCGATATTTCTCTTACGGAAATGACTTGTTTAATGGAACAAAACGTATTATTTGTAAACTTTCTCTTTACTCTTCACAATAGGCTTTTAAAAAATAACCTTTCCAACTGTATATTCCGAAAATTTTGTGAAAATCGAATAAGTGGCAATTCTTACCTTTCATACCTTAACTTTCATTGATAAAACACAATATTGACTCGTCCAGTGTCCAGTTTGAAGGTCATTTTAGTAACCGGTCATATTCATGCACGTTCTAATTAATCAATAGTCATGTATGAAAAGCATAAACAAGTTTGAAGGTAAACTAATAACAACTTATTCCAATCAAATTGCCTACGATTCAATAACAATGACCAGTCCACATCATAAAAATATATAGGGGTAAACTGGGTAGGGAGAAAATGTCAGATATATTAAGTTCATTACTTTGCAATAACGAGTAAAAATTTGTTAACCAATAGATTTGTTATAATTTCATAATCATGTCGTTATGTATTGGTATAGTTTTTGGATCTTTCATTAGCGTATTTAAGGCTGTAGAAAGTTTGGCCTTCAAAAGTCAACATAATCATTGACTTTATAAAGAAAATTCGCCTTTTTAAAACATTGAATGTTTCACAAATAATACGCGACAACAAAGCAAAATCATTTCTTAAAACACTGCAAAAAAAATAATTCTGATTGATGCAGTGGTATTGTCATAAATTGCACTGGAGTGAACAGTGGTACATCAAACGTCGAATTCCCTCACACAATGTTATCACACACTATAACACCTTCTATTCCCCCCTCTGTTAAGTAAATACTTGCCACTGGAGTAATGAATCTTAATGCAGTGGGTAGAGGTGACAAGATGTAGACACATTGGTATATTTCTATGGTATTTTTTGTCTGATTTCTATGTAAATATTACAATATGGCATAGACTTGTCATTTTCGCTCTGTACAAATGAGACATATTTCGTACAAAAGAACATCCTGATTCAAACAAAATGTTTTGAAAGATTTGTCTTCTAATCTAGGTACGAATTTAACCGTTTGATTTGAACTATGTTTATAACAATATCTAAAACAAGACGTATTATCGTATTTCAATGCCTGTCCGTCCTTTCAACTGTCCGGCAGTCTGATTTTCCTTTCGTTCGTCTGTCAGTAGGTCCATTCGTCTGTCAGCACTTCGTTAGATATTTAAATTTGTGTTTACCAACTATCAAGTAAATTTACTAAAACATTAGGAATGACAGAAGAAAGCTCTTTTTGTGCTTTTTTTTAAAACTTTTTTTTATAGCTTTTTCCTTCTAGAGTAACGGGACTTTAACCTCCATATTAACGGGAAAATATCACATATCACGCACAAAAAAACCTATTGAGTCCATCCTACAAAGCGTTTTTTTTAAAGTCATGTACTAGCTCAGCCGCTTGAGTATTAGGATTTGGTTTTCCTGAATTATTTGAATTTTTACCTAGATGATACATATACTGACACATTTTCAGTTATTCTTCTTTAAAGATTTAAAAATCCACAAATGGACAATTCTTGGTTTGTTTTAAATCATCGTCATGTCAGGTACCTGAGTATAATATTAGTTAGTAAAAAAATGACAAAAAAGCTTCTTAAAAAAGTCCTGTTAATAGTATCTAGTTAGGCATTCACTCTTCCAAATGTAAATGGACTTACTTGTGGTCTTGAAGGAAGTTTGATTCTGTTAATGTCAACAAAGGATTAAATTCCGAAATAGAATGAAAATGAAACGAAAAAAAATTACAAACTTTTCCAATACGAAATAGGTTATATATACGTGTTTGACCAGTTATGCAATGCAATATTGCAAAGGGTTCCTTGGTTGTCCTGGAGTGCTTATTTTATTTATAATTTGAATCATTTCAGATCAGAAACATCATAGACAGTTTCATTACTGCGATGATTTATTGGATAAAACAGTCCTGGACAAGAAGGTTCTAGATAACCTTATTACAAAGTGTATTTTGATAATAGAGGACAGAGAGGAAATTATCAAACAAACCACACAAAGTGAACGTAACAGAGTATTACTTGATATCTTGACTGATAGACCATACAGTACCTTCGATAAGTTCATTGAGGTCTTACATGAATCAGACCAAATCAATGATGATGTTCAAGAAATTGTCAGCAAGATGAAATGTACTAAAAACAATGACGAAACTTACAGTTGTCATGACATTAGTAAGAAGTTAAATGATTATATATCATTACATATAAAATTATCAAAATTGCTACAAACAGTCTACCCCCCCCCCCCACAACCAACCCCCGATATCCCAAACAAAAACCCCAACCCTTCTTCCCTCACCAACACTACCCACCTACACCCAGTGCCACTCTCATTCCAAAATATTAAAAACAGATCGTATAACCTCTTGTTGAATATTGAAGAAATTTATAAAATAATCAATACAGCTTGAACACCAAAGTTCGCACCTTATGTTTTTGAATTTTTGCCAGATATTCGGAATCATCTGATCTTATTCATTCATTAACAAAAAATTGCCCGTTAGCACCTACGTTTCTTTCCGTTTTTTTTATTCAATATAGTTTAAATGCCATCTTTAAAAATCTTATCAAATCCTTGTTATCTTTTCATCATTTTTTAAAGACAAAATGTGTCAATGTTAAATATATGAAAAGCCTAGAGAGAATTATTTCCCGCCAAATTTTCAATGGCTTATATCTCGAAAACAATCGCACGGACCCCTAATTTGTTTTTGCATTTTAGTTCCTTTGTTTATATACTTTCAATATATAAAAGTCTTTTTAAAAACTTGTTATTTTGAAACAGAATTGCGAACACCCTTCTACGTCAAAACACATTTCAATCACCCTCCCTAAAAATAAGCTTATTTTAGTACAATGTCCGCCATGTTGGATTTTAACGGAAGTAAGGGTTATGATATATTTCTATTATGAATTACAAAATACGTTGAACTATAAACGTCAAAATCATTCAATCGCGTAGTGGAATTAACTATTTGTGGATTCTTATAAATTTTATATATAACTTTTGGACTATTTTCAATCTCGGTCTATTTCTGAAATTTATTCTTACATACTTTTGAATTTTTAACCCTATATGCTAACATTGACTATGTAAATTTTAAAATTGTTTGTATGCACATTGAACGACAAATCTATGTGACGTATAAAATTTTCTGACGTCAGACACACAAATCAATGAATGTGTTTGTAGATAGATGTTTTTGTGTTCTGTTAAATTGTTCCTTTTAAAATTGTTATACGATGATGACTGATGTACCCATATTTTGACTATTTTATTTATTGTGTCTGTTTAGTTAACGCATCAATGTAAATATTACGCCGGAATTTGATGAGACTGTCATCAAAGTGAGAGGGTTAGCGCTATAAAACCAGGTTTAATCCACCATTTTCTACATTTGAAAATGCCTGTACCAAGTCAGGAATATGACAGTTCTTGTCCATTCGTTTTTGATGCGTTTTGTTATTTGATTTTGCCATGTGATTATGGACTTTGCGAATTGATTTTCCTCTAAGTTCAGTATTTTTGTGATTTTACTTTTTAAAGACATCAAATATATATCCAAAAGTAGTACATAACAAAGATTTGTACCAAATATTATCATATCAGCATGATAAAATAACTTTTTTCACACACTAGCCTCTGATATTGGGCTGATTTAAGTATGATGTCCGCCATTTTGGATTTTATCGGAAGTGAGATTTTTTTTAAATGCCTCCCTTTATGAAATAAAAGAGTAATAGTTTAGGAAGGTCTATGCCAAATTTCATGCTTGTAGCAGGATGTGCACAATTTTTCACAAAGCTGCCGTACTATTAAGAATGTTTATACTGACATAGAATAAATATGCTTCAAACATCGACTAATCCCTTGGAATTCGTTTCCTTTTTTCAGCCACTTAATTTTACATGTATTTTTTTTGTATTATAGCTTTTCATGAGCACATTGTACAGCTACAAAAGAATTACAAGATGTTCGTTGATGACGGAGACAGCGGAACATATATAGCTGACTATCTTTATCAGGAGGATGTCTTAAATACTGAAGAAAAAGAGGAAATAACTAATCCTTCTCTTACTAGACAGGAAAGTAATAGAATTTTATGTGACAAATTTTTTCGGAAAGGTAAAGATGCATACAGACACCTCATCAAAGCTCTACGTCACGGAAAATGTTTTGAACTTGCTTCCAATATGGAGGAGACAAAAGTTTCCGAACATGAAATACAATTGTGTAAAAAAGGTATTAATAGCGAATTCATTTATTACTTCAAATACGAAATTCTTTTGTTACGAATCATTGAAATATACTAGAAATCTCAAGTATCAACTTTGTAGGGAATATTTAGAAAAACTCTACTAAGTATTTATAAGACAAATTTTTGAATGTCCAACTGATATTTATGATATTTGTTGGATATGATATGCTCATAAACTTGAATGTTTGCAGCTTGAAGTTAGGTGAAAAACTTTAGCTGACAGGACGAAAGACGAAAATTACAAATGTTTTATAAGATTCAATATGAACAAGCTGTGAATTATCTATTCACCCTGTGTACAGAGCACAAATTTATATTCCGTGAAAAATGGAAATGATAGATTATTACTTATTAAAGAGTCTTTCTTACCATCGACTAATAGCTAAGGAACCATACCGTTTTGTCCTTTTGAAATTGTCCGTCTTAATAATTTAAAATCAAATCAAAAAGTCAAATTTCCACTTTTCTATGGAAAGACCTATTGTAGGTATTTGTTCGGATTGTTTATTTTCTACTTCCGCCAAATTTGTTTCTTGAGTGTTATGTTGTTTCGCAAGATATTTTACATATGATATCGAACAGTTATTGGGCTTTTAAATTTAACCCTGTTTAGTCGAAGACTTTTTATTGTAAAAGTTATTTCCCAAAACAAACCTTTTCTTGTTCGTGCAATTCCTCCGTAACCATTAAAGGAATTGACAAATTTATTTTACTTAATTGCTTGTAATATCCTAAGGATTTTAGTTCTATTTTAATTGAAGCAAAACGAGAACTCCATATGAGAGTTATTCTCCCTTCTGTATTTGACATAAGTGATTTGTCAATGTATAGTATGAATGGTAAGTATAAGAGACCGAGATCATTTGGATTTGAGGTCCTTGGATCACAAAAATGAGTTTGAGGTCAAGGTCAAGGTCCCATTTTCTTTCAATTTTCCTTGTTTTCTTATCTCCTTTGTCACTTTAAAAAGAAGTTTAAAAGAACTAGTACAAAATGTTTACTCATTTTGATGAAGATATGATACATTAGGTCTGAAACAATCCAATGCTATCTTATCGTTGTCATTGTCCCAGAAATAATTAAACTGAAAGTTAATTGATTATTACTCCAAATAAAGCCATTTAATCTTTTGCAAAATATTGGGTTATATATGACCTTAAAAATTTCAACCTGAAGTGTTCTTGGATGAAGTGGAAGCAGTAATTTCTGTACTTATTTTATGGAAAAGTACAGAGACACTATATTTTTTTAAATGGGCATACATAAACCTAACATTTGAGACAAGAAGTGACCTTCAATAACCGAAAGTAGCTAAATATATCCCTTATTACAGGCAAAAGTACATAGAAATCGTATATTTTTATAATCAGTGTGAATCAAGCTATCATATGACGCCAAATCTTTTTTTAATCGGAAGTATCAAATTATCTACCTTATTTCAGGCAAAAATAAACGAAACCCTTATATTTCTTGAATCAGTATGAAGTACGCTTGAACGCTAATAAGAACTTTGAGTAAACCAGAAGTAGCTTCTCATCAATCAGCTGGCGTGAAAGGACCCTCAATTAATCACTGAACAATAAGTTTTTAATTGGTATTGTTTCAATTATAGATATGAGCAGTTAATATCTTATTTTCAGGAATGAAGAAACTCAGAGAGAGACAGAGGAAAAAAGGTAAATATAAACTTTAAAATATATGTAACGACTTCCTCAGGTAATTAAAATAAAAACAAAACAAGTTATGGAACGTTTATTTAAATACAAAGGGGGAGGCTTATGTTTCGCCTTTACAAATATATGCTGATCACGAATCGACGAATAAATCAAGCAGATGACCAAAACATTTTTTCTCAATCCAGATTTTCGAAATACTTTATAACGTCGAAAACTAAAAAATACATGTTAGCGGCTTGCGCGGAAAAAATATTGACTCAGACAAAAACCATACCCCTCTTGAAGTTAAATGGATGCTCCTTTAAACTGCAAATAGTAAACCAATCACATATCGTCATTATGGTAATGTAAACAAAATTGATAAAAATTATAACTTTGATAACTGGCAATGTTACAAAACATGAAACTTTTAAGTCAATACATATTATAAAATACTTGTAAAAGCCAACTTACTAACATACTTCATTGAACTGATAGTTGCTATAAAAATCATAAAAATATTAATCTCCGCGGAATATTCAAAAGGGAAAGTCCCTAATCAAAGTGCAAAATTAAAGCTCAAACACTTTAAATGAATGGACAACTGTCGAATTCCCGTTTGGGTATAGGCATGTAGAAATGTTTGATTAAACCTGGTTTTATAGCTAGCTAAACCTTTCACTTGTATGACAGTCGTATTTTACTATATTGGCAACGATGTGTGAACCAAAGTAAACAGACATAACAGGTAAAAATGTCAAAAATAGGGTTACAGCAGTCAACGATGTGTAAATATCTTAATCACTATAAAAAAACAACAGAGATATAAACAAACATTTACGATGACACAATGACACAAAGCCACGTCACATACAAGAAAGAAACACAACAAGGCACATAGACAAAGCACTTTAGCAAAAATGAGAGACTAGAATACAGAAATTATCATAGAACAATAATACAATAACGGGATGTAGAGGTGCAGAGCCAGGTTTGCTGTTCGACAAATACCGGTTTTTGATAGGAAGACATACCAATCTGTACAAATATTAAAAATCAAAGTTATTCATATTTAAGTTTCATAAAACTAATTATGTACTTTTCTACATTTGAATGTGATTAATAACAACACAGAAGGTTTAACATGTACACATGATGAAGCTATTCCTAAAGATATACTTGGTAAGTTAATGTAAGAAATCTATATAACTAAATTTGAAGATTTATTTCCAAAACAATGTTTCATTGCAAAAACTATCCATCAGACATGTCAGAACTCCTTAAGACGTGTGTGAAGAAACGGTGATATAGAATTTACGTCATTGCGAAATATGCAGCAAGACGACATTATATAAAGACAAAATATATATATCACCCGTCAACTTTAAGTTTCTAAAACAAAATTGGCAACATTTAAAGAAACACTTATGAGAGTTATTTCCCTTTAAACTTTATACACAATTATTGAAAAATTAATTAGAGAACCCGAAATCAAAGAGATGTAGGAGCTTTAACAATGATACGAAGTTCATGCGGACTGTCATTTGTACCCATGGTCAAAGGTCATAGAGAACAAACAGTGTTTCGCTTTATTGTCAACATTGAATGATAAACAAACGATAAGAGATAGCATACAAAATATTCATCTCGATAGGCCATTCATTTCTTACTTAGACTCATAACTGTAAGACTACTACTTTATATGAATAAAAGTCAACGAGTACTCGAGTATTCGGTTATCGCTCAGTAGTACCGAGTATCGACTATCAAAACAATACTCGACCTATCTGTTTCCTATTGGCTTAGTATATTCCCGTCTTATATAAAATTTCTCTTCTTAAGAATCTCTTTTGGAAAACTTTATGGAAATCACTCATTAATCCTACTAGTAAATAAAATTAAGAAATAACTGTATTGTATTTGAAGCTTTGAGGACGTCCATCTATAGTTTTACTGTCGTAAATATAGTTTACCTGGCGACGGGTAGCGGAGACAGGTAAACGGGTATTTGCGACAGTTAAGCTACCGATGGACGTCCGCAAAGCTTCAAATACAATACAGTTATCTCTATTCTAATGCAAAACAAATTCATAACTTAATTCCAATCATTATTTCAGTGTAAAATCTTCATTAAAGAAAATTCCGCGAAAAGATGTTGTCTTCTTTGGTCCCTACACTAGGTGACGTCATATGTATGCTTCCGGTGTCAAACGTAAACACCGGGCGTTTTCTGGCTTCTGTGCCGCTTTAAAATGTAATAAAATTTGATAAAAAGAAGATATTTAGGTGCAACATGTGAGTTTTTTGGCTTATTATTGTTGAAATTACATGTCAATACATTCAGCAATTCAAAATGTCGGCTTCCTAAGTTACAGACAAGGGGATAGAGAATTTTACGCTAACTGTCATCCAATCAGAACCATTGATACAAAATAATTGCATTAGAATACATTTTTTTTCGAATGCTTGTGCTAATCGTCATTTAAAATGACTCTGAATTATATGAGTTATACCTAGACTAACACTTTAAACTGAACATGCCTTAACTTTTTAGGTTACTTCAAATAATTTCATACGATTAGAACGTCTGTTTAGCGGATGATAAAGTTGTTAAATTAACATTTTATTGACCATTTGTTTTCACAGATTGTTTTCCTGAAGACCCGTTTAATGTTGAATGCATAGAAGGGGAAGATGCAATTATGACCTGTAAAATACGTCCTGGGAGTCAACCTGTTAAATGGATGAAAGATGGTAATGCCATACGGCAAAATGAAACTTGTCAGATGTACAATGAAGATACACAATACAGCCTGAAACTTAAGAACACAACAACAAGTGATAGTGGAGAATATTTAGTGCAAGTTGGGCAGTTTTCAAAAACACTAAACCTAACGATCAGAGGTATTTAAATGTTAAGATTCTTTTTAGCTTAATTGCAATAGAATGGCTTGAGAGTTCATTGCATTATTATCTTTATTTGATTATAAAGCAACCAAATGTGTATGAACAGTCAATCGTAAATGTCTCGCTAGTAATATAAAGCAGGTAAATCTTGACTATCATCGATTCCTCTATAGTATGTACAATTTTGAAGAAGAATACATCTTATTCTTTACTTTTTTTATGGTATTTCATGTCAATGATACCAAAGAAACCAAAATGCTGGTAAGGAGATAATAATATGTTAATGTATAATAACATTTCAATTTACCCAGCACATTATATTTTTCATTAATTCATACTTTTTACAACGAAAATCAAGCCTTTTGAATAAGAAATACTTTTTAAGGACTAACACGATCAATAGTTTCCCTCAAACAACAAATCAAATGTTTAATGTTAGCCAAGAGGGAAATGCAACTTTTACTTCATTTACATTATTCATAATCAGGTCAATGTCAAGACTGAATCATTAGCCTAATATCAATGAACGTTCATTCTGATAAAAATAAACCACCCAGTTTATGGTAAAGATTGTGCGTAAATATGTTATTTAAGTATGATAAAGGGTTCAGTAGGAAATTTGGATACCAAATTAATACTCTCCAAATAAAGCAGTTGGAGAATCTATGCTTTGGTAATTAACGACATAATGTTTCTATACGAAGCGTATGCAAAATCTTTACTTGGTAAATATAAATTATAAAAAAAAATATCTTTTTCCTCTCTTTTATACCACAAATCATTCGAATAAACATCAGACGAATGCACCGAAGGATGGAATCTCCATCCTTGTATACTGTCTACCTTAGAAAGCAGGAATGACATATTACCTTTGGAGAAGACTTCATAAGTCTGTTTGACTTGTGTCTTATCCAATTTGTACTTGAACAAATAAGATATATTTAAACTTAATATTCCCTTTAACATTGTCTTGGAAGATTCTATCATAAATACACAAATAAACTCATCATAGATACCAGGATTAAATTTTTTTATTTACGCCAGACGCGCGTTTCGTCTACATAAGACTCATCAGTGACGCTCGAATCAAAACATGTTTAAAAGGCCAAATAAAATTCGAAGTTGAAAAGCATTGAGGACCAAAAATTCCTAAAAGTTTTACCTAATACAGCTAAGGTAAGCTATTCCTGAGGTAGCTTCCTGAGGTAGAAAAGCCTTAGTTTTTCAAAAAAATTCACTACGTTAGCAATAGAGATGTATTTAAAGCAAATTGTCCGGGAGTGAATCTACACACAACATTTTCGCCTTGCTAGTCTCACTTTAACATTATTTTTGCTTTAATTTTATTAGATAGCCGAGATTTGTAGCGACATCAATTTTTCATCTTTTTATAACATGATGTCAAAATAGGATTTTTTTTTAAAGCATTTTTATCAAACAAATTATCAGTTATTGATATAATTACCGCTGTCCAAGGTTAATGGTTTTATCACCATCAAGTTAGTTAAACATCGCCACAATCTATTGTAGCCTCTCCCAAGTCAAAGTCTGTAATTCAGTGGTTGTCCTTTGTTTTACATTTGTCATTTTGAACCCTTAAATTATCTACTATGCGGTATGAGATCTGCTTATTTTTAAAGTCCCGGTGTTGACCTTAGTTGTTATTTTTTTTAAGTCATTAGGTTTCTAAGACGAGACTTGTAATATTAACAATTATACCAAATTTACATATTTTTTATAATTAGTTAGAAAAGAAAATAATCGGTTAGAATCTTTTTTTTCCATATGATGGTGAGAATCTCATTCATTCAAATGAAGCGAAATACTGAGAATACATGTTTTCCTTTAAAAGTTTTCCGGGAAAATATTACTACTTTCGCCTGCATGGTAAATTTTGCAATGCAGCTATAGTTAATTTTAAATCAATCTTATTAATACATCATTTTTTCACTTATTCTTACAAATCATTATCACATCAATCAATCCTGAATATACAAGACCCTTTAATATACATGTAACATGATAAAAAGAGTATTTTGTACAAATGTACCAAACATCAGGGTTTCATACCAAAAATGATTGTCAGTAAAGGGGGATATAACAATAACAGTGTCCAAGTAGTGTTCTTTTTGTCAATTGGAAACCAGCGGTTATTGGCAGATCGTCAATTGTCACGTGAGTGTTTCTGTTTTCATACAAAACAGTGGTAAACAAATATACATATACATTGTACTGTATAAACACCTGCAAATGTAGTATGAATGTTGAAATCTTGTTAATAAATACAACGGATTTATCAATAATGTCTGTTATGTTTGAAACCTTGCTCTTGGGGTCGCTACATTTTTGTTACTTTAAAACTCCCACACAATTCCTTTTATTTGTTTATTCGAGCGTACCTCATGAATTTTTGGTTGACGAAATCAGAGTATGGCATACACAATTTAAGGCCAGATATTTATAATGAGTTCATTCATTTTTTACTTTGTTCATTGTAAAACACTAGTAAATGAACTGTTAGGAAATCTTCTGACGACATAAACGGATCGAAAGTTAAACTGAAATGTTTATGACTTAATTGTGTTTCTTGATACACACGTAATGTGTATACAAATATGCATGCAATGTTAGAGACAATTGTGTGTATCGTTTTTTTAAGCTGAAACATATACAACATAAGAGGTTCTGAACGTATAACTTGCTGACCGACAAGCTTGACCAGACAATACAAACCGAAGCTAGCAGTGATCTTAAACTTGTTCCGTGTTGAAGGCATCACTGTGACCCAAAGAACAGCAATTAAAGAGTTGTTCATTTGCTTTTTCTGGTTGTGCATGTACTTATTTTCTGCATTTGATATATGCCATCTATCCTTTGATGTTTTTCTATTGTCATGGCAGACCCTGTAATATAAAGACAGATATTGGTTAATTTTTTTGATTACTTGATCTATAGGAGAATATGTTTGGCCAGTTTTCAACATGGACTCTTTTACAAGGATGTCAGTCCTCCTATATTCCCAAGATCTACTTAAAACTTGATGTTCGTTGTAATCAGAAAACTTAATTCATTCTTTTTTTCACATCAAAATAATATCTCTCTGCCAGCTCTATTTTTGTTTAATATCGTTAGGTTTTCGTAAAATTTTTAATCTAAGCTGTTAAAATATCATAAATTGACAGAAAACCATGAATTGTCTTTTTGCATTGCAAAATTGACATTAATGCAAGGTGTGATGCAACTTTATGACACTCGTTCATCTTATTAAAGGCTCTACGAAAACAACCATGCATATAAGCAACTACTTCCTCAATTTGCTATTTTGAAAATGTTGTAGGCGAAATAACTCTTGATTGCAAGTTCTTGTGAAAGATACAAATCTTCTTTATTCTGAATATACATTTGCAAATAATTTAATCGACTTAAAACTTTGTAGTTTGCACTTTGCACAGCTGTTTCTCAAAACACGCCTCTTTTGGGGGAGATCTTGAATATTCATAGAAAATTAATTTTGTTTACATACTGGTTCCCAGTTATGCTCTCTGTGTTCCATCTCACAGAGACATAACTTGGGAATGTTACCAGTACTTTTACATCTGATATTGTTTACATTGAGATCTGTGGTAACCTTTCATTCTAGGTAAGCAGTTAAGAAAATTAGTGTTAGTTTAAACTCTGAGAAGTTCAGGGCATACAAACGTTGAAAATATGCCGCACAACCCTATATTTTGACCTTTGAAAAAAAATGTGGTGCAAATGAACTTTCAATTCTAGGATAAGATTTTTTTCAAAACTTCATAGTAAAAGTGGTACAGTTTGAGCCGTAAAAGGAGTTCCTATGGGAAATTGCATTGTCAATATTTACAGAAATGCAACCTTTATAGGGTGAAAAAGGGGAACATTCAGAATTTAACCAAATTTGTTTTATTTCACAGATTTTAAAGAAATTAACTCAAATATGAAGTTTTATAAATATTTAATGAGGATTGATAGAATCCTCGGCCTTAAATATGATGACTCAGCATAAATTCACAGTTTACAGTATGCATAGTTTACTTAAAGTGCTGAATACAAAATTAATTCATAATATTTGCATATTTGTAAGTTAAATTGTTAAGAAGTGCTTATATTTACTCTTCGCAGACATTGAAATTCATAGATCCTTCCTGAATATTATTTATGGGGTGTGTGTGTCCTTTTGATAACCCAAAAGTAAGCCGCAACACCCAAATCTGTTTTTTTATCACCACGGCATAATAAATACAAGCTAGAAAAACAAAAATATCTCAACAAAACTTACAATAGTCTGTTCTATCCTGAATATGTACTAAATATTCCAAATTGCTAGAAACAGCAGAATGATTTAGGAAATTTGAGGCCCCAGAGGCAAAAAAAAGAGAGAATTGCCTACCCCCTGGGTCATAAAACAAATAATTTAAGTTGTAAATGCTATGATTTTATGTTTTTAAAGTTCTTGATAAAGAAAACAATAACTATGCTTGGAAATTATGCAAAAATCAGATGTTAGCAGTCATCTCTATAACATTTGAAGTGAATTTATATCTCAGACTGGTATCGGCATACATACAACTATTGAAAATATGGCTTTGTTTGAACACAAAAATGTGTACTTTAATTGACAAATAGGCATACAGTAAGATGTGGACCGGAGACAGAGGCTGGATTGGATACTTTATATAATCTTGAATGTTGTAATGATTGACTTCTAAACACTACATTTATCATGTTTATAGTATTCTAATATGCATTCAATATGTTATCAAAACAGTTTTAAACAGGTTCTAGGCATTTTTTATCAGAAAATATGCAAACAGGGTAAGCTGGCAATAATTAAAGTCTTGTTTTCAAATTCTTGAAAAAATTGAAACAGGGGAGGGGGTATAAAATGTACAGTAAAGAAAAAGTTAGAGTATACTCAGTGATTTCTTTAAGGCTATAATTCTGATAAATGAGTACTATTGTGAGAAGAAATGTTTTTAGTGAGTTTTCTATTTGAATAAATGTTTGTATAGGTTGCACTTTGTAAATACAGCTGTTTCTCAAAACACGCCTCTTTTGGGGAGATCTTGAATATTCATAGAAAATTAATTTTGTTTACATACTGATTCCCAGTTATGCTCTTTGTGTTCCATCTCACAGAGACATAACTTATGAATGTTACCAGTACTTTTACAGGGCATACAAACGTTGAAAATATGCCGCACAGCCCTATATTTTGACCTTTGAAAAAAACGTGGTGCAAATGAACTTTCAATTTTAGGATAAGATTTTTTTCAAAACTTCATAGTAAAAGTGGTACAGTTTGAGCCGTTTGAGCCGTAAAAGGAGATCGCATTGTCAATATTTACAGAAATGTAACCTGTAATGTGCAAAAATTAAAAATTTTAATGCTTTTTACATAAGTTTTTAATGCTTTTTACATCGATTTTAATTGATATTTTCACACAATTGATTTAGTAAAACATATGTGGAAGGGGTCAAAGTGTTATTATTTTTTTTAATTCAAATCAGTTTTACAAGTTTGCCATGGGTGGATTTCTTTAACTTTCTAACTACCAATGTTTGCAAAAAAATTATTTAATGTATACTATGTGCTCACATTTTTTTAAACCATATACTTAAACTTGGCTAGTAAATGACATACAGAAAATAAGGCCTTATATGCAGCAACCTATATAATTGCCCCAAAATTAAAAACACTTTAAAAATTCACCATGCATAAATATTCTTATAATATGTATAAGGTAAGAAATATCATGAAACTATCTTGGCGACTTTTAAAGTATCTTTAGATAAACCAATATTTGATCATTTTTATCTGATTTTAACATGAATAACAATAATGTGGTCATTTATGTAAATATCCTGTTTAAAAACTGAATTTTTTGAAAAACTAAGGATTTTCTTATTTTCACACATAAAGATCCTTAGCCGTATTTGTCACATCTTTTTTGGAATTTTGGATCCTCAATGCTGTTCAACTTTGTACTTGTTTGGCTTTATAAATATTTTGATTTGAGCGTCACTGATGAGTCTTATGTAGACGAAAAACGCGTCTGGCGTACTCAATTATAATCCCGGTACCTTTGATAACTAGTTAACCATTTATTCAAATTAGCTTGTTACTAAAAATAAACACAACATTCACAACAGATGGGTTACGCATGGACTAGACGTACACATCTATCAAAAAGAAAAGAATGACATTATTGAAAGTTAAACAAGGGTAACACATTTGATTGAGCGATTAAGCCAACTTAAACTAATTCTTAACCTATAATCATTGATAATATGAAAGCAAGTAGACATAGAAAAATCCAATTGCACGAGTTCGCTATCTTTTTATATCTATGTTACTGTTTATATTGGGTAATTTGACTGTCTTCAGTCTTCGGAGGATCGCCTCTTTGGTTAATTCACTGACGTCCAAAACAAAAAACTAGAGAAATACAAATACATAATACTGCTTTTATCCATCATAAATTGTTTATTTTATACTTTTTGTCTTAATTTGGACATACGTTTTAGTATTTTATCAGTCGAATATGCGAATTTGAGTTAAATCGGTTAACATGAATTTGACAGCTTATGTCTTTAAGATACCTCAAATCTTTTCCTACGATGCGAACGTCTGTATCATTCGGATGATATAGACAGGTTTTTCCAATTATCTGCATTAGTTTGTGATGCGACTTCTAGACGTCTTGGTAGTAGAAATCGCCATTACAACCGTGAAAGCAATGTAAACAAGATATACATATATTTTCCAGACCGCATATGATTAACGTAAACATAAGAATGTGAAGATTACTTGACCTCAGCAAAATTACAGAATAAAAAAATAAAAAATGGACATTAAAATCGTTAACATTATAAGTGTGTTGCAGACAACTTGTCCCGAGTGTTGTTACAAATCGGTTAAAATATATTGATTATCGTAACATCTATTTCGCAGACCGCATATAACTAACGTAAACACAAGAATTTGAGGAGAACTTGACCTCGGCAAAATTACAGAATGATAAATAAAGTAATTAGATGAGGAATGGACATTTGATTAATAAAATTATAAATGTGTTGCAGGCCACGTGTCCTGGACTTGAAGTCATAAAACTTTCGAGACAGTTTTTTGTACTCATACTTCAAAATCAATCAATTAAATTGCTTGATTTCATGTTTCGAGCATGATTTTTGTGCTTCGAGAACTGAGCAAAGTTTCATGACTTCAAGGCCAGGTGTCCTTAATATAAAAATCAAGGTATTTCATACGTTTAAAATCGGACATAATATATACGAATGTTATACCCGCGTTACAAATCGATTAAAATATAATATAGGGGAGGGTTGAAATATTATTAAGCATGTTTAACCCCGCCGCATTTTTGTGCCTAGTCCAAGTTAGGAGACTCTGGCCTTTGTTAGTCTTGTATGTTTCTTAATTTTAGTTCATTCATATGCTTAGGAGTTGAGTACGACGTCCATTTTCTCTGAACAAGTACACTACTGTGTTCAGGGGCTGGCAGAATCCCGCCTCCGGTGCGGGATTTTCTTGCTGTGTCGAATACCTATTGGTATTTGACTCCTCTATAAATCCCCTGTTTATAATACGTTCAGTATTACATTAGGAATGTGTATTGGACCATCATTCTACTGAACTGTCAGAATTTCTGGTTGTTGCATTATTGCTACGCTTGAGGAGGTTCAAATAAATCATTTGATCACTAAGGCCTTTGAAAAATCCTTTCCTTTAAAATGTGCAGTAACGGATTAAAGAGGCGCCCGGGCCCCCTTTAGAGGCTTCATTCATGGCTAATCCATTTCTTTTTTTATCGCTTCAACTACAAATTATATCTTGTTTGGGGACCCGTGGTCCCCCTTTTCAAACTCATGGATATGCATCTGACGTGTAGATATTCTATACAAACAGAGACAGATGAACTGTAGTCATCGGAATTATTTTTATAGATAACTTAAGTTTGACGACGTGACAACATTCGTCTGTCAGTGTAACAAGGTTTTATTTAAAAAAAACGTAGTGTAGTCGGCTATAATTAAATAAAATATGTAAATATAAAACTTGTATATTTACATATTTTGCTTTATGAGTTTTTCCACATCTGAAGTATTTTCTTCGTGAGAGGTTAATGGATGCGCCCATGTTTTTTAAATATATAAACCCGTCTATAGTTGCTAAATTCACATTTTATTGACCATTTGTTTTCACAGATTGTTTTCCTGAAGACCCGCCCAATGATGGTAATGTTGATTGCTTTGAAGGAGAAGATGCAATTATGACATGTAAAGTATGTCCTGGGAGTCAACCTGTTAAATGGATAAAAGATGGTAATGAAATACGGCAAAGTGAAAATTGTCAAATGTACAATGAAGATGCACATTACAAACTGAAACTAAGGAACACAATAACTAGTGATAATGGACAATATGTTGTACAAGTTGGGCAATTATCAAGGAAACTTCACCTACGAATCATAGGTATTTAAGCTGTTATCATCCTTAAGCTTAAATGAAATGTCAAATCTGTAATATTTTAGCCTGAAGAAACATCACACTATTATCTTATTTTACTTATGGTCGTGTACTATACACAAGATTTTTTTTTATAAATATTCAACCACAAAATACATGCCAGATAAATATTGACTTCTATTCATTCCTCTATCGTTTCTTTTTTTCCAAAGACAAATATATTCGATTATTTACTTTGTTGTGTTTGTGAGTCAACGATTGTAGAAACTAACATCATGGCATTTATACAATGAAACGTATTTTTACATTTGAAGTTCCCATGGCAATTTATATTTTTCACTGATATACATTTTGTAAGTTGAAAGTCACGGGTTTAAAATTTACATAATTCAAAATAGTTAGAATCATTAAAATTAAAACAAATCGAATAGTTCAATGTCACCTAAAAGGGAAAAATATATCCAAATTTATTGCATATAAATAATTCATTAACTGACAATTGACAGTCAAACCATGTAAATTCAATTCCAATACTGAATCCTTAAATACTATGTTATATCAAGGATTGACAGATTTTGAAAGGAAGTGCTCTAAATATGATCGATAAATAGCAATGTTATATTCGATACTTTACTAGACATATAACAAATATGTCTGAAATCAAATTAAAGGGGCAAGAGTTGTTAAATGTATGTTCGCCGATTTGATTCAAATTCTCAAATATAATTTAGAACATACTTAAACTTATATTACCCGATATAAACATAGATAAGGATAGAAATAAATATCAAACTCGTATAGTTTGATTTTTCTAGGTCTGTTTGATTTTTTTTTATCTTAGGTTAAAAAGGTACGTTAATCGTCGGATTAACCTGTATAAGAATGAGTCATGTGGATCGAATCAGTCAATCAAAGGGTTAACCTTTGTTTCACATTCAATGTTGACATTCTTTTCATTTTGAAAACTGAACACGCCTTATTCATGTTATACATGCATATTCAACTTAAGCTAACAAGTTAAATATCGTGCTGCTTAGTCTTTATAGTTTTCTATGTTGTGTCTTGTGTTCTATTATTTGTCTGTTTGTCTTTTTCTTTTTTTTAATCATTACAACATTATCAGTTTATTTTGATCCATGCGTTTGACTGTTCCTCTGGTATCTTTCGTCTTTCCTCTTTTAAACAAAAAGTCACACAAATGAGGTCGAATTATTCACCTGCAAGTGAATAATTCATCATCAATGTTTCTTAGCTTATATTTGATTATAAATTGAACCATACATGCTGCTAAAACCAAATTATAACTTCACTATTTCACTTTATTTATCGATTGAACAAAACAAAAAAGTATATCTTATTTTTTTTTTATAAATATCGTAGCCAATGCCTCTTTCATTACATAAGACATATTAGATGTTTTGGAAGATACATGCATTATATACTAAAAAGCGTTAAAACTAAAAAACTTCTCAACAAATAAAATTGAAAATGGAAATGGGGAATGTGTCAAAGAGACAAAAACCCGACCAAATAAAAAAACAACAGCAGAAGGTCACCAACAGGTCTTCATTGTAGCGAGAAATTCCCGCACCCGGAGGCGTCCTTCAGCTGGCCCCTAAACAAATATATACTAGTTCAGTGATAATGAACGCCATACTAATTTCCAAATTGTACACAAGAAACTAAAATTAAAATAATACAAGACTAACAAAGGCCAGAGGCTCCTGACTTGGGACAGGCGCAAAAATGCGGCGGGGTTAAACATGTTTGTGAGATCTCAACCCTCCCCCTATACCTCTAACCAATGTAGAAAAGTAAACGCATAACAATACGCACATTAAAATTCAGTTCAAGAGAAGTCCGAGTCTGATGTCAGAAGATGTAACCAAAGAAAATAAACAAAATGACAATTATACATAAATAACAACAGACTACTAGCAGTTAACTGACATGCCAGCTCCAGACTTCAATTAAACTGACTGAAAGATTATGATTTCATCATATGAACATCAGGCACAATCCTTCCCGTTAGGGGTTTAGTATCATACCATCATAACATATATGAGAAGAACATAACCCGTGTCATGTCGCATCTTTAACTTTTAAGAGGCTGTCCAAGTAAATATCAGGCAAATCCTGTGATATGGGGGGCACAACATAATTTTTTTTCCCACTGAATGTTTGGTTCCAATGCAATGTTTATATCATACAAAGGATATATATGTCAAAGATATTTTGGAATCAACAGTGGATGGCTCAGAAAATGATTTTAAAGTTCACTAACAATGCAACAAAATTTTGTACAAAATGAAGAGTTATCTCCCCTTTTCAATGAATTTTCAGTGCTTTCTATGTGTTTTTTTTTTCTCTTTATTTGTTGCAGTTAATAAAAAAACAAAATTTAACTTTAAGAAAGAATGAATTTGTGGTATGAAATAGATGGAAAAAATTTTAAAACAAAATATGTCATGTGCCACCCACTGCCTTGTTTTTCCATGGACACCCTCTAAAATGTTTCTGAAGGTTTTGCATTTAACAAAGGTCTAATAAATTTATATAATTTTCCCTGTTGTCAATCTGTTTGTATGACATGCATAGTGACAAAAGAGAGGCGAAAGATACCAGAGGGACATTCAAACTCATATTTTGAAAATAAACTGACACTGCCATGGCTATTGCACACAAAACACAATATAGAACACAAAAGACATATCAACACGAATCCCACCAAAACATACGGTGATCTCAGGTGCTCTTGAAGTGTAAACAGATTGTGCTCCTCATTTGGCACCCATCGTGTGTTCATATTAGTACATATTTGGTAATAAGTCTAATTAAAGACAACCTGGTAATTACAGAATCGCTATCAACCATAGAGTAGGGAATTATGTAATCAAGTTTTATGCATTAACAGAAATTGCATCTTAAAATATCTTTAGTATCCTGTTTGCCTTTTGGAAAAACCTTATTTTGTACCATCATTGCAACCAGATTTTTCAAGCAATTCAATTCAAATAAGAAATGTAATCTTTTTTAGTAGGTCTTATTCAAAGCTCTTAATACATCTCCGGACTTGGTTATACTGCAGGTACTTTTTGGTTAAATCAGTTCTTCAACGTTTGTATAAGTATTGGTTTTTCAAATATGTTTTGACCTTGTGAATGTCTAGAAGTCGGGTTTTGTCGCTTTGACACATTCCCCATTTCCTTTCTTAATTTTATTTATTGTCGAAATGCGAATCTGATGATGTCAAATTGGTACCGTGTATAGTATAACTATCACTGGGTCGATACTATAAATTATCTACGTTCATATCTGTAGATATGGATATTTTCACACCCTGAGGCGCAGTCGAAGGGTGTACAGGGAACTGAAGGGATTAAAAATATGCATATCTACGGATATAACCGAAGTTTACGAATTTATCCCTTTTGGGAATTTTGGGTCCTCAATGCTCTTCAACTTTGTATTTGTTTGGCTTTTTAACTATTTTGATCTGAGCGTCACTGATGAGTCTTATGTAGACGAAACGCGCGTCTGGCGTATAAAATTATAATCCTGGTACTTTTGATAACTATTTACACCACTGGGTCGATGCCACTGCTGGTGGACGTTTCGTCCCCGAGGGTATCACCAGCCCAGTAGTCAGCACTTCGGTGTTGACATGAATATCAATTATATGGTTAATTTTACAAATTTTCTGTTGACAAAACTTTTGAATTTTTCGAAAAACTAAGGATTTTCGGATCAAGTATAGAATACGTGATTGTAGTACCATCGGACTTATATTTAAGTCAAATGAAGTAAATCGGTTCTTATACAAATTACATAATTGTAGTACCATCGGACTTATATTTAAGTCAAATGAAGTAAATCGGTTTTTATACAAGTTAAATTATTTTCCAGGTTTATTATTTGAAGATTGTAGCTATGTTTAATCGCGCGCCATATTAAGTTGGGATCGACAGGTCGACAGGTCGACAGGTCGACTGGTTGACAGGTCGACAGGCAGACAGGCCGACAGGTCGATAGGTCGACAGCGACATGTCAACAATTAGCTTGATTGACAGTCCGACAAGTCGAAAATGTAGCTATTTCTTTTTTTATAATTGTTAAAAGTTTAGGCAAACGGTTCTACAGATAAAAAAACATAAGCATCAACACATCCAATAACAGTATAAGCTATTTATAGTTTTTCATCTAATATATAAAAGAAGTGATTGTATATTTTATTTGAGAGGAAAAATTAAATTTCAACAAAACAAAACTCGTCAATTACTTTTTCTTTAAGTTTACAGTGGCGCTTTTTAATCCATTTTAGTTCATCTTTTATTGGCCGTTTCATTTTTTTTCATTAAAGATTGCAATGTCCTTTAAAAATTTATGGAAAACGTCTCCATTTGAAAACCCATATCTGTATCTGTAGCAAAATTCATTTAATATGTCACCGATTCTTTCATGTCTCACTCCTTTCATTGATTTGATTTTCAGTTTTGCAAGCCCCCATATGCCTTCAATTTCATTTGTGCAGGTTCCATCTTGTGCTTTAAATTCTTTACTGTAGTTTACAGTTTTATGCACAAATCCTTCCTTTTCCAATGTGTTATACGCCGCCCAACAATCAGAGTTACTGTGTGCTCCTTCGGCAACATTTTCCTGAATAATTGGTAACAAGGTCTTACGATCTGTCGACCTGTAGACCTGCTGACCTGTCGACCCGTCGACCTGCTGACCTGTCGACCTGTCGACTTGCTGACCTGTCGACCTGCTGACCTGTCGACCTGTCGTCCTGCTGACATGTCGACCTGCTGACCTGTCGACCTGTAGACCTGCTGACCTGTCGACCCGTCGACCTGCTGACCTGTCGCCCTGCTGACCTGTCGACCTGCTGACTTGTCGACCTGTCGACCTGCTGACCTGTCGACCTGCTGACCTGTCGACTTGCTGACTATTTAACTGAGTACCAAACCTTCCCTCTACACAACATCCTGACTTAATGACTAATAATCTATGGACAACATGAAACATCTTCTGACCTGTTGTCCTGCTGACCTGTCGACCTGTCGACCTGCTGACCTGTCGACTTGCTGACCTGTCGACCTGCTGACCTATCGACCTGCTGACCTGTTGACCTGCTGACCTGTCTACCTGTTGACCTGTAAACTTGCTGACTATTTAATTGAGTATCCAACCTCATGCTAGTCCCTATCCACATTGACATATTAACAGCTGTTATGTTAGCCCCCAAAAACCCCGACCCACAAGAACATATTTAATGTTTCAGCGAATGAATATTTCGATTATTGCCGGAACTAGGCCTTCAGATTGTTGCGCGCCTAAACATATTTAAAGTATTGGCGTATGGATATTTCGAATATTGCCGGAACTACTTAAACGTATTCTATACTTGGGCCGGATTTTCTTACCCCAGGAGTAGATTACCTTAGCCGTATTTGGCACAACTTTTGGGAATTTTGGGTCCTCAATGCTCTTCAACTTTGTATTTGTTTGGCTTTTTTAACTATTTTGATCTGAGCGTCACTGATGAGTCTTATGTAGACGAAACGCGCGTCTGGCGTATAAAATTATAATCCTGGTACTTTTGATAACTATTTACACCACTGGGTCGATGCCACTGCTGGTGGACGTTTCGTCCCCGAGGGTATCACCAGCCCAGTAGTCAGCACTTCGGTGTTGACATGAATATCAATTATATGGTTATTTTTACAAATTTTCTGTTGACAAAACTTTTGAATTTTTCGAAAAACTAAGGATTTTCTTACCCCAGGAGTAGATTACCTTAGCCGTATTTGGCACAACTTTTGGGAATTTTGGGTCCTCAATGCTCTTCAACTTTGTATTTGTTTGGCTTTTTTAACTATTTTGATCTGAGCGTCACTGATGAGTCTTATGTAGACGAAACGCGCGTCTGGCGTATAAAAAATTATAATCCTGGTACTTTTGATAACTAATTAGTCTTAATCTGGCGATTGTTAGAGAAATTCGACCACAAAGTTTAACATGAAAGCAACGTTTGTTCCATTTTATTTTAACTCTTTTATTGAAAGGAGTAGGTGCGGTAAGGGCCGATTTCGGCCTCAATTTTCAAATTCATCTAACGAAAGATTTAAGACACTTTTTAAACACTTAAATGTCTATTTCAATTGATTCAATTAGTTTATGTGAAAGATTTTAACTGATTAAGTCATTAAAAACACTCCGATTCAAGCTTAAATATGAAAAATCTATCAAATATGCCACTTTTTACATGGTTTTTGTCAAAAATGAAAGTGGCCGCATCCGTGTTCACCCTCAACCTTTATATATATTACGTATTATCATCAAATACAACTTTACATTTCAATATTTTGAATGAACACGAATGCGGCCATTTTCATTTAAGACGGAAACCGTCTAAAATTTAACTGAAATGCTAAAATTGTGAAGATTTATGGAATTTAGCATGACTTAATGATGCTAGTTCCCGATATATGTGCATTGTATTGTCAAAAACAGCCCATATGTATGTAGCAGAAGCATTCTACTTTTCAATAAATATCTTAATGATTACATTTTCACAATTTCCTAAAACTGCTATATTTTGGGGCCAAAAAGGGGTCTTACTGAACCTACTCCTTTGGGAATTTGACATATTTCTAACTGGGTGTAGGATACTATCTTTGATAGAACCCTAAAGGTAGTCAAATATAAGACGTTTTTAATCTAGAGACAGAGAAACTGATATGGTCAATGTTGTGAAAGTTACATCATAGACGGTGTAACGTTAACATGGGTCATTTGCATAGCAGAAGTCATAAGTCTCATTCATTGAAAATGAGTGCGAATAATCGACATAATAAGTCGTTAATGAATTAAGTATCTAATTATACAGACATCATTGATAATCTACATAATTCGATAAATAGGGACAACCATGGAACTAAGGAAAACGCACGTGAAGTTCCCCGATGTAATGGGTAGCAACGTCCGGGATATGGGTTAGCAACACCCAGGGGCTATGAGTTTTGTACCAACGTGCGTTAATCAATAAAAATTCCAAAAATACACTAAGCCGGGGATAACGCTACTGATTTACTGTAGGTTTCCGAGTGTATTACCACACCTATAGCCAATACTTCCGCATTGGCATTGACATACGAAATTTGCTTTCTTTGATGCGGACAGAATTTTGTCAATCTAATGGGCAATGTTTTAGACTTTTTGGCGAACATGCAGATGAGCCACAAATGTACCGTTGTTTGTTTTAAACTTTGTGAAGCTTACGTTTTAACAAAAGGTCAATTTGCTTATTACATCAACTTGGTTCATTATTCAGCTATTTAGTCTTTTGCAAAATGTTGGATGACATATAACCTCGAAAAATCGGAAGTGACCTTGAGTAAACCGACAGTAGCCATTTTTGCACTTTTCCATGTCAAAGAAATAACCATATATTTTCTAAACAGCCATATATAAATCTATCATTTAAGACCAGATATGCCATCAATAAACCAGAAGTAGCTTATTATCTCCCTTAGCGTAGGCAAAAGTATAAAGAAACTATATATTGTTGGAATCAGTGTGAACGCAGCTATCATAATATACCGAAAGTTTCAATTTTTAAAACGGAAGTTGAAAATTATCTCCTTCTTTTAGGCAAAAATATACATAACCAAAAAAAACCCATTCATTTTGGGAATCTGTGTGAATAAAGCAATCATTGAAGACCAGAAGTGAAATTTTCTAAAACGGAAGTAATGCATTATTTACCTCATTTTCGACAAAAGTATAAAGAAAACATATATTTTTTCAGTACGTACAAACCAATCATATCATTGTATGCCAATTTTAACTTTGAGTAAACATGAAGTAGCTTTTTATCAATAATTTTGAGAATTAATGTGAGAAGACCTTAAATTTTTTAGCTATATCATTCATATTTTTGAAAAACCAAGAATTTAGTGTCAAAACCGTATTTTTTCATAATTTGAAAGGATCACATCATAATCATAATGTTCACGTGTACTAAGTTTCAAGTTTATGTTACTACTACTGGTAAATGTAACAAAATTCGTAATACCTTACCATCATACACTGGCTTAAGAACAAGAAAATATTCTATCTTACGGATTATACATACTTTGATATATATTATTGATGTGTTAAATTTGACTGCTGACTTACAAAGTTTACATAAAAAAATTGGCATTTCATTCTATCAGAGAAATTTTTAAATTGTCAGTCAAAATTAGCTGAAAAAACCCAGACAAAATTGATTTATAGATCTTCGGATTGTTTTCTGAAATTATTAACAGACTTTCTGAGAGTATAGCTCCACTTTTAAAGAAAAAAGCTGTTTCTTTTACTTTTGATAATATGAGATACTACATCATGATTAATGGATTCTGTTCATTTTAATTTTAACAAAATGAGACAGACAGCAACAATAGCTTTTGGTACTTTGTCCTTTCATTTGTAGATTATTTTTTTTTAGAAAGAAACGTTGTCTTTATCCCAAAATAGGTAAAGTAATAAGAAAAATCAAGAAAAACACAGTTTTACATCCGTGATTTTTATGCTATTTGTAATATTTGTTAAGGAATTCCAGGTGAAATTACGGTTGAAGAAAGAAAAACATATATGGACGCAATACAATCAGGAAAAGAGGTTAGAAAATATGTAAGGATTCAAGTGATTGGAAAGGATCGTGTTGGAAAGACAAGTCTTGTACATAGATTACTAGGATACAAACAACATGATGGGAAAAGCACTGACGGAATTGCTATTGATCGAAAATGTCAAATTAGGGCGTGTGATGGTGAATGGATTGTTGGTGAAGGTGAGTTACTTCTGCTTATCCATTCTTGCATATCAGCTGAATTAAATAAGTTGTTGATCATTAGTGGCTCATAGTTTCATGCATAACAGATACAATTTCTGATTATGAATGGTAATTTTCAAAACATGGTGCAACCTATTTATGCACGACTAAAGGTTTTGAAAATTTGGCGAAATGTTTGGCGATCGTTTTTATACTCTTTCACATGTTGTCGTTATTTATTTTGACGATTTTCTTTTACTCATGCCAAATACATACTATCAGAGATGTGCATTTGTTAACAATGTAAACAAAAGTATCTTAAACATATGACAGTTCGACCGTTAAAACCTCATCGGGATAACAACGAAACTCGTGTCTGGCCTACTAAGGCTTTAACCTATTGACCTTCATTAAAGTAAGATTGATATGCATAACGTGCTAATTATCTGGTGATGAACAGATATAGCCCCTGAAGTTTTTAACAAGCACATTTAAGACTTAAAGTATATGCATATATTATGTTACCTTGATCTTCATCTATGAATGATTAGTATTTTCAGTTAATTTTACATTGTTTCATGGAGTAGTAAAGTTCTCAAAAAATTGAAGAAAAAAAAATAACGATTAATTCACACGCCAAAGTGTTTTTTGTATCATTACATGAGGAATTTCTGTTGCTTATGAACACTCAGTTTATAAATCAGGAAATTCCCCTCTTACTGTCATTTGTCTCCCTTTCGTTAATGTATTGTCATTGATGATCATTAATGGATGGCAAATAGCATTCGACCAGGACGTTCTAAAGATATGGTGTATCTATACGTGCATTCACCATTCCTGGAATAAATATACAACAATGAAATATTTTGAAATAAGTTATGAAGACTCTTTACACGTGATATTTCATATTATGAACGTTATCTACAGGTGTATATACCTGCATGTAGCATGCCAAGTGAATTAATAAGTGTTTAATTGTGTTACATCGAATTTTTAAAAGCAGTTTCCATTCTCATTTTTATTTCTTTATGTATCATAGATTTATGCAGCGTTTAAGTTTGAAAATTAGACTGTGCTTATATGAACGTTATTACAACCTAAATATGACAGCCTTTTAATTTAATCATCTATGCAAACCTTATTGATCCTTTTGATAAACTTAAATCTATCGATAGTTTACAATTTGATATTGTAGCAAGATATTTGAATAATATGAAAAAAGAAGATGTGGTTTGATTTTCAATGAGACAACTTTCAAACAGTGACGAAATTACAAAGTACTTAACAACTATAGGTCGCCGTACTGCCTTCAGCAATGAGCAAAAACCATACCACATAGACAGCTTTAAAAAGTCCTGAAATGAAAAATGTAAAACAATTCAAACGAGAAAAATAAGGGCATAGCTTATGTAAAAAAAATAATGTAAGTTGTCACCAAACCCTCCCCCTAACCGGGGACAGTGGATAAACACACTATACCAAACAATAAACGGAAAGCAAATATGATAAACAGAAACAAAAACTACCACTGGAATACAGGCTCCTGGCTTGGGAAAGACACATATATATGACTGGGCTAAAATAGTTATTGATGACGTCACATAGAAAGAACACATCTTTTTGCAGATCATTTGAAAAGAAGTAATAAATTTTTCTGCATATTGTTTAGAAATCATTAGAGAAACAGATTCCACCACCAAATATCGGGTAATACGATATTTATCCACTCTCGACAGTTAAATTTAAAATATCTCGAGTGGATAAATATCGTATCACACTCGATGCAGTGGTAGAATCTATATGTATATAACTTGAACTGAAAATTTTGAAGTTAAGTGTTTTTTGTTGCTTTAAATGCAGTGGAGTAGGTTCCATAGATACATAAATCCCCAGACTGTTTAGATTGTGACCATTCATTTACTATGATAAAAACCATCATGATTCAATTTGAAGCGAATGCAGTGAAAATTCCGCGAACCTATACTTTTAAGGATGTCATAAATTAAACTCAATGGAAACGCATTGTCAACGTCATAGATAAAGAGATATACGGTCAGTGAATATATCAGAAATGACAGAAATGATTATACGGTCAATGCAATTTGACTGCGCAAATAGCGCCCCTGCACTTTTTACAGTCAAGCAGAAACTCCATATGATACATAACAATAACATTTCTGAGGTCAAGATGAATACAAAGAACATTCGTTGGAATTGAACAATTATATGATGCTTACAAGGGGTATTTGCTAAAAATAACGGCTCTGAAAATTTGTTTACCTCTCAACCGGAATTTTTGGCAAAAACACCTTGTAAGCATGATATATATAATATAATAATATCTAATCTATCGAGCTCTGAAATTGCTTTTTTTTAGATGCCTTGGATTGCACTAAATAGACCATACAATACAACAAAATTGATATGAAATGTATATTGGGATTTAAACAGTTCAAAAGCAGTATGTTTTTGTCCATTTGAGATTAGATCTTTTATAAAAACAAATGTACCTTCATTACAATAGTTTTCATAAATAAATGGCTTTCCACATCTTTTAATATTATGAAAAAAGTAAAATCACAAAAATACTGAACGTGGAGGAAAATCTAATCGGAAAGTCCATACTCACATGGCAAAATCAAATAACAAAACACATAAAAAACGAATGGACAAGAACTGTCATATTCCTGACTTGGTACAGGCATTTTCAAATGTAGAAAATGGTAGATTTAACCTAGTTTTATAGCGCTAACCTTCTCACTTTGGTGACAGCTTCATCAAATTCCGTTATATTTACAATGATGAGTGAACTAAACAGACATAATAAATGCAAAAGGTACAGCAGTCATCATCGTGAAACAATTTTAAAAGGAACAATTTGGCAGAACATAAAAACATCTATCTACAAACATATTCATATGATATTCAGTCAAACGCGTTTACTCATGATGTTTATGGCCTTGTTTTCATTTTTCATCTTGTCTGGCTTCAACTTAGACAAATTAATATGAATGTATCTCAAATAAAAGATTTAACCTCTTATGTCAGGTTTAAGATTTATTTCCCGCCATGTTTCTCTATATATCTTGTAAATGTCCTGTACCAATTCAGGAATATGACAGTTAATATCAAATAGTTCGTTCCTATGTATGTTGGTGTTTGATATGTTGCACTTTAATGGTCCTGCTGTTCTTTTGTTTTGCTCTGTTGATGTGTTCCCTTGGTTTAAGTTTGTAGCCCCGGATTTGCTTTTTCTCAATCGATTAATGACTTATGAACAACGGTATACTGCTGTTGCCTTATTTACTGTGACACCAGATACATTTGGGTCATATTTTAAAGCTGCATTAAGTAGTTCCAACACTAGGATAAAGATATAATGGAGCCAATGTACAAATTCTGATAAATGGCCAATATTGAATATATCCATTTATCAAAAATATAAACTTGTTGTTTATTACCCAAATATCAAAAGGTATACAAAAATATACCATTGATGACGTATTTGTACATCACTACAACAAATAACTAACACCGATTAAGGTTGGCTTACAAATTGTCATGGCAACGATTAATTAAAATTCTAAAAACAACAACAACAACAACATAAACATATTTTTTGTCAGTCCAAACTAAAGTCTTGACGACGATTGAACTAATCATTGTATCACAACTGGGCTGAAGACCGGCCCAGTCAGCAATATGTCACGAGAAGCAGCTGGGATATCCAGAGTCTGCATTAAATCCAGTAAAATTACGCTTTTGTTGTGTACATATGTACTCCATGATGTTACCATGACGAATAGAAGATGTATGATAACTGGATCATCTGAACAAAAAAGAACAGCAGCAAACAAAGCTCAATATACAAGGGTCGAGGAGGGTGGGTTCAAATTTTCCAACGTCGTCTCAGCTTGGTTTTAAAAATAAATGTGAACTATTAAAGTGCACGGAGATTACGTCAAATTTTTAACTCTCACATGCTCGAACTAGCATAACAATAACAATAAAGGACGACTCGATTAACCAAGCCTGTCAGTACAAGTATTTGCTAATTCAATAAATAATTTTTGATTTAATTTAATTAAATTCTATTATTAGTTACTGCACAAGTAATGTCTGTATAAAAACATTTACTGATTTACAGAGTGTAGGTAATAAAAATCCAAAGGTTTTTCTTCTTCAATTAATGACAAAGTCCAGTGGCGGATGCAGGAATTTTCGAAAGGGGGGGTGCTAGCCCAGGGCAAAAGGGGGGGGGGGGTGCAAAGGTGCAAAACATATGTCCCGATTCAAATGCATTGATCGGCCAAAATAAAGGGGGGGTGCGCACCCCCGGAACCCCCCCCCCCCCCCTGGATCCGCCACTGAAGTCAACCAGTAATAATAATCCTGGAATATCTTCTTATTCTAATATATCTATCAAATCTTACAATTCACCGATGTATCTTCTTATTTTGTGTGTCTGTTTTATTATATTTATAATAAAGCTTTCAATCTGTTTGCTATAAAATTTGCTATGCAAGCAAATTCTATTTTATAATCCACACTAAGTAAAGTTTGGATGCCAATTTTTTCATGAAATGGTTTTCTTTTTCTTTCTTTGGTAGACATTTACTATAAGTCTATATCACTGACTGAGAAATATCTTTTTGAAAGCTCTCATTCAGTTAATTGAAAGGTGGAATTGTTATGTCATTCGAAAGGAATTTATAGATTTCGGCATTAAAACCATATAGAATGCCATGTGAGGTAAATTTTTCATATTTTCATATATGCACCCTGTTAGGTAATTTGAACCTCACTGGAATTAATTTCTTCTCTGCCAGGTTTATCTATAAAGGGATTATTATCATTCATGAATGTGGCAGTCTTTTCATCTCTTCGGTTAGAACTAATGTAATGCTTTATTTAAGGAATAATTCTTTCATGCCATGCTCTATGCTCATTTTAACCTGGGTAGGCATTATATTTGTTAATATCTTAATACCGAGCGTTAGCGAGGTATTAAATGTTTACAAATATAATGCCTACCCATGTTAAAATGAGCATAGAGCATGGCATGAAAGAATTATTTCGATTCTAATAGGAATATTTTGAACTTTTGTACTTCGAAGCGGACCTATAGTAGACGCTCGAAATATCGCCATTTTGATTTGATGAACAAAACCGTTATAGAAAATTCAACAGTTTATCAATAACAAAAAAGAACAGACAAATTTAAACTTACTTTTAGAATGTTTTTATTTAATTTCCTAGCGAGCAAAATCAACAAAAATGTCCGTTTTGATCTCTGGCGTTGTTCAAATTTCATCTGACGTTGCAATTTCAATTGTGACGTCAATCACGTGCAGCCCATGTTCTATTCGAATTAGAACATGGCTTTGTACTCAAAGCTAAAGAAGAACGTCATATTAGAATAAATAGTTTGTGTTCTCTACGAATGGCGTTCAAATGACCTCATAAATTACCAAATCTAATTTTTTTCTGCATAATGTTTTTGTTTTCAATATAACGTATTTTTCTCCCATATTGCTTTTGCATTTATTATAATTCTATTATTTTTTTTTCACTCCCTAATTTTTTTTAGATCTGCTTCAGTCTTTTTAATATCATATCTAAATTCATCTGAATTGTTTACGACAAATAAGTTGTTTAAGGAGGTATTTAGGTAATCTTAGGTGAAATTAAATAAAACAAGAATTTAAAATTGATACTTTAAACTGGAAGAGTATTAGTTAAGGATCAAAATAAGCTAAAAATATTGACAGGTCATGGAACTCCTTTACGAGATATTTGATTTTTAAAATATGGCGGGAAAAGGCTGATTGGCACTTTTACCTTATATTTGCATTGGTATTGTTTGGGTCTCAAATCAAAAGAAAGAAAATCAAGAACCTGCTTAAATTTTGTGAAATGACCTTTTATGAGCTGTTCTCAAAGACTCATCAGTGGCGCTCATATCAAAATATTTATAAAGCCAAACAAATACAAAGTTGAAGAGCATTGAAGCTCATGCAATAATCTGATCCTAATTTCCACTCCCAATAACTGGCTATTCCACTTCCTTTTATGATAATAACATACACTGATTAAGCAGACCTTGACCTCAGGTGGGATATAAAGTTTCTACACTTATGATATACAATGCTGTCCAAGACCCCAGGATACGTATTCCGAGATCAAATTACTATGCATTAGTTATTTCTAAATAATCAATGATTATCTGAAATTGCAGACAAAATATGTTTATTTCTAATATATACACATGGAAAAAAGTATTGCAACACCAAATTGAAATTGAAATTAAAAAAACACTCTATATTTTTTTGTGATATAATTTGGTAAAATACAACTAGTTAAACATTATTTAAGTATCACCTGAGTTTAATCAATAAATATCGACTCGATAAGTTTTTATCTGCACATGCAGCTACTGCACCCGTAAACAGCAAAACTGATGTTTTTATCCTCATTGTTTTCAACACTTTAAATAACCAAGTTTTTAAAGTTATGTGATTGACACCTTGTAATGGGTCTTTGACAACTCTAAACTGCAGCAAGATGGCAGATTATCAGCATAAGAGAAGCAGGGATGTCGCTGTAACAACTGCACGTATTGCTGGTCATCGCCATTCCACTATAAGTCGTTTTGAGAAAAATCAGGCAATAAACGCTGTTAAAGACCTTCCGAGATAATGAAGACCCCCTATACCATTTTCCAGGGAAAATCAAGCATAATGAAGGTTGGTCAGAAGGAAACCCATTGCATACAAGACAATCCTAAAAAGAGAGTGGTGGCCATACAGGAACCTTTTAACAAGAACTGTTCGAGATCGACTCATCGCTACTGGTTATCGTGCGATAAGACCATGTCGAAGACCTTTGATAACGAAAAGACACAGTTTTCCGTATCCAATGTAGTGCAGAACTCGCCAAAGTTGGAAATTGGCATCGTGGAGGAAGATCCAATGTTCAAATGGAATTCGGTTCATCTTCCTTGGCCCGATCGTAGCCCGGATTTGAACCATATCGAGCATATTTGGGACACTATTGAGCGGAAAGTGCGCAAAAGGACACCCCAGTTCAAACACATCATGAAATAAACAATGCCCTTCATCAGAAATGGTTGCTGCTACCTTAGCAACAAATTAGTCGATTTATGGCAGGAATCAGAAGACGTTTAGATGCGGTTATCCGTTTGAATGGAGGCTGCGCACTAAGTACTAATTCTTTGGCGTATAACGATCAATCATGATGTGAACAGTCATCTGAAGACTAATTTTGAAATGTCTGACATCGTAAAGTTCGACTACAGTAAAAGTTGTAAAATGCATTTTTTTGTACAAAAAACACTTCATTTTGTTATTAAAATTGTGGTTATATAAATCATTTTTTTTCAAACATTTTTTGTTCGTTTCAAAGCCAATGTTATCATAAACTATGTTTCAATAAAATTATGCACATATCTTATTATATTACTTCCAAAAAAAGAGGCTGATTTTTCAAGTTTTAAAAAATCAAGGTGTTGCAATACTTTTTTCCATGTGTATATTAATTTTTGACAGCCATGGTTCTCCAAGATAATGTTCAACAAATCTATAGGGAGTCCGTGCTTAGTTTGGAGTTAATATAAAACTCAAGATGAGCAAAATGTCATTTAGTTAAAATTTATCATTAATTGAGAATGAAATATTAACATTATCAGTAGTAGTAAATAAATGAAAATGAAATTAAAAAGCAAAGGTGTGGTTTAGAAAATGCAACAAATCCCCACAGATAAGCCCCACCCAAGGACTCCCTGTCCAGAACTAGGGAAGACAAATCTGACTTGTACAGTATATAAAGCTACGGATATTCCTAGTGATTTACATAACCTACATGTACATATTTTGCATACTGTACACGAAGATTCATATCTTATGCTGTCCTGAACAAAATGGGTTGTGTGTGTAGACTCCCTGTTGAAATTTTTAAATCTAAATAATATTATCAATATGAAGTATTTTTGTGGTATGTCGATATAAGAAGATGAGATATGATGAGTGCCAATGAAACAACTCTCCATCCAATTCACAATTTATAAAAGTAAACAACCAAGGTCAAAGTACGGTCTTCAACACGGAGCCTTGGCTCACTCCAAACAGCAAGCTATAAGGCCTAAAATAATTACTAGTGTAAAACTATACAAACGGGAAAAACCAACAGTCTAATCTGTATAAAAAAAAAACGAGAAAAAAAAAGAAACACTTATGAACCACATCAACAAACGACAACAACTGAACATCAGATTTCTGACTTAGGACAGGTGCAAACAATTGCAGCGGGTTTAAACGTTTTAGTGGTACCAAACCTTCACCCTTATCTGAACAAATAATGTAACATAACCACATAGAAAGGCACACTAAACAATATCAATTGAAATGACTTAACTTAATCAAAAGACGTAATAACACAAATGAACATACACAGAACGAATAAATGAAATCTATGATACATTGCAAATACAAAATAATAATGAACAAGGGATGAATAATAAAAGTAAAAGTAGTATACTGCTGTGAAATGTTAAACAATTTCAGAAAAAACATCAACCCTGAAAAACAAATAAGCCTTTTGCAGTAATTTTATACACAGGTAAATGAAAATGATTTTGGTGTTAGGTATACCTCTTGGTAAACGGACAGAAAGTCACAAATAATTTGTCTTGAAATATTTACTTTTTAATACATATATTCATATCAAAGTTTAGGAAAAATAAAGGCAACAGTAGTATACCGCTGTTCAAAACTCATAAATCCATGGACAAAAAAACAAAATCGGGGTAACAAACTAAAACCGAGGGAAACGCATTAAATATAAGAGGAGAACAACGACATAACACTAAAATGTAACACACATAGACAAAATCCCACGAGAATAACAAATATAACATATATATAACATCAAAACCAAATACATGAATTTGGGATAGACATGTACCGTGACACGTCTTATCGCAATGTGAATTTACACTCAAAAACAAGAGAAAACAAACGACACAACGTTATAATGTAATACACACAGAAACGAACTATAATATAACAATGGCCATATTCCTGACTTGGTACAGGGCATTTTTAAAGGAAAAAATGGTGGGTTGAACCTGGTTTTGTGGCATGCCAAACCTCGCACTTTTATAGCCATGTGAAATATAACATCAAAATGACAACACAGGACTACAATATAAATAAATTGGAGAACACAATTGACAAAGAATCACACGAACAACAGCCAACAAAAGGCAACAAGTTCAAAATTTTAATACGCCAGAAGTGCATTTTGTCCACACAAGACCTACGTGTGACGCCCAGATACAAAAGTTTGAAAGCCGAAACGAGTACAAAGTTGAACAGCATCGAGGATCAAAAGATCAAAAAAGTTGTGCCAAAAAACGGCAAGGGTTTTCTTTTTACCAGAACATCCCTATTATTTAGAATAATTTATACTTTTGCAAACAGTAAATTTTATAAAATGAATATTCAAAAGATGTACATGATAAAACTGAAGTATTAACTAATTACAGGAAACAACTGAAATACATTTACATAACCAGACATTTGAAACACAAAAGTAGACACATCCGAATAAGTTTAAACCTCAACGCCAAGTGACGTCCTATTTAAAACTGAAAAATGACGAAAAAATGACGTCATTTGAATTTGTAAAACAGATCATCAAAAAATAAAAAATGACGTCACATAAGATAAGAATGAATGAGATAGAATTAGGATTGATTTAAGATTATATATTTGAACTAAATACTGATGTGTCATTATACTTGAAAAATGAAGATTTATTTAATTTTAATCATGACAAGGATATTTTTTTTGGCACCATGAAGCCATTTAAGTGCTAAGCCACTTTGACAGTTTGTTTTTTTAACATTATTTGATCATCTTTGATATTTTTTTTATAAATTTTGTTTACAAAGTTAGTTTATTTACAATAGGTCAAGAAAAAAACAAAAATATTTTTGTAAAAAGAAGCGTTTTTTATTCAAAGAAAATAATCAGAAAAAATGAATTGTGACTTTTTGTCCGTGACTTTTTGTCCTGTGACTTTCTGTCCTACATTCTACCTCTTCTGTCTGTAGGTTCTTTCGTTTTGGAACACCAAGAAATTTCTTGTATAGCAATTGAACCATTCTATAACTTGGTACATGTGGAGTGAATATAAAAAATAACACTATGAAACTGATGCTCAATAATTCTTCGTCTGATGTATATACAGTATAAAAGGAGAAACGAAATAATGTTGATGTTCATAGTAAGAAGAAGTGAAAGTTTATAGTAATTCCAAACGCTAATCAAAGCTGGTATCTAGACCAGATATAAATAAGTAAACATTAAATTACAAAATAAATGCATTACAAATAGTGTCAATAGGTCAAATTAACAAGAAAGTACGATTTGAGAGTACTCGCAGTTACTGACAGGTTTTAAAGCCAAAAGAATTGATAATAATTTTGACATATATTCTAAAGAAATGATGAAGAACGTCTTCATAGAACGAAATCTTTATCTAAACTAATGTAGGAAATACAATATCGTCGCTAAGTAGCGACGTCGAATATACAGTTACGTAATTTCCGCGGTAAACGACGTTAAGACGTTTACCAATTATACGAAAATGTCTATAATAAAAGAAAGTAAAGTAATTTACAACATTCTGGGGGCCTCAAAATGAGTTTACTGTTCATATTTCAAGAGGAAGTTAACAATAGACCGTGTAGTAATAAGTCTATTTGGTTCTGTTGATGCGTTCATATTGTCCTCTGTGTGAATAATGTTCTCCGGTGATATTCTCCTCCCTTGAAATAAATGTGACGGTGTCAATTGCTCTGGATCTCGGATCCCGCGTAATGTACAATACTGGGCGATAGTTTTAAACGCTTTCAATCTCCGTAAAATCTGTTCGTAACATATTTGCATTAACAGTGGGTGGTTTGTAGTGAATACGGCTTGTCGTAAAGTTCTCTGATGTCTTGATTTTCTCACGTTCTTCATGTCTGTGCGGGGTTAAGATATTCATGATTGGTGAAAATGACGGACTTTAATGTTCTGATGAATTTCGATGCATAGGCCCAGATAATAAGTAGCCTACTTTTGATTTCACTGCGGTTGGTCCCGGTCCTCGAATAACTTTGTCCTCTACAGTATCCCAAAAGTAATCAGCGCCAATTAATATAGAAACTTCAAAGTCCTCGTCACGTGATACAGGGTGTGCTAATTTGAATCCATTTAAGTACGGAAAATGTGACTGATTTCTTGCGTATGTTTGTATAAGGTGAGCAATCTTTGGAACGATAAGTACATTAATTGGTATAAATTCTGTAGTCTGGGCTCGTAAATAAACAGTAGCCACTTGAAGAAGTCTTACCTTCGTATTTGTTTCACCGAATCCGGAGACCGTTATATCTTCATTCTCACGGGTTTCAAGTTTAATTTATCTGCCATATCCTTGGTAATAAAACTGCGCTGTGCACCTTCGTCGAATAAGGTGTTTGCTTGACTAAAATGGGTTTTGTCGGACGAGATTGTAACTATCGCGGTTTTCAAAAGTACTTGAGCTCTTACTGATGTCGTAAATGATTGCATGCTTGCTACTGAGAGATTGCTGTCTAGTTTTTTCTGAATTGTAATTTCCCGTTTCTGTTTTTGCTTCGTTTTGCGTATATTGCTCCGCCTTATTGCAAATACTTGTGTGATGTCGTTTACCACAAATTTTACATGTATTTATTGATTTGCAGTTTGCAATTCTGTGTCTTCCCAAACAATTAAAACATAACTGTTTCTCCTTAACTGTGCGCTTTCTGTCATCAATATTTATTACCGTCATGCATGTAGTTGGAGCGTGAATGTCGTTACAATATATACAGGGTTTGCTGGTTAAATCTCTGTTATTAGATTCGTAGTTTCGTTTTGTACTTACTATAAATGCTGAGGTAGATGTATATTCTGATTCTGATTCATAACAACTTACGGACTGACCTGCTTCTTGGATAGTAATTTCATGCTGAATTGCGTCACGTAGCAACTGTAAATTCCATCTATCATTTCCATAAACGCGTACCATATCTTGTCGGATGTTTCCGGGAATTTTATTTAAGATAATTGGTACTAGAAGACTCCAGTACGTTTCATGTGTTTGTCCCATTCCCTCAAGACCTCGAATGTAATTTTCCATACTGTAGTAAAAGTTCTTTATGTCTCTAATATTCGCGGATGGACTAGGTAGACTAATAAGGCTTTGCATATAGGCATTCACAATTTTGTGGGGTTGACCAAATCTCTGTTTCAATACATGTAGGGCTTGAGCGTAATTTGTGTTTGTAATTTGTAATCCTGAGATGCACTGGCTTGCTTCTCCGTACAATTGAGACCTTAAATAGTTAAACTTCTGAACGTCGTTTAAGGACACATTTTCATGAACTGCTGCACAAAAGGAATCCCAAAATGGCTGCCATTCCAGTATATTTCCTCCGAACGTGGGTAGGGTAAGCTTTGGTAATTTATGGTTCATACTGGAGTTTGAAAATGTAGATGAAGAATTATTTGCTGGCGTGAAACTTACTGGAGTCGGGTTTATTTGGTTGTTTGAAAGTGTAAATTATGTGGCGTGCGGGTTTAATTGTTGTTGTTTCAAAGATGTTGTGTTATCTGCTTCCCGGATTACTTTTGCTAATTTTGTTAAAGTGATTTGAATATCAAATTCATACCTGTCGGCTTCTTCTATCTCTTCTTGAATATCCTCTTCCGAAATTTCTTCCACAATTTTTGTCGTTGAGTTCCGAGATAACTGTTTCCTTCTTCCGTATCATTTCCCTGATTGAAATTATTTCATTGACATCGTATTCCTTCAATAACTCCTCGACATTTCCGCTCACTCGCTTCAGTAGTTTCGTGACTGCACCACGATGTCCAGCTCTAATAGCTTTGAGTTTAGAACTCATCGTTCTTTTTGTCACGGCACCAATTTGACATATATTCTAAAGAAATGATGAAGAACGTCTTCATAGAACGAAATCTTTATCTAAACTAATGTAGGAAATACAATATCGTCGCTAAGTAGCGACGTCGAATATACAGTTACGTAATTTCCGCGGTAAACGACGTTAAGACGTTTACCAATGATACGAAAATGTCTATAATAAAAGAAAGTAAAGTAATTTACAACAATAATGGTACCTTGTTCTACTGGTATATTTTCAATTAAATTTTGTTATTTAAAAAATAATAATTTTACATAGGTTAAAATATTTTCAAAAATCATTTAAACTATGGAAATAAAATAGAGAATGGAAATGGGGAATATTTACTAGTAACAGATTTTAAAAAGAACGTACAAACAATTTCTAACACGTTTAAACGTAAAACATGAAATTACCACACAATAGCAACTAAAACACGTGAAAAGGTATATGGTCATTAGAGACTCAAAGGAATGACCAAATTCATCTAAGGTCAATTATGCCAGAGGGATTTAGAAATCAAGTTCTTCATTAAGAATTTTTTATTTATCAATGACGAATTAAATTACACAATTATATCATATCAGTATTAGTATCGAAGCACAGACTACTTCGATAAATTTAATAATACTAATAATGCCAAGAATATGTAAATGCAAAATCAGAAACGAAACAGTAAGTATTTTTCAAAAATGTTTAGACAATATTCAGACACATTCAGATAAAAGATTGTCATTATTTGCTTAGTGTTAACTTCTTACTTAACCCACACACGGTAAATGCGTATTTATTAAGGTGTTTACCATTTATTTTATTCATAGCATATCGTTTACCCAAATTATGCTAAAATGAATTTTGTTTAAGGTGGGCTGGTCTTGGTAATACATATTGTTGATAATACTGACTTAATTTGGGTTCATTAATCGGTATTAATAATATCATAGTATATTGGTCTTGAGTCATGAAAGTCTTTGAGCAAGGAAATGTTGTCTCAGATTACTAGAATAATCCTACATTTAGAATCGTGTTTCTGATCCAGGGTCCCGAGTACGATTAGGGATCTGGTTTCATATATAAATACAGCTAAAGTAATCGTCATGGGGTAGACAATACTTAGCATTTCGAAAGTTTCACAGTTTTATAAACAGCTAATTTATAATTATTACCTTATATCAATGATCAAACTATCTTTAATAGTAGTCAGGACGCTGGCAGATATATCAATTGAAAACACTTACTTAAAGCAAATTTGAAACTATATGTGAGGTTTTATTAGTAAAATAAAAGTGATCAATATAAAAAAGAAATCATCAAGAGACCTAATAAAAGCTTCACTCAAGCTGACATGCGACTACTATACTTTTGGGCACATGTCCCTCAATGAAAAGGAATTTATAATTAAATTCTTAAAAAAATAAGTAGTATTTATGTCATACCACAACCACGTGATCACAGCCATCTTTTAGGTTGCTTTGTCCCATTGGATCAGTTTTTGATGATGTTCTATTTGCCCAACCTTACGTGACAAATACACACATAAAGACTACGTAGTTAGTGGATTATTTTTAGAAACTAATTATAATAAAATAAACTGTTGCCACAGAGAAATGTCCAAATGTTAAAATCAAAATGGCAATATTTCAAACATCTTCGCTAGCCAAGATGTATTTGAACATGTAAACTATGCAAAACATGCAAAATCAAGTGAACCATACCGAAACAGCGTTGCCAAATAAAATCCATAATCAAAGAGCTGAAAGCTCTGAGGTGGAAGAAGGTGAATAAAAGGTAACTTGAATTACCATAAAAACAGCCCCACAAACCCAGCCTGCTTTGTTCCATTATCGTTATGATGTATTTTTTTTATTCAAACAAGAATGTGTCATAAGTACATGGAATTCCCATCCGTACAATCATTTTCTATGTTCAGTGTAATCTTTAATTTGGCAGTTAAATTAGAAAGATCATATTATAGTGAACACATGTGTACTAAGTTTCAAGTTGATTGGATTTCAACTTCATCAAAAACTACCTTGGCAATACGCTTTAACCTAAAGCAGGACAGACGGACAGACCAGAAAACATAATGCCCATAAATGGGGCATAAAAATAGTAAGACTTGTTACATACCTGCCAACTTTTGAAAGTTCCCATGGGGGTTTTTAGTGCGCGACAACAATTTTAAAGGTTACATTGTTTAGCGAAGTATTTTGCACGATCTGGATTGACTAGAAAAAGTGTCATATTTGTATGATGAACTTACATGCCTTTTTCTTAAGTCTGTTTGCATGATTCTAGTTATTAAATCAGTAGAAAAGATGAACATGTAGCTAGCAGACCAGGGTTTATTTTCTTGTGAAAGAATACAAGTATGGACACAGACGCAAATTGTCAGTGGGTTTAAAGGTCGTTACAAATGTATTGAAAGCTAGACTGGAAATGTGTATTAACAAATTGAGTAGATGTGTACATGTCTTCATTCAAATGCATTGACTGATAAAAAAAAAAGGGGGCTTCAACTTCCACCCCTCTCTGTGAATTAGTTGTTTGAGTGTTTGAATATGGAGTTTGTTAATAAATAGCTGCACTGTAAGCGCATGATATGTCTTGATTCCTTTTAAGCTTGCTTAAAGGTTGAACTATTTTGTTTTGTACAATTATTAGTCTATTTGTTTTCTCATTTCAGTTGTTTTATATTTGTCATTTTAAGGTCTTTTATAGCTGACTGTGCTGTATGAGCTTTTGTCATTGTTGAAGGCTATTTGGGGACCTGTAGTTGTTAATCTTGTTTTAAATTTTGGATTGTAGCTGAAGTCAACAGACATAGACAATTCACCCAAGTTTTATAAAATGATGTGGAAGTGTTTATGTGAATAATTGAGATGGGAAATGAGGAAAGTGTCAAAGTGACAACAACCCAACCATAGAGTAGACAACAGCTGAAGGCCTCCAATGGGTTTTCAATGTAGCCAGAAACTCCTGCACTTAAAGGTGTCCAAAAACTATAAAATCCCTTCTTTTTTTTAACATATATAAAAATTCATAACACAGAAATGTATAATCTGAAATTTATTACAATCAAAAGGGACCTTAGGTCAATGGTGTAAACAATTCACCAAAGTTTAATTAAAGGTGATGGATGCATTTTTGTGTTATTGTTCAAAATTGGAAAATTCTCTCTTTTTTAAGGATAAAATCTCTCTTCATAACATGATAATGAAAATTCTAAAATGTATAAAATCGATGTGGAGCTTATGTCAATAGATATAAACATTTCAACAAATTTTCTTGAAAGTAGGGGGAAGTGTTTTCTAGTTATTGTCTGAAGTGTGGATGATGGACTAATAGACAACAGTATACTATATTATGTTGTGTGTGAGACATTGGTATAATAAAATGGTTTCGAATGAATAATGATTAGAAACTGTTTAATGCAGTTATTGAGGGAACGACAGTGAAGAAATTCCTGAGATCAATGCGTTTGAATCCTAAGAATTCAATTTTTGTTGAAATGAAACAAAGTTCAATTTTTGACCCTTTGGATCTTAATGTAAACCAATTTGAAAAAGGGACAATCCTGTGCAATTGAATATTTCTTGCTATTGTGCAATACTGTGCAATTAAAAATTTCTTGCTATTGCACAATACTGTGCAATTGGAGATTTCTTGCTATTGTGCAATACTGTTCAATTGAAAATTTCTTGGTATTGAACAATACTGTGCAATTGAAGATTTCTTGCTATTGCAGAATACTGCGCAATTGAAAATTTCTTGCTATTGCACAATACTCAGTTAGTATAATAATTTTTGACCCCGATTTGGACCAACATGAAAACTGGGCCCATAATCAAAAATCTAAGTACATGTTAAGACTCACCATATCAAAGAACCCTAAGAATTCAATTTTTATTAAAATCAAGCTTATTTTAATTTTGGACCCTTTGGACTTTAATGTAGACCAATTAGAAAACAGGACCTAAAATTAAGAATTTGGACATGGTTAGATTTGGCATATCAAAGAAGCACAATACCGTATTTCATTTTTTTGATGAAATCAAACAAAGTTTAATTTTGGCCCCTTATTCCTTGGGACCAAAATTAATCCAAACCTACCTTTTGTGGTCATAAACCTTTATAGATTTCAATTAACTTATACTGAAGTTATTGTTCAAAAACCAAGAAAAATGCTTATTTGGGGCCTGTTTTTTGGCCCCTAAATCCTACACTGTCGGAACTAAAATTACCAAAATCTATCCCAACCCTCCTTATGTGGCCATAGACCTTATGTTAAAATATCATAGATTTCTGTTAACCAACTTAAGTTATAGAGCAAAAACCAAGAACAATGCTAATTTGGCCCCTTATTCCTAAACTGTTGAGACCAAAATACCCCAAATCAATCCCACCCTTCCTTTCATGGTCATAAATCTTGTGTCTAAATTTCATATATTTCCATTTTACTTTTACTGAAGTTAGAGTGCGAAAACCGAATGTCTTTGGATGAAGACGATGATGCCAACGTGATACCAATGTACAACCAAAAGTTTTCAATTTTTGCGGTTGTATAAAAATGATGTCAAATCAAATTTTTAATGGAGTTTGCAACAGTAATTATTCAACTACTCATTTTAATACATCATAAAGTATTAAAGTGTAAATGTCATACAGTCATGGTGATGATGCCTCCGCTAGCATATAACGTTATAAAGGTACATAAATCAAGAACTGTAAAAGTGAAGCTGCTAAAAATTGAACTTAAACCAAGTTTAGAGGTACCGGTAATAAGCATTTGTATACACATTTCACTAAATTTAGTTGAGACAAACTTGATTACATATAATCATTGTATAGTTTAAGAGATAGATAAATTAAGATTTATTGAATTAGCCCCAAAACAATCCCAAGCTTCCTTTTATGATTATAAATATTATGTTATAATTTAATGGCTTCCTTTTTACTTATACTGAAGTTATTATCTGGAAACCATCCGTCTTGGGAAGACGACGACAGGATACCTACATGTATTTCAACTGCAAAAATTTCTGTGGTTGTATAAAAATTTCAAATATGTACAATGAAATATAGTTTCAAAATTGATAAGCCTAGATAGGCCTTAAAAATTTTTCCCTACATAGTTGAAGGACCATTTACACTCAGGACTGAGTCATAAGTAGGCAGTAAAGTCTACAGATGTATTAAAACAACCTAGCATCATATTGCTAGTAGTGGGAGTAGCATTCTTGGGTAAATTTGTTCTTTTTTTATATAATATGTTTGGTTCAAATCAAAATAGAATGCTTTTATCTCCCTAATACTTACATTGTAAATAGAGGTGGTACTACTTTGACAAATCCTTGTACATGAGAGTCTTCTGTCAAATCTTTATTTCACAAAGAATGAATTGCATAACAATGAACTGAGCTCAAAGCAAAGTACTTTAATAATACACTTAGACAAAGAGCTAAATCCAGTGATATACTTTGTACTACTGGTCCTTCATTAACATCCATTGACCAAAACCACATCTCAACGACATTCCATACTACATGGTTGGATTCGGAAGTCCTGAAAAAGACATGATTTTTTTTAACATATTTTAAGTATATATATACACAGATTAAAACTTTCTTGTTGTATAATCATTCCGTATCTAGTAACTATCAATTTGCTTAATGCACATATTGATATATGTTGAGTGTACCTCTGTTGGAAATAAGAACACACAAACCTCCACCTAGTTTTAGTCAATGGAAAAAACATTCAAAACTATAAAATATTATAGATCTAAGACTTGTCAGTGTCTATTTACCATTGCCACTGAATCAGTGATATATGTATTGTACACATAATTATATACATGCAAGACTAAAATTATAAAGTACATACATGTTTGTATATAAGACTAAAACTGACATTCAGTCTTTACAACATCTTCATTCCCAAAGTCATTTTCAAATCTGACTTCATGGTAAAATAAGATTCCATATCTACAACCAATTAAAAGGAAAAATCCCTCTGATAGACTAGCATTTAAATCCAATTTCTAAAATGGAAGCTAGGTCACCTTGGAACTTAGAACTAAAAAAAATCAAACAATATATCTGATATATTTCAAATGCATGTACATGAAATAATATAAATCTCTAAAATTCACCATATTGTTCCCTTTTTCATCTTCTGTTAGATACTGTATATCCAGTGGCGTATCCAGAAATTTTTTTAAGTGGGGGCCCACTGACTGACCTAAGAGGGGGCTCGCTCAAGTCATGATTCAGTGATTCCCTATATAAGCAACCAAATTTTGTCTCAAAAAGCAGGCCCCCCCCTAAATCTGCCTCTGATATCAACCTCTAGATGTCTTTCAATTACATTCAGTTTAGTGTGGGTTGATCTTTGATTGTTGTACATGTTACAACCAGATTCCCGGCAGGGGGCAACTTTGTAAGACCGCAGAGGTTCAAGCTTAGATTTTGAAATAAGGGGGAAAATGTAACCTTTTCAATTTATAAAACAGGTTCAACATCATTTCTGTACATATATAAACATATTCTAAATTGTGGACACACCTTCATTAAATATTCTACTTCAATTAGTGGAGGAGATCAAATTAAAAAGTTGCAATGGTTAAATACTCCAATCACAGTCTTTCCTGCTAAAATCTCATGTGTAGAATGTGATAAACGGTTTTTGGGTCTATATATTGTCCTTGATATTGAGGTTATCTTGACACAGCAAAATATAAAGAAAATGTAAACCATGATCTGGAAATTGACTTCGTTTTCCCAAAATAAGCCCACTTAAACTGAACTTTAAATGCAAAAGACCTCTAAATGGCTAACAGATATTGCTATATAAAAGAATAGTCCATGATTATACATGTATAATGATATTAAAGAATTCATGAAATTTACACTGATTCTGTCAGTTGAATGGACTAGAATGAGATAAGTTATATACATGATAGACATAAAGGTTTTTTCCAACAGTTGTGGTGTAAATTAATTCAGTTGTATTTTATGGTTGATATATTTATGTATATACATGTATGTAAATCATTGGCTCTTCAACCAATGATATTTTACAATATCAATTATTTGTTTATTTTTCTAATGTTGGTATTTTTCAGCATACTAAAAATGTTTTAGCACAACACGAGCACAAGCTTTATAGGGTGTCCTCACAAGGGTTTCCGCTGGCCGTCACCATTTTTCCCAATTTGCGAAAAAATAATACTTGTGGCGATGAAAATTCGTCATTTGCTTAAGAATTTGGCGAAAGAAATATATAGAAAGATTTATTTTCCTCCTTCTTGTTTATTTACTTTTTTCGAGTTTCTCAGACTTTAACTTATCAGACAATACTCGGAATTCACCTTGACCTCATTAAGATTTTGACAGAAAATCAATTATCAGCTGATTGCAATTTACAGCTATCGACAACAAAGGACTAATTAATAAAGGTGTTGATTGAATTGTTTGTCAAAATGATATGGTTGAATGACTTCCACTAAATGTCACATACAGGAGTTATTTACCACTTTTCGACTCATGTGTTTGAAGAACTCTTTTGACGTCTCCTCTCCATGTAAAGATAGTTTAGAAAAGAAAGTTGTTGTTGTGACAATAAATGTTAAAGGGCAAGAAAAATCTCTGATTTAAAACTTGAATTATCCTTTGACTTTGATGTAAGTAATTGATCAGGGAGACTACTTTAAAGTCGTTTGAGTGACACACGTGTTTCAAGCATAGTTTACCGTCTAAACTTTTTCATTTAAGATGGTCAAGAAAAGATGGTCAAGATGGTGGTTATGAAGAAAGGGGGGGGGATGCATTCTGGCATCACAATTTCAAATGACAGAGGATAACATATGATCTGTCCATATACATGTATGGGGGTATCTTATTGAAGTATTCTTGCCAAATGAAGATTAAACAGTAATTCTTAGACATGACAATAAAAGAGGGGGGATAGGACCTTTATCGGGACTCCGGGATCGGGTGTTTTTAAGCTCGGGATTATCCCCCCCTCATAAAATGTACACTTTTTTCAAGACGATTAAAAAATCAGCTGAATTTGACAAATCACACTATTTGTTTTCCAAAAATAACTGTAATTGGATGGGGGTTCTGTGTATACACATTATTTTAACAACTCTCCTTGGGCCGAGAAAAAAAAATCTGTGTTTCAGGTAACCTAACCGACCCTGTTTTTTAGCAAAGACCCTAACTTTTTTATTGGATCTTTCAAAAAAAAAAAAACAATAATAATTATCAACCGACCCTGTTTTTGACACAGGCTTCTGATAAATGACATAATATTTTTTCTCTCTTGCTTCCTCTTGCATAGAAAGCCAGTAAAACATTTTATTAATGTCAAAAGGTATTCCAAATAGATTAAAATCCAAGAAATTTGCACAGCAGGTGCTTCAAAAACATTGCAAATGGTCCAAGACCACAATTAATGACCCCGCTTTTCGTTGTTCAGGAATGTAGTTCCTTTTAATTAGAGTGTATTTTTCCTTAATTTTTTTTCTTTCCCTTCCCCACTCATTTCTTAGATTTTATTGGGTGGAAATGAAAGATGAGAGGTAAAATAATTTTTTGGATGTTGTATTTAAACTCATTTTGATATGGAATGAGTGATTAGGCCAAGTGCAAAAAGGTCATATTTACAGTTTTCGGAACATCTCTTGACTTGTCCATAGGGGTATGGATGTATATTGGCTAAATTTGTAAAAGTGATTGCTTCAATCTTTCTGAATTTTGGATATATTTTTGGACTAGTGCTATACATAAGACACACAAAAAATTTGACAAAAGTGCATGGTGCAATTTTTTTAATGATACAAAATGTTCTAAAGAAATGATAGAGAAATTAATTGTGGTCTGTGGCCAAATGGCACACTTCCGGTTTTTGAAACTAATTATGGATCCGGACTTGGAAAAAACATGATAAATACTTAATAACTCAAATATGAAATTTTGAATCATCACCAAAAAGTATACAGATATTTAGATTAATGTAACTAAGAAGTGTTTAAAGTTTTAAGCCATAATCAAGAATTGTTTTTGAGATACGGTGTGACATGTGAAAAAAACACCCCCCTGTTTAAGTTACAATGTGCCGTAACTCAAAAAGTGTTAATCTTATTTTCACCAAAAAGTATACAGATCATGTGACCATCATAAGAAACAACTATATTAAGTTTCATGAAATTTGGATAAGTCGTTCTCAAGTTACGGTGCCACATGTTTACGCTGGACAGACAGACGGACACCTGACATTTGTATACCATAATAGGTCCCGTCTTTGACGGACGTATAAAAAGCAGTACTAAGCGTGCATGTTACGCTAGAAACATATTCAAAGAATACAGTTTTATAACTTCTTAATGTCATATCCAATATTTATCAAAACCTAAAGGGGAGTTACATGTATCTTACTTCCTATATTTTTTCGTGGATGTCAATACACCTAATCACTATTTATTCCATACCGGATGAATTCTAAAATTACACAACTTTTTCATCCAGTTGAAGCTATCTGGGGGCCGTTGAAACAATTCACCATGCACAATACTTTTTAATGAGACCCGTTTTAACTTATTGTAAATACTTAAAACAAAATAATTTTTTACTTCAATTTTCAATTTCGAAAAATAGTGGATTATTAACTATTAAAGTTTCTTGATGATCGCTTTCTAAAGTTTTTCCTCCCTCAGCTCTCTAGTAAAAAACCTTTATTTTCAGTCGCATGACCCAAACAGAAAGTTGTACATACAGTGTATTACTGTTTTTCCCAGATTGGACTAAATAGCGATAATTAAATAAAGTGTAATTTCCGGAATTGTTGAAAACTTGCATATTCATCACTATCTGATTTTGTGGTTTTAACAATCCAGACAGACAAATAGCAATAAGGTGTTTAGAAAAAGATGACCTAAAACCTCCTTCATATAAGACAAAAAAACATGGGAACTCATACTGAATGGTCAAATGTGTTCAATATGAAAATTTGGTAAAATCACAAATCAGCCGTTAATGTAAATGGACTATAAGTATGACTTTTGAGCAAATTTAAAGGGAAATGACGGGGAAGGGGCAAATTAGCTTTCAAGGGGAGCAAATGCTGTTTAAATTTGTAAGCGGGTTTTAAATATAGAGGGAAAGTGGAGTCATCTTTTTAGACTTTAGTTACATGTAAATATAACTTATGTAGACTTACCTTCTAATTCTATAGACTATTAAAAAAAAACACACACACAACTCGGAACTATTTCTAATTCACTTGGACTACTGATATGCAAACCTAAAAACAAAAAGAAAAATATCATAAAATAGTGATTGAAAGATTCATAACACTTTAAAAGGATAATTCAGACACGTGTTACACGGGGAGCATGTTTGTTTACATATAATAATGTCACGACTCACGTGATCGCGCACTGACCTCGCATGCTGCCCCTTACAATTCACTAATACATGTACATAACCATTTTCATGCAAACATGCAACGTGAATGTGATTGGTTATCAAATAATACAAAAATAATGCATGAACCGTTGAAGAAGAAATTATTTCATCAAATAGGCATGACACCTGTAGCTTTCAACTTCAAAGATAACCCAGCACTGCAGAGAAAGTGTGCCGCATACCTGTAACTTCTGATCGATGTTGATGACTTTTAATTTATTATGTCCAATTTCAGTGTACACACCTGCACACGTGAACAGGTAGTGAGGTACACGCAGGAGGTACACAATACCAAATTTTAAACATTGAGATATATTTGGCTGTAAAATTATACACAAATATGACTAAACTATTAAAAAAATTATTAAGAAGGGACGCAAAAAATATTTGCAAAGAAAAAGATTTTTTCTGCCTCAGCCATTCTCCGCTTCTCACAAGCTCCCCGCCTAGGTGGGGCTCAGCTGTTGTTGGTTGTGTCAATGGGATGTCAGGTACCGCATTTGGACGAAGTTTTGGCTTCATGGTAGGACATCCCTCGAGATTCTTCATAACTTCTGGGTCACGATCGTAACATGCATTTGTAAAGTGGGCGAAACAAAGTCTATGACTAGTGCTTGGTAGGAAGTCCCATCTCTTCCTGGGACTAGTTATCCGGGTTACTCAGAAAACGGATTTTTTTTTATCAAATTGTCCTTATGCCTATTCAATTTGTTGCATCTACTGGCAGAACACAGAACCATTTTTAATCACTGTCATGGGTTTTGTTGGAAGATATTCGAATATGAAATTGCGCTTATTATGCCTTTACACCCGTCAGTCAAATATGATTGATGTAACCACTGACGTCACAGCCTCGTTCTGAGTGACTTCCGGGATTGAAATATGCATAATTAGTATGTCGACAGATCGAGACATTTAAATTTATTTTTTATCCATTTAAACGATAATTATATTGTTATCGATGTTTTTTGGGGGTAATTATGTATAAATAAATATTTATTTAAAAAAAAAATTAAAAAAAAATCATGTCACATCTCCTTTAATCATGTGTATAAATCGGTGTCAGGAATCGGAAGTTGTTATGAAATTGTAATACACAGAAACGAAGGTGGCCACCGGGGTTAAATGATTTTAAAGTCGGCACCATTGGCCTTCAGAAGACTTGAAGTCTTCTTCCACCAAAAAATGAAATGCCAAAAACTTTTTTGAAAAAGATGTAATCAAATATTTACCTAATCTGCTATTTTAAATGTTTAGATATTTTGTTATCAAACTCCAAAAAATATGTTAGTGATAACAATTTCTTATTTGATATATTTCTTGAATGTATTTTAAGGTTCACATTGTAAATAAAAACGTTGAAAATATGCCGCACAGCCTTATAATTTAACCTTAGAAAAAAATAGTAGTGAATATGAACTTTCCATTCTAGGATATATTTTTTCTTCAAAACTTCATAGTAAAAGTGGTATAGTTTTAGCCGTAATAGGAGTTTCTATTGGAAATTGCATTGTCGATATTTGCACAAATGCAACCTAAAGATGTTTTTAACGGAGGCAGAAATTCAGATCACTGACACATTCATCTGAATTTTCTTTGTCATCTTTCCGTAGTCTTTATTAAATGCAAATTATGAGGATGCATCTTTAAAGGAAACAAATGATTATAATTTTCTTAATCAGTTTTTTTCTAGTTCATGTCGTTAATCATAATGATGCATCAGTTCTAGTTATGTGCGTGTAAAATGAATGGCGTCATTACGTACCTAATTGTTTTTTATTAAATATGTTTGCATTTAATTTATATAATTTACATCTAAATAACGGACATGCATGAAATATTTGATAACTTATATTTACGTATGACCCTTTCAGTTCTTTAAGAAACTATGATAGCAAAGGGATACTATATTTACTGGTATGTGTGTCCGTCTGTCAACGTCTCGTTCCAAAAATTTATTACATCTGCCGTCTCTCTTTCAGGAAAAAAGTATCTAGTTTACAAAATGAGTCCAATTACCCGGCCAACCAAACAAGATGGCCGCCATGGCAAAAAATAGAACATAGGGGTAAAATGTAGATTTTTGTTTATATCTCTGAAACCAAAGCATTAAAAGAGCAAATATGACAGTTTATTTTAACGATTTTTTTAGTTTTTAGTTTTTATCTTTAATATTATCATAGATAGAGACAAACTGTGGACAGCAATAATGATCAGCAAAGTAAGATCTCCAATAAGTCAACAAAATGGTAAATTGACCCCTTTAGGAGTTATTGTCCTTTATACTTAATTTAAAAAAAAAAATTGTTAATGTTTGTTATCTTACAAAAAATCTTCGCCTCTGAAACTACTGAGACAAATTTAACTTAATTTGGTCACAATCATTATTAGGGTATCTAGTTTTAAAAATGTGTCATATGGACCCACCAGTAAACCAACATGGCCGACATAGCTAAAAATATAACATAGGGGTAAAATGCTTTTTTTTGGCTTATATTTCTGAAACTAGAGCATTTAAAGCAAATTTGACATAGAAAAAAATGTTCATCAGGCTAAGATATATTTGTCCTAAAATTTTCAGACGAATCAGACAAACTGCTGTTAGGTTGCTGGCCCTGAATTAGTAATTTTACGGAAAATTTTGTTGTTTTTGGTTATTATTTTGAATATAATTATAGACAGAGATTATCTGTAAACAGCAATAATGTTTAGTAAAGTAATATCTACAAATAAGTCATCATGATCGAAATTTTCAATTGACCATAAGATTGATTGCCCGTTAAAGTCAAAATTTACAATTAGTCGTAATTTTTTGTAAACTTTTACAAAAGTCTTCTACTGAATGACCCTGCCAGCCAACCGACATGGCCGACATGGCTTAAAATAGAACATAGGGGAAAATGCAGTTTTTGACTTTTTTTCTCCACAACTAGAGCAAAAATACAACGGTTGCATTATTTCATGCATCAATTGTAAATAAAAATATCATGTGAGCGACACAGGCTCCTTAGAACCTCTTGTTATTATTACTATGAATATAAATTCTCTATCAGTTCAGTTCAGTGTATTGACAATATCAAGACCTTTGCATTATAAAATTTCCATAAATTAAGTTTTCTTTTCTTTTACGGACTTGTTTAAGCGGTTACATTGTACTGACATTGAACATATGAAGTTTTTCTCATATCTTTGATAAATCATGTTGTCTCTGTAGTGGATCAAGTAACGTTACGAGTGCTTTGCGTTAAGGTAACACGATACCGAATGGCATATCTCCCGATTTCCAAAATTTTTGGCATACGTGTACTTTGAATTGAGTTACATTGGAATATGTAATAAAAAGTGGGGGTCACCATTTTTGTTTTTTTGTAATTTTCATAGGAAAACGTCCATTTTGGCGACAAATTTACTGTAGGTATATAGGGGAAATGTCTTTTTTTCGGCTTACCTCTTTAGATTTTCGAATGGATGGCTATTTTCTTATATACGGAGAAAAACAAAAAACTAACATAATATCCAGGATTGCATAGTGAATCCATACACGTACAGAAACTCATATGTCACCATCCTTGTTTTTGAAATAAATGGCTTCAAAGTTGATCGATATGCCTAGAGTTTGACCAAAAACGTGTGACGTTATGGGGTACAGAATATAACGTTATTCCTTCTCAGAGAAATGGAGAAAAAAATATGTGTCGGGATCTGAATGAGTATAATTTATTTTCATTTCCCCTATCGACTGTCGTAAAGTTCCTAGTAATGCAATATAAAATTCTACTGAATCAGATATAATTTTATTTCGTCCTGCATATAGAATTTCAGTCATAGGAATTAATATTAATCTCGTCTGATTTTCACATCAAACGAGCATATTCTTGAAACTTGCGTGAACAGGTTCCATGTGAATCTTATGAAAATAGTTCATGCATAAATCACCGGAATTTGTACACGTTAAATTCACGTAAATATTTGAAATAAAAAACTTTAAATAATATCTTTGTTCTAAAATTTGATTAAAACCATAAAAAATACCTTCAGATTTTTGTTAAGTTTACGTGAAAATTAAATGAAACATTTCACGTGAGATTCATCCGAATTACTAATTTTAACGCCATCATATTAGAAAAAAATTTGATTCATTTAACAGTTTTTGAATTGCTCGGTTTGATGGTTGTTTAACGTTCAGCGGCAAATAGTTCATGCATGTTCGGGACGATACAATACAATTTTGAAAACAGTTGTTTATAAAAGACATATTTGATGTACCAGTCAAAAAAGGTTAAACATTCTGTTATTTGTGAAAATTATGAGGAAAAATAATGATCCTGATAAAATACACATTCCAAAAAATAAGATAAAAAAATTTCAAGAAAAATTCAAAACGAAAAAAATCCCTTATCAAATGACGAAATCAAAAGCTGAAAAACATCAAAAGAATGATAAACAGCTTTCATATATATTCTTGACTTGGTACATACAATACATGTAGTATAGTGTTACTTGTTTGCTCAGCAAATCGGATAAACCTTGCAAACGGTTAACCCGAATAATTCAGTCGTTATATTCCGCTTACTACCTTAAGTAAGTAGGAGAGATCGATTACTTAATTATTCGGGTTAGCAAAACGTATGCAAAATTTCACAAATCATTTGTGAAAAATTATTTACATAACAAATCTTGAGATCATATATGCATTCTTTATATATATAAGTAAAACAACTTCGAAATTTAAAAGTCTCAGCTTGAAATTCTACCTGTATCAGATGTAAGCCGGAGTCTGTACTATGTGTGCCTTTGTATTTTATCAAAATGCCTAATCCAGCAACCTTTCATGAAGCAAAAAAGAAAATCCAGACGATATGCGCACCTATAATATGAGTAGAAACACCAGGTACATAGTTTTAAAGCTGAAGCAACACGACTGTAGTCCTAAATAATTAGCCGAATTAACCCTGAATATACTAAGTGCGGGATTAACGGTCGAACGGACAAATGTTAAACAATATGATGGTACGTGCTCTATAAGCAATTTGGTGACAATGAATATTTTTGAATATGCAGTTCATATAATGGAATGGTAATTTGGAGATCTGAAATGTAGTAGCAATGAATGAAGGCTAGCATTTCCGTCATTTCGTCTTTGGTAGAAAGTTGATTAATTGGCAATTTTACCGCATCTCCTTATATTTCATTATGGTTTGAATTTTCTAGAGAAGAGCAAAAGTTTTCAGACTTAAACTAATATTTACCAAGAGACAGAAATGTTACTGTGTTACTACACATACTCAAAATTTTCCAACGTTTACTAAAACTACAAATAAGAAGTGTAAAGATACTATTCCAATAAATGATTAACACATGTTCCTATATAGATAAGAACTTCCCAGGACTGGTGTCAGTTTGATCACAGGCTTTGGTCAGTCAGCATCGTTTATCTTTAGATTAATTACTTGCTATCTATATATATTTCTAATCATGTTGCTGGACAAAGAAATATCAGAGTTTAGTGCTGAAATGTATTTAGAACTTATAATGACGTATAATAATGATATTCATTATGATGAATTACATAGTTTTAAAGAGGAGGAGGATTTAAGGACGTTAAGTGTTTTGAAATTAAAAAACCGGTTAGAAAAAAGTTTGTCTGTTTCCATTGCCAAAGTGGAAAAGATGTTGAAAAGGGAACTAGAATCTAGTGACTTAATTAGACTTTGCCATATTGGCATAGAATTGGCAAATGCCAACTCAAGTGATAGTAGGAGACAAGAGAAAAAGAGAAAATCAGGGAATGATGATAGCTCACCAAGTAAAAAGATATCTGGAGAACCTACAGTAAGTTAATAAAATTATGCAATTATTGGTGAAGTAATTTTATTTTCATGCTCCCTGGGTAAATGCATTACAAGTTGCCATATGGAGTTACATTGTATATGTAAAAGTAGAAGTTACTGTAATAGAGAGTTTGAGCTCTGGTGAATGAATAGAAGTGTTGAATATGGCTTTAATTTGGCATCAGGGGTACTCCTGAGCAGGTGTGTCTGTGAATCTGTTGATTCGAAAATGCAGAATACCTTCAAAAAGTAAATGAGTTGTAATGCAGGTTTTAGATCAAATCCACAGTGGGCATGCATATTAGAACGAGAACTGTGGTAGTTTAGATCTCATTTCAATGAAATGGTCAAAATTTAAAAAAAAAAAAAATAATCTGGGAGCAGGTATACTTGTATAGTATAGAGAATTAAAAAAGAAATGATGTGTGAAGGAAAACACAGTGGGCATAAAAAGAATAAGAACTGTGGAGTTATTTTAAGGAAACAACAGTTTCTATGAATTTTACATCGGTATACAGATGAAGGCATGTGTATTTCAGTGAAATAGCTTAAGTAACTTATTAAGACGGTCTAAGTTAAGATTTTAACGACGACTAGATATTTTATATTATTTTAATTTTTTATCTGTTACTTTATTAAAGTTAACAGCAACACATAAAAGACATCGATGTGAACACGTATAAGTCTTTAATTAAATAATGTGTGCACATATTTCTTTCATATTAATAGTAGTTCAATAAAAAAAATTGTTTCCGATTTTACAGCATACATGTGATAATTGTGCGTCAGGAGAGATGTCTTTTAGAGAAGAAGAGTTAAATGACAGGATACTTGAATTAGACTCTTTACTTCAGAGTACAAAATATTCTAAACAGAAACTCGTATTACAAAAAAGTATTGTGTAATTTCTAAGTGATTTAAATCCTCAAAAATCATTAAATGACGCCCTACCATCTGACATTAGGAAATTCTTGGTATACAAAGATGATAGCGGAAAAACCCAAATTCATAAAGCACAATGTAAAAATAGGGGAGTCAAAGGAAAATTTCAATGTGGATGTCCCCTTCGACTTTCAGCTGGATCGGTTGATAGTTTGATTGGTCAACTAAGGGCAATTTTTCGTGATCATGGTCGTGGCACAGATTGGAATGACATGTTAGGATTAGGTAATCCAGCAGCATCTTCGATTATAAAAAAGTACCTATCAGCTATAAAGTTAGAACAATCAATGGCAGCCGCATTACCAAAACACGCAGTGCCACTTTTTTCAAATAAGTTAATACTTGTTTCAAGATATATATCATATAAGATGTCAAACAAAAAATTAGGAATATTTCAAAAGTATATACTTGTTCGTGATAAGACCTTTTTTAACATACTGTCTTTTACTGGTGATAGAGCAGGAGATCTCGGTTCTGTGTTGACTGATCAAGTTCGTTGGTTACCTGGAGAAGAAGGTGTTATAATTTCCATGATGAAGGGTAAAACAATAGATATAAGTGACCCCAGGGTAGTTATCATTTATAATTCTGTTAATACAGAATTTTGTCCTGTGACTGTATTACGTGACTATATAGAGTTCTGTAAAGTGAGTAAATTGGAAATTGTAGGTGGCTATTTATTTCGACCATTGGCACCATCTTGTATGGCACTTTCTGGTGTACCTTTCACTTCTGCTGCTGCTAATGCTCGTTTAAAATCTCATCTAACAGATTTGAATATATGGGAAGGTGAAACGCCACATAGTACAAGAAGTGGGTGTGCCTTGACATTAACATGGCTAGGTTTAAATTCTGAGTGCATAAAATCACATGTAGGCTGGAAATCGGATAAAATGCTAAAACATTATACAGTAACTAATGAAATCAATGAAAAATCAGTGTCTGCAAGGTCTTTGTCAAAACTGAGTGATTCTGAAATTTCTCATTTAACTGGGAAATACCAACGCTACAATAATTTTGAACATTTTAAAAAGGTAACTGATTAATTAGTTTATTTGATCACATTGTAGACAACCCAGTTAAAAGCAGAAATTGAACTTCTAAAAAAAGGGATAAATGTAGATGTAATAGAACAAGCTCTGAGGGAGGTCAAAGAATATGCAGCTAGGTCAAGAGAAATTAATGTTGATACTTTACAATTAAAACTTATGCACCTGGATGAGGTAGCTAGAAGGGTTGGTCATCAAGATAGAGAACTTTATTCAATGGTTTTACAGAGATTTCTGTGCCATAAAAATCATGAAAGAGTGGGATTTTTAGTCACTTCGCTTTTGTCATCACCTGCTGAGACTAAATTATTTGAAAAAGAACAGAAATTTTTAAAGATACATGGAAATGAACTTTTAAGTACAAAACAACAAAAAGAGGAGGTTGAAACAAAAAACTTGGGAAATGAGAATCAGTTTCAACAATTTGCAACAATGATGCAATGTATGCAGTCTGTATTAAACCCTAGGCCGAGTACCCCATTTATGGCCCAAAGATTTGCCCAGAATCCTCGTAGGATGCCAGGAAATGGACAGAGGAAACCCCCATCAAATTACACTGGATGTTTCAAGTGTGGAGATATTAATCATTTTAAAATAGACTGTCCAAAATAACTGATCAATCCCGTATTATTTTTACAGGAACTTTCTTCAACTGATCTTCGTGTTAGACCTTATGCATGGGAATATAGCATTGATTTTTTACCTGCTCTAGTGAATCCAAGGTTATATAATGATGTAAAGTATGTAGATGTTAAAAATATTTTAGTGACACAGGATATGAGAACATTTGACTGCAATAAGGATGTTTTAAATGAAAATCTTGATGAAGATTTTTACTTTTTGGACCCATCACGTTTTGTTGCTGGGAATGTTCACAAAAATACGGAGTTGTGGGGGAAAATTCTGGACAAAAACCAGGAGATGAAGAATTGGATAGAGAATTTTGTTGACATTAACAATTTCATGCAACCATTTAAAGGAATTTTCTGGAATGTAAAATACAACAATGATTATCCACCTACACGTATTTTTAAAAATGCCTCAAACTGTGAACACCATGTTGATTTTATTAATACAGAACTTTTATCAAGGCTACGTTCTGGTGCTATATCGTACCTAGGAAAATTGGGTGAAGTAAAGCCACCTCACATTGTATCACCAATAACTATAGAACCATTGAAACCTAGATTGTGCATAAATCTTATGTATTTAAACTGTTTTATGAAAGATACCCCATTTAATTTAGATACCTTAGTGGACGTCCCTAGAACAATTAAACAAAATGCTTATCTCACGAAATTAGATGATAAATCTGGATATGATAATGTTTTTGTGACAGAATCAAGTAGAATGTTATTAGGTTTTCAATGGGGAGGTCATTATTTTTGTTGTAATACACTGCCTTTCGGATGGAAGAATTCCGCATATGTTTATCATAATTTAAATTTACAGGCAATTTCCTTTTTAAGAAAGAAATCAATTTCTTGTTTATTATATATTGATGATAGGTTAATTGAATCTTTTAATGGTTACATTGACCCTAGGTTAGATAATGAATTAATGAGGTCAAATATTGCCATAAAATATTCTGTAAAATTGTTTGTAAATTTAGGTTACTTTCTAAATATTGACAAGTCAGTCTTGATTCCTACCCAGTCAATTGTATTTTTAGGAATGATTATAGACTCAGTTAAAGCTTCATTTTTTATAACAAAAAAACGTAAGGAAAAGTTTTGTGCTCTTCGAGAATCTATCCTTAAAAAATCAACTTGTCAAATTACTATTCTCCAGAAATTTGTAGGAATATGCATTTCTTTGTCTTTGGCAATTCCTGGAGCAAAATTATATACATCAACGTGTAACAGGGCAATTTCAAAGGCTATTAAAGGTCCAATGTTTATTATAATAGATGAAGATCTACGAAAAGAGTTACAATATTGGAGTTTCATAGACAACTGGACAAAACCCTTCCCTTGGGTTAACGAACGTCATAATGTATTATCTTTGTCACTTTCTTCTGATGCGTCCGATTATAAATGGGGAGCTATTTTTAATAATGAAGGAGTAAGACATGATTTTTCTGATTATTGGAATGGTGAAACTAAAGACCTACCTATCATGGTTAAGGAAGCTCTAGCATTAAAAAACGCCCTCATTTGTATAAAAACACTGATAATAAACAAGAGAGTAACTGCAGAAGTAGATAATCAAGCTGTAGTCTATGCTTGGAATAATCAATACTCAAAAAACAACTTAATCAATGAAATAATGAAAGAAATTTTTCAGTTAACGTTTCAGCAAAATTGTAATCTTTCTTTGTCTTATATTCATACTTCTGAAAACCCTTCTGATTATTTGTCTAGAGTGTATTCTAAGTCAGATGCATCTATTTCAAAAAGAACTTGGATTTACATACAACAAAAATTTGGACCACATTCAGTTGATATGTTTTCATTAGATAGTAATGCTATGTTAGATAATGAAGGTTTTGAAATATCCCATTTTACTCCTTATAAAACACCATTATCGTCCGGTGTAGATGCCTTTGCACAGATTTACAAGTCAAGTGAAATTTATTACGCATTTCCACCATTCTGTTTAATCTCAGCAGTTGTCAAATTTATTATACAAGAAAAAATTACATGCACTTTAATTTTTCCTGACTTTAAACCGGTGAAGCCATGGTTTACGGTTATTTTATCTTATTCTAAAGAGATTGTTACTATTGGTTATAAAGGAGACAAGGGAGTTTTATTGTATCCTTCAAAGAAAGGGTTTTTACCAGATAAAAGAGGTCTTCAGTGCAATTTATGTGCTGCAAAATTTTCTTTCATTGGAAACAATAATACATGTGCAGATAAGTATTCGAAAATCATTTCCACAAATCCCCAAAAATTCATTCCAGTGTTATTCATTGGGGATTCTATAATTCGATTTTTGACAGATGTTTATGATAATGTACATGTAGTGTCAAATGGCGGTGCAAAATTGATGGATTCTTTCCATTGTTTGATACGTTTGATTGATATATTAGATGTATTCGTTGTTATTTTTCATTCTGGAACTAATGATTTAAATAAACATTTTAAACCTGGAGACATCCAATTAAAAAACGCAAAAAAGGATATACAGTATGTTTTCATTTCTATACGTGATTTACAAACAAAGCATGATATAGCATTTGTTTTCTCTGGATGTATAAAAACATGCAATGATGTAGTAAACTTTAGAATTAATGATTTCAATACACACAGTAAAGAATTGTGTAGAAGGTTTAATTTTTTCTTTATTGATAACTCGAACATTTCAAAGAGAGGACTTGTAGATAGTGTACATTTAAATGAGACAGGAAGAAACATGTTTATTCAGAACCTGAATGGATTTATGAGCTAATAGTGTGAAATATAGCATGCATGTTAGTGATATAGTTTAGTGATATGTAATTATTTGTTGTGGTAATAAAAATATGAATTACAACAATAAAGTTTTTTAGAATTTGTAAAATTAGTCAATTTTCTATAATCAATAAGAGTTGCTTGATTAATTGTTTGGTAAATATGCCTAGTTTGATTTATATCATGGTAAGAATACTTGGATACTGTCAGAATAAGTAGCTTTATCTGGTATTTGGATGTTGTGTCATTCGTCAGTATCATGTGCTTCTTATATATATATAGTTATCCAGTATATATATTACAAAAAGTTTTCATTGGTGTTGATAAAATTTGCCAATAATCATTAAAAGTTTTTAGTTGAAATTTGTTGATGTAGTTTAAGGTTAATATATATTTTAAATTTAAATTCAAATTTAAAATTTGACGGAACAATTTTATTTTGGGGTCCTATGTTTTATTCAGGGAAATTTTCCAAACAATATTGAACATTCCAAACATTATTTTCAACATTTTAGAATTAAAAGAAATAATTAATTTGTTTTAATTGTAGGGAGGAAGGTAAACTATTTAATTGAGTATTGATAAGGATCATAGGGCTGTTGTTAGTTAAGGTGGCACTTGCAGTATTTTGATATGTTATTTAAGTAACGAGGTTTTGAGATGCTTTTCAATCCAAATCTTATATATTGGGACATGGGAATCATTTATAATAGAACACTATTCTAAATGATTAACACATGTTCCTATATAGATAAGAACTTCCCAGGACTGGTGTCAGTTTGATCACAGGTGAGGGATGAAAGTATTGTTGATTTAGTACATACAACATGGAAGAACTGGTCAAATGATGAGGTTACATGTGGACTATGGAAATATTGTCATGACATCTCAGGAGATGATAACACTGATAAGGGATTAATATATCACAATATATTTATTTATTCTATTCTGTGCCTGTTACACCCCATTGATAGTTGTGGCTTTTGTATGTACAGATACACTGATATTTCATTTATAATTATATTGACACCTGACATAATTTGTATAGTTGTTGAGTCTCATGGTATACAAGGATTTCATCGTTAAGTGTATCGTTAAGTGTATGGGTAACTAAAGCTTGATCCTGTGAAAAAAAAAAAAACAGAAAGAAAAAAAAAAAAACAGAAAGAAAAAAAAAAAAAAACAGAAAGAAAAAAAAAAACAAAAACAAAAACAAAAACAAACAAAAACAAAAAGCAAAAAACAACCCATTAAAAAGTTGAAGGTAGAAAATAGAACAAAAATGTCAGTTTATGGCTTATCATCTTCGTTCAGAGGCAAAATAAAGTATGAATTTATTATTTTATTTTAGAAAAGGCAAATTTTATTTGTCAAGACATTATCATTGAAGCTGGTGATAACTACAAATTGTAGAATATAGATTAGAAATATAAGCAATGAAAGGAATTTTCGCTATAGACAGGAACAAAATTTGTTAACACATTTTGTCTTTTGTCCCTTTAGCACCTCGTTTAGAGATGCTTTTCAATCCAAATCTTATATATTGGGACATGGGAATCATTTATAATAGAACACTATTCCAATTAGCATTAGTCACGACTTTCTTGATGTCTTTAGTGTTGATGTCGTTTAATTAATGCCCAGTTGTTGCTATATTATAAATTGCATATCACATATCTCCATTTATCATTGTATCAGCCAACTTTTGTACAAATAACATGTACATGTACACAATTTTTATTTTTTTTATTTTTACTTGTACTTTTACAAATAAAGTCTCATGTTACCCCACTTCCATAATGAGCAAGCGGTAACGTAGATATTTAGTTTTGCGTAACTGTTCAATTTTGGTCTTCCTCGCGGTCTGCGTTTAAACTTTGTCGATTTCTTTGAAAAAAATAGAGGCAATGATTTAAATTTTAACAACTAAAGTTCCAAGTGACGGGTGTAAATTGTAGGAATGATTGCTTTGATTATCGGTTGGTGGAAAATGTTTCATGCATGTTCAGGACGAGAACAAGTTAACAATAAATACAATAGGTAGGTTTTGCAATAGAGGCAGGGCATTCGCGATGATGGTCGGGAAAATTTTAACTGACGCTATACATGTTTTTTTATTATATATACTTGTATACTTGTTCTAAAAACTAATTTTAAGAATGAAACTTTCCGGGCCTTTTTACGGCGCCTAGTATGTGAGCAATATGCCCCTCAGAGCCATAAAAGGTAACTTTGTTAATTTTCATTCAGTCGTGTTGTCTCCCAACTTGTACATATACATTATTTCTAACTCAAAACTAAAAAAAAAAAACACCGAATACCCATGCAAGCGTAAATTAACACGAATATAAAATCTAAATGATTTCAAGATCTAGCCTTTTTACAGTCTCTTTCCGTTTGAATAATAAAAAGTCAGTCGTTTGCATGTAAATTTCGAGAAAAAAATTATAACGGAATCAGGGAACACGGAACCGGTCTGACTACAGCCAGCCCCAACTATCAACTTGCGTTTGCAAACGCAAGTGGATACTCGGGGCTGGCTTTACTCACACTGTAACGGAACCTGAATTTTGTTATTTTATTTCTGCCGAATCAAGTGCTCATGTATTTCTCAGCCTTTGTTAACTTTCTAATGCTTCATTCCGATGTTGCTGTCCGTCCTGAGTAGACCTGGTTTATACGATTACAAAGCTGGCACTGTTAACTATTTCCAAAACTATCTCGAATTTACTCTGTACAGACCAATGAATTTCAGAGACTGTTTACACTTGGAACACAGGAAAAGTTATTCGGCTAAATAACCACTTTTTTACATTCCATACAAACAAACTATTTTCTGTATGATTTTCAGCGTCTGCTTGTATTGTGCTTTTCCCCTAATTATATCCGTATTCTCATCCAAATAAATTTCAATTTTGTCCGAGCGGTGTTTTTGATGACCATTTTAAAACGAATTAATAGTTGTAAAATTCCCCGTTTTTTCACACATCATCCTAAGCTTTTATAAATTAGATTCTACTTTCAAAACAAAATTTCATGGGGATACGGCGTGAATCATGAATAAGTACTTATTGCAAAAATAAACCAAGGTTTACTTTTATAAATTGTTATTTGGATGGAGAGTTGTCTCATTGGCACTCACACCACATCTTCCTATATCTATACCAAGAATAAAAATAAAGTGATTAAACTGTGTCTGTTATGCATAAGAACATATATATATAGATAAAGCGTGCAGATGCTTAAATATCAAAGAAACAGAATATTTAAAAAGTCAAATAATACTTTTTAAAGATTAACATTGAGCAGAATGATTGCCGGAAAACGATAAAACAATATATGTCAAATAACCGCTACCAAGGACGTATATCATCGGTTAGTTATACGTCCTAGCCGCTACGTATTGCATCAAAACTGTCGGCACTCTGCATCTAGGGAAAGTTACCGTTAAAAATGTCACACAAACCCCGCTGCATTAGCTTATATGTGTGAACGTTATTCGATAAAGTCAGGAACGATAACTCATGGCGTAACGTCATTCGGTGTCGTGTTACCTTAAGAGGGTTTTAAAAGGTAGCACATAGTATATAAAAATCAAGAAATTAGCTTTTTCTCAATTTTGTGGTTGTTTACAGATTTTATTTCAACCATCAGCCTGAAATAGATGCTAATTTCACGCAAATGTTTATTTTTCAACTGTTGATAAGCTGACTTCACACAGGAAAAGTCTTGGTATGGCAAAATTCTACTTGATTTTCAAACTCATTAAATATTATAGCTATACATAAACACAAACATAAAGAATATGTAGACGAAACGCGCGTCTGGCATACTAAATTATAATCCTGGTACTTTTGATAACTATTTACACCACTGGGTCGATGCCACTGCTGGTGGACGTTTCGTGACCATGGGTATCACCAGCCCAGTAGTCAGCACTTCGGTGTTGACATGAATATCAATTATGTGGTAATTTTTATTAATTTCCTGTTTACAAAACGTTGAATTTTTCGAAAAACTAAGGTTTTCTTGTCTCAGGAATAGATGACCTTACCCGTATTTGACACACCTTTTTGGAATTTTGGATCCTCAATGCTCTTCAACTTTGTACTTGTTTGGCTTTATAACTATTTTGATATGAGCGTCACTGATGAGTCTTATGTAGACGAAACGCTCGTCTGGCGTACTAAATTATATTCCTGGTACTTTTGATAACTATTTACAACACTGGGTCGATGCCACTGCTGGTGGACGTTTCGTCACCGAGGGTATCACCAGCCCAGTAGTCAGCACTTCGGTGTTGACATGAATATCAATTATGTTGTCATTTTTATAAATTTCCTGTTACAAAACTTTGAATTTTTCGAAAAAACTAAGGTTTTCTTGTCTCAGAAATAGATTACCTTAGCCGTATTTGGCACAATGTTTTGGAATTTTGGATGCTTAATGCTCTTCAACTTTGTACTTGTTTGGCTTTATAACTATTTTGATATGAGCGTCGCTGATGAGTCTTATGTAGACGAAACGCGCGTCTGGCGTACTAAATTATAATCCTGGTACTTTTGATAACTATTTGGTCATGGTGTTGTCAGTTGATTTTCGCCTTATGAGTTTAAACGACCCTCTGGTATCTTTTGCCTCTCTTTTAAAGCAGCTTCATTGTCTTCCAATGACAATTTAAAACCAACTAAACCCAAAATAAATGAAATCATTTTTTTTTTTATATAAGATCATTGTTATTTCTTTTAATATTTTTGAGATGTAAGCAGACATTCTTGATTAATCTAATGATCAGCAATAAGTGCTTTATTATATATATTTCTCTTTATTAAGAACATTCAATTCCAAACGTTTGAATATCACAAACGTATAAATACATGTTAACGCAAGGAACGTTATAACCAAAAAGTCACTAAAACACGACAAAAAGACAAATTTATCTAAGGTAAGCTTAATATGAGGGAGTTTGAACACTAGTTTCCTAATGAATTCTTATTCATAATAAAGGATGTTGTGAAAAGTATTCCATAACCTAGTAATGCATTCTTAGTGCATCTTGATTTCTAATTTTCATATTACTATATTTTAGTTGCAACAGAACGGAAAAAGAACGAGAGGATATACACGATGCTGCAAAATAGAGGGAAAGGATCTGAACCGGTTTCAAATACACCTTTGGATGAACATGCATTGGACACTAAAAAAGAGCCAAGCAAATCTGAAAAAGAAGAGCAAATAAATGAAAGAATTCCAGCGGATGAATATCAGTATAAAAGAAAAGATGAAACTGAACCATTAACTTTTCATGAAGTACATAAGACAAAAGACGCAAACGCTTCTAAAGACATTCCTGCTGTGTTAAAAAACAGCTCAGATGAAGAAGAAAAAAATATCAAAAAAGAAACTCAAGAAAAGCAGATGAAAAATTCTCTGCCTAATGAAAATCAAAATCCTCTTAATTCAAACGAAGCAGTCAAACTAACTGTAGAAACATATGGAAAGATGAATAAAATTATTTTGCATGCAAAGAATAAAAAAGAGAAAAAAGAAAAAATGACATTGGATGGTTTGGTAGAATGTGGCATATGGGATTTTGCTGGCCAAAAAGACTATTACGCCACTCACCAAACTTTTTTTACTCCCCATGCTATCTATCTCCTTGTCGCAGACATTGAGGATGCCATAACCGCTACCGAAGATGATGGAAATGCTAATTTTGATACGATTGGAGGTAAGATTTCCAAAGCAATCCAACTACATTTTTAAATATAATATTGCCTTAGAAAATTCAATTAATTGATTGAAATTAAACTTCATAGATATAGGAAGATGTGGTATGAGTGCCAATGAGACAACTCTCCATCCAAATAACAATTTATAAAAATAAACCATTATAGGTCAAGGTACGGCCTTCAACACGGAGTCTTGGCTCACACCGAACAACAAGCTATAAAGGGCCCCAAAATTACTAGCGTAGTTCATTAAACTGGTTTGTTAGTGTTTCTGCTGGTTTTTACACTCTTCATGAAAATTTAAAAACGTATGTTTGCAGTACTAGCACAAATTGAATTAAAAACAACACATAAGAAAGGAAAATATATACACCCCCCCCCCATATATATTTTACTTTTACTTAATGTAATGTAAAATGTAACAAAAATATGATTCAACCGACAGAACTTAAAAAATGACATTTTAGCGAGTTTTTAACTTACTAGCTTTTATGTATTAAACACACAAGATTACAAAATGTGAGTGAAATTTAATTTGAATACGATCACGAATAAAAGTGCACACTGTTTATAAACAAATTTTTATTTGCAATCGATATAGTTAAAATTGATGAATTTTTAATGCAAATAATGGGGAGGCCGAAGTGCTTTTAGGAGTTGGGATATAGGATCTACAATTTAACCTAAACAACACTGAGATAGTTGCTTCCAACCCCACTCGTGATAAGGTGTGTTAGCAGAATAAACTCATCATAGATACCAGGATAAAATATTGTATTTACTCCAGACGCGCGTTTCGTCTACAAAAGACTCATCAGTGACGCTCGAATCCAAAAAAGTTTAAAAGGCCACATAAAGTAGTACGAAGTTGAAGAGCATTGGTGACCAAAATCCTAAAATTTTGCCAAATACAGATAAGCGAAAATATTCCTGAGGTAGAATAGCCTTAGTATTTCAAAAATTCAAAATTTTTTGTAAACAGTTAATTGATAAATGTGACCATTTCAATGATAATACATGTAATATATATAAGAAGATGTGGTATGAGTGCCAAATGAGATAACTCTCCATCCAAATAGCAATTTATAAAAGTAAACCATTCTAGTTCAATGTACGGCCTTCAACACGGAGCCTTGGCTTACACCGAGAGCCCCAACATTACTAGTGTAAAACCAATAAAAACTGACCGCCACGAAATAGCAATTTGAACATTTAGAGTTTTAATATAAATACTTTTGATTTTTATATCATCAAACAAATTTACACGAAAAGATAAGAGATATTACTGCATGAATATTGATTTTTTTGTAGAATCATAAATAATAGATTTGATTTCATGACTGTTTCCGTGTCATCTTTCTACTCATAAAAATGCTTCACGTCCACCCCACCCCCCAAGTATGAACTGCTGTCGGCATATAAGTTCTGACTGGTTTTGGATTTCTCGCTTAATTTTGGATCGTCCTGACGATATAATACATAAGTGCAAATATATTTAAATTAGATCGTGATAAAAATTGAAATGGGAATTGGAAACCATTAAATTTTAGATAGAAACTTGTATATCAAATAATTAATAATGTGTATTGATATGGTTTCATTTCTTGCATTATTGACAAATCTAAATGCACTTAGCAATTAGGAGAGTGATTTTTTAAAATTGTGTTTTCATTTTTATTTTTAAAATATACAACTATTGTAATTGTCGAAGAGTGCCTTTATAATAATGATGATCAAATTCCCTTTATTGCAACTACTGCATTGACCCTTATAAAATACCGAGACATTGAACTCTCAAACAAAATTAAAATGATGTATTTTTTTTCTTATTGAATATATACAGTAGTTAAAAGTACAAAAATTCACGTAATTATCAGAGATGTATGCATTATATGTCTCTGTTATATATTTCATGTCAATATTATAGTTTGAATAAAAATACTACTATGACATTTAAACTTCTCATGCTCTACGTTTTTACAATGTAACAAAAGAGATATAGGGAGATGTGGTATGAGTGCCAATGAGACATCTTTCCATCAAAAAACCAATTTATAAAAGTAAACCATTATAGGTCAAGGTACAGAGACTTGGCTCACACCGAACAGCAAGCTATAAAGGGCCCAAAAATTAATAATGTAAAACAATTCAAACGGGAAAACCAACGGTCTAATCTATTATATAAAAACGAGAAACGAGAAAGTCTGTTTTGAAGTTTTTGAAATTATTCCAAATCCAGGAATATATCTCTCGCATGAAAAGCGTTGAATCCTTGTCCGGCTTTGAATATACTTATTGCCATTTCTGGTGTTATCAGTCCTTTAACTTTCAATAAGTTTTGGATTTTCAAATCTTGTTGTCTCGAGCATCACTGAAGAGACATTTATTGTCAAATGTTAATATGGTGTAGTCAACTGGGCCCTGTGATGTTATCATAGGACATATGTTAATCATGATTTCAATTATTCAAATTACAAACCAAATACTAGTAATGGTTTCAATCTTGTTTTCATGGTTCAATGAACATTGAAATGTGATAATGTGAAATTTGCACATTGTCAGGTTAGCGTATTTGTTTAAGATCTTTCACATGAAACACAGTACAAATGTCTGCATTGACAAACCAAATAATTTAGCAACTGAGGTTCAAACCTCCGCGTGTAAAATTGATATTGGATGAAGTTAGCTATTTATTGTAGGTCCCTTTTGTTCATATAGCTCTAAAAGTTTTTTTTACGTCGATCAACATACATCCATTAGTTTGAGATGATAAATAGAGATTAATACATGGCCTTTTCCATATCAGCCTGGGTATCATCCCGAGACCCCCATATCAGCCCGAGACGGAGTCGAGGTGCTGATATGGGTCGAGGGATGATACCCAATCTGATATGGAAAAGGCCATGTATTAATCGCTTTATCATATACTTCCGATAATAGTTTTATGTAAGGCAAATAAACAAATGCAATAACTAAAACAGTCAAAAACTTTATAAAGAAGTTAAATTATGAATCAAATATACTATAATTGTCCAACAACATCATCACTACCTCCATATATATGTATGGTAACATTTCATATAGAGGCATTTTGAAACATTGAAAATTTGGAAGAGTTTTATGATCATTATTACTCCATGTTTGTTGTACTATAAAATGGTTCATACTTGTCAATGGCATTTGTTAGCAAGTACTAAACTATCCCCACAAAAGTTCCCGTAAATTTTGACGTCGTCTTAAAATATATCTGACGTCACAATGGAAAAGTAAACAATCGATACCAGAAACACCGGAAGTAACTTGCCCGATAGGCAATATTATGGGTTTGGTTCACGAGATGCACCTGATATGGGTTATCAGCCCGGGTGGGAAATTATGGCTTGTGTACTTCAGCTCATTACACATATGCAAAAGCTATCATATCAATGCTAAGTATATAATAAAGTGTCATTATACCCCCGCTTTAAAAAAAAGGGGGGGAGGGTATACTGTTTTACCTCTGTCTGTCCTTCAGTCAGTCCGTCAGTCAATCCGTCCGTCCCATGAATATTTTTCGTCGCATTTTTCTCAGGAACTACAATACAAGGATTTCTGAAATTTGGTTTCAGGGTTTATCTAAGTCAGCTATACCGTGTGATGCGTTTTCAGATTCATCACTCGACAACTTCCTGTTTACCGAACACTTGCATATTTTTACACTATTTTAAAATATTATCCACTTGCGGCGGGGGTATCATCAGTGAGCAGTAGCTCGCAGTTTCACTTGTTGTTCCTGATGAAAGTTGATCTTTTAAGGTTAAAACATATGTTGTATTAATTCATGATGGGAAAAAAACCTATAGGAACAGCGTTTTATCGATTTTTGTCATTTTGAAATCGGAATAAGGTCTTCAACAAGGATTAAATATGCTCTAAGCAGACCTAATAGAAAGTACAAGGCCGCACTTAGCATGATTTTTGCTATATAGATATAAGAAGATGTGGTATGAGTGCCAATGAGACATCTCTCCATTTAAGTCACAATTTATAAAAATATGTCAATCATGCTATATTTGTGCATTGAGTAATGCGGTTGCCGGTGATATTTTACATTATAATCGTTTTCCCGCAAATACATCAGACGAATACCTGAATTAATTACCGGACAGTCATTGGGTCAATTACAAAAAAAGTTCACACATTTAGCGATTACGGTTCCCCAAGACATGTGTAGGATGACTTTGTAGAAAATAACGTTTGAATGTGGCCATAAGGGATGAGAAATTAGTTAAACGTTCTCGCCAAAAGCAGAAAGTGAAATCATAAAGAAGTTTCTCACAACTAATTAATAGTCAAAATTGCGGGTCCTTAATTTGAAATTTACGGTACCTTACGAAAGAAAATTGTAAATTAAAAATACAAATGTTGGGGTTGAGAATTTAAAGGATTGAGCTAGATAGTGGTTCAACGGCCCTACACAGGAGTACACTATACAAAACAATAAACGGATAACAAATATGATAAACAGAAACGAACAACTACCGCTCAATAAGATGATCCTGATTTGGGACGGATACATTTCGAATGTCGAAAGCCGAAATGTAACGACATTTTTCAGCTTATTTTTGTAGTTTGGGTAATCAATACATATTATTTTTAAGAACATCCGTGTAGTTACCCTAATAATTTATTTCATTTTTTTTTCAGATTACATTGATTTCTGGTTTGACAGTATTCACTGTTTTTGTATGAACCCTTCAGCAGACAAATTATGTCCACATGTTATAATGGTTTGCACTGGTATGGACAGGGTTTCTGAGGTAATATGATGCCCTTGCCATCTGTGCATATCTTTTGGTAATACAAGTTCGTGTTATCATTCACTACAAATTGCGCAGAGTCTTAAGAAAAGACTATATTTTGTGCTCGACCAGTAAAATCGAGCACATATTTTACTCGCTAGTCTCGACATTATCTCGACAGTACTTAACTGTACTTAATTGTACTCGACTGTGGTCTCAACTTTACAAGTCTGATTCAGTACTTATTGTTCTGGGCGTAGTCTGAAATGCTCTGGACTAAGGCTCGACCAGTCTCGACCATTATCAACTAGTCTTGAAATCCAAATAGTTATCAAAGGTACCAGGATTATAATTTAGTACGCCAGACGCGCGTTTCGTCTACATAAGACTCATCAGTGACGCTCATATCAAAATATTTCTAAAGCCAAACTAGTAAAAAGTTGAAGAGCATTGAGGATCCAAAATCCAAAAAGTTGTGCCAAATACGGCTAAGGTAATCTATGCCTGGGATAAGAAAATCTTTAGTTTTTCGAAAAATTCAAAGTTTTGTAAACAGGAAATAATATAGATCTTACAAAATTCTAGGTTATTTGGTTGTTTGGTTCATTGCTGTGAAATAACAGAATTAAATTAATAGGTAAAAAAAATGATTAAATTCAGATAGTCAATCTTTAATTATTTCTATAACTTATTCATTTCAACTTGGATTTTCATTAAACGCTACAGCTATCTCAATTATACTTTGATCTTATAAGGAAAACATTTTGCTACTTCCAGTTTAGAAAATGGCATTAGCGGTCTCTTATTGTAGCTTTATTCATACAGATTCCAAATTTATATGGTTTCTATATACTTTTGCTTAAAATAAAGTAGACACATTGCCACAATCAGTACAGGCAATGGCTACTTCAGGTTAGCAAAAGGTTATTCCAGGTGTATCAGACAAAATGCTAAAACAAGCAAACGACAAATTGAGAACATTACCTGAACTCAATTTATAAATAAGGGCCCAAATACCTATTAAAAGACTTTAGGTTTATAAATCTTACAATTGCTTAGATACCTGAACATAACGACAAATGTATTTAGTAAAGGTAGATAACTCCTATAAGATTTTTCCGGATTTTTTGGTCGGGTTCGTGTTTCTCAGTCCTAAGTTTTTTATGTTGTGTTTTGTATAGGTTATTGAGTGACAGGACATCATCAATGTATCTGAAAGTAACATAAGAAGTATGCACAAGTTGCTTTTTTCGTTTTTGTTTTTATTCGGGGGGGGGGGGGGGGTAGAGGGGTGGAGGAGATTTTGTATTAATTCTATTTCAATCGAGTTGAAGAACAAGTCGGGAAGTAAGGGTGCAAAATTAGTATCTATTTTGATACCGACTGTCTGTGGCAAAATTTTCTACAATTATTTCTGCAGTAGATGGCAACACGAAATGTTGTTATATTCAATACGCTGTGTCAATCTGATTGGAGTTTTATAAGTTCTAAAGAGCTATCTTTAATCACTATCTTTACAATTTTGCTGATCTATCAAAGCTGGTGCTTTTTTTACGCTCTATACTGCTATTGCCCGTGCCACACTAAGAGGCTGACTACATCGTTTCATTAGACAGACGTTTTTCTCCAAAATTATAAAATGTAAATACAAATTCCTTGTTTTAGATTATGAAAACATGGAAATGTAGAGATTGTTTAACGTCATATCTAAATTTTCTCATTATTTGGAGAATTTTGTGTAATTTTTTTTAATACAATTCATAGACTGTGGATGGTTAAGACTGACACATTTTATGGTTGCACTGGTTTTTGTGTTTATAACTTTTTGATACTAGTAAAGATATCGATACAGTTATAAATCCTAGTAACGAAAATAGTACATTTAATATAGTAAACACAAAACTTAAATTTATGGAAATATTTCTTGCAAATTTTATTGATAAATCATACCATATTTATATTTAAGTTTGTTTATTGTCAATTACGAATACATGAAATATAGTTATCAAAGGAACCGGGATTATATTTTAATACGCCGACATGCGTTGAACTTATATATTATCTTTTTCAGCCTGAAAAGATGAAAGCAAACTATGAGGCAACATTTCATCATATCTTGGGGTCTCACAAAAAAGCTAATCACAGAAGAGGCATCTTCTTTATATCTAACATTGACCCTAGAGAAGATGAAATTAAACTTTTGAAAGATCATATTTCAGAAATTGCAAAAGAGGAGAATTACTTTGCGGACGAACTTCCTTCAAGGTGGATTAACCTCGAAAATGTACTAGATGTTTTAAAAGATTATAGAAAGACGATATGTTCATTGAAAGATATTGAGGAATTAGCTCTGGCGTATTCGATAAAAGAGAAAGAACTACTTCTGTTTCTGAGTTACCAGCATAAAATTGGAAACGTAATCTTTTTTGAGGACAAACCTGATTTTATTATTCTGCAACCAAATTGGTTAGTTCAGTGTTTCAGATGTCTTGTATGTGATGATGATAAGAAACATCATGGCGGAGCATCGCGCAATGAAATGTCCAAGCTTAAAAATGAAGGCGAACTATCAGAAACGCTTATTGATCAGTTATTCAAAAAGGAACCCGACTTAGAGTTTAGAAAATACAAACATCATATACTTAAAGTAATGGAAAAATTTGACATTATTGTAAAACCGTGTTTTTCGAAAACCCCCAACAATTCTTACTACATGCCATGCATGATAACAAACTCATCTACTCTTAAAGACGTCATTGAGAACAATTTTGCTTTTGAAAATCCTTATTGTTCACCTTGGTTGGTACTTGAATTCAAATTTCTTCCTATTGCCTATTTCAATCATATTCTGATCAATTACGTTAGAACCTATAAAGTTTGCAAAGTAAAGTCACTGCACTTTCCTGGAGACGGACATCCAGCCATTTACCCTGACAAAGCAATTGTTTATCTGGATAAAACGGAGTCCAGATTGTTAATCATTTGCTTCTCAAAGAATGCTATATCCTTACAAATATACAGTGCTCTGCAACCGATAGACAATGAAGAAAATGAGGTTATTCTATACAACCTTTGCAGACAAATTGCAGAGTTACAGAGAAAATTAATGCATAATCTAAATTACCAAATTAAAGCAAAGTGCAGTACTGGAAATTATAAAATTAGTACCGGCAGAATCAGCTATGAGGAATTGATTACACAAAGGAATAAAGGAAAATACATGTGCAAAGAAGATAACAAATTTCACAGTTCGGAGGACATAGAGAATACCTGGTTAAAATATGCTGCTGATGTAAGTATTGAATTTCCGTTTCTATATTGGGAGAGGATGTGAAGAAAACAAGAATTGAATATATATATATATATATAGTTCTTTTTTATGTTACTGGTGTTGTTATGTACACTTTCTAGGCGTTTATATAATTTATTTTATTGTGTACATGTATCGTTACTTGTAACGATCCAGCACCCACGTGGGAAAAATCGTTGACTATCATTCAGACGTTTTATATATATATATGTATATATATATAAGTACGTCTGAGTCTTTAGCAAATTTACAGATCTAACATTGTTGGGTTGATGTTTAGACGAGTTGTATATACATAATGTACACAGCCATGTATCACAATCATTGCTGGTGATCCGATGGATAAATATGTTGTAGAGTTGTCACTGACTCAGACAAATATAATTATTGTCTGTGACTGTATCTTGCATTAATTTGAAGAATCCCTTACTATAGATAATTGAGATGATCTGTAACAATAACATCTCCATGCCTTATATATCATGTAATGTAGTACGACACTCGATTAAAACTGACGAGGAAAGGTAACACACGGCCACCGAAAGCTTCATTATTGTGAAGCCCAGGTGGTTGTGTAGTCTAGCGGGACGGCTACAGTGCAGGCGATTTGGTGTCACGATATCTCAGTAGCATGGGTTCGAATCCCGGCGAGGGAGGAACACATAAAATTTGCGAAAGCAAATTTACAGATCTAACATTGTTGGGTTGATGTTTAGTATACATATTTGTTTAGGGGTCAGCTAAACCAGAACAGTATGTGACGTTAAATAAACATCTTTTAAAACGTATTTTGCATTGGCTATTCAGGTATCATGGGCCAAAAATGGACGTAATTGTGTTATTGTCCTCTCTCCTTTAAGAAAGATATAACTATTTAACAAGTTTTCACATGGGCATGATATATTATGACATTACTATTTTTTCTTGTAGACTGTCATCTCAAAGCCACCAGAGGTTACTACTGAAACTCATTTACAGGAACCTACAGGTAATCAACTTATGTTTATTAATCTGTACTGGCTTATATGAATAAAATTATAAGAATAAGGAGAAGTTGTATGATTGCTAATGAAACAGCTATCTACGAAAATAAAACTGATGATGTAGATATCAGCAATTATAATACGCAGTTTACCTGTGTAGGGAATATATACATTGATATTTTCGTATAGGTGTAATATCACCAAATCAAAGTACGTCACATCTGGTTGCATACGAAAAAGGGTCAAAAAATATCCCTTAGATTTGACAGTTGTAGGAAATAAATCCTATATTTCATTGCAGTAAAACATTTCTGAGTCATTTTTTTTAATTTGGTGTTTCTATTGAATATTTAAGAAACTTGAGGTTACATGATTAATAAAGCTTGTAAACAGGTAAATATGAGGTGAAAATATGATTGGTCAACTTCCAGTGATGGTTATTTCCCAATATGCAAATTAATGTTATGTGAAATTGTCTATTGTACCGGATAGGATAAAACTTTTTTCATGCCAAGCATTTCTTTATTTGAAACAAAGATAAATTTTACACAATTTTTTGAAAAGTGCAAATTTAACAAAGACTAATAGGGTCAAATAAACGGTGGTAATTACACCTATTTAATATGGAAAGCTGCACATAGATTTGACCATGTGAGTACTCTCAGTAACTAAAAGGAATGCACTGTATGTCCCTCTGCAGAACGCGGCGTAAATTTAAGTCTTACGTAATATTTTATTGAAACCTCCTTGGAGGTAGTAAACTTTTATCTGGATAGTTCATTCAGCTTGAATACTTCAATTACTCATTTATTATAATATTTCTTTTATAAATGATGGAAAGTTACTTACTACAAAAATTTTATGAATTGGGCTTGAAAGTTGAGAATTTATTAGGAAATTAGAAGCATAAATGGACCAAAAGGATCTTATTATGAAGACAAAGATGTCCTTTAGTAGTGTTTATCACCCAGCAATCATTTTTTGTATTATATTAAACTGTTTGTAGGCAGATGAGATAAATATTTGATAATTTAATATTAGTCCACACTATATTCTTCCATGATGCAGCTTGGTTGGGATTTTTCGGGGAAAAAATTGCTCGAATCGCTGTCGATGTCGTCTGGCATTATACTTTATTTTTCTTATGCTATTGAACTCATTATGACAAACTTGACAGTAATGCTTAAAATAACCAGACTGAATATTTCAAAAGTAAAAATTAGCATTCAATGTGTTCAACACAGCAAGAAAATCCCACACCCTAATAAATAGCATAAAATAAAAATGTAACATTGTTAGTACTCTCACGTGTACAATTCTTGCAATTTGTTATAAACCTTATATCATAGGTTTATATTGACAATGTCTTGGACAAGAACGAAAACTGGTGCTGATAATTTGTTTTTAAAAGAGTTTGGCAATATATATTAATATGGAAGATTGCATTGTATGTTTACAGTTTTTGTCAGATTTTTATTTAACTTATATCAAAGTTTATATCAGTACCATTTGGGATGAGATTAAAAGTTAGTGACGACCAAATTTTTTAGTTATGCACCTTGGAAATAAGAATTATATGAAAAATGTCATCGTAAACCCTTTCAAGCCTACATGTCTTCTGAATGCTTTTAGTCATTACCCTTTGACACATAAAATATGTGCAACAAGAGGAACATTGGAACATTGTTCTTTAATTGAATGAAGATTTATTTATTACAGATTCCAATCACCTGAACATACACTTTTCTCATTCTCAGTATATATATACTTTCCTCATGATATCACTCTTACTTGTCCTTGTCACAAATCATGTGACGGTAATGTACTTCTTACTTAGTTCTCTTACAAGTCACATTAAGGTAATATCATTCCTACGTGTTCCTCTCAAAAGGCATATAATGTAATATCAAACCTACTTATTCCTCTCACAAGTCACGTGAAACTATATCATGGCTACTCGTTCCTCTCAAAAGGCATATAATGTAATATCAAACCTACTTGTTCCTCTCACAAGTCACGTGAAATTATATCATGGCTACTTGTTTCTCTCAAAAGGCATGTAATGTAATATCAAACCTACTTGTTCCTCTAACAAGTCACGTGAAATTATATCATGGCAACTTGTTCCTCTCAAAAGGCATGTAATGTAATATCATTCCTACTTGTTCCTCTCAGAAGTCTCGTGAAGGTAGTATCATTTCTACTTGTTCTCCTCATGAGGCATGTGATGATAGTATCATTTCTACTTGTTCTCCTCTCGAGTCATCTGATGGTAGTATCATTTCTACTTGTTCTCCTCACGAGTCATGTGGTGGTAGTATCATTTTTTCTTGTTCTTCTCACAAGTCATGTGGTGGTAGTATCATTCCTACTTGTTCCAGTCACATGGCAATTGATGGTAGTTTCATTTCTACGTGTTCCTCTCACAAGGCATGTGATGAAAATATCATTCCTTCTTGTTCCTCTTACAAGGCATGTGATGGTAGTACCCATTTCTACTTATTCCTCTAACAAGTCATGTGAAGGTAATATTCCTATTTGTGTCTCTCACAAGGTATGCGATGGTAATATCAAACCTACTTGTTCCACTCACAAGTCATGTGAAGGTAATGTCATTCCTACTTGTTTCGCTCACATGGTATGTTATGGTAGTATCGTTTCTACATGTTCCTCTCACAAGCCATGTGATATGTATTATCATTCCTGCTTGTTTTTTTTAGAAAACGCTATAGCTACTTTCCTAAGGCGTTGGCCTCAAACTTCCGGTGACAGAATTTTGCAAGTGCTCTGCTCCAAGTTAATGTAGTACTTGTGTTTGAATTCTGATTCTTGGGAGATGCTTTTGAAATTTTTAGTTACTACTCTTGAAAAAAATAAAGCAAAAAAAAAAATAAATAAAGCTTGAATAAAAAAGAAATGTTCACCGATAATTCAAATAAATTTAACTCCATTTTGAAAATGAGTATCACAAACACTACTTCGTGAATCTACCATGCGCTGCGGAGAAAATCAAATGAAATCTGCGAGACGGCGTTTAATTCATAAATGTTTCATAAATGAACATTTCCCCGCGCTATTTTTACTACATACGATATTTCCAAAGGTTTATTGTTGAAGAAGTAAAAGTACGAGTGTATCGAAAGAATACAGTATGACTGACTGCGAGAACAAGTTGACATTTTGACCAAGCCGTTGGATAATTGACAAGTGATAATGGTTTGATTGAAAAATACACAGGTGATAGAATATACAATACTCGATAATTATATGGCTAGTGTCTCACGCCAAGAACGATTAAAAGTAAATACCGGCTTTGATAGAAAAGTGCACTGTTTTTGTAAAAAGATCGATTGGAAGGTTTTGATGCCAAAAATCATTTGAAAACTTTTAATTCCGTTATTTAAATACTAGCTGTTTCACATTCCAATGTGGATATAAGGATCTCAACATACTCAAGTGGATCAAACTGACAGCAGAAAAATATTGACTCAACGACAATTCTTATAGCATCCGTATTAAAACTAATCGAGTCAACATCTACATTTTTGAATAGTATAGCTCAGTGTACAAAGACCGATATCAAGAAAAGTGCTGTAGTGCTGTCCATGTACTAGAAAAATGACTTTCTTAATGCTTAACAGTGCATTGGCGGATCCTGAAATTTGTATCCTCACACTTTATTCCGGGGTCAGTATCATTCTTTAACATTGACCTATAATTAAAAATGTGAATCTAGTGTATATAAATTTTTATTTCTGAGGTCATACTGCTATTTGTATGCCCCCTGAGTATTGAGTTGTATCCTTGTTCGTCTGTAAGTATGTACATCCCTTACGTGAACGTACATCCGTACATCCCAAAATTTGTTTCTGTTCTCTTACTTTAGTTTGCCTGAACCAAATTGTATGAAACTTATACGCAATGCCTATAATAAAAAAACACAAGTCAAGTTTGAATTTTGGTGGCGTCAATTTTACCATTCTGGAGTAGTATCCTCCTTTACAAATAGAAAAGTTGCTCGAATTTTAAGATTCTGTTCTCTCACTTTAGTTTGTCTTAACCAAATGTTATGAAACTTATACACAATGCTCATTACCACTAAACACTGATCAAATTTGATTTTTGGTGATGTCAGTAATACCGTTCTAGAGTTATGCCCCTTTACAAATGTTTCTGTTATCTTACTTTAGTTCGCGCAACCAAATGTTATGAAACTTATACACAATACTTTTAACCATAAAACCATGATCAAGTTTGAATTTTGGTGGAGCCATTTTTACTGCTTTATGGTTGTGCCCCGTTATAAACGGAAAAAATGCTGGGTTTTTTTCGATTCCGTTGTTTAACTTAAATTTACGTCAACTTAATGTGAAGAATGTATACATAATGCTTATTACCCGACAACTCAGATCAAATTCAAATTTTGGATGCGTCACATTTACAATTTTTGAGTTGTAAACCTTTATAACGTTAATGCTAATGGGGTCATCTTTTGTGTCCCATGAACACGTTCCATATTTGTTGATCAAAACCTTTAATATGAACTCACTTGCATTACAGTTGTATTGATTTAAATTAACTGTCTTATTTTAAAAAAAAAAAGATGTATTTTTATGCAAATGAACCAATGCTATCCAAAAGAGTTCAAAGAAAGAAGATATATTAACAACTATAAGCCACCATACGGTCGTCAACAATAAGAAAAACTTGTACCATATAGTAAGCTTTAAAAGGCCCTGATATGAAACATGTGGAGCAATTCAAACAAGAAAACTTACGGGTTAATCAGTAACAAAACAGTTTACTAAAAAACAAATATGAAGGACATAAACCAATAGAAAAGTACTAAATTCACCCCTTGACATGGCATGGTCACATTAAGAAATTGACAGAGCTTTCTGTATATTTGATAATTTTAGATCTACAGTTAAGGTGTAATACCACCAATGATTTTCTTCTATACGTCTTTGTTAAATTTGCAAGGGAGTAAGTCAAGTAAGACCCCTTTTTGGCCCCAAAATATACATGATATGGCAGTTTTACAAAATCGTTAAAATTTAAATTTTTAGTTATTTATTGGAAAGGAGAATGCTTCTGCTACAAAAATATGGCTGTTTTTGACAATACAATGCACATATATCGGGAACTAGCATCATTTAATCATGTTAAATTACTGAAATCTTCACAATTGTAGCATTTTAGTTAAATTTTAGACGGTTTTCGTCTTAAATGAAAGTGGCCGCATTTGTGGTCTTTCTTTATATTGAAATGTAAGTTGAATTTGAAGATAATACATAACATATATAAAGGTTGAGGATGAACACGGATACGGCCACCTTCATTATTGACAAAAACTTCTTAAAAGTGTCATTTTTTGGCATTTTTGATAGATTTTTCATATATAAGCTTGATTCGGAGCGTTTTTAATGACTAAATCAGTTAAAATATCTTACATAAACTAATTGAATCAATGGAAAAAGACACTTTAGTGTTTAAAAAGTGTTCTAAATCTTTCGTCAGATGAACCTGAAATTTGAGGCTAAAGTCAGACCTAACCGTACAAATTGTGCAGAATTTATCTTTATTTCAAATAAAGAAATACTTGGCATGAGTAAAGTTTTATCCTGTCCAGTACTATAGAAAAAATTTCACATAAAATTCATTGCATATAAGAAAATAACCATCACTGGAAGTTAACCAAACAAATGCCCCTCTTATTAAGCTGTGTACAAGCTTAAGTAACCATGTAGTAAGCTCAAGTTTCAAAAATATTGTATAGAAACCCAAGATAAGAAATTAATGGTGCTCTGAAATACCCAAGATATATGTTTATGACACAGAAAATGTTTCACTGCAATAAAATGCAGGATTAATTACTGACAACTGTCAAATTCCTGGGAATATTGTTTTGGACCTATTTTCGTATACTACTGGATGTGACGAACCATGATTTGGTGGTATTACACCTAAAGAAGACATTATTGTTTAAAAGACTGAATGTGAAATTATTCCTACGGAAGCGTATTAGCGCCACACATTTTTTTTTTCTTCCTATGTTTGCGTTAAACGCAAACCTTTGCGTTATAACGCAAACCTTTTGCGTTATAACGCAAACCTTTGCGAAATAACGCAAACCTTTGCGTTATAACGCAAACCTTTGCGTTTAACGCAAACCTTTGCGTTTAACGCAAACCTTTTCGTTATAACGCAAACATTTGTTTTATCTTATTTCTTATGTAAGATTCAAAGGAAACAGTAGTTATTAATGGAGGAGGCTGTATATATTAAAATTTATCACCTTTGTAGTCATTGTAAAGTAAAATGCTTGAATAATTAAATCATATCAATGACTAATAATGAGCAGAATAATATCAGAAGATGTGGTATGAGTGCCAATAAGAAAACTCTCCATCTAAGTCACTATTCGTAAAAGTAAACCATCATAGGCCGAATTACGGTCTTTAACACGGAGCATTGGCTCACACTGAACAACAAACTATAAAGGTCCCCAAAAACGATATCCATGTTACTACTAGTATATATATTACAAAGAAAATTGAGTAAATTGAGGTTATACCTAAGAAAAAAATCAACCCTGCTATATAGCTATAACCGAATATAAATATACTTTCAAAGTAAGCTCTCGTTTGAGAACTGTGTAAAGTAGGTTAGATTCAAACAAGCTACCCTTTGGCAATAAATGTATAGAATGAAGATCGATGTTTTATTAATAAAATTATGTTCTCTCTATTCAAACTGCTACCCAAGCATCTTAAAAATACTTCATTATATTGAAATGAAAATTCAATGACTTTCTATCAAAGAATCTTGATCATATTCTGAGATTTAAAAAAAATGTTTCCTTATTAATAATTCATTTTAAAGCAGAAAGATCATTTTGTCTATTTGACTTGGAGGTTTCACAATTGTATGAAATTATTTTTGATCTTTCAATTTAAATATGACTATATACTAAACTATATCTATTTTCTTGTTAAATTATATACTTTTCTGATGCACAAATCAGTCTAAATTTATGTATAATTGCACTTCAAGTATTCCATTATTCCTATGCATATTTATTATAATGATTTGGCCTTGTATGTATGTTTCTTTTTTTATCTACTTGTAAATCACATCCGAAATGAATGACAGACGGACATATATACAAAACTTAATGAATAATTGAAATCAAGATTTTTGCGTTATAATGCAAAGGTTATGATTGACTGCTAAACATTACATTTATAGTATTCTGATATGCTTTCAATATGTTGTCAAAACAGTTTTAAACAGGTTCTATGCAATTTTTATCAGAAAATATGCAGATAGGATAAGGTGGCAATAATTAAAGTCTTGTTTAGAAATTCTTTTAAAAAATGAAACAGGGGAGGGGGTATAAAATGTATAGAAAAGAAAAATTTAGAGTATACACAGTGATTTCTTTAGGACTATAATTCTGATAAATGAGTATTAATGTGAGAAAAACTGATTTAAATAAAGGCAACAGTAGGATACCGCTGTTCAAAACTCGTAAATCTATGGACAAAAAACAAAATTGGGGTAAAAACTTAAACTGAGGGAAACGCATTAAATATAAGAGGAGAACAACGACACAACATTAAAATGTAACATACACAGGAACGGACTAAGCATTAGACAAAATCCCATGAGAATAACAAATATAACATGAAAACGAAATACATGAATTTGGGATAGAAAAGTACCGTGACACGTCTTATAGTAATGCGAAATTTAAGAGCGTTTTCTATTTGAATAAATGTCTGTACAGTGATTCGAGCAAAATTTCTTTAACGAATCAAAACCAAGTCGCATCAGGATGGAATATAGTTTGGGCCAATAAATCATCAAATATTTATCTCATCTGCATACAAACAGTTGAATATGATACAAAAGATGATTTAAGGAAGATAAATACCACTAATGGACCTCTTTGTCTTCTTTATAAGGTCTCTTTTGGTCCATTTATACCTCTCATTTCCTCAAAATGTCAATTTTTCAGGCCAATAAATAAAAAAAATTGGATAACTTTCACTCATTTATAATAGAATTGTAATAAGAAATGAGTTATTGATGAATTCAAGCAGAATAAACAATCCATATAAAAGTTTACTGTCTCCAAGGAGGTTTCTATAAGTCCTTACGTAAAAATTTAATTTACGCCGCATTCCAGAGAGGGACATAAGAGGCTTCTCTTTTAGTGAATAATTTGTTGTTACAGCATTAATTTCTTAGGAAAATGTTCTTTCATAGCAGAATATAAGACATAAGGAGAAAAAGCTCCCCCAAACACTAAGCAAGGTTTATTCTATCAACTGAATATTCATGGTAGAGTCATATTCCATGGAAATTTTCTAATAAAATGTTTTTTGGAGACTCAATCCACTCAGAATATTTCAAATTTTGTAATATTTCACTAAATAGCAAGATATTTTAACACATGAGAGTAAATGTACTTACAAGGTCAAAGGTACATGTACAGCTTCCCATATTAGGTTTAATACCACCAATGATTTCCCCCTATTAGTCGTTTGTGAAATTAGCAAATTGCAAATTGTGCAAAATTTATCTTTGTTTCAAATAAAGAAATACTTGGCATGAGTAAAGTTTTATCCTGTCCAGTACTATAGAAAACATTTCACATAACATTTCATTGCATATGAGAACATAACCATAACTGGAAGTTTACCAATCAAATTTCCCCCTTATCAACCTGTGTACAAGCTTACGTAACCATGTCAGCTCAAGTTTCAAAAATATTGTATAGAAACTCCAGATAAGAAAAAAATGGTGTTCTCAAGTAACCAAGATAGAATCATATTCAAAACAGTGTGGTCCTGGCCATTGATTGACGTTCTAAATTATCCCATTGACTGTGACAGATTAGGTGAACGTTTGTCTGTAACGACCATTGCTCACTTCTTACTTATTATAAAATTTAAACTGTGGGGTCACCAAAGGTTCTTAACGCCTTTAAAAATAAAATTATTCGAAAAATTATTCAGGAATAACCTTTATGTTTTGATTTATATTATTGATATAAATCAACACATCGTATTATTCCGGATTCGTTTTTCGAATTGCTTTATTTAGGTGTTGAAAACCTTTGGTGACCCCACAGATTCAGTGTATTTAAAAAGTACATAGTGAGCAGTGATTGTTACCGACAAACGTTCACCTAATCTGTCCGAGTCAATGGGATAATTTAGTTCGTCAATCAATGGTCAGGACCACACTGTTTTGTATATGATTCTATATGTTTATGACACAGAAAATGTTTTGCTGCAATAAAATGTTTGATAAATTACCTACAATTGTCAAAATCTAATTGTTTTTGGACCTATTTTCGTATACAACCGGATGTGACGTACCATGATTTGGTGGTAATACACCTTAAAGGTTGCAATAGAAAATATCAACATTTTCTATAACAATAAATGAAACAAATTGATTTTTGATAATTGCAGACGAGACAATGGTTTAGTTAAAAACACCAAAGCTGTGATTAAATATATATTAGAAATAATACACGTCTACAACCTATTTGAAATGCACATCTACAGTTAAAAACCTTTAAGAGATATTATCGCTATTTTGTGCATTTTTCTTTTGATCTTTTTTTGTGATAATTTTCATATCATGCTTCTCGCTTGAGATGGAAAAATTATCGCTAGAAACTAAGGAGGCCACGTGGCGTTGCTAACGAAATTGACATGAAATTGACAACGTCCTCATAGGTAAATTAGCGATAAACAGATTATCATTGGTCATCTCAACTCGATTGCTTTTCTCACTTTCGCTGTACCAGCTCAAGCGAGAAAATCAATCTCGTTGAGATGACCAACGATAATCTATAACTATCCAGCACTTTGATTTCACAAGGCATTTGATGGTAATAATATCAATCCTACTTGTTCTTCTCACGAGGCATTTGATGTTAAAATCATTCCTACTTGATGTTTTTACGCAAGCCATGTAAAGGTTACCTACTTCTCACAAGTGTTTTGACGTGCATATCATTCTTACTTGTTCCTATCACAAGTCATGTGACGATTCTATCATGTCTTACTTGTTTGCCTCTAAGTATGGAAGCTTATAATAGTCACGAGTTGATCAGATGTTGACATAAATAAGTGGTAAAGTTGCATTATATCCAATCTTGTGAACTTGATAGTATGGAAGCGCATATGGTACACCACTTGTAAAGCTATTTTGTTGCAAATAAGTCGGAATTATCAGTTAAGTTGTGTGTTATAAGCTGGAATCAAATCATCATGTGGCGTCAACTTGTCGGAATGATGAAGAAAAAGTTGCATTACAATGTCGACTTGCTAAAATAAATGTAATGACATAGTAAAACGAAGTCGACATGTTGAATTCAACTTGTTACTTGATTAAGTCAACAACTTGTTAATTTGATATTGAGGTAAAAACACGTGACCATATTGGAAAACATAGGTCTATTTTTTAATTGATTTCCAAATATTGTTTGTTTAATGTGCTTCGGATGGGTGTCTCTATCCATTGAGTTCAAGTTCAAATTAAAGGTCGAGTTGTTGTTCAGACTTGTTTAATGTGAAAAGGGGGTAACGGCAGTCAAATATCGCCAAAAAATAACAATATTTCAGATATAAGGGGATATCCCCTCACCACTTAGTCTGGCTGTTTATTTTCCTTAGTTCTCAAATGAAATCAGTATTAAAATGAATTTGTAATGAATTCAACGGAACCCTGTGTCTCGCATGAGATTGCTGCTGTCGATGTAAAACTGAAATGCGGTCAGTACACAGTTCATTTTTCTATAACATATAAATTTTTTAAAAAATAGGTTTTTTTTTTAAGTTGCTTTTTATTGATCTTCAAGATTAACTACTATGCATGTTTTATAAAAATTCATGGAGATTTACAAATTGATCAGGAGAAAACAGTTTTACTTACTGCAAAAAAAAATAAATAAAAAAAAAAATGTTGTCGTGTTTCCTTGTATCTATCTAGAATCGCGGTGAATTATATACAAAGGAAGTGCACGGGTAGGGATCCGGTATCTAAATAAAAATAAGAAGATGTGCAAAACCTTTACCGCATAGACAGGTATTAAAGAATCTGAAATGACATACAAACAACCAAACAAGAAACCTAATGATCAAAATTACGAAGACGCCGATGCCACTTCTAAATAAAGCTAGGAGATGTCGTGTGATTGCCAATGAGAAAACTAGCCACCAGAGTTTAAAGGAAGAATATGTAAGGTATCATAAGTAGCCGTAGTTTACAGCCTTCAACAAAACGTATAGTCGGCTATAAAACCACGTAGAAATGTAAAAAAATTCAAACGAGAAATGAAACGCCTAATTTATAACAAAACAATTTACGGAACAAATACGAAACACATGTACCAACGACAACCATTGAACTACAGGCTATTGACTTGGGACATGCATATGAAGAATGTGGCGGAGTTAAACATGTCTGTGAGTGCTCAACCCTAACCTTAACATGGAACCGCAGTGCAACAACACAACCCACACTATAAAAATCAGTTGCAGCTGGCTAACTCATTAGACTGGTATTACTGGCCAATATAAACTCATCAAAATCCGGCGAAGATCTCCAAGCTCCTGAAGAGTTAGCTGATCCTGCTCAACGTGAGTCATCTGTCATGTTTTTCGTAAAATTACAAACCCAGTGATTTGGTCTAATGCGGTAGGTCATTGTCGCGGAAAAGAGGACGGCTTTGTGGTTACAATTGGAACATATGTTACTACTATCTGTCGTTTCCGTGTTACTTTAGTGCGAGTTGATTAAGGATGTTCGCTCCTGTTGTTTTTGATTTTTTTGTAAAATAAACGGACTGCTCTAGTATTATCCATGTACTCTCATTAAAAAAAATCCCCGCTAACTTCATAATTTTGTTCTACATAGTTATAATTACATTAGATGTATGTTTCATTATAATACTTTATTCTGATTGGCTAACTGCACATCACGTGTTATTCCTTAGGCAATTGCTTTACTCAATAAAACTTATCATTCATGATAACACATGGTCCTACAATAAAGTGCACATGTGAATTAAATAAAACAATCATAAAATTCGTGTTTTCCTGATCATAGCTTAAAAATGTAATTATAAGGATTGAATGCTTCTTTTTGTAACTTCATACGGTTGTTAAAAGCGTTGACCGTGTGCACATTTTTAGAATGAAGCACTTCCGCGCTTCTTACAAAATGTACTTCGGTCAACGCTTTTACACCACGATGAAGTAACAAAAAGAAGCATTCAATTCTTAAAATAAAAGCTGTTTTTGAAAATCCTATAAAATCCTTGTTATTTTTTCATTGTTTTTGAAAGAAAAAGGATGCAAATGATAAATGTATGAAAAATCTAGAGAGAACTATTTCCCAAAAATTTTCAATGGCTTTTATCTCAAAAACAAGCATACCGACCCTTGAATGTTTTCTACTTTTTCACTTTCTTTATTGATAAACTATCATTTCTCAACATTCTTTATAGAAGCTTGATTTTTTAAACCAAGTAGCAAACAGTCTTAAAAGTGCTTCGTTTGTTGACAACAAAGTACAAGTCATTTGATATGTGTCAAGCCTGTGACATTAATGCAAACCTTTATTCTGTCGTCGGTAATGGCGTCGGCTTCTTCGTCATCTAGATCGTTATGTTTCTCGTTTGGTTTTATTTACAATTGTCATTCCGGTATCTTTATAAGCTTACTTTGTGGTTAGTATTTTGCTCATTGCTGAAAACCAAACAGTGACACATAGTTGTAAACGTCTGCGTGATTTGGTATATTTTGGAGAGATGTTTTTTTTGGCTATCATACCACATCTCCTTATGTGTATATAAGGGTTTTTTGCAGTTAATAAAACTGGTATGTCCTGATAATTTTTTACATTTCCATAAATTGTTACAAAACTTGTATAGAAGTTAATCCTTTGGATCAAGATAAAGCATCTACTGAAGAAAAAAAAACAATTCTAAAATTTTTGTATGTTATAGAAAAATGAACTGTTTACAGTCAACATTACAATTTAACACTGACAGCAGCAATCTCAGACGACACAGAGGTTTTGAGGAATCCTTCACAAATTCTTTATAGTTCTGAGTTGGGAGCTTATGAAAAAAAAAACGGCCGGAGTAAGTGGTGTGGGGATATCCCTCTTATGTCTGATATATTGTTATTTTTTAAGTAACTTTTTGTGATATTTGCCTGCAGTTACCCCTTTTCGTACCAAATAACTCTGATTATCGTCCTTCCCTACGCCTATATCACCCTGCTCTGTTGCTCCGTAATTCTCGTATCAAGGCTTCAAAACGACACCCAGGTATTATCAGCGACGTCACAATGCGAGAAGAGACGTTATAAAGCTTGCTTTCGTCAAGCGTAAAACTGTCTTAAGAAGAGAGAAAAGACCAGTGATAGATCGATAAACAGATAATCGGGTTTTCTTCGTATAGATATCGTAAAATATCAGCTGCTCGACAATATGTGAATCTTTTGAGCTCGTTCGCTGCGCTCACTCGCCAAAAAGATTCGCATTGAAGCTCACGGCTGATATTTTACGATATCAATGTGTAGAAAACCCGATAATCTATTCAGAACAACTCGAACTTTGATTTGAACTTGAACTCAGTGGATTGCGATTCTCATCACAAGCACATTAATCAAACGATATATGGAAATCGATTTAAAAATAGACCTATGTTTTTTCCAAAATGGTCACGTGGTTTTACCTCATCATCAAATTAACAAGTTGTCGACTTAATCAATTAACATGTTGAATTCATCATGTCGACTTCTTATTACTATGTCATTACATTTATATTAGCAAGTCGACATTGTAATGCAAATATTTCTTCATCATTCCGACAAGATGAATCCCACATGATGATTATATTCCAGCTTATTACACACAACATAACTAATCATTCCGACTTATTAGTAACAAAATAACTTTACAAGGGATGTACCATATGCGCTTCTACTTCTAGTGTGTACTTGTTTAGTTATTTTCTAAACTGTCCGACTTTCAGAAAGTGTACTTGTTAACTTCTTCTGAACAAGTTGACTTTGACAAAGTGAACAAAAAGTATAGACTCGCCTTGTGTACATGGTCTTTGTTCACTTGTAACATACAACTAGTCTGATAGTAGCATTGCAACACATCTTGTATACTTCATTTTGTGTACTTGTTTAGTTGTTTTCCTAACTATTCGACTTTACGAAAGTGCACTTGTTAACTTCTTCTGAACAAGTTTAAATTAACAAAGTGAACAAAATGTTTATTCTCATCTTGTGTTGTTGTTTTTTTTCACTTTCCTTGCTAATAATGTTTACTTGTCGAGTTGTTTCTCACCTTTCTCATTTACTGAAAGTATACTTGTATTGTTTGTATCTAACAAAATGAACTTTTCACAAATACACTTGCTTTGGAAATATTGCAAGTTTACTTGTTGAAAGTCAACTTGGTCTGAAATCTTATGTCAGGGCTTGATACTTTAATAACCACGTGGTCTCAGTGGATATTTTGCGTACAACTCTATCCTGTCTGGAAGCATGGCAAATAATTAAATTTCAAAATTTCAGCCAATAACTTAATGCCTAGGCGTTAGCCGATTGCCTAGGATATGTAAACAAGTCTAAACTGAAGACAACGTTCAAACCTACGAGGGCGTTGTTTTTGTGTGCATGCAAAACATATTTCTTGGGAGAGGGGTCTAAATACAAAACAAACAACACTTTCCAAAAGTATAAACAGTGAAATAATATATTTTAACAAAAGGCATTTGACTAGCAGTTCGAACAACTGATGTTCTTTAACACTGCTGACTGTCATGGTTATTGCAAAATAAACAGATCATCCAATGGAACAAAGTCGATCTTAATAATAAATTTAATACCAAACAGAAAACAATAACGTGCGGAAAATATAGTATATTCCGCAAATATAATGTGCAAAAGTTTGGTACACCATATCCGGATTTCGACAAATTATGTCTCTTCAGTGATGTTAGGAATCAAAACGGTAATTGGAAGGCCATGTAATTTAATTTTGAGTCGAAATAGGATGAATATATATATAGTCATTTTTGGATAGAAATTCAAGTGACAGTATACCCATTTTAAAATAAGATGTGGCACATTGCCAATGAGACAACTCTCCATCCAAGACCCACGATAGAACGAATGTAGGACAAAAAGTCAGACAAAAAGTCACAATTCGGTGTTGAGATTTTTTTCTTGGAACAAGGAAACAAAAAATGTTCTTGAAATTTTATATATAAAGCAACTTAGTTATTAAAATGTATTCAATAAAAATTATAAATTATCAAATATTATGAAAACAAAATGTTAACGTGGCTTGGTTTTTAATTCTGTTGTACCTTTTATAACTTATAAATGTATGGTTTTGCTCATTGTCGAAGGCTTTATGGTGACATCTACGTCGTTTGATCTCGGGTAGATAGATGTCTCATTGGCAATCATTACAGTTGTCTGCATCTTCTTATAACATATTGCTACATTGTATGTGCGTTCATATGTCCTTTTGTGTTTCAAATGAAACTACAGTGTGGGAACGGAACTGTACGTTTTTCTATTAGTTTGGTCATTCGGGAGACTCCGACATTTGAAAAATAACAAGTGGCTTGATGAAAACTTTGATGAACTCTAATGTTACTATTTAACGTTTCTGCTTCAATTTTTTGGTAGCTAAAACATCCCTATATGGAAATACGAACCAAATAAATAATAAAAAATATATATGCATCCAAACGTTTTCCGTAGAATGGAGGAGCTCTGAGTAAAACGTTCAAAACTGTCACAGAGCAGCGATCAAAAATGTCAAATAACCATCGGCAAACCAATCATTGCTACCAGAATTTACAAATGTACCTTTTCTGATATATGTTCTTACCTGTCTGAAAGTTTCAAAGCCATTGTCTTAGTTGAAATCCGACTATATCCGTTTTCTCAATGTCGGATATTTAAGTTGACTGTACAATCGCTTGCGCATTCACTGTACAATCAATTGGAGCTTTCCTGTGCGATTGATAGGCCCACTTTTACTGTAACACCACTGTCCAAGGTTAGGAGAGAGTTGGGATCACGTTCACATGTTTAACCCAGCCACATTCTGTATGTGTGTGCCTGTCCTAAGTCATGAGCCTGTAATTCAGTGGTTGTCGTTTGTTGTTGTATTTGTTTTTCGTTATTCTTTTTACATGAATTAATCCGTTAGTTTTCTTGTTTGAATTGTTTTACTAGTTTCATTTCGGGGCCTTTTACAGCTGACTATGAAATATGGGCTTTGCTTTTGTTGAAGGCCTACGGTGACCTGTAGTTGATAAGTTCTGTGTCATTTGGTCTCTTCTGGAGAGTTGTCTCATGGGCTATCATAACATATCTTCTTTTTTTTTTTATATTTATCATGCATTTCATTGGTTATTCCTTGACTGTTCTGTAATATTCATCTATGGTATTTGAAATGAAAACGAGCACAAACTCAGTCATTTTTCCAACTAAGATTATATCAAGGTGTCTTTATCAGATACAAAAACAAAATTCGTACAATAAGTATACAAGACAAAATAAAAGGACAGTACAAATGTAAAGAAATCATTAAATGAGAATAATCCTTGTACAAAATAAATATTTATATATACCGAAAAGGTGACTAGAGGTTCTGGAGGGTCAAGCATATTTGAAGTTAACATAAATTATAATTATTTACCAGCAATTTTTTTTTAATATATACGTATTTGATCAATACAACAAAGAATGTTTCATAACGGGATCGGGATATTCTTTCTTGATGAAAGAAATTCGAATGTGGAATGGTGGTAGTTATTCACGGAACAAAAACAAAGACACGTATAGATCAATAAACATGATATTAGAATATGAAGATGTGGTATAATTGCAAATGAGATATCTGTTTATTACAAGCTATATATACTGATGGAAAAAGCTCCCGTAAAAATAGATTTTATCAAGGATCGAGGAGGACTTTTTCTCTGAAAGAGAAAGAAAACATAAATATTTACACATGAATTTCTTCATAAAAATAAGAATGGTCACGCTCTTGGAACTTTTCAATATTTCTAACTAAGATATTCGACGAACGAACGAAACAGTTTCTTTTAGTGAGAACAACAACTTCAATATAATAATGAGATGTGATATGATTGTCAAAGTTAAAATGAAGTGAATTTTAGCAATTATAGTCGGCTATAAAAGGTCCCGACATGTAAAAAAATGAAACAATAAATTTCGAAAAATGACGACCTTATTTACTATAAAACCATTTAAGAAAACATATTTGACAGACCTAAACCAACGACAACCACTGAACTAAGAGCTCCAGACTTGGAACAGGCACATACAGACTGTGACGGGGTTAAACATGTTTATTTGCGCTCATTCCTCCCCGAAACTGGGACTGGTATAACAGCACAACACAACTCACAAGACCAAACTATAAAAATCAGTTGAATGATCGGGTCATCTTCTAATACTATCATGGACGATATCAGAAGAGGTGTTTAACTGCCATTTTGACATATGTTGCATCTGATTGTAGTAGTATTATCAAATATTTATATGACAGAAGTCTCATTGAAAATATAAAATGATCATGAATGTGGTAAAAGAGAAAGCAGTAAGAATTTCCTATTTGAGTGTTATAATTATATATGAAAAAAAACACACAAAAAAACCTGGTAAACACTAGAAACTATTACAGCAAAATGCATTTAGTGTGTAGGTAAAGGTAATCTATTTGACTATCTTGCTTGTTAGTTGAACCATGTAGTAATTATAAGTAAAGATATACTACCATCCTTTCGTAGTAGTCTACTTGGCCAACCGATTTTACAGGAAAGCTCTAGGTGATTGTACAGGAAAGCTTCAAGTGACTGTACAGTAAATTCGCAAGCGATTGTACAGTCAAGAAAAATATCCGGCATGGAGAAAATGAACATATTTTGATTTCTACTGGGACAATGGCTTTGAAACTTTCATACAAGCAAGACTAAATATCAAAAAAGGTACATGTGAAAATTCTGGTAGTAACGATTGGGTTTTCGATGGTTATTTGACATTTTTGATCGCTGCTCTGTGACAGTTTTGATCGTTCTACTCGGAGCTCCTCCATTGTACGGAAAACGTTTGGATGCATATATATTTTTTATTATTTATTTGGTTCATATTTCCATATAGAATGTTTTAGCTATCAAAAACTTGAAGCAGAAACGTTATATAGTAACATTAGAGTTCATCAAAGTTTTCATAAAGCAACTTGTTATTTTTCAAATGTCGGAGCCCCGCCTGACAGTCTCCCGAATGACCAAAATATAAGAAAACAGTACAGTTCCGTTCCCACACTTTGCAAACGATTTTTGTACAATGACTGTTTATTTTGGTCGTTACTCTTCATTATGCACGACAGGAATCACATATCTGAACCAAGTCGAACATAATCAAATATGAACTTAACCATGACACGAATGATCCAACCCATGACAAAAGTTTTTTTTAGTAATTTTGAATTGTGTACAAAAGTAGGTAATAATTGACAGCCGTTTTATATCACAAAGATATATGTGATGTAACAGACAGTAAGAAAAGAATGTCTTTTTTATGCACGAGAAACCAAACTGCAACTTTTAAAGTTTGACATACACAAGCATTGTTCTCTGTTAAATCATTATATAAGATACAAATTTTGATGTACTAACATATTACCTATATACAAGGATACTTCCCAGCTTGAATTTATGGTCAATAGTTCTTTTTACAAAATATCCCAATGTTTACATTTTGGCATTGATTGTCATAAAAAACACTTAACACCGTCATGTTAAACTTAACCAGACTATGACATAATCACTGTACAAAACGCTCCTCGTTATGACGAGGAAACTACCCGTAATTGTGTTTTGAATAATGTATTGTATATATCATAATGTTATGATTTTTTATGTAATTATTATACTATTGACACCAGCATGTCGTTAAATGTAATCGGATACCCTGCATTTATTATGTTTTCCAATAAATTGACATTCAAGGAATAAACCATGTTAATGTACGAGTCTGTTAATTTGCATATCTGTAAGTGTGTCAATTTATTGGAAAACATAATAAATGCAGGGGTTTATTCCTTGAATGCCAACATCCTTTGATCTATCGACAATTTACCTGTAAAATTATGTTGGCATTCCAGGAATAGGTGCAAATAAATATCACAACAAAAGTGCATGCTTATCAAAACAATCATACTAATTAAACAGAAAGGTAAATTACAGGTAGCTAAATCTAATAGATATTTGTCAAGCTGTTGAAAGTATTTTTTTGCTTTTACTGCTTAAACAATATGGATTTTCTTAAAATGAACTTTGAAAAGTGTTGCATCACAAAGTCAATATGCGCATATTGTCAGGAATTCGTGGTAGTAACGCAAAGACGAGTGGATACATAGCTCCATCCACAAGCTTTTTAGGGAGTACAACTGGTAAAAAATAGAGGGACAACTGTAAAAGGTGCCATCAACATAAAGAGTAGAAGCTGCTGTAAAGTGGCTCAAGTTGAAGTGAGTGGTGAATATCAGGATACATTCTTGGTCTCCTTCATCAATGAGCAGAAAGTTATCACCAGTTGTCGTCTAATCCATTTGCCCTCTACGTTAATCTCCGGTCTTGAAACTGGCAGTTGAGGTATCGTCTGACTGTGCTGGGTATAGTGTGATGTCTGTAGGTTGTAAAGGTAGGCATACTCTGGAATAGTCTTTCGGAGTCGTTGTCCTAGTCTCTGGTGCGTAGTTTGACTAATTCGTCTGCATAGATAGTTAGTACTTGAGTGCTTCCAACAAGACATCTTTGTTTCGTTCTTTTGAGTACTTGATCAAAATTTCATTGAACTGGATCTGACAGATGATTATGTTGATCTCTCATGGTATTCTATTGAGTGTGTTGATGGTAGCTGTGCAGTCAGACTTTACACATCTCAAGTAGCATCTGTCTCCCGGTATTGTCTTTACTCTGTATTTATACTTGTAGTTATTGTACTTGAAAAGTGAATGACACAACTTGCCTATCCTCAGCTTATATGTGCACATTATTGGCTTTTTTTAGTTTGAAATAATTGTATCGAGTATAATTTCTTTAGTATTTCTTATGGTAATAAATACATTTCCATTCCCAAAATAACTATATTTTTTTTATTTTAAATGTATTAAAAATGTTTTAACTTGTTGATTTCTTTCAATTCTGACATAATAATTTTAACCCTAAATTCTACTATTTTTTTCAAATGTTGCAATTTTATCAGGTTTACTAATTGTTTTCAATGGTTAAATACTTATAAAAACATTTAAATAATTTAAAAAAAACTATTGTTATTATATAAACATCTATTGAAATAATTTTGTTGGCATTCAAGGAATAGGTACCATATAAAATGTTGGCATTCGAGGAAGACACCATTAACATGTAGACATATCAATGTAACAGATAAATTCATTAACACAGAGATATCGACAAACTGACATTTTAACTCATTATCAGTCTCATACATCGACACATAGACATATTGACACACTGAAATTTCAACACATTAAAGTATTCATATATCAACACATTGACATATTAAAACACTAACAATTTAACACATTAACAGACTTCTACATCATTACACTGACAGATCAATATATAAACAGGTTAATACATCAACACATAAACATAAAGACATTCTGACATATTTAACACATTGACATATCGAAAAAATGACATATCAACATATTAACCAACAAATGAGGAGAAATTATCTATGAGTGTGTATGTCTACATTTTTTTTCACAACATGAACAAATCTAAACTTTCAAACTTTATTTTTTTTAGATTCCATCGGAAAAGGGCAACAGTCTGCCATGTTCAATCGTTTATTAGGGAAGGGCAGCTATGAATCATTTGATATGAGATGCATGGTAACCGGCCAGTTTTCTGTTGGGAAATCGACTCTTGTGAAGCTGTTAACTGGAGATATTATACCAGATGGTCGACACCCAACGGATGGAATCTCTCTTGTTGAAGGTCGCTGTGGCCTTGATATTCAGACAAAAGAGTGGATTCTTGTTGATCCAGGTGAGAAAAGGCACAAGTAGAATATCTGACCACATTTAAAAAAACGCTATTGTGTGGACCGCGCTATCAGCAGACATGTTATAGCACTGATTTAAATAGTATTACATTGTAGCCATTTATTTTGTGACTTTTATTCAGGCACCAAATTAATTCAATATTTAATCTTATTTGTGTGTGAAAATCTTAACATCATTATTATACTTATTATAAGGATGTTAAGGTTTTTGTCTCACTTGACGGAGTCGAAAAGCGATACATAGGTATGCTGTTTCTGGCGTCGGCGACAGCGGCGTCAACAATGTATTAGTTTGTGATTAGGTCTAGTTTATGGTTTACCACAAGTGGTACAAATGTAGGTCAATCATATTTGGTATGCAGTTGTCTAAGCATTGGCACATCTCAATTCCATGGAGATTATTCAGCCTTGCCCTCCAGTCATGGTCTATTCACTTTGAATCTTATGCTTATTTTCATACGACTGCAAAAATTGAAAAAAATTTGGTCGTATATTGGTATCACGTTGGCGTAAACAGAAATCTATGAAATTGTTACATAAGGTCTATGACCATACAAGGAAGGTTGGGATTGATTTTGGGTGTTTTGGTCCCAACAGTTTAGGAATAAGGGGCCAAAAAGGGCCCAAATAAGCATTTTTCTTGGTTTTCGCACAATAACTTTAGTATAAGTAAACAGAAATCTATGAAATTTTAACATAAGGTCTATGACCATACAAGGAAGGTTGGGATTGATTTAAGAAGTTTAAGTCCCAACAGTTTAGGAATTAGGAGCAAAAAACAGGTCCCAAATAAGCATTTTTCTTGGTTTTTGCACAATAACTTTAGTATTAGTTTATAGAAATCTATGAAACACAAGGTTTATGACCACAAAAGGAAGGTTTGGATTGATTTTGGGAGTTTTTGTCCAAATGAATTAGGGGCCAAAATGGTCCACAATTAAACTTTGTTTGATTTCATCAAAAAATGAATTATTGGGGTTCTTTAATATGCCAAATCTAACCATGTATTCCGATTCCTAATTTTTGGTCCTGTTTTCAAATTGGTCTACATTAAGGTCCAAAGGGTCAAAAATTAAACTTAGTTTGATTTTAACAAAAATTGAATTCTTGGGGTTCTTTGATATGCTGAATCTAAACATGTACTTACATGTAGATTTTTGATTATGGGCCCAGTTTTCAAGTTGGTCCAAATCGGGGTCCAACATTATTATATTAATTTGCAATAGCAAGAAATTTTCAATTGCACAGTATTGCGCAATAGCAAGAAATCTTCAATTGCACACTATTGTGCAATAGCAAGAAATTTTCAATTGGACAGTATTGTGCAATAGCAAGAAATCTTCAATTGCACAGTATTGTGCAATAGCAAAAAATCTTCAATTGCACAGTTTTTATGAAATATTCTTTGAAAATTGGGGGGGGGGGGGGGGAGTCAATTTTTCTCATTTCAGATTTCATAAATAAAAAGAAAATTTCTTCAAACATTTCTTTAGAGGATTAATATTCAACAGCATAGTGAATTGCTCAAAGGCAAAAAAAAGTTTTTAAGTTCATTAGACCACATTCATTCTGTGTCAGAAACCTATGCTGTGTCAACTATTTAATCACAATCCAAATTTAGAGCTGAATCCAGCTTGAATGTTGTGTCCATACTTGCCCCAACTGTTCAGGGTTCAACCTCTGCGGTTGTATAAAGCTGCGCCCTGCGGAGCATCTGGTTCAAGTATTAGTTTGTGATTAGGTCACTTTATGGAGAACCACTAGTGGTAGGTCAATAATATTTGGTATGCAGTTGTATAAGCATTGGCATTTCTCATTTTCATTGAGTTTATTTGTCTCCGCCCCCTTAGTCATGGTCTATTGACTTTGAAAAGTTTGCTAAGTTAACATGTATTAGTTTGTAATTAGGTCAGTTGAAGGGGAACAATTAGTGGCAGGCCAATATCAATTGGTATTCAGTTGTATAAGCATTAGTGCATCTCATTTCAATGGAGAATATTTTGCCCTACCCCCTCAGTCATGGTCTATCGACTTTAAAACTTTTGCTTAGTTTACATGTATAAGTTTGTTATTAGATCATTTTAAGATGAACTGCTAATGTTAAGTCAATGATATTTGGTATTCAAATTTATTGGCATTTGCAAGTATCGTTTCCATGGAGATTATATAGCCCCATCCCCTCTTCATTGTTCATTGACTTTGAAACTTTTACATAGTTTACAAGTTAATGTTTTTGTTTTGGTTTGTTTAAAGGGAACGACCTTTAATAAGTCAATGGTATTTGTCATGCAGTTGTGTTAGCATTGGCACATCTCATTTACATGGAGATTGTTCATTGACTTTGAATTTTTGCCTTACTTATGTAATATGATATTATTACGTAAGTATTTCTGTATTGGCCTTGTTATTGGTCCGAGGCTTGCTGTATTGGCCTGAGGCGAAGCCGAAGGCCAATACAGCTGGCCTCGGACCAATAACAAGGCCAATACAGAAATACACGTAATAATATCTTTATTAATTAACTACAGTGTTACAATATTTTTTTAATTTCATTTCAAAAGAGATAAATATTTTTACCTTGAAGTGGAACTATCCAAATCTCAGTTTGTTTCTTTTTATTAGATGCAATACATAATGATCTGGTGCTGTTTCCAGGTGTCTTCAGCATTTTCTCATCTGATGAATTTTTCTACCCTTTTCAGTTACTATAAAGTGTTATAACTGAAATTTAGACGCAACACATAAATAGTAATTGGAAAGCTACTGCCATTGCATGTGTAATGCAGAAACTAATTTAAAATCGATGTGTACAACGTGAAATTATGAGGTCGTCAAGAAATGAACTTTGTGATAATCTACTCGTTCCCCAAACCTGAAATAGTTTTATCGTCACGTCTGCTTTCAAAATACCTTTTAAATGAATGTGACCGTCTTTCGCCTGAAATGTATGCCATACTGAGTGACATTTTCAGCATTTTTAAGATAACTAAATGACAACTGCGTCTTCAAAACAACTGTTTACTTTCAGTTTGTGTTTATCGTGACTTTCGATGTAAAACCTAGAGACGTTCCGAAATCCTGCACTTGTGTCAACTCGGCCAATATAGAATAACTCGACCAATACAGAAAAAATCTGTATTGGCTCAGTTATTCTGTATTGGCCCAGTATACACATTATATTGCATAGGCAGCTTTCATCATATTAAGTCCAATAACAGTGTAGTTAATTAATAACATGTTATAAAGTATTGCTATTTTAATTTCAACATTTGCATAACAAAAATTACATAAAAGCGAGACATATCTCTGTGATAACAGTTTATTCTATTTTGAAATTGAATTTAAATGTTAAAAGCATCCAATGAATTGACATTTATTTTCCACAATAAATAATGTCATCAATCAATCAGTTAAAATATAACTCTCTTTAAAATATGCTAATAGCATTATGTGAATGTAATGTAAAACCTGGTCAGATATGATTTTTAGCTTAATTCTGATTTTTCTTATATTCTTCACTTGGTTTTGACAGACTGCAACTGTCTTGAATTTGATTTGCCTGATGTATTCAAAATATAATTTCAGCCTCTTATAATGCCCTAGATGTTGTATACAATAAGGTATTAATGACCTCTCTGGAAGAAGAGGAGGAAAGTGAACTAAACACAAAGTTTAACAAGGCTTCAGATACAAGCCCAACTAGTCATGACAAAGCCAATTTTTTTTGGCCATCAGAGCAGTCTACAGCAGCACAATCTCTACCACCTCAGAAATCCTCCAATGTGCCTCTCACGGTAAAGCAAATGAAAAAGAAAATGAGAACAAGAATGACTAAAGAGGAAATAAGAAGGAAAATGGAAAAAGTCCTCAAAAGTTGGAAGAATAAGATGAAAGTTGGACGTCTTGTCTTCTGGGATTTTAGTAGACAATACGTTCATTTAACAACACACCAGATCTTCATGACATTCCGAGCGTTGTTTCTTGTAGTATTTGATGGGAGCAAAGATTTGCATGAACAGGTCCCTGATGTGATGTGTTTTCCAGGGCAGCACATGACGCCAACACCAGCAGGTAATATGCATGTTATTTACACTCCAATAATGCAAACAGGATACATTTCCATAACAGCAAGGGGATAATTCAAAAATCAATTTTCTAAATATTTAAGCAAACATACATCTTTACGTAACTTGTTTACACTGCCACTTTGAGCTTGTCACAAACTACCATATTAACCTCAAAATGTCTCGCATTTTGAAAATTTCTATAGATTTTGAATAAGTGAATTCTCACAAAAAAGGAGCTGAAGATTTCATCATAAGCATGAACAGAGTGTTGCATATATTGACAGACAACATCATATTTTTATACGACCGTAAAAAGTTTTTGCGGTCGTATATTGGTATGAAGTTGGCGTCGTTGTCGTCGTCCGAAAACATATTGGTTTTCGCACAATAACTTAAGTTTAAGAAATGGATCTCTATGAAATTTTACCATAAGGTTCAATACAGGTTTGCTTTTGGAGTTTATGGTACCAACAGTTAAGGAATTAGGGGCCAAAAAGTGGCCAAAAATAAGCATTTTTGTAACTTTCAGACAATAACTTGTGTGTTAGTGTATGGATCTATTTGACATTGTACCACAAGGTTAAATATCATAAAGGGAATGCTGGGATTGATTTTGGGGGTAATTGCCTCAAAAAGTTTGGAATTAGGGGCCAAAAAGGGTAAAAAAAACGTGCATTTTTCTAGTTTCAGGACAATAACTTGTGTGTTAGTGTATGGATCTTTCTGAAATTATACTACAAGGTTTCATTTTACAAAGGGAAAGCTGGGTTTGAGTTTTGGGGCAATAGCCCTTAACGTTTAGGAATTTGGGACCAAAAAGGGGCAACAAAAAGCTTTTTTCTAGTTTCCAGACAATAACTTGTGTTCAAGTGTATGGATCTCTCTGAAATTGTACTGCAAGGTATTATACCACAAAGGAAATGGTGGGATTGAGTTTGGGGGTGATGAATTATAAGAGGTTCAAAATATTTGGAGGGGATTTTTTTTCTTTCTTTTTTTTCTTTTAAGTTGTTTATTTCTGATATATATATATAAAAGCAAACCATAATAGTATGGCAGGAGATACACGCCAAACAGGATATGTGAATTATTATATTAAGTATTTTGCAATAGCAAGAAATTTTCAATTGCACAGTATTGTGCAATAGCAAGAAATCTTCAATTGCACAGTCTTGCAGGTGTGATCTGACCTTAACCTCATTTTCATTTAATTGAGTTTAAGTATTTTTCTAATACTATATGTAATAGGTCAACTATATTTGGTGTATGGAAATATTTTATGATGTACATGTCAGCCTCCATGTATCATATGACCTTGACCTTATTTTCATGGATCATTGATCAATGTTAAGTTTTCATGGTTAAGTTTGTTTCTTAGATACTATAAGCAATAGTTCGATTATATTTAATGCATAAATTGATTGTACGGTGTACATGTCTTCCTGACATGGTTCAGCTGACCTTGACCTCCTTTTCATGGTTCTTTGGTCAATGTTAAGTTTTCTTGGTCACATCTTTAAATTTAGTGTTTACAATAGATATAGGAAGATGTAGTGTGAGTGCCAATGAGACAACTCTCCATACAAATAACAATTTAAAAAGTAAACCATTATAGGTTAAAGTACGGCCTTCAACACGGAGCCTTGGCTCACACCGAACAACAAGCTATAAAGGGCCCCAAAATTACTAGTGTAAAACCATTCAAACGGGAAAACCAACGGTCTAATCTATATAAACAAAACGAGAAACGAGAAACACGTATATATTACATAAACAAACGACAACTACTGTACATCAGATTCCTGACTTAGGACAGGTGCAAACATTTGCAGCGGGATTAAACGTTTTAATGGATCCAAACCTTCTCCCTTTTTCTGAAACAATAGCATAACATCACAACAAAGAAAAACATACGATAAAATATCAATTGGCAGACTTAACTCAATCAAAAAACGTATGATTAAACAATGAACGAATAAATTTGATCTGCGATATCTGAATACAAATGCACAGTTAATCAAATATTAGAGACAAACATTCATGACCAAAAAGCTATCAAACAAATTCAAACACAGGACATGACTGAGAAATATTTAACCAATCAATGTTCACTTTAGAAAAAAACCGGTTTTTTTATAATCTTGAAGTTTATACAAATGTTGTAAGAATAAGTGAAAAATTGAAGATATTACAAATAATCAAAGCTGGTGTACAGACAAGATCCATATAAATAAAAAATACAAAACTTTTGAATATTTGAAATACTAAGGCTTTTTTACCTCAGGAATAGATTACCTTGGGTTTATTTGGCAAGACTTTTAGGAAATTTGGTCCTCAATTCTCTTCAACTTCGTACTTTATTTGGCCTTTTTAACTTTTTTGGATTCGAGCGTCACTGATGAGTATTTTGTAGACGGAACGCGGTCTGGCGTAAATACAAAACTTAATCCTAGTATCTATAATGAGTTTATTTAAGTCTGTTTCTTAGAAACTATAAGCAATAGGTCAACTACATTTAGTGTATTGAATGATTGTTAGGTGTACATGTATTTCTGTTTAGTTTATCTGACCTTGACCTCATTTTCTTGAATCATGCTAAGTTTATGTGCTAGTTGTAGTAAAACTTTATATTTAGGACTATCAACATAATATAAATGGTTAGTAAAGAAGGCGAGAAATTTCAGTGTGTGCACTATTGTTGTTATTCCTTAAATCTACTTTTGTTAAAACTTCGTATTAAATAGCTGTTTAACAAATGTTATCCTGAATTGTGTCAAAATATGTTAATTTGTTGTAAAAGTAAGTTAAGCAATGTATTGTCAAATTCATAATTAATGGCATAGTAATTAAGCAATGTTAAAATAAAATTCCTATAGAAATTCAGATTGTTTTAAATGAGTAAACCAGAAAACATATTTAATGTTAAAATGTTTACATACTGATTTCTCAAAATATCTACCCAAAGACTAAACATGGTAGTTTTGATGAGAAGGAGTTATCACGTCGGTATTTTGAAGTTGTTGCTTTGCTTGAACCAAAACTGAACACATTTATAAAGACAAAACATAGCATTTGATATATTGCAGTTTGTCCGTCCATCCATTAACATTTCAGACAAACATTAAATATTTTTTTAATCAGTTCTTACTTTAACGCACGTTTAAATTGAAGGGATACAGCTTCTTTTTTATTTATATAATTTTCAAATAATGCAATTCCAGAGTTACAGAACTTTGTTCACTTCATAATTTAAGCATGATTGAATCTGTATTGAAGGACATGCATCGTTAGAAACCCACTTATCCACATTTCCATTCATTGCATTGAGTTAAACATTTCTATATAATGCAACCTTCTTAGAACTGATTGAAATTATTCTGGAAAAATGAGGGTTTTTTTAGTTTTCAGTTTTGACTTCTTAAAAAAACTAATTTTGAAAATAAATCTTAGGAAACGTGGACTACTTTTCAACAATACTACCTAGCTTTAAATGTCTGTTGTAAGGTCCGGGGACACAGTTATCCATCTTTGATATTCCATGTCTACAAATAGAGTCCCTCATGTGACAGTGTATAACTTGCATTCTTTTTTTAAACACCATCCAGATTTATTTCCTTATATTTTATGACTACAAAAGTAAGTAGGGGAATGGAATTACTTGTCAAATTGGGACATGAATTTGTATACGACCGCACACATTTGTTGGGGATCATATAATGCTATTATGTCGTCGTCCGACGACACATTTAGTTTCCGGACAATAATTTTAGTTTTAAGTGAATGGATCTCTATGAATTTTTACAAAACGATTCAATTTCACAAAAGGAAGGATGATTTTGGGGGTTGTGGTACCAACAGTTTAGGAAATAGGGGCCGAAAAGGGACAAAAAAACATATTTATTTTTATTTCAAATAGTTTTGAAAAGTTTTAAGAATAGATTTTTAAGGTCTTTTACCACATTTTTTTTGGTGTCAGAAACCTATATTATTTCAAAAATTTGATCACAATCGAAATTCAGACAGCATCAAGCTAAGATATTGTGTCCAAATTTGCCCCAACTGTTCACGGTTCGACCTCTGCGCTCGTATCAGACTGTGCTCAGTAAGCATTTAATTTGGTAAAGTTGGGATTTGGTCCATTTTGAAAAGGCCAATAATTAGGATATCTGAAGCTGTTACACTGAATTATAGACCCTCTCAACCTTCAATTGTCCACATATTGAGTTAGAGCTGATGGATATTTCTATAATTTTGACATAATTTGTCCCAAAAGTGGTATAAAATTGAGAATGGAAATGGGGAATGTGTCAAAGAAACAACAACCCGACCAAATAAAAAACAACAGCAGAGGGTCACCAACAGGTCTTCAATGTAGCGAGAAATTCCCGCACCCGGAGGCGTCCTTCAGCTGGCCCCTAAACAAATATATACTAGTTCAGTGATAATGAACGCCATACTAATTTCCAAATTGTACACAAGAAACTAAAATTAAAATAATACAAGACTAACAAAGGCCAGAGGCTCCTGACTTGGGACAGGCGCAAAAATGCGGCGGGGTTAAACATGTTTGTGAGATCTCAACCCTCCCCCTATACCTTTAACCAATGTAGTAAAGTAAACGCATAACAATACGCACATTAAAATTCAGTTCAAGAGAAATCCGAGTCTGATGTCAGAAGATGTAACCAAAGAAAATAAACAAAATGACAATAATACATAAATAACAACAGACTACTAGCAGTTAACTGACATGCCAGCTCCAGACTTCAATTAAACTGACTGAAAGATTATGATTTCATCATATGAACATCAGGCACAATCCTTCCCGTTAGGGGTTTAGTATCATACCATCATAACATATATGAGAAGAACATAACCCGTGTCATGCCAACAACTGTTTTTTTTAAAATACATTGTAATGTGTTTAGTTCCGATGCAAAGACCTTATCAGACAAAATATGCAATCTTTAATGACTTGACAACAGTATCGTAATTATATCCCTTCTTAATAAGTCTATTCAAAGGTTTTGTAAGTTTCTGATGTGAATACTGACACCTTTGTGCTTTATAAAGAATATTACCATAAAAAATTGGATGTGAAATACCTGAACGTATAAGAAGTCTGCATGTTGAGCTATATTTACGAATGATGTCTTTATACCGATGATAAAATTTAGTAAATGTTTTGACTAGTTTGTGATATCGAAAACCCTACTATACTATACTATACAATTGTTTTTATATAGAACAGGTGTGATTTTTTTAATTTGCATTTTTTTGTTTAAAAGAAATGCACCACGGAATAACTGTGTTCTCGGCCATAAATGATAATTAAAAAAAGCAAGATAGCGATTAGTACAAAAACAAAATCCAAGGGTTGTTCCATAAAATCTTACACAGGACCGCAACTTGAACTTGCAATCATTTTAGTGGTGTGAAATGTTAGTTTGTATACGTTTTAATTGTATGCAGGTCTTAAGCATTGTTACCTTGTTTTTAATATGCCTTCCTTTAACTATGTGTTAATGAAATACTCTGAAGAACAAATACAACGATATAGAATTAACATATACACTGAAACTGTTGTCACTTTTTGACAGAGAATCCAACTTAAAGAAAGACTATTATCATGCAGCTGTTTAAATAAATGAGGTTGATAAAGTATTAATACTTTATCAGCCTCATTTATTTAAACAGCAATTCAGCCAGGTTTTTTAATTAAAGGGTTAACACGACAAAAGACAATGAAAAACCTTTTAAAGTGTAGTATCACAAATATGAAAAATGCAGAATACTTTTTTATACTTTTTTTATGACAGATTTTGTTTCATTTTGCAGTATTCTTGCAATATTGGGTCAATTCCATCCTGACCTATTGTAAGGCTGTATATGCAGGCATTCCAAAGATCTTGTTTGTTGCCACTCACAAGGACAAAGTACCAACGGTGAGTGATCTAATGTTAGATATATAGTAGTAAGTAACTGCCATTTGAAAAACTGCTTCATAAGAGCTCTAATGCTTACATAATGATATTATGCCCATATGTCTAACTTGACCTAACTTCGTGTTAAGCTACACTTTTGAAAGAACAAGACCCTAATTGATTTGTGGGTAATAGACTTAAGATAAGATTACAGGGCAAAAAACTAGAGTAGAACCACTTATAGATAAGAAAATGATATTTGGTTTGCATTTGTATTAATATTCCATTTGATACATCTCATTATCATGGAGATTCTTTGTCGTGTCACTCTCGGTCATGGTCTATTGACTTTGAACAATTGTTCAGTCTAAATGTTAAAGTTTGTATTTTCGTTGCCGTATCACTCTCGGGCATGGTCTTTTGACTATAATACTTGCTCAGTTGAAATGTTTAAATTTAGCATTTAGTGGTACTGCACCAGATGCACGTCCTAACAATAAATGATGTTAGAGGCCAACATATTTGAAATTCCAAAACGTATTACAAATGTTGATGAGTTGGTGAAATCAAAAATCGGAACAGGGAATGCATGAGGACGAATCATGCTTTGTTTTAAAATTAGTTTCTTTTATCAAGAATATCCATATGTTCATGCAAATACCCTCTTGACCTGTTTTAGATCAAATACACTCATGACCTGTTTAAGATTTATTGCCAACTTATTAAATGTGACTTATTTTGTTTACTTGTGTTTCTTTACTAGGTAGGTAAAGTGAATTACCAAACACAAATATCAATAGCAACATGAGCAAGTTTTTCTTTCAAAAGATCCTTTTCATTTTATTTCCCTTTTGGAATGTAAGATTTAACAACTGATAACAGTTTCAGTCTGTTATCTTTGAAAGTATAAGATCTAGGTTAAAAGTGTTAAATTGACCTGTGAGAGAATATGTATGCCATTTGAAAATTTGAGATATTCTCTGTAAAAAACATGAAATTTATGGATTTGATAATACTGTTGTTCCTTTTTTAAGATCATATTTGAATGAAAGAACTTAACAAGTACAAATTGGTAATGCTCATTTCGAAAAACTTTATATAAAGTATGATGTCCCCTAAGGCTCCATATTAGGCCCCCTTCTGTTTATATAATACATAAACGACCTTCCTTTTTATATGAAAAATTGTTGCACTGATTTATATGCCGATGATTCAACTTTACATCTTTCTGGTAATTGTTATCAAACTCTACAGTCAAAGGTACAAGAAGATTTACATGGTGTTGAGGAATGGTGCAATGATAACAATATGTTCATCAATAAAAATAAAACAAAATATATGATTATTGGAACGAAGCAAAGAGCAATGCCACATTACAATGAGAGTTGTTTAACTATTAACAATCAAGTGATACAATCTTCCACATGCGAAAGTCTTTTAGGCATTAAAATTGACCCTTCCCTCACATGGACAAACCAAATTGACGTGATCTGCTCAAAAATATCATCTTGACTATATCTACTATTAAAGATTAAAAAATTTCTAAATCTGGACTGCAGAAAATTATTCTATAATGGTTTTATCTTGCCACTAATTGATTATTGTTGTATAGTGTGGAGTAGTTGTAGCAGTGAGGGTTTAAAAAGGATATTAAAATTACAAAAGAGAGCTGCTAGATTAATACTAGAAACAGACCCTTTCGCTCCTTCTGCGCCCTTATTCAAACACTTAAACTGGTTGACAGTTGAACAGAGAGTAAACTATCACAAGTTTGTGATGACATTTAAGTGCATTAAATAAAGGCAACAGTAGTATACCGCTGTTCAAACTCATAAATCCATGAACAAAAAACAAAATCGGGGTAACAAACTAAAACTGACGGAAACGCATAAATATAAGAGGAGAACAACGACACAACACTACAATGTAACTAACACACACAGAAACGGACCAAGCATCAGACAAAATCCCACGAGAATAACAAATATAACATCAAAACCAAATACATGAATTTTGGATAGACAAGTACCGTGACACGTCTTATCGCAATGTCAATTTACTCTCAAAAATAAGAGAAAACAAACGACGCAACGTTAAATTGTAACACACACAGAAACGAACTATAATATAACAATGGCCATATTCCTGACTTGGTACAGGACATTTTTAAAGGAAAAAATGGTGGGTTGAACCTGGTTTTGTGGCATTCTAAACCTCGCACTTTAATGGCAATGTTAAATATAACATAGAAATGACAACATAATATTACAGGACTACTATACAAATAAATAGGAAAACGTATTAGACAAAGAAACACATGATTAATGAATAACAAAAAGCATCAGGTTTAAAATTTAATACGCCAAAAACGCGCCTCGTCCACACAAGACTTACCAGTGACGCCCAGATATAAAAGATCGAAAGCAAAAAAAAGTACAAAGTTGTACAGCACTGAAGATCAAAAGTTGAAAAAGGTTGTGTCAAATACGGCTAAGTTTGTATGCTTGGGATAAGAACATCCTAATTATTTAGAACAATTAATGCTGTTGCAAACAGTAAATTTTATCAAATGAATATAACAGATATACATAATGAAACTGAAGTATTAACTCATTACATAAAACAAACACGAATACATAATGAATGACCAACACAGAATAGACACACCCGACTCAGTCCAGGCCTCAACGCAGTAAATTATGAAAATGACGTCACATACGACGGCGAAAAGGCATTAAAAATTACGTCACATACGATGGTGAAAAGGCATTGAAAATTTGAACATATGAAATTTCTGAAACAGCAGAAAAATTACGTAACATATGAAAAACTATATCTCAAAAGTAAGATAGAATTAGGATTGATTAAAGATTAAAATAGAACTAAATACTGATATTGCATTTAAACACAATGCATATTGCAATACTTATTAATAGCAATTAACTATAATATGTATATGTGCAGTTTGTTATGAATCCAACTTCAAACTTAAATTATCGTACAGATTATGTTGACCAAAATTAAATCTAATAAATGACGGCGGTGATTAATTTTTGTTTCCATAACACATACAAATAATAGAGAAGACATCAACACATTTGACAAAATCCTATGAGAATTGCAAATATAACATTAAACATTTAAACTAAATACATGAGTTTGGGATAGACAAGTACCGTAACACGTCTTATAGTAATGCGAATTCACACTCAGCAAAACAGTCACAATCGGGAATATGTCACGTTTGGTAATTAAAAGATTAGACGACATAATGACAAACCACAATCTACCATGTGGTAAAAATGTCCTTAGCTAGTTTGGTTAAAACACACATCGTATGGATCCACCAATTCGTGATGGTGTCCATAAAATTTACGGAGTGACAATTGTAATCTGTCCTCCTCATAACTTTGTTGGAGAAGTTTCTGCGTAAGTTGCACACTTCTGTATATGAAGTCCGTATAGTGTGAACAAGCACGTGAATAACGTATCAATTGTGATATGTAACTGACAAGTTTCATTATGTTTCAGACAGAAATCCATACCCCTTGAGAAATGCTGTTCAAGGAAACCTCATACTCCTAAATCAAAAACAGAATTGTTCAAAAAATATTTTATGTATTCTGGATCATTCTTGTGGAATAATTTGCCAATACCGTTAAGAAATATTACAAATGTTAATTCTTTCAAATACAAAATTTATAAAAGATCATTTATTGAAATCAACCTAGCTGTATAGATAATATTATAAACTGATTATGTAATCATGTTTATTTTTCATCACATTTTATCAAGTTGTATTGAACATTATTATCATACTTGACTTTTTATACTAATGTATGCAATGTGTATGTTTGCATTTTATTTGATTTCTCATGATGAGGGCCTCAGGGAAGATTAGTCATTTAGCTAACTGTGTAACCCTCTTAAAATAAAGTATTGTTTTGTTGTTAATCCACCATTGAAGATGCATTTAAATCACCAGGTGTGCGATACAGTATCTTTTATTCTATCAACTTTTTATGTTTAACAGGAGAATGTTGAGACCAGACGTGAAGAGCTTTACAGAGGAATTGAGGATTTGTTTAAAGACCACGAGAGAAAACATCATCTGGTCCTTAGACATCTAATATTTGTCAATGCCAAAGATCAAGCCGACCCAGAAATAGAAGTTCTGAAGAAAACAATAACAGAACTTACATTCGACCACCCATGCTGGGGTGAAAGAATGCCCAATGCTTGTGTTCCACTAGAGCTAGAGATCGCTGAACTAGTGGCAGAAGGAAAACAAATAATGTCGTTGGCTGAAGTTAAAGAATTAAATGCTATCAGCCAGGTGTCTGTCCTGTCCCCTGAGCAGTTGACTGATTTCCTACATTTTCATCATTCTCTGGGGAAGATTGTTTATTTCGATACCCCCCAGCTGAGAGATAATGTAATGATCAACCCTCTTCTAATGGTGGAAGTTATGAGATCTTTTATCACAGGTGTGTATGTATTTTCATTGTGTAGTGAATATATATATTGCAGGTAAAAATGTTCCAATATCCAAAAGGTGTTTACCTACCTTTTATTAGAGCGTGACAGACTGTTTGATAATATTCTATACTTATATTTGTGTTGGTATGTGAGGACTTTTATGTTATATGATTAGTAAAAAGATTAATCTTTTTTTTTATCCACAGTGTTAACAATTGTGAAATGCATGCAATTTTTTAACAGATTTCTGAATGAAAATGTTGTTTTTTAATTGGAAATGTACGGCAGCAGGCAACCGAGGAGTTTACTTAGCTATTTAGATCAAATTTAAATTGTGTGGCGTCACTTTTATTATACTAGAGTTATGTCCCTTTAATTTATAAATGGGTAAATTGCTGAATTTTTTGTTTCCATTTTCTTACTTAAATTTGCCTCAACCAGGGACTTTCTATACTAACGGGACTCGTCTTTATTGATTTTAACTGATTACTCAACCGCCTGTTTAAAACTACCACCCAATAATAAACTTAGTACTGATATACGATGCTAGATCAATATTTAAAGGACGAGAAATCTTTAAAAAAAAACACGAAAAGCAGTTTGCAATGACAAAATGTATAAAATTTCATAAAAACGATTTTTTGTTAAACTTAAACATATAGTAATTTGTAGTTATGAAAAATACTTCGTAAATGTGAAATCATTTGCTATAAAGTCACGTGACATCAGCTACGGCCGAGTTCAGTCTGATAATTTGTATAAATATCGTTATAAGTGACCAGTCCCGTTAGTAAAGAAAGTCCCTGCCTCAACAAAACTTTATGAATTCTATACAAAATTCTTATTACCACAAAACAAAGATCAAGTTTGAATTTTGGTGCCTTCCCTTTTACCGTTCTAGAGTTATGCCTTTTACAAATGGAAAAAATGAGGATTTTTTCGTTTCTGTTCTCCGACTTAAGTTTACTTCAATGCAATTTTATGAAACTTAAATATAATGCTTATTACCAAAAGCAGATCATTTACAAATTTGGGAAGCGTCACTTTTACCGTAATATGCAAGCTGGGGCATCATCTGTGTCCCAAAGACACATTCCCTATTTAGTTTTTTTTCAATTCAAACTGAAACTGATATTTATTAAGTATAAAGGTATTGGTATAACTATAGAACTACATGGTCTCAAAATATAAAACTTTTAGAATGCAAGTAGTTCTAACTCGTTATGAGTTGGTTTCCAACACAATTATGTTTTGAGACAATGTGTAGTTGTTATATATTTAAGCTAAAACTCTTATATCAGACTTTTTTTTATATAGAAAATGAATGTACACATGGTTAGTGTGACAATCATTTTCACTAAACTAGCATACATTATTGTTTAGGGACCAGCTGATGCACACCTCCGGTTGCGAGATTTTTTCGATGTGTTGGTGGCCTTTGGCTGTTTCCTGCATTTTGGTCGGGTAGTTGTCTCTTTAGCGCATTCCATGTTTCTGTTTTCAATTGCTTGCAGGATCAATGCATTTTGACCACAAATGAAACACAATTGCAAAATGGTATAAGTGCCCATATTGATGCCTATTGAAACAAATTATTCATTGTTTCCCCTTTTTGAAATATTTGTCAAAAGATACAACAAGCTTTATACACAGATTTAAATGAAACTTGTATTTTGATGGAAGATGTCATCAATAGTCTGAAATTCTACAGACATTTATTCTCCATGATTATGAAATATCAACTATTCATGTTTAGTTCTCGCATCATGTTGTAACTGCGTTACTTTCTATTTATATTGGGGAACATTTTTCATCCTGAAATCCGAACCTCACCAATGGAGCATGAATTCCTGCTAAATTAAAGCAATAGTTCCAAACGGTGAAGTTGAAAATAATTTTTACGGACACCATCACGAGTTGGTTGACCGTTTTGAAATATTCGTTTCACAGATGATAACGGATATTTTCCTCCTGTCGTATCTATAATCCCGTACCCTTTTCACGAATTTAACCTACCGAATTAAACTTGGTACCACTTTTGAACTAACATGAGCAACACGGTGGGTGCCATATTTGAACCTGGATCTGCTTGCCCCTGCTAAGCAACTGAGATCACCACAAGTTTTTGGTGAGGTTATTGTTGCTTAATCTTTAGTTTTCTATGTTGTGTTCTCTGTACTATTGTTTGTCTGTTTGTCTTTTTCTTTAGACATGGCGATGTCAGTTTATGAGTAAGAATGTCCCTCTAGTATATTTTGCCCCTATTTCATAATATCATATTTGTCTGTTTGTCTTTTTCTTTTTTAGCCATGGCGGTTTAAATGTCCCTCTGGTATATTTTGCCCCTATTTTATCATATCATATTTGTCTGTTTGTCTTTTTCTTTTTTAGCCATGGCGATGTCAGTTTATGAGTTTAAATGTCCCTCTGGTATATTTTGTCCATATTTTATAATATCATATTTGTCTGTTTGTCTTTTTCTTTTTTAGCCATGGCAATGTCAGTTTATGAGTATGAATGTCCCTCTGGTATATTTTGCCCCTATTTCATAATATCATATTTGTCTGTTTGTCTTTTTCTTTTTTAGCCATGGCGATGTCAGTTTATGAGTTTGAATGTCCCTCTGGTATATTTTGCCCCTATTTTATAATATCATATTTGTCTGTTTGTCTTTTTCTTTTTTAGCCATGGCGATGTCAGTTTATGAGTTTAAATGTCCCTCTGGTATATTTTGTCCATATCTTATAATATCATATTTGTCTGTTTGTCTTTTTCTTTTTTAGACATGGCGATGTCAGTTTATGAGTATGAATGTCCCTCTCGTATCTTTCAACCCCTATTTTAATATATAATATCATATTTGTCTGTTTGTATTGTTCTTTTTTAGCCATGGCAATGTCATCCGTTTATGAGTTTGAATGACCCTCTTCTATACTTCGCACCTTTTTTATAATATCATATTTGTCTGTTTGTCTCTTTTCTTTTTTAGCCATGGCGATGTCAGTTTATGAGTTTGAATGTCCCTCTGGTATCTATCGCCCGTATTTAATAATATCATATTTGTCTGTTTTTCTTTTTCTTTTTTAGCCATGGCGATGTCAGTTTATGAGTTTGAATATCCCTCTCGTATCTAATGCCCCTATTTAATAACATCATATTTGTCTGTTTGTCTTATTTTTTTTTAGCCATGGCGATGTCAGTTTATGAGTTTGAATGTCCCTCTGGTATATTTCGTCCCTATTAAATAATATCATATTTGTCTGTTTGTCTTTTTCTTTTTTAGCCATGGCGATGTCAGTTTATGAGTTTGAATATCCCTCTCGTATCTAATGCCCCTATTTAATAACATCATATTTGTCTGTTTGTCTTTTTCTTTTTTAGCCATGGCGATGTCAGTTTATGAGTTTGAATGTCCCTCTGGTATATTTCGTCCCTATTAAATTATATCATATTTGTCTGTTTGTCTTTTTCTTTTTTAGCCATGGCGATGTCAGTTTATGAGTTTGAATGTCCCTCTGGAATATTTCACCCCTATTTTATAACATCATATTTGTCTGTTTGTCTTTTTCTTTTTTACCCATGGCGATGTCGGTTTATGAGTTTGGATGTCCCTCTGGTATATTTCGCCCTTATTTTATATTATCATATTTGTCTGTTTTTCTTTTTCTTTTTTAGCCATGGCGATGTCAGTTCACGAGTATGAATGTCCCTCCGGTATATTTTGTCCCTATTTTATAATATCATATTTGTATGTTTGTCTTTTCCTTTTTTAGCCATGGCGATGTCGGTTTATGAGTTTGAATGTCCCTCTGGTATATTTCGCCCCTTTTTTATAATATCATATTTTTCTGTTTGTCTTTTTCTGTTTTGGCCATGGCGATGTCATCAGTTTAGGAGTTTGAATGACCCTCTTCTATACTTCGCACCTTTTTTATAATATCATATTTGTCTATTTGTCTCTTTTCTTTTTTAGCCATGGCGATGTCAGTTTATGAGTTTGAATGTCCCTCTGGTATCTATCGCCCCTATTTAATAATATCATATTTGTCTGTTTGTCTTTTTCTTTTTTAGCCATGGCGATGTCAGTTTATGAGTTTGAATATCCCTCTCGTATCTAATGCCCCTATTTAATAACATCATATTTGTCTGTTTGTCTTTTTCTTTTTTAGCCATGGCGATGTCAGTTTATGAGTTTGAATGTCCCTCTGGTATATTTCGTCCCTATCAAATAATATCATATTTGTCTGTTTGTCTTTTTCTTTTTTAGCCATGGCGATGTCAGTTTATGAGTTTGAATATCCCTCTCGTATCTAATGACCCTATTAAATAACATCATATTTGTCTGTTTGTCTTTTTCTTTTTTAGCCATGGCGATGTCAGTTTATGAGTTTGAATGTCCCTCTGGTATATTTCGTCCCTATTAAATAATATCATATTTGTCTGTTTGTCTTTTTCTTTTTTAGCCATGGCGATGTCAGTTTATGAGTTTGAATGTCCCTCTGGAATATTTCACCCCTATTTTATAACATCATATTTGTCTGTTTGTCTTTTTCTTTTTTACCCATGGCGATGTCGGTTTATGAGTTTGGATGTCCCTCTGGAATATTTCACCCCTATTTTATAACATCATATTTGTCTGTTTGTCTTTTTCTTTTTTACCCATGGCGATGTCAGTTTATGAGTTTGAATGTCCCTCTGGAATATTTCACCCCTATTTTATAACATCATATTTGTCTGTTTGTCTTTTTCTTTTTTACCCATGGCGATGTCGGTTTATGAGTTTGGATGTCCCTCTGGTATGTTTCGCCCTTATTTTATATTATCATATTTTTCTGTTTGTCTTTTTCTTTTTTAGCCATGGCGATGTCAGTTTACGAGTATGAATGTCCCTCCGGTATATTTTGTCCCTATTTTATAATATCATATTTGTATGTTTGTCTTTTCCTTTTTTAGCCATGGCGATGTCGGTTTATGAGTTTGAATGTCCCTCTGGTATATTTCGCCCCTTTTTTATAATATCATATTTTTCTGTTTGTCCTTTTCTTTTTTGGCCATGGCGATGTCATCAGTTTATGAGTTTGAATGTCCCTCTGGTATATTTCGCCCCTTTTTTATAATATCATTTTTTTCTGTTTGTCCTTTTCTTTTTTGGCCATGGCGATGTCATCAGTTTATGAGTTTGAATGTCCCTCTGGTATATTTCGCCCCTTTTTTATAATATCATTTTTTTCTGTTTGTCCTTTTCTTTTTTGGCCATGGCGATGTCATCAGTTTATGAGTTTGAATGTCCCTCTGGTATATTTCGCCCCTTTTTTATAATATCATATTTTTCTGTTTGTCCTTTTCTTTTTTGGCCATAGCGATGTCATCAGTTTATGAGTTTGAATGTCCCCCTGATATACTTCGCACCTTTTTTATAATATCATATTTGTCTGTTTATCTTTTTCTTTTTCATCAATTGTGATGTCAGTTTATAAGTTTGAATGTCCCTCTGGTATCTATCACCAGTTTTTAATAATATCATATTTGTCTGTTTGACTTTTTCTTTTATAGCCATGGCGATGTCAGTTTATGAGTTTGAATGTCCCTCTGGTATATTTCGCCACTATTTGATAATATCATATTTGTCTGTTTGTCTTTTTCTTTATTAGCCATTGCGATGTCAGTTTATGAGTTTGAATGTCCCTCTGGTATATTTCGCCCCTATTTTATAATATCATATTTGTCTGTTTGTCTTTTTAGCTCACCTGGTCCAAAGGGCCAAGTGAGTTTTTCTCATCACTTTGCGTCCGGCGTCCGTCGTCCGTCGTCGTCCGGCGTTAGCTTTTACAAAAATCTTCTCCTCTGAAACTACTGGGCCAAATCAAACCAAACTTGGCCACAATCATCATTGGGGTATCTAGTTTAAAAAATGTGTGGCGTGACCCGGCCAACAACCAAGATGGCCGCCACGGCTAAAAATAGAACATAGGGGTAAAATGCAGTTTTTGGCTTATAACTCAAAAACCAAAGCATTTAGAGCAAATCTGACGAAGTAAAAATGTTTATCAGGTCAAGATCTATCTGCCCTGTAATTTTCAGATAAATCGGTCAATCGGTTGTTGGGTTGCTGCCCCTGAATTGGTAATTTTGAGGAAATTTTGCTGTTTTTGGTTATTATCTTGAATATTATTATAGATAGAGATAAACTGTAAAGAGCAATAATGTTCAGCAAAGTAAGATCTACAAATAAGTCTACATGATCAAAATGGTCAGTTGACCCGTTTAGGAGTTATTGCCCTTTATAGTCAATTTTTAACCATTTTTCGTTAATTAAAGTAATCTTTTACAAAAATCTTATCCTCTGAAACTTCTGGGCCAAATTAATCTAAACTTAGCCACAATCATCTTTGGGGTATCGAGTTTAAAAAATGTGTGGCGTGACCTGGTCAACCAACCACGATGGCCGCCACGGCTAAAAATTGAACAAAGGGGTAAAATGCAGTTTTTGGCTTATAACTCAAGAACCAAAGCATTTTGAGGAAATCTGACATGGGATAAAAATGTTTATCAGGTCACGATCTATCTGCCCTGAAATTTTATGATGAATCGGTCAATCGGTTGTTGGGTTGCTGCCCCTGAATTGGTAATTTTGAGGAAATTTTGCTGTTTTTGGTTATTATCTTGAATATTATTATAGATAGAGATAAATTGTAAACAGCAATAATGTTCAGCAAAGTAGGATCTACAAATAAGTGAACATGATCAAAATGGTCAGTCGACCCCTTTAGGAGTTATTGCCCTTTATAGTCAATCTTTAACCATTTTTCATAAATCTAAGTAATCTCCACTGAAACTACTAGGCCACAATCATCTTTGGGGTATCTAGTTTGAAAAATGTGTCCGATGACCTGGCCATTCAACCAAGATGGCCGCCACGGCTAAAAATAGAACATAGGGGTAAAATGCAGTTTTTGGCTTATAACTATGAAACCAAAGCATCTAGAGCAAATCTGACAAAGGTTAATTGTTAATCAAGTCAATATCTATCTGCCCTGAATTTTTCAGATGAATTGGACAACAGGTTGTTGGGTTGCTGCCCTCCAATTGGTAATTTTTAAAGAAATTTTGCCGTTTTTGGTTATCTTGAATACTATTATAGATAGCGATAAACTGTAAACAGCAATAATGTTCAGCAAAGTAAGATCTACAAATAAGTCAACATGACCTAAATGGTCAATTGACCGCTTAAGGAGTTATTGCCCTTTATAGTAAATTTTTAACAATTTTCATTAACTTGGTAAATTTATGTAAATTTTTACCAAATATAGTTCTCTGTTACTAATGGGCAAAGTTCATTATAGATATAATTGTAAGAAGCAAAATCGTTCAGTAAAGTAAGAACTTCAAACACATCACCATCACTAAAATACAATTTTGTCATGAATCCATTTGTGTCCTTTGTTTAATATGCACATAGACCAAGGTGAGCGACACAGGCTCTTTAGAGCCTCTAGTTCTTTTTAGCCATAGCGATGTCAGTTTATGAGTTTGAATGTTCCTCTGGTATATTTCGTCCCTATTTTATAATATCATATTTGTCTGTTTGTCTTTTTCTTTTTTAGCCATGGCGATGTCAGTTTATGAGTTTGAATGTCCCTCTAGCATCTTTCGCCCCTATTTAATAATATCATATTTGTCTGTTTGTCTTTTTCTTTTTTAGCCATGGCGATGTCAGTTTATGAGTTTGAATGTCCCTCTGGTATATTTCGTCCCTATTTTATAATATCATATTTGTCTGTTTGTCTTTTTTTTTTAGTCTTTGCGATGTCAGTTTATGAGTATGAATGTCCCTCTGGTATATTTCACCCCTATTTTATAACATCATATTTGTCTGTTTTTTTTTTGTGTTTTTTAGCCATGGCGATGTCGGTTTATCAGTTTGAATGTCCCTCTGGTATATTTCGTCCCTATTTTATAATTTCATATTTGTCTGTTAGTCTTTTTTTTTAGCCATGGCGATGTCAGTTTATGAGGTTGAATGTCCCTCTGGTATATTTCGTCCCTTTTTTATAATATCATATTTGTCTGTTTGTCTTTTTCTTTTTTAGCCATGGCGATGTCAGTTTATGAGTTTGAATGTCCTTCTGGTATATTTCGTCCCTATTTTCTAATATCATATTTGTCTGTTTGTCTTTTTCTTTTTTAGCCATCGCGATGTCAGTTTATGAGTTTGAATGTCCCTCTGGTATATTTCGTCCCTTTTTTATAATATCATATTTGTCTGTTTGTCTTTTTCTTTTTTAGCCATGGCGATGTCAGTTTATGAGTTTGAATGTCCTTCTGGTATATTTCGTCCCTATTTTATAATATCATATTTGTCTGTTTGTCTTTTTCTTTTTTAGCCATGGCAATGTCAGTTTATGAGTTTGAATGTCCCTCTAGCATCTTTCGCCCCTATTTAATGATATCATATTTGTCTGTTTGTCTTATTCTTTTTTAGCCATGGCGATGTCAGTTAATGAGTTTGAATGTCCCTCTGGTATATTTCGTCCCTATTTTATAATATCATATTTGTCTGTTTGTTTTTATTTTTAGTCATTGCGATGTCAGTTTATGAGTTTGAATGTCCCTCTGGTATATTTCACCCCTATTTTATAACATCATATTTGTCTGGTTTTTTTTTTTTTTTTTTTTAGCCATGGCGATGTCGGTTTATGAGTTTGAATGTCCCTCTGGTATATTTCGTCCCTATTTTATAATATCATATTTGTCTGTTTGTTTTTTTTTCTTTTTTAGCCATGGCAATGTCAGTTTATAAGTTTGAATGTCCCTCTGGTATATTTTGCCCTATTTTAAATTATCATATTTGTCTTTTTCTTTTTTAGCCAAAGCTATGGCAGTTAATGAGTTTGAATGTCACTCTGGTATATTTCGCCCCTTTTTTATAATACTATATAAGAATGTTTGTTTTTTTCTTTTTTAGCCATGGCAATGTCAGTTTATAAGTTTGAATGTCCCTCTGGTATATTTTGCCCTATTTTAAATTATCATATTTGTCTTTTTATTTTTTAGCCAAAGCTATTGCAGTTTATGAGTTTGAATGTCCCTCTGGTATATTTTGTCCATATTTAATAATATCATATTTGTTTGTTTGTCTTTTTATTTTTTAGCCATTGCGATGTCAGTTTATGAGTTTGAATGTCCCTCTGGTATATTTCACCCCTATTTTATAACATCATATTTGTCTGGGTTTTTTTTTCTTTTTTAGCCTTGGCGATGTCGGTTTATGAGTTTGAATGTCCCTCTGGAATATTTCGCCCCTATTTTATCATATCATATTTGTCTTTTTGTCTTTTTCTTTTTTAGCCATGGCGATGTCGGTTTATGAGTTTGAATGTCCCTCTGGTATTTATCGCCCCTATTTTATAATATCATATTTGTATGTTTGTCTTTTTCTTTTTAGCCATGGCGATGTCGGTTTATGAGTTTGAATGTCCCTCTGGTATACTTCGCCCCTTTTTTATAATATCATATTTTCTGTTTGTCTTTTTATGTATTGGCCATGGCGATGTCATCAGTTTATGAGTTTGAATGTCCCTCTGGTATACTTCGCACCTTTTTTATTATATCATATTTGTCTGTTTGTCTTTTTCTTTTTTAGCAATCATGATGTCAGTTTATGAGTTTGAATGTCCATCTGGTATATTTCGCCTTTATTTTATAATATCATATTTGTCTTTTTCTTTTTTAGCCATGGCGATGTCAGTATATGAGTTTGAATGTCCCTCTGGTATATTTTGCCCTATTTTAAATTATCATATTTGTCTTTTTCTTTTTTAGCCAAAGCTGTTGCAGTTTATGAGTTTGAATGTCCCTCTGGTATATTTCACCCCTATTTTATAACATCATATTTGTCTGGGTTGTTTTTTCTTTTTTAGTCATGGCGATGTCGGTTTATGAGTTTGAATGTCCCTCTGGTATTTATCGCCCCTTTTTTATAATATCATATTTGTCTGTTTGTCTTTTTCTTTTTTAGCTATGGCGATGTCGGTTTATGAGTTTGAATGTCCCTCTGGTATTTATCGCCCCTTTTTTATAATATCATATTTGTCTGTTTGTCTTTTTCTTTTTTAGCAATCACGATGTCAGTTTATGAGTTTGAATGTCCATCTGGTATAATTCGCCTCTATTTTATAATATCATATTTGTCTATTTGTCTTTTTCTTTTTTAGCCATGGCGATGTCAGTTTATAAGTTTGAATGTCCCTCTGGTATACTTCGCCCCTTTTTTATAATATCATATTTTTCTGTTTGTCTTTTCTGTTTTGGCCATGGCGATGTCATCAGTTTATGAGTTTGAATGTCCCTCTGGTATACTTTGCACCTTTTTTATAATATCATATTTGTCTGTTTGTCTTTTTCTTTTTTAGCAATCACCATGTCAGTTTATGAGTTTGAATGTCACTCTGGTATATTTCGCCCCTATTTTAAATTATCATATTTGTCTTTTTCTTTTTTAGCCAAAGCTATGGCAGTTGATGAGCTTGAATGTCCCTCTGGTATATTTCGCCCCTATTTTATAATATCATATTAGTCTGGGTTTTTTTCTTTTTACTTTGCACCTTTTTTATAATATCATATTTGTCTGTTTGTCTTTTTCTTTTTAGCCATTGCGATGTCAGTTTATAAGTTTGAATGTCCCTCTGTTATCTATCGCCCGTTTTTAATAATATCATATTTGACTCTTTGTCTTTTTCTTTTTTTAGCCATGGTGATGTCAGTTTATGAGTTTGAATGTCCCTCTGGTATATTTCGCCCCTATCATATAATATCATATTTGTCTGTTTGTTTATTTTTATTTTTTAGCCATTGCGATGTCAGTTTATGAGTTTGAATACCCCTCTGGTATTTTTCGTCCCTTTTTTATAATATCATATTTGTCTGTTTGTTTTTTTCTTTTTAGCCATGGCAATGTCAGTTTATAAGTTTGATTTTCCCTCTGGTATATATCGCCCGTTTTTAATAATATCATATTTGTCTGTTTGACTTTTTCTTTTTTAGCCATGGTGATGTCAGTTTATAAGTTTGAGTGTCCCTCTGGTATATTTCGCCCCTATCATATAATATCATATTTGTCTGTTTGTCTTTTTCTTTTTTAGCCAAAGCTATGGCAGTTTATGAGTTTGAATGTCACTCTGGTATATTTTGCCCCTATTTTATAATATTATATTAGTATGTTTGTTTTTTTTTCTTTTTTAGCCATCGCGATGTCAGTTTATGAGTGTATATGTCCCTCTGGTATTTATCGCCCCTATTTTATAATATCATATTTGTCTGTTTGTCTTTTTCTTTTTTAGCCATGGCGATGTCGGTTCATGAGTTTGAATGTCCCTCTGGTATACTTCGCCCCTTTTTTATAATATCATATTTGTCTGTTTGTCTTTTTCTTTTTTAGCAATCACGATGTCAGTTTATGAGTTTGAATGTCCATCTGGTATATTTCGCCTCTATTTTATAATATCATATTTGTCTATTTGTCTTTTTCTTTTTTAGCCATGGCGATGTCAGTTTATAAGTTTGAATGTCCCTCTGGTATACTTCGCCCCTTTTTTATAATATCATATTTTTCTGTTTGTCTTTTTCTGTTTTGGCCATGGCGATGTCATCAGTTTATGAGTTTGAATGTCCCTCTGGTATACTTTGCACCTTTTTTATAATATCATATTTGTCTGTTTGTCTTTTTCTTTTTTAGCAATCACCATGTCAGTTTATGAGTTTGAATGTCACTCTGGTATATTTCGCCCCTATTTTAAATTATCATATTTGTCTTTTTCTTTTTTAGCCAAAGCTATGGCAGTTGATGAGTTTGAATGTCCCTCTGGTATATTTCGCCCCTATTTTATAATATCATATTAGTCTGGTTTTTTTTCTTTTTACTTTGCACCTTTTTTATAATATCATATTTGTCTGTTTGTCTTTTTCTTTTTAGCCATTGCGATGTCAGTTTATAAGTTTGAATGTCCCTCTGTTATCTATCGCCCGTTTTTAATAATATCATATTTGTCTGTTTGTCTTTTTCTTTTTTTAGCCATGGTGATGTCAGTTTATGAGTTTGAATGTCCCTCTGGTATATTTCGCCCCTATCATATAATATCATATTTGTCTGTTTGTTTTTTTTTATTTTTTAGCCATTGCGATGTCAGTTTATGAGTTCGAATACCCCTCTGGTATTTTTCGTCCCTTTTTTATAATATCATATTTGTCTGTTTGTTTTTTTCTTTTTAGCCATGGCAATGTCAGTTTATAAGTTTGATTTTCCCTCTGGTATCTATCGCCCGTTTTTAATAATATCATATTTGTCTGTTTGTCTTTTTCTTTTTTAGCCATGGTGATGTCAGTTTATAAGTTTGAGTGTCCCTCTGGTATATTTCGCCCCTATCATATAATATCATATTTGTCTGTTTGTCTTTTTCTTTTTTAGCCAAAGCTATGGCAGTTTATGAGTTTGAATGTCACTCTGGTATATTTTGCCCCTATTTTATAATATTATATTAGTATGTTTGTTTTTTTTTCTTTTTTAGCCATCGCGATGTCAGTTTATGAGTGTATATGTCCCTCTGGTATTGATCGCCCCTATTTTATAATATCATATTTGTCTTTTTCTTTTTAGCCATGGCGGTGTCAGTTGATGAGTTTGAATGTCCCTCTGGTATACTTCGCCCCTTTTTTTAAATATCACATTTTTCTGTTTGTCTTTTTCGGTTTTGGCCATAGTGATGTCATCAGTTTATGAGTTTGAATGTCCCTCTGGTTTACTAGCACCTTTTTTATAATATCGTATTTGTCTGTTTGTCTTTTTCTTTTTTAGCCATGGCGATGTCAGTTTATAAGTTTGAATGTCCATCTGGTATATTTCGCCTTTATTTTGTAATATCAAATTAGTCTGTTTCTTTTTTAGCCATGGCAATGTCAGTTTATGAGTTTGAATGTCACTCTAGTATATTTTGCCCCTATTTTATAATATCTTATTTGTCTGTTTGTTTTTTTCTTTTTTAGCCATGGCGATGTCAGTTTATAAGTTTGAATGTCCCTCTGGTATATTTTGCCCTATTTTAAATTATCATATTTGTCTTTTTCTTTTTTAGCCAAAGCTATGCCAGTTAATGAGTTTGAATGTCCCTCTGGTATATTTCGCCCCTATTTTATAATATTATATTTGTCTGTTTGTCTTGTTCTAAATTAGCCATGGTGATGTTAGTTTGTGAGTTCGAATGTCCCTCTGGTATATTTTGCCCTATGTTATAATATCATATTTGTCTTTTTCTGTTTTAGCCATGGCTATGTCAGTTTATGAGTTTTAATGTCCTTCTGGTATATTTCGCCCTTATTTTATAATATTATATTTGTCTGTTTGTCTTTTTCTATATTAGCCATGGTGATGTTAGTTTATGAGTTTGAATGTCCATCTGGTATATTTTGCCCTATGTTATAATATCATATTTGTCTTTTTCTTTTTTAGCCATTGCAATGTCAGTTTATGAGTATGAATGTCCCTCTGGTATATTTTGCCCCTATTTCATAATGTCATAGGTATATTTATGAGTATGAATGTCCCTCTAGTATATTTCGCCCGTATTTTATAATATCATATTTGTCTGTTTGTCTTTTTCTTTATTAGTCATGGTGATGTCAGTTTATGAGTTTGAATGTCCCTCTGGTATATTTAGCCCCTATTTCATAATATCATATTTGTCTGTTTGTCTTTTTCTTTTTAGCTCACCTGGCCCGAAGGGCCAAGTGAGCTTTTCCCATCACTTTTCGTCCGTCGTCCGTCGTCCGTCGTCGTCCGTCGTCCGTCGTCCGTCGTCCGTCGTCGTCCGTCGTCGTTAACTTTTACAAAAATCTTCTCCTCTAAAACTACTGGGCCAAATTAAAATAAACTTGGCCACAATCATCATTAGGGTATCTAGTTTAAAAAATTTGTGGCGTGACCCGGCCAACCAACCAAGATGGCCGCCATGGCTAAAAATAGAACATAGGGGTAAAATTGGTTTTTTGGCTTATAACTCAAAAACCAAAGCATTTAGAGCAAATCTGACATCGGATAAAATTGTTTATCAGGTCAAAATCTATCTGCCCTGATATTTTCAGATGAATCGAACAACCCGTTGTTAGGTTACTGCCCCTGAATTGATAATTTTAAGGAAATTTTGCTGTTTTTGGTTATTATCTTGAATATTATTATAGATAGAGATAAACTGTAAACAGCAATAATGTTCAGCAAAGTAAGATTTACAAATAAGTCAACGTGACCGAAATGGTCAGTTGACCCCTTTAGGAGTTATTGCCCTTTTTAGTCCATTTTTAACCATTTTTCGTAAATCTTAGTTATCTTTTACAAAAATCTTCTCCTCTGAAACTACTGGGACAAATTAATCCAAACTTGGCCACAATCATCATTGGGGTATATAGTTTAAAAATGTGTGGCGTGACCCGGCCAACCAACCAAGATGGCCGCCATGGCTAAAAATTGAACATAGGGGTAAAATGGGGTTTTTGGCTTATAACTCAAAAACCAAAGCATTTAGAGCAAATCTGACATGCGTAAAATTGTTTGTCAGGTCAAGTTCTATCTGCCCTGAAATTTCAGATGAATCAGACAACATGTTGTTGGGTTGCTGCCCCTGAATAGGTATTTTAAGGAAATTTTGCTGTTTTTGGTTATGATCTTGAATATTATTATAGATAGAGATAAACTGTAAACAGCAATAATGTTCAGCAAAGTAAGATTTACAAATAAGTCAACATGATCGAAATGGTCATTTGACCCCCTTAGGAGTTATTGTCTTTTTCTAGTCAATTATTAACAATTTTAATATGACGTGCTTCTTTCGCTTTGTAAACAACACTGTGATAAAATTCTCGATATGGGCCGTGATATTCGTTAATTTTATCCCTCGCTAACGCTCAGGATAAAATTCGAATATCACGGCCCAGGCCATGTGTAAAATTCCAATAATTTATGGCTTCCATGAATTATTTCTTAATTTTCATAAAATTTGTAAATTTTTATTAACATTTTACCCTGAAACTACTGGGCCAAGTTTATTATTGATAGAGATAATTGTAAGCAGCAAGACTGTTTAGTAAAGTAAGATGTACAAACACATTACTATCACCAAAACACAGTTTTGTCATGAATCCATCTGCTTCCTTTGTTTAATATTCACATAGACGGTCGGAGACCACAATTGTCGTCCCTTGATTTTCGTTGTTCACGAATATAGTCCCTAGTGTTGACAGTGGGTTACTTGCCATTAATTTTTATACCCCTTTCAAATTTATTTCTCCATGTTTAATGCCTCAAATTGCAAGTAGGGGGTGAAATTACACTGTAAAAAAATTTGGGTCCAGAATTTTAAAGGAAAGTAGTGATTTGGTCCAGGTGAAAAAGGTTGAAAATTAGCACTTCGGAAGCTGTCAAAAGATTTCAAGACGCCCTAAACATAAAATTGTCCATATTTTGAGTTAGAGCCGATGAAGTTTTCTATAATTTTAATATAATTTGTCCCAAAAGTAGTACAACACACTGTAAAAGTTTCTTTGAGAAAGCGCAGGTGCGATTTGTTTTATTTTCATTTATGTTCTAAAAGAAATGCACTACGAAATAATTGTGGTCTCGGACCAGACCAAGGTGAGCGACACAGGCTCTTTAGAGCCTCTAGTTTAGCCATGGTGATGTCAGTTTATGAGTTTGAATGTCCCTCTGGTATATTTAGCCCCTATTTCATAATATCATATCTGTCTGTTTGTCTTTTTCTTTTTTAGCCATGGCTATGTCAGTTTATGAGTTTGAATGTCCCTCTGGTATATTTCTTCCCTATTTCATAATATCATATTACTTTGTTTGTCTTTTTCTTTTTTAGCCATGGTGATGTCAGTTTATGAGTATGAATGTCCCTCTGGTATATTTCGCCCCTATTTTATAATATCATACTCGTCTTTTTGTCTTTTTCATTTTTAGACATGGCGATGTCAGTTTATGAAATTGAATGTCCCTCTAGGATATTTCGCCCCTATTTTATAATATCATATTTGTCTGTTTGTATTTTTCTTTCTCAGCCATGGCTATGTCAGTTTATGAATTTGAATGTCCCTCTGTTATATTTCGCCCCTATTTTATAATATCACATTTGTCTTTTTGTCTTTTTCATTTTTAGACATGGCGATGTCAGTTTATGAGATTGAATGTCCCTCTAGGATATTTCGCCCATATTTTATAATATCATATTTGTCTGTTTGTATTTTTCTTTCTTAGCCATGGCTATGTCAGTTTATGAGTTTGAATGTCCCTCTAGGATATTTCGCCCCTATTTCATAATATCATATTTGTCTTTTTGTTGTTTCTTTTTGAGCCATGGCAATGTCAGTTTATTAGTTTGAATGTCCCTCTGGTATATTTCGCCTCTATTTTATAATATCATATTTGTCTGTTTGTTTTTTTCTTTTTTATCCATGGCAATGTCAGTTTATGAGTTTGAAATCTGGTATATTTCGCCCCTATTTTATAATATCATATTTTTCTGTTTGTCTTTTTCTTTTTTAGCCATTGCAATGTCAGTTTATGAGTTTGAATGTTCCTCTGGTATAATTCTTCCCTATTTTATAATATCATATTTGTTTGTTTGTCTTTTTCTTTTCCAGCCATGGCGATGTCAGTTTTTGAGTTTGAATGTCCCTCTGGTATATTGCGCCCCTATTTTATAATATCATATTTGTCTGTTTGTTTTTTTCTTGTTTAGCCATGGTGATGTCAGCTTATGAGTTTGAATGTCCCTCTGTTATATTTCGCCCCTATTTTATAATATCATATTTGTCTTTTTGTCTTTTTCTTGTTTAGCCATGGCAATGTCAGTTTATGACTTTGAATGTCCCTCTGGTATATTTCAACCCTATTTTATAATATCATATTTGTCTGTTTGTCTTTTTCTTGTTTAGCCATGGCAATGTCAGTTTATGAGTTTGAATGTCCCTCTGGTATATTTCACCCCTTTTTTTAGCTCACCTGTCCCGAAGGGACAAGTGAGCTTATGCCATCACTTGGCGTCCGTCGTCGTCCGTCGTCTGTCGTCGTCGTAAACTATTTCAAGAATCTTCTCCTCTGAAACTACTGGGCCAAATACTTTCAAACTTTAACTGAATGTTCCTTAGGGTATCTAATTTATAAATTGTATCCGAAGTTTTGATCTATCAACAAACATGGTCGCAATTGCTAAAATTAGAACATAGGGGTCAAATGCAGTTTTTGGCTTAGGTTGTTAGGTTGCTGCCCCTGAATTGGTAATTTTAAGGAAATTTTGCTGTTTTTGGTTATTATCTTGAATATTATTATAGATAGAGATAAACTGTAAACAGGAATAATGTTCAGCAAAGTAAGATTTACAAATAAGTCAACATGACGGAAATGGTCAGTTGACCCCTTTAGGAGTTATTGCCTTTTATAGTCAATTTTTAACCATTTTTCGTAAATCTTAGTAATCTTTTACAAAAATCTTCTCCTCTGAAACTACTGGGCCAAATACTTCCAAACTTTAACTGAATGTTCCTTAGGGTATTTAGTTTGTAAATTGTATCCGAAGTTATGATCTATCAACAAACATGGTCGCCATTGCTAAAATTAGAACATAGGGGCCAAATGCAGTTTTTGGCTTATAACTCAAAAACCAAAGCATTTAGAGCAAATCTGACGTTGGGTAATATTGTTTATCAGGTCAATTTCTATCTGCCCTGAAATTTGCAGATGAATCAGACAACCTGTTGTTGGGTTGCTGCCCCTGAATTGATAATTTTAAGGAAATTTTGCTGTTTTTGTTTATTATCTTGAATATAATTATAGATAGAAATAAACTGTAAACAGCAATAATGTTCAGCAAAGTAAGATCTTCAATTGAGTCAATTTGACCAAAATTGTCAATTGACCCCTTAAGGAGTTATTGCCCTTTAAAGACTTTTTTCACAATTTGTTCATCATGTTGACTTACTTTTAAAAATCTTCTCCTTTGAAACTGCTGTATCAATTTCAGCCAAACTTAGGCTAAATGAGTTTCAGAGTATCTAGTTTGAATTTTATATTTAATTTCCTTGTATGTCAAGAAACATAGCTCCTATAGCTAAAATAGAACATAGGAGAAAATGATTATTTTTTTTGGCTTTTGAAGAAAATAGGACGATCCAAATAACATTTAAATAAATTGAAAAGCCAAAATAATCATTGATGAGAGATTTAACCAAAAGAATTAAGGTGAGCGATTCAGGCTCTTGAGAGCCTCTTGTATAATATCATATTTGTCTGGTTTTTTTTTTCTTGTTTAGCCATGGCGATGTCAGCTTATGTCCCTCTGTTATATTTCGCCCCTATTTTATAATATCATATTTGTCTTTTTGTCTTTTTCTTGTTTAGCCATGGCGATGTCAGTTTATGAGTTTGAATGTCCTTCTGGTATATTTCGCCCCTTTTTTATAATATCATATTTGTCTTTTTGTCTTTTTCTTGTTTAGCCATGGCGAGATCAGTTTATGAGTTTGAATGTCCCTCAAGTATATTTCGCCCCTTTTTTATAATATCATATTTGTCTGTTTGTCTTTTTCTTGTTTAGCCATGGCAATGTCAGTTTATGAGTTTGAATGTCCCTCTGGTATATTTCACCCCTATTTTATAATATCATATTTGTCTTTTTGTCTTTTTCTTGTTTAGCCATGGCGAGATCAGTTTATGAGTTTGAATGTTCCTCAGGTATATTTCGCCCCTATTTTATAATATCATATTTGTCTGTTTGTCTTTTCCTTTTTTAGCCATGGCGATGTCAGTTTATGAGTTTGAATGTTCCTCATGTATATTTCGCACCTATTTTATAATATCATATTTGTCTGTTTGTCTTTTTCTATTTTAGCCATGACGATGTCAGTTTATGAGTTTCAATGTCCCTCTGGTATATTTCACCCCTATTTTATAATATCATATTTGTCTGTTTGTGTTTTTCTTTGTTAGACATGGCGATGTCAGTTTATGAGTATGAATGTCCCTTTGTTATATTTCGCCCCTATTTTATAATATCATATTTGTCTGTTTGTCTTTTCCTTTTTAGCTCACCTGGCCTAAAAGGCCAAGTGAGCTTTTCTCATCACTTGGCGTCCGTCGTCGTCCGTCGTCCGTCGTCCGTCGTCGTCGTTAACTTTTACAAAAATCTTCTCCTCTGAAACTACTGGGCCAAATTAAACCAAACTTGGCCACAATCATCATTGGGGTATCTAGTTTAAAAAATGTGTCCGGTGACCCGGCTAACCATCCAAGATGGCCGCCATGGCTAAAAATAGAACATAGGGGTAAAATGCAGGTTTTGGCTTATAACTCAAAAACCAAAGCATTTAGAGCAAATCTCACATGGGGTAGAATTGTTAAACAGGTGAAGATCTATCTGCCCTGAAATTTTCAGATGAATCGGATAACCCGTTGTTGGGTTGCTGCCCCTGAATTAGTAATTTTAAGGAAATTTTTCTGTTTTTGGTTATTATCTTGAATATTATTATAGATAGAGATAAACTGTAAACAGCAATAATGTTCAGCAAAGTAAGATTTACAAATAAGTCAACATGACTGAAATGGTCAGTTGACCCCTTTAGGAGTTATTGCCCTTTATAGTCAATTTTTAACCAATTTTCGTAAATCTTAGTAATCTTTTACAAAAATCTTCTCCTCTGAAACTACTGGGCCAAATTAATCCAAACTTGGCCACAATCATCTTTTGGGTTAGTAGTTTGAAAAATGTGTCCGGTGACCCGGCCATCCAACCAAGATGGCCACCATGGCTAAAAATAGAACATGGGGTAAAATGCAGTTTTTGGCTTATAACTCAAAACCCAAAGCATTTAGAGCAAATCTGACATGGGGTAAAATTGTTTATCAGGTCAACATTTATCTGCTCTGAAATTTTTAGATGAATCGGACAACCCGTTGTTGGGTTGCTGACCCTGAATTGTTAGTTTTAAGGAAATTTTGCTGTTTTTGGTCATTATCTTGAATTTTATTATTGATAAAGATAAACTGTAAACAACAATAATGTTCAGCAAAGTAAGATTTACAAATAAGTCAACATGACCGAAATGGTCAATTGACCCCCTTAGGATTTATTGTTCTTTATAGTCAATTTTTAACAATTTTAATAAAATTTGTAAATTTTTACTAACATTTTCCACTGAAACTAATGGGCCAAGTTCATTTTAGATAGAGATAATTTTAAGCAGCAAGAATGTTCAGTAAAGTAAGATGTTCAAACACATCACCATCACCAAAACACAATTTTGTCATGAATCCATCTGCTTCCTTTAATATTCACATAGACCAAGGTGAGCGACACAGGCTCTTTAGAGCCTCTAGTTTAGCCATGGCGATGTCAGTTTATGAGTTTGAATGTTCCTCAGGTATATTTTGCCCCTATTTTATAATATCAAATATGTCTGTTTGTCTTTTTCGTATTTAGCCATGGTGATGTAAGTTTATGAGTTTGAATATCCCTCTGGTATATCTCGCCCCTATTTTATAAATATCATACTTCATGTAGTTGTCAATAGAAAAAACCACATTCAGTGTGTTTAACATAATTGTCTTCTTTATATATACGATCACAGCTTGGGAACTTACCTCAAAATTAATATACTACCCATCGAAAAGGAATGTATTTAATCAAAGTAATCATGGTAATAGACATTCAAAATATTTGTTTACTTCATGTACTTAGAATAAATAGTAACTGAGGAGTAAACTCTATGTGCTAAAAGCTGGAAAATAAAAATCTGAACGACAGTATTTGACTGACAAGATGTCATCATGGATGACTGTCATGCCTCATTCTTAGTGTTTCTTCTACAGATAACATAATTATAGAAACCATGCAAACATTTGAAAACTAGCAGTTTTCCCTCAGCACATGTAAGCCTTGTTTCAAATAATTTTCTTCCAAATGGGAAATGATTCAACTTTGATCATCAAATCCTGTTATAACAGACTAGACAGAAAAATAATGTGTTCTAATACAAAAGACATTTAATTGAAATATTAGGATGAATTGTTTTTTCCAGTGATGATCTAAGTGAGCGATACAAATTGTTTTATCATGTAGCTTTTATAGACCGGTATTACCTCATAATATAAACTATATTTTAAGTCTGATAACATATTCTTTATTTCATTTTTATAGATGTTGCATTTTGGCCCAAAGAAAATAAAACAAGGAAAACCTTTCAAAAGATGTCTGAAAATGGAATGATACAAAAAATAGACCTCTACCAGATTTGGGAACAAGAAGAATTCCGTCAGATTTTACCATTTAAAGAGTACATATTTGATATGCTGATACATCTAGATATCGTATCCGAACAACGGAGATATGATACAAAAACAGGAAGTCGTCTACCAATAGAAAACTTCTTTGTACCCTGTATGCTTACACAAAGAAATAATACAGATTACTTGACACAAGAATGTACACCAGAGAGGACTGTAAAATTGGCCTTTGTTTTCAAAGGAACCATCATACCTCCAGCCTTACCAAACCGTCTAATATGTGCATGTCTGAGTATGTGGACATTAAAAGAATACCAAGGACAGAAACTTATGTTTTCTGGGTTTGTTGGGTTATCATTTGATAAAGAGCATGATATTGTTGTCTGTGTAGAAGGAAATAAGATCTTACTGTACCTTGTCCACAAGCGCTCCAAGGGCCTAATAATACCTGATATAGCCACCAGTGTCCGGGATTGTTTGTTTGTTACTTTGGAGAGAATATCTGAATTTTATCAGTCAACTATCCATTGTAAAGCCAACAACAAGTTACCATTCCTCACTGAGTATTCCTGCTCAAAACTAAACTGTTTTACTCCAGAAGAAAATATGGTTGTAGATACAGCGGAATGTCTTTGCGAACATGGTGAAAACATTAAACACAACTGGAGAGTTTGGAATCAGAAACTGGTATGTACTTTACTTTAATTATGTTCATATTGAATAATTCTTATGATGCACAAAAGACAGATATTTATGGACATGATATAGTTGGTTTGTTTCTTTATAAAGAAATAAATTAAAAAAAAAAAACAAATACAAAAATACCGAACTCCAAGGAAAATTCAGAATGGAAAGTCCCCTATCAAATCGCAAAATTTAAAGCTGAAACATAAAAGAAAAAAAAATACAAGGACAATTTTATTCATCAGTATGATAAACAATCATTTTTTTTCAACTCTAGCTTTCTATCTGTTAATTTTTCGTAACTTTTTCGAGTATAATTATAGCAATCCCAGTGTAGCAATTATTTGATAAAACCCCTAATCAATGTGCTGCAATTCACAGACACAGTGTAATGAATAGTATACATTAGACGCAGACATATTGAGCAGAATGATGTTTAAATCTCGAAAATTCATTTACAACTTACAAACTGAAGTAAAAAACACAAAACTGAGAGAATCTTTCGAACTACAAAAAGAGACCAGTTGCTATACATGATGATGTTCTTCTGTTATGCCAACACCAACCACCATGCAAATTTACACTTACTCAAAATGTCATAATAGGTAGGACAACACAATCAGTGTATTTAAAGGTCGCAGAACAAACCATACAATGACCCCAAAAAAGTCAGATAAAGGTATTTGTGGTAGTCTCATTGGTGTAACTTTGTAATTCAAAATATTATGATTAATATGAAAACAAGAAGATGTTGTATGATTGCCAATGAGAAAGCTCTCCACCAGAGATCAAATGACAAAGTCGCAACGCTAGGTCATGGTATGGCATTCACTAATCAGAAAAACCCACACCATATATTCAACTATAAAAGGCCCTGAAATGACAATTGTAAATCAATTCAAAAGTGAAAACTAACGCACTGATTCATGCATAAAACAAAGAACGAAAAAAGTAGGATGTACACCCAACAAATTACAACAACGAAAATACAGGCTCCTGACTTGGGACAGGCACATACAAATTGTGGCTTGATTAAACTTGATAAAACTTGTTCAACATAGTTTGGTAATCAACACTAGTATAACATTATACTAACATATAACTTAAAAGAAGATTCTCTGTTTTGTTTCTTGGTATGTTAGCCGGATGACGTTAGCTACAAATACTTTGTAAAAAAGTTTTTTTCCTTATAGGAACAAATGCAGTGTGATCCTAGTTGTCCAGGTAAATGTATCGACTATTTCTTTTTCTGTTAAAAGATCTCAAAAATATCATAATTCCTTCTCAAGTAAAATATGTTTCTTAGAAGTATATTTCATTTCCATTTAAGTTATATTGCGAGCTGATAACATAAATACAAAACGTAAGTAAGATTCACAATAATCCAGTTCTAAACATTTGTGGAATTGAAATGTGTATCGGCTATCTTTGTGTTCCATTACCACAAAAAAAATCGTTACTGATGAGTCTTTTGTAGACGAAACACACGTCTGTCGTAAATCCCAAAATAATCCTGGTATTTTTGATGAGTTTATATGTATGATATATATATATAAGAGTTGACTAGCATATAAACCTTTACTGTTTTTGTCATGATTTCACTACTCCATGTTGGTTCAAAGTTGGTTGGCTTGCTTGCCAATATTGTTAGGATGTTTACTAAAAAGTAAAATCACAAAAATGCTAAACTCCAAGGAAAATTCAAAATGGAGAGTCTCTAATCAAATGGCAAAATCAAATGCTAAAACCCATCAAACGAATGGACAACAAATGTCATATTCCTGACTTAGTACAGACATTTTCAAATGTAGAAAATGGTGGATTAAATCATGTTTTATAGTGCATAAAAATGCATCGTTATGTTTTTGTATATAACTTGATATGATAAAACAAGGCATATTTATTAATAAGGGAGTTAACTCATGTACAGTTTGGATGTGATTTTTTTTTCATCAGTGACGCTCGATTCTAAAAAAGTTTATCAGGCCAAATAAAGTTCAACGTTGGAGAGCATTGTTGTAGAAATTGGTGTTTTATAAGCGTATAATTTGAAACATTGAACTGCATGTATGTCTTAAGATAAAGGTAACTGAAAATTGCTTAGTTATAGAGTGTTTAGATTTTATAGGTAGATGTAAAAAATGGTTTGCAATGTTGTCAACATCAATACTTTAGTAGGTATAAAGGTAACACATTAGTCATATTATAAAAGCTGTTTGACAAACGCAAGTAAAAATAGTTATATAATTCTAACATGCCTTACTCATGTTTTCATAACGATCGTAATACTATAAAATGCAGAATCATTTCATAGTTCTCATTGAAACATAGATTATGAAATAACTAGTTTGATAATAAATGAAATACAAATTTAAATGTATCAATTTGAGTATCATGATTTTAAACTCTAAATCAGCATTTCTTGACAAAACCTTCACATTTATTTTAGAGCAAATTATATTTTTTATATTTTTATACGAGTGCAAAAAAAATGGGATCGTAAAATGCTATCATGTCCTCATCGGCGTCATTACCTGCGTTGTCGTCATCCGACGACATTTCGTTTGTCAATAACTTAAGTTTAATTGTATGGATCTCTTTGAAATTTAAGCAACAGGTTCAATACCACAACAGGAAAGTTGGGATGGGTTATGGGGGTGATGGTCCCAACCGTTTAGGAATTAGGTTAAAAATTGTCCCCAAACAAGCATTTTTCTAGTTTTAGAAGAATAAAAGAGGGACGAAAGATACCAAAGGGACAGTCAAACTTGTGTATAAGTATTTTGATTGCTCTGAAATTGTACCCCAAGGTTCCATACCACAAGTTGAAGATTGGGATTCATGTTGGGGGTAATTGCCCTAGCTGTTTAGGAATTTAGGGTCAAAGGGGTCTAAAGCAAGCATTTTCTAGTTTTCAGACAATAATGCTTTTTTTAGTATGTATTGATGTCTCTTAAACTGTACCACATTTAGTAAAAAGTAAAGTATTTTTTCAAATATTATTTTTCTGGAATTAGGGGGGGGGGAGTTTAAAAAAGGGGGACAATTTGAATGCTCCCATCGTAGCGGAAAAGACATTAAGTTTTACACTTGTCCGTCTGTACGTAAAACTACGTTTACTTCCCAAAATTGGTTTTCGTTCTCTTACTTTAGTTTGCCTCTGTAAAATGTTATGTAATTTATACACAATTTTTGTTACCACAAAACACAGATCAAATTTGAATTTTGGTGGCATCACTTTTACTGTTCTAAAGTTATGCCCTTTTCAAATAGAAAAATTGCTGAATTTTTCGTTTTCGTTCTCCAACTTTTATAGTTTGCCTCAACCGAATGTTATGAAACTTATACATATTGCTTATTACTACAAACTACAGATCAAGTTTTAATTTTGGTGGTGTCACTTTTACTGTTCTAGAGTTGTGCCCTTTTACAAATAGAAAAATTGCTGAATTTTTCGTTTCCGTTCTCCAACTTTAGTTTGCCTCAACCAAATGTTATGAAACTTTTACATGATGATTATTACTACAAACTACAGATCAAGTTACAAATGTGGTGGTGTCACTTTTACTGTTCTAGAGATATGCAGTTTTATCATTTTTGTGTTTAGTGTTTAGGTTGTTTTTTTGTGTGGCTCATAGGACACAATGTCCATTGTGAGATTTCCCATCACTTGGCACTATTTGTTTATCCTCGTCTGTTTGTAAACAACTGGGTCAGGTTAAATCAAACCTCACCACACTCATCATTGGGGTATCTAGTTTAAACAAATTATATGTGGTTATCTTCCATTCATAAAGTTATCGTACAAAATTACTACGCACGTTATAGAAATGTCACTAACCATGCGTTTAATACTTCGATGAAATTACAGACTTTGTTATGTATTAGGGCCTTCTTTAGTTGCTGATTGATACTTATAAACTCAACTCTGTAAACAGATTGTATAATAATAAATATAAGCAAAATGATCAAGGTTACTTCTCTGGACAGTGTCAAATATCATAATGACCATTTGCGTTATTAAAAAATAATGACCGGTCATTCTCAGGAATTAAAAAGTAAATAGACCATTTTGCTGGATTTATTTTATATAGACTCCTGTCAGGTTTAATTCTTTTACATGTTTGACAAAAGTTACAATAAACATTAACTAGGCAGCAAATGCTTTCACAGCCTTACATGCTTTGATTACTAGTTTGATGTGGTATCATTTGGAGTATGAAATAGACAGAGAAAAACTTCATGCCGGCTAACAAATTGGAACTCGTTATTTTAGTTGTACATATAGCCATGCTGGTTAAACAGCAAGGCACGACCATAGAGATATAGATAATGATTCCTTATTACAATATCATAAGAACAGCCAGACATGGTTATACAGATAAAAATGATAATTGTTCTTGATGGTAGAATATCCTAAAATCAGCCAAACACGGTCATAAATATATAGCTTAATATATTAGAACAGCCAGACAAGGCCATATATATATTGTTCATAGAATAGTCAGACAGGACCATAGAAATATAGATAATTATTCTGCGTGGTAGACAGTTCTGAAATATAATTACTATCTATATTTGTTGCTAATATTGACTAATAGTGTTCTAGTAATGTATAGCCACATTTACATAATTATTACTATCTTTTCACAATGTTTACGTTTTATACAACTTGTAGGTTTGAGTGAATATTCTTTAGATCAAATTCCAAGTAACCCCGAGTTGCTTCGTCTTTCTGGTAATTGTGATGAAGACTTGATACATGAATTAGCACTTCGTCTTGGAATGGAAGAGATAGATTGGAGAGATATTTGCAAGAAATACACAGGAAATACACAGATGGTCAAATTTTTTACACTTATTCACTTGAAAGAGAATTATTCAATATGTTTTGGAGATCTAGATAAAAGTTTGCAAGAAATGAAAATAACAACACACACATTATGCATTGTAAGCTATATAGAAATAAAGTGTTTTTTGCATTTTCATATCTCCCTTACAATTATGGTCACTTCAACGCTAGGTATATAAGCTACGATTATGACAACATCAATTCCAAGTTTTAGAGCTGCTTACATTAAAGATATGTACTTAAATTTCACAATTAGATCGCTGGAATGTTTACATTAACTGCAGAAGTGTCAATAATTGATATTTAATATCGTTTTACATAACTATTAATGATATTTCATTAAATATGCATGGTTTATTTCCCAAGCTTTGTCGACACAGCAGGAGAAATGACCCTGATATATATAGATATGAACATGTGCTATTTGTTTTCTTAATTATTGTATAACTTTTTTTTTAAATAAACAGTCATACTTGACGCCATTTATCAAATTATGTAAACATAACAAAATACAACAAATACCTCCATATTATTTTAAAATGGTCCTAAAATAATGGCGATATTATACACCTGGTTTTACATCTGTATGACAAAACAATGCTGATGATACGCATTCCTAAGTTTGCAGATCTCATCATAAATGCTTATACGGATAAATACGACTTTATTTTCAGGTCAGGAGAAGAAAACAAGTGAAATCTAGTAAGTAAACTGTATCTTAAGATATTCATGTACTTAAAACAAAATCTAGTATTTTTGTTTACTGTACTGTCAACAGAAATCATGCTTAACAGTGACTTTATTAACCTATGGTCAAACGTAGTGTGGGCTTGGTTATAGTGCTGTGTCCGTCTATTCATTTCACTTATTAACTAATGTCTTACAGTAACATTCAGTTTAAAATCATTGAAACTGCAAATGTTGTCAAGAAATGCACATATTCTCATAGAAATTAAGTTGACAGAAGCATAAACATGAATTGTGTTTGTTAATTGTGTTTAGAAAAAACACAAACAGGATCTAATATTGAAAGTGATGTTTTGTCAATTTATGGGCAGTTTTTTCTGATAATCACTTTCTCATTATTTTTTACTCTTACTAGACGAATGATTTTGCTAGTGATCATGTATGCCCCTTTGCGTTCTTGTCATTCACTCATAACACATGGTAATGTGCACTTGTTAGTCTATTTGTGAAGAAAGTAAATTTTTAGAGGCTGTTTCCAAGGGAAGCAGTGTGACTAAAAAGGATCTAGAAAAATCCTTGGAAGGTCCATTTTGCCTGAGGGAACTTTATTTCCGTAATAATTTCTAAACATATCAACAAATACTTGTAATAGAAAAAAAGTTTGATTTGAATCATGCCAGCTGAAAAGTTAACTGAGCTGATAATAATTGTGCATTCTGTGAAAAGCATTTTACAAACAGCACTTTCAAAAAGAGAGGCTACAGATACCAGCGGGACATTCAAACTCATAATTCGAAAATAAACTGACAATGCCATGGCTAAAAAAGACAAGGACAAACAGAAACACAAGAGTATACAAAACAAAACACAGAAAACTAAATACTTTGCAACACGAATCCCAATAACCATTGAGTGTTATCAAAACCTGCTCCACACGAGGCACCCATCGTGTTGTTCATGTCAGCTAAAATCAGTCCTAGAAAATATAATGATTGTTTAAAACATTATTTGTAGGAAAAGATTTTCTAGATTTCTGGCAGTGTGAGTAACGGCCTGATTGAATCGAGTCAGTAAATACCATTTGACACTAAAAATTGATCGAGATTCAGGAAATCTTGTTGTTTTAATAAAGCAAGGACAATGTGTTTAAAAAGTTCCTTTTAGACTAATGTCCATTAGTCCATGTAAAATTATTCACTTGCATGTATTATTTAAATCTGAATTCTCTTATAGGAATTCCAGACGATATCTTAGATTGTATTCCTACAGATGAAATTTTAGACAAGCTAGCACCACAGATTGGAAAAATGGTTTTTCAACTTGGAATAGAACTCGGATTGTCCATAATAGATTTAGAAAATATCGACAAATGTAGTCCCAATTTGACAGCCCAAAATAAGGAAGTGTTATTTACTTGGAAAAAAGACAGATCAGTAAGACCTACAATACGGGTCATTCAACAAGCTTTAGTTAATATAAGAAAAAGTGTACGTTGTTTAGAGGAGGTTGTGAGGAACATAGATCCAAAAACATTAAGAGCTGTGGAAATTGTTACAGGTAATAATATGCTGCGACAGAAAATATGCATGGAAGCTTTTCAGTAGTTTTTTATTTACGGAATAGGTAGCATTCGTAAATGAATCATAATCTGAAATTTGATTATTCCGTCATGTTCAGTCTCCCAGTCAATTTTCAGCCATATCCATTGCGGTTCATTCAGTTATGTTAATACAATTCACTTGCAGTCAACTCAGTAGCTTTTCAGATAATTTAGTATACAGATGGCATCTGGAATCATCTAGGAATCTCTTTTAAACTATTTGTATATGTTTGCTTCTAGTTGTTAAGGTTTTTTTTGGTTTTTAATTGAATTTCTTTGATATGTTATAGTAGTATTGGTATACTACTCTTGTGAAGTAATGCACTCCAATTTTTCTTTCATTTGTTATGACCTGCGTTTCCTTTGTTAAGTGTTGGTTTATGTCAATTGAATGCATATACATGTGTCAGAAAGTTTTTGGATATTTTAAGTTCTATATTTAGAACCAATCTTGAAAACTAACCTTTCTTTAACCTGTGTCAGTTGTGTAAAGGGAACATATAAAAACCAAATATAAAAGGGACTTTGTGCTTAACTCGTCAGATTGATACCAAATAGTCCGTTTCTATGTATGCAGGCAATTTTTTTTTTAATAGCATTTCAGTGTTTCTGTTGTTCCATTGTTTTCCTCATATAGTTGATGAGTTTCCCTTGGTTTTGATTTGTGACCTGGGTTTGTTTTCGCTTAATCGATTTATGACTATTGAACTGCAGTTTACTACTGTTGCCTTTATGACACAAAGCAAACAAACAATTAACAAAAACACATAAGCATAAAGTAGTGATAAGCTAGTTTAAAGACCGAACAGCCTATTGTTTATGCGCATCAACTAACGCAACTTGGTAGTGACATAAAAGCTCTATGACGTTGTTTCTAGCAATGAAAAAACGTCAAATTATAACGTCCTATTTCGCGTTTTTTACGGATCCAACATGGTGTACGCTTAAAAATACGTCTCCAAAATAAAGAGGAATCAAGCGTCGAGTGTAAATTTAACACAAATGAACAAAAAAGATACTACACTGTATTTAACCTTCGTTCTAATAAAAACAATAAAATATAACTTTTGATCTCTACTCTTTTGCGCCGATCTGCATTTCTTTTTTTTTTATTCTTTCACATGCGTAGATTTTGTCTTGTAATTCCGCCAATATGCATTTCATTTTGTTTTATTCTTTCAATTTGTCTTTCATTTACGCCGATTGTGTACAGGTTACCGGGGTTATTAGATAGGTGAAATTTATTTTTATATCTAATTTATGTTTTCTGGTCTGTGCGGCCGTTCGTTCGTTTGTCCGTCCGTCTGTCCTGCTTCAGGTTAAAGATTTTGGTCAAAGTAGTTTTTGATGAAGTTGAAGTCCTATCAACTTAAAACTTAATACACATGTTTCCTATGATTTGATCCTTCAAATTTTAATGTCAATTTTTCAAAAGTTTAAAAAATTGAGTATTCAGAAGGTCAGGCCGATAACAAATTATTCCTAGAAGTATCGACATACTGGCAACGTATGCATGTAACTAATGTCTGGATGATTCTCGTAAAATAATGTCCGACCTTGCAATGAAGTTAAAATTTATTTACACTGCTTATTTGACCAAATCTTATAATTATGACAAAGGGTCATTGTCGTTTTTTATTTGTTTCATTTCAATTTGTCTTAAGAAGAAATGATAAACATTTCGCCTGATCTGACTGAAGCTTACAGTTAATTTCCTTCTGTATGTAGATCATCACTTTAGTTAGTTGCTTGCTTTGTTGGTATATTTTGTTAATGTCCAATTGAATTATCATATATACAGGTTTACATACCTATTTATGAAGATGTCAATCTTAATTACAAAGCTTGAATAAACATTTATACAAACAAAGCAAGGAAGCCAACCAAAGCTTTACTCTACATGCAGTAGGAAATCAGCTGTAAGGCAAAACAAAAATTTAACTTATGACAAAAACAATTGCTCCAAGAAACATATCCAACATAAAATCTCTCCCTTTCATTTAGCTAAAACTTTGCCTAGAAAAGAGGGACGAAAGATACCAAAGGGACAGTCAAACTCATAAATCCAAAACAAACTGACAACGCCATGGCTAAAAATGAAAAAGACAAACAGAAAAACAATAGTACACACGACACAACATAGAAAACTAAAGAATAAACAACACGAACCCCACCAAAAACTAGGGGTGATCTCAGGTGCTCCGGAAGGGTAAGCAGATCCTGCTCCACATGTGGCACCCGTCGTGTTGCTTATGTGATTACAAATCCGGTAAATAGTCTAATTCGGTAGGTCATATTCATGAAAGGGAAGGGGATTGTAGTTACGACGTAAGGAACATATCCGATATCATTTGTGAAACGGTTATTCCATTACGGTCAACCAACTCGTGATGGCGTCCGTAAAATTTACGAAGGGATGATTTCAACTTCACCATTTGGAACTCTTGGTTTAATAGCTTCCTTGTGAGCAGCAAACCTCTATCAAGAAAATCATGATAGGAAATGCAAGCACGGGAATATCGTATCAATTGGGAGATGGAAAGATTGAAAACAAATTTCGATTTTCAATTCCGGCAACAACCTTGTCTTTTTTTTTAATTTACAAAATTAGCAAATTATATTTATAATATTTTATCCTGTTGGAGAAATCTAACTTTGTAGTTTTCAACAGAAAATGATTTCTAAATTAATTTTTGAATTAAAAACTTTTTGTATTTTATGTTTACTGCCTCGTTTTTTTCAAAACATCGTCATGTGAGGTAGTAATAACAGGGATTGTATTTCATGGTAGATGTATAACGTTTTAGAATCAAAAACATTAATTCATATATTTTACCTATAATTTTAATTTCCCTATATCTTAAATATTCAGAAATAATGACTTCACAAACTAGATGGAATAATTTCTATACGTTCGTCTTAGTCGGAAAATATAATGGTATAAAGAAGTCCGTCCATGCTTTGTGTGTCCGTCTGTCAACAGTAGCAAATGAGTTCGTTACGGCAAACTTCTGAAATTGACGCGAAAAAAACACACACATTTAGTCTGCTATAGTCAAATACTCTGTAGTTAGCCAGTGCCATCTTTCCTTTATTTTCAATAATTTTGCTAATGAGAGACAGAGAACAAAAACAGACTTTCCTAACAAAAGCGGCGAGAAAGGTTGTTTTTTCAATCAATTTTTCATTCCGACGGATGGGGTTTCTGAAGGTTGATATTGTGCGGCATCAACATCATAAGATCTAATACTGACACATGCATTTAATCTCTTGTATTACCAGATAATAAAGTAGGTGATTATAGTTGTTATTCTTGGAAATTTAAATGTGGGTTTCAAACGTCAAATTTGCGATTTCTTTTCAAATAGTGCGCCAGTAAGGGAAGTTTGTACTATGACGTCAGATGCGATGTTCTGGAGAAAGACAACTCTTTTCTTCGAAACGAACAAGAAAATAACATGAAAATTGCTCATAACTTTTTTGAAAGGTCGGTGACATACACTGTTTTTGGCTTTATTTTGAGTACACGTGGCACTTTCCTTCTTGAAATTATTATAAAGAAATCACTGGTAGATATTTTTTGATACTGGAAACGTTTTTCATTTTTACGTTTTATTTTTGGCGGGAATCAGGGGCGTAGCTAGAGATAAACGATGTGGAAGCATCTTCCGCCGAGCGGAGCGAGGCGAAAAAATTTTGGGACCCTATTATGCAGAATTTTTTTTTCGGTTTTCGGTCATAGGACGGTTAAAAGAGGAGCTAAATGTAGATAAAAATTTATGAATGTAAAACTATTAATAAATCTTCTGAATATAGTAATACATAAACAACACATATTTGTGATACAGAATTTACTCAAAATTGTCCAAAATCTGCTCTTTGGGTCTGGGCAGAAACAAACTTCTCTATTACTTTGTCAACATTCACACTGAAATCCCGATGAATATGCAGTAATGCTATGTAACTTTCGTTGTTGATTGTTGATCGTACATTTGTTTTCAATTACATACGTAGTGCCGTGACTGATAGATCTCAGGGCCATCATGGCATGGTAGCACTCGCGAGATGTTATAAACCAGCGTACGTGTTCGGCATCGAGCGACCTCCCAATTGAATTCGTAAAAATTACATGCTAGGTCAGTTTCGTATGTTTCAGACAATATTGAGATTTGTTCGTTTGTGATATTTCCTACAACACGATGAAGCAGCACAAAGAAGCGATTTTCTGATAACTTGACGCGACTCCACTCTCCAGTTGCCTTATCATATGGTCTATGAACGCAAAAAATAATTAGACTTTCCAATACTGTTTTGGCGTGGTTGCAGGGTGATTGGCTCCGGTAGTCTGTCAACCACATCGCCTCGGCATATTTTCAACAATATCGAAGGGATCTGATAATTCTAATGCCGATTGGTACATCTCATTCCAAACTGATGAACTGTACACTGTAAAATGTGCTCCAAAACTACATATCTTAGACTGAGTATTACAAATTAAAAAGTAAAAATCTTGTAAAAGATACAAGTAACCTTCCGATTTTGTCATAATCTCCAAAAAAAATAAATATTTTGAAACCAAATGTCGTTATTTAATGAGATTTCATCAATTAAAAAAAGTGACAACATAGGTGTTTCCTTTAACATTCAATTTATAAATTTTTATTTTGCCATTTCTTTTTTTGCATGCCGAATCAATGTGCACGCAACTTCGGAGCTACGATCTTTTTCTGAATGAACAGCTTCATCAACACTTGTAACTAGGTTGTCAAACTAATATCCGGGATAGACGGAAAAGATACCAACAGTCTCCGATTCCGATTAACCAACTCATCTCTCTCTCTTCTGCTTTTTTTTTTTTTTTTTTTTTTTTTGTGAAAACGACGTGGATGCACGTGCTGTCGTGCCTCCGGGTAGCTACGCCCCTGGGAATGAAATAAATCATATTTTTAAAGATCAAAACAATATGAGGCTTAAACTCTTGAACATGTATTTGATAGATACAAATCTACTGTTTAATGTGAAACAAGAATTATGCTTGTAAGTTTGATATAAAGGATTTTTGGAGAGTTTATATAACAAGCAAATATGATGCCAATATTCAGGAAAACACGAAACTAAGGTTGCTATAGCAACAAAACTAAGTCGGTGACCCCAAATTTTTTTCATCATTTTTTGTTATTCAAATCATGAAATACCTTCACACAAAATTTTTAGGAAAAATCACTGGTAGAAATAAATAGGCTGTTTGGTCTTTAAAAACATTAACAAATTATTAAAGAAAAATGTACCTGAGACAAAATATCAATCAAAACACATCAAATGAATTTAGTTTGATTACGGTATAAACGCTTTAGGAAAACTTGACAAAACATCTATTTTACTGTGAATATCACTTTATATATCTATGTACATTTTCGGGAGTTTGCTTCTTATACAGGAATATCATATCTGTGGGCTAAAGTTTAAGGTTCTTCCATAGAATTAGATACTGTCTTGAGAGTTTGAGCTGTGCTCAAATTTTAAATTCCATATTTTGTATGCGTGCAATTTCAAAACTTGGACTAAAGTTCAGACTTTTCGTTTGCTTGACAATACATATTTTGAAAAGAAATTAGTAAATGCAGTATAATAACTGAATACAAAATATAATCATTTTAATATTTTAAGTCAACTTACATGCTAAATGAATTTTTTTATTACAACAATTACAGATAAAATCAGAGATAATGCAGACAGAATCATACAGGACATACAAATCAGTCAAATTTTAGATCATATGATGACACATCTGGTGATATCAGCAGACGACAGACGTGATATTGAACATTATCCTCGACAAGATGATCAGAACAAAGCATTGCTGGATATTGTGATCAAGAGGAGAGAACCTACTTACAGTGTGTTTGTTGATGGATTACATAATTATGGATACGAAGATATCGCTAATGAAATGAAATGTGATATACAGGAAACGAGTCCAAGTACAACATTAGTATCTGCTGAAAATGAAGGTACGACTAAAGTGGTCATAAACACATGCAACGAATATATATATACTGAAACATATAATATTTTGGTACTTCTGCGCATGTTAGTGTGACATTCGACACAGAGTGTATTTGGTTTGATAATACTTTGTAGATGCAAAAAAGTTCCTCAGATGGGTTTGATTTCTTTTTGACTTGATACATTTTGAAACAATAGAAAATCAAATTTCAGTCCATGATGCGAAAATCAATATCAGTGCATAGGAGAAATAAATTGTTGGTCAATAATTTCCCACATTAAGGTAAACACATCTACACTGCATCAAGAATAAACTTTATAAATAAATTGTTGGTCAATAGTTTCCCACATCAAGGTATACACATCTACACTGCATCAAGAATAAACTTTATAAATAAATTGTTGGTCAATAGTTTCCCACATTAAGGTAAACACATCTACACTGCATCAAGAATAAACTTTATAAATAAATTGTTGGTCAATAGTTTCCCACATTAAGGTAAACACATCTACACTGCATCAAGAATAAACTTTATAAATAAAATGTTGGTCAATAGTTTCCCACATCAAGGTAAACACATCTACACTGCATCAAGAATAAACTTTATAAATAAATTGTTGGTCAATAGTTTCCCACATTAAGGTAAACACATCTACACTGCATCAAGAATAAACTTTATAAATAAATTGTTGGTCAATAGTTTCCCACATTAAGGTAAACACATCTACACTGCATCAAGAATAAACTTTATAAATAAATTGTTGGTCAATAGTTTCCCACATCAAGGTATACACATCTACACTGCATCAAGAATAAACTTTATAAATAAATTGTTGGTCAATAGTTTCCAACATTAAGGTAAACACATCTACACTGCATCAAGAATAAACTTTATAAATAAATTGTTGGTCAATAGTTTCCCACATTAAGGTAAACACATCTACACTGCATCAAGAATAAACTTTATAAATAAATTGTTGGTCAATAGTTTCCCACATTAAGGTAAACACATCTACACTGCATCAAGAATAAACTTTATAAATAAATTGTTGGTCAATAGTTTCCCACATTAAGGTAAACACATCTACACTGCACCAAGAATAAACTTTATATATACAATAGCTGTGTATTAATAAATTTGTATTAATGAAACATATGAACTTTCAAACCATCTATGGATTAATACGTATCAATTAAGTAAAATTAAAGAAATTAATGCATTAAAATAGTTTTAATGTAAAAATTGTTACCACACTAAACATCTCTTATCAACTCGTTTGATAGATAATATAATGCCTACATTATCCGTTAGTTGCTGACAAAAAAGGCAATAAAAGTTAAAGTTCTTGGTATTACCTGTAATACTTTATTCAATAGTGATACAGCTTATAGAAAAACATAAATGTTTATTGACGAATGATAATTATGAAAGAGGGACGAAAGATACCAAAGGGACAGTCAAACTCATAAATCGAAAATAAACTGACAACGCCATGGCTAAAAATGAAAAAGACAAACAGACAAACAATGGTACACATGACACAACATAGAAAATTAAAGAATAAACAACACGAACCCCACAAAAAACTAGGGGTGATCTCAGGTGCTCCCTAAGGGTAAGCAGATTAATTATTGTTGACTGTGTATGCCCAAACCATATGTTATTTTGGTCTGTGTGTCCGTTCGTTCGTACGTCTGTTCGTTTGTCCGTGCATTTCTCCGTCGGGTCGTCCGTCTCTCGTTCCCGGTTCAGATTAAACTGGGTCAAGATATATATAGTGTTTGGTGAAGTTGAAATCCAATCAATTTGAAACGAAGTACATGTTCCCGATGATATTATATTTTGTATTCAATTCCAAATTATTTTTTTTACTCCAAGTTCACTGTTTACTGAACATAGAAAATAATAATCCAAGTGGAGCATCTGTGTATAATTGACACATACTTGTTTCTCTCTCATATTTTCATGTATTTGAAATAAATTAATAAAACACATTTAAGACTAACAAATTGTTATTGTTGGCATTTTTTCTTTGTATAGAATAATGGAAGTAGATTCTTAATACTAACGGCATTGAAGAGTTAATCATTTTTATAGGCCACTTTTCTAAATATCACATGTTAAGAAAGTCGGTGAGATAAATTCGTTACATAGTGTGCTAGTGTCCTAATACGATATGTAAGGGGTCAATAAATTCCAAATGGTGTTTCGCTCTCACCCCATATGGAATTCACTGACCCAATATATATCGTATAAGGTCACTAGCACACTATGTAACTAATAATATATCCTCCTTATATAACTATGTTGTAGCAGTTTTAGCGTAGGAGCACACTTCTGGATATGAAGTCTGTATAATGATAATTGGGAAGTTTAAATCGACCCGTTTCTCATAGATTTTAGTGTTAAGTTGACCATTGTCAATATTGAGGAAAAGATTAAGATATGAAGTAGTCCTTCTAATGCCAGTAGTATTCTTAATTTCAACTTCACTGGGATATATACATCAGATGTAAGCACTGGCTGAAAGATGGGATATTCAGTAATAGGACATCATCAGTATATCTGAAAGTAAAATTAAAGAAATTTGCAAGGTGATTTTTCTTTTTGTCTTTTAGAAGATTCAAAATGAATTCTGCTTCATACGAGTACAAAAACAAATTGGCCAGTAAGGATGCACAATTAGTACTCATTGGAATACCGACTTTCTGTTGAATTATCATTTTCCAAACTCAACAAATATATTGTCGATCAAAAAGTCAAGCATTTTGGTAGTATCATTTTCTGTATATTTTCTGGTAGAATCAGTATGGTTCTTTACAAAATAAGAATAACTATAACCAAAAACAAGAAATTTGTATCTACGATTCCAATTTTTATATACAAAAATCTCTGATTAATGAGAGGGCGAAGTCGATCTTTCAATTGACCATGGGAAATAGCAGTGTAAAGCGTAGAAAAATGAAAAGTCTTAATGTTGCTAGAGAATTTCATAGATTGTGATCCGAGATTAAGCAGTAGATCTTTAGAATTGTTGAGAATCTGATTAACACCATGGATAGAATATAACTCTTTTAGAATTTTGGTCCTCAATGCTCTTCAACTTCGTACTTTATTCGGCCTTTTCAACTTTTTTGGATTCGAGCGTCACTGATGAGTCTTTTGTAGACGAAACGCGCGTCTGGCGTATATACTAAATTTAGTCCTGGTATCTATGATGAGTTTATTTTCATCACGATATGTGTTAAGGCCATATTTTTCTGTAGAAGGAATAGTATAGTTGGGGTAAATTTTCTGCGTTTTCTTTGATGTTGATACAAAAAGGAAGGACACATTTGTGTCTTGTAAAATTTCATCCTTTGTAAATGATGTTACAGAATTTGTAGGTCTTATACATCATGGGTTTGACACTCCTAGTGAAGTTCAATCAGGAAAACGCGTCAGACACTTAGGAGAAATAACAATTTTTTAAAATGTCTTTTTTGTCATAGTATTTTGTGTATTTCATTACATCTGCTTTGGTTTCACCTTCAACAACTTTCAGGGAACAGTTTGATAAAAGCCATTTTTGTTTCTGAAGTTTGTATTATTAATCTTTTAATTCTTTTCATGAAAATTACACTTTATTTCTCATATGTATCTATGTTTTTCTAATTAAGTTTCACTGGGAATGTTCAAACCCATGGAAAAGCCCATGATGTATTTGAATTTATGTGACTATAAGGGACATATAATAGCAAAATTCATCTAAGGTCCTATTTTCCTGATTCGTAACAGGTACTTAATGAACTATGACTTATAACTGTAGAAAAGAATCTCGATCATTTCTATTGCAAAGACATTAGTTTTGGTCAACTATGAATTGGTTTCAGATTAAAAACAAAAATACCAACCCAAAAAAGCAATTTACCATACATTGTGTATATGTATAGTTTAAACATATTTATTTATATGGGATTGGGAAACAAGGTTTGCAACTTATATTAATCCCTTTCCATTTTGCGGATGTGAGTGCGGCCTTGTAGCGGCATTAACCTGCTCTTTTTCGAAATCTACAAGGATGTCTTTTACGCGCAAGAGATATGAATCTCTCTTAACATGTGTCAGCCATTTATCGTCCCCTTCCAACGTACTATCATCGTTTCCTCAAGACCATACTCGCAAATGGTGTCAAGGGAGAGCCGAAAATTCAGTCCCCGCAATTTTTATCCCGGAACGGGGAACGAACCAGAAACCTTTTGTGTTAGTAGTCCGATGCACTAACCACTACTCTATTATGTATAATTACCATCTCTCTTAAAAATGTTAACGGAATAATCATATGTGTTTGATAATTACAACGCATAAATATCAATTCAATATATGCAATTTGATTGAAGAAATGTAAGATCTTTCGATATTCAGCTTCTTCGTGAAACATTAGATTTAAGATAACAATGAATGAAACCGCAACAGTAGAAAAGCTAAATACCTAAAAAGGACCTACAAATTAGACAAATACATTTAAGACCAACTTTGCAGCAAATGAGTTGAAACCTTAGTTTCTGCATAATCTTTAAATTGGAAGACAGTAAATTTTCTAAGGGTTTGTTATAAATCATGTCGGTACCAATGTAACAACAATTGAGCAGAATACACTAGGGTAATGGAAGTACATAGCCATAGGTATCAACCAAGTGATGTTGAAAAGAGAAAACAACATGTTATAAATTTCATGCGGTCCACATCGCTTTTCTGGATTTAACTTCCTCTTATGTCATGAAAGGTCGATAGTTATCAAAGGTACCAGAACTATAATGCAATACGCCAGATGTTCGTTTCGTCTACACAAGACTCACCAGTGACGCTCAATTTAAAACAGTTACAAAGCTAAACAAGTACAAAGTTGAAGAGCATTGACCACCCAAAACTCTAAAAATAAATTGTGTCAAATACGGCTAAGGTAATCTATTCTATCATTCTATAGTACTTAATAAAATCGCTCTTTTTATATTTTGTAGACTTGAAAGTTTGGAATGTTCCATTGTATAAAGTTCGTCTACAAAAGAATTACGTTAAGGTTATCACTAACATACAACATGAGAGCATAGTAGATCATCTAATATCAAGAAATGTAGTGTCAGTTGATGATAGTAGGAGAATAAAATCTGGTAAAACGCCACAGGAAAAGAACAGGAATTTGATGGACATGCTTTTGCGTAAAAATGAACAGGGATTTAATGAATTTCTCAAAGCCCTTCGAAAAGACTCAATGTATGCAGACCTAGCAGAGCAAATAGAAAAGACAGAAGTTACTAGCACAGATATGGCAACCCTTCATAAATACTTGAAATAAAATAAATGTAATTTCTTACAGAAAAAACAGCTAGGAAAACCATCAGTTAACAATCAATAGAAGGAGGTATTGTCAATCCAATGCATCACGATTCGGTCACTTAAATGATCCAATAGTATGTGAATGAATCACAATGTAATGGTGATAACAATCTTTTATCTTAAACATATTTCATGTGTGAGTGCCATGCATCGCAAGGAAAAAGCTAAAATATGAACTTACCCCTTTTATGAGAGTTGATTCCTAAACGTCAATCCCAATATCCATTTGACGTGGCTTGGTAGTTATACAGACCGTCATTGTGTTATTGTGCTATGGTAAATTTTTGTATTCTCGCTTTCGTTTTTGCCAATATGCTTTGTCTATATGCATTTTTGATTTTTTTTATAGTGATTTATTCTACAACACTGCTGTATCCTTATTTTTGACAATTTTACATATTATGTCTATTTGCTTTGTTCACACATTGGCGTCAATATAATGGAATTTTATGCGACTTTTATACAAGTGAGAGGTTCAACTAGCTACTGTAAATTCAGAAATTATTGCTTGCATTTATTCTTGCTTTTTTTTTAAATGGACAAAAATTCAATATTAATTATTGCGATTTCAGGAGAATCTTTATACCAATATATGTATCAGATATAAGAATGTGAGTTCTTATTATTGCGATACTCACTCAGTCGCATTATTCGAATTAATAAAAACCTCGAAATAATTTCGGAATTTACAGTATAAACCAGGTTCAATATGTAGGACTCGGAGGTGCGATGGGAACGCTAAAGTGTGATGGTCACACTGAAGTGCGATGGTCCACGCCGAAGTACGATGGTCCTTTCGCTGAAGTGCGATGGTTTTATGTATGACGTTTGAATAAAATGACGTTTTCAAAATACAACATGGATTCGCAGGCAGGAGAATAGGGTTTTGAAGATGAAGGTTTCATGTTAACAAAGAAAAGTAAGGAAATAAGAAAGAAAGAAACAATTCAAGTCCCGAACAGTTTTAAGCATTACATGTTGAGGTTAAAAAAAATGTTAAAACATTTTAGGCAGCAAAGCGGCTGAAAGATGAACTTGGTCACCAAATGGGCTAACCAGTATTCTGAATTATGCCGAGGACTTTTTGTACGATAAATACAGTATACTAGTAATCTAAATATTAATCTTAATTTATCCTACGGTAAGCGTCTCATGATTTTATGGGGGCAATTTAAAAATAAAAAAAATATATGACAGTATTGGGAATGTTTCAATGATTTTGCTATATCAGGTTCATATAATAATGTTTTATTCCCGAGATTTGTTTGTTTTGTTTTGAAAGAACATCGTCGCTCTTGGTTTTTTTTATGGTTTCAGTCTAACACAAGTCAGACAGAAATTAACCTGACTAAACCCTACGTGTTCTTCCCAAATTTATCATTCTCATCTTTGTTTTTCGTGAAATAATTGACAAGCTTCGCTATTAGTAAAGCATAAATTTACTTGTCGGTAATTTTACTTCGTCGATACCGTTCCGACATTCAAGGTACAACATGTATATATAAATTGAAGATGAATGTTAGTAATTTTTAAATTAAGTTTTATCATAATATTTAAGTAAATGAGAAGGACACTTCTTAGTACTATTATAAAGACCTACACGCTGAATCTTTTTTTTTCTCCTTTGAACACCTTATTCCATACTCTTGCGTGCTAAAAAAATAATTGGAGACTTGGAAAATTAGATTAAAACCAAAATTTAAGTCTTTGGTTTGATCTAAACGGAAGTTAAAACATCTTCCAAATAAGAGGCTAGCATCCAAATATTAATGGTGTTATTTTATTACAACAGCCCATGTGCATTTTGCTTTTACTCAAAGTCTTAAGTTGGCCATCGCACTACAGCGTAACCACCATTGCACTTTAGCGTAAATATCAACAAGTTAACGTCACAATGTTACCATCGCACTTCAGCGTGAGTACAATCGCTGTTCCAAGTCCTACCATTTTCGACATAAGCAAATGTTTGTACAAAATCCGGAATATGAAAGTTGTTATCCTTTCATGTAGTGTGTTTGAGCTCTTAATTTTGCCATTTGATTACGGACTTTCCATTTTGAAAAATTTTCTGAGTTATGTATTTTAAGTTATTTTACTTTTTACCAGTGTTCTTTCCTAAACAAATACGATAATTATGAAACAGTCATAACACATTTGTTCAAGAACATAATTTTAAAGTATTTTCTAGAATTATTGGAAACCAGAATTGCCACAGTTTATTAAGGCCACAAACGTCTAGGTGAACCTTAGTGTTTTTGATAATACAAAATGTCGTAAACAGATAATTTGCACACATGATATGTCATAACTACTGCGCTGGTTATACCTGTTAGAACGTAACAACCGCCAGCAGAGGCATCAACCCGTTGATTGTAAAAACTCGTAAAGTATACTTAATTTGTTATGCTGGTGGGTTAATCAGCTGTGTTTAGAAATCAATTAAATTTATACTGATCATCATTTGTAAAGTTAAATAATACCATTTACATGTCGGACAGAGATAAACTGATAAACTGCTAGATTGAAATTGTTTGCAAATACATGGCTATTATTATTTCTTTCTTTCTGTTATGTGTATACAAGTTTCCATCTATATTTGTAATTCCCAATTTACAAAGGTTGCATTTCTGTAAATATAGACTGTGAAATTTCTCATATCAGCTTCTTTTACAGCTCTAACTGTACCATTTTTACCCTGAAGTTTCGTACGAATTTGTATCCAAAAATGGAAATATAAAAAAGAAGATGTGGTATGATTGCCAATGAGATGTGACGAAGTCAGTAATAGGATAAATATATTTTATTATGTAATTACAAAGTCAAGAATGTTTCTAAAGTTCAATTGTTCGAATGTTCACAAACTGTCTTTAAAGTTGAATTGTTCGAATGTTCAATATCTCACACGGGCACGTGATCGTATAGTAGTATAACTGTTAGAGTATTTCGGATATCAAGCGCATGAGTTCCAGCCTACCCACGAGGGGGGAGACCTTGACGGAATCTCCGTTATCAATCTGTCCTTATCGAATTCTCGTCTAATCGAATTCTGTCCTTGAAGTCCATTGAGAGATCTTATATAGTCCAGTGGTCCTTACAACCGGTCCATAGCTGTAGGCCGGTTACGTAGTCGTCTGGTTATTGAGTAATCACTAGTCTGTGGTTAATTGTCAAACTATGAAATTAACCCCTGACGGATACATGTTATTTCACAGTAGACATGGTCATTTATTGGCTTCAGGGTATTGTTACACAATTGTGTAACATAATGCCTTCAATCCTAATAGAACGAAAGTTCAATAAAATACGGTATTTTTCTTCCTGTAGGTTATTTTAATAGTTTATTGTAAGGTTTCCGGTAACCATCACCACACATCTAAGTTTATAAAGTTCTATAAGTCCAATATCGGAATATAATAAGTTCAGTTATTTCATCCAGTCCAATAGCTGGATATATTTACACATAGTTCATTTGATTCATAAGTTCAATAATTCGGTATACATAGTTCAAGTTTTATTTCCGTCACCATCATAGTATGTTGTTCCTCAATATTGGTTAGGAACGCAAGTCTTTATACAATTGTCTGTCATCATCATCTCCATTACGAAGTAGTTGGTGCATCTAGCTGGTTGGTTCGTCCTTCTTAAGAGGCTGTTAATAACATCGTCATTGGGTTAAGTTTCATCTTTGATCAATGGCGCAGAGGAAGACATCAGTCTCTCTGGAAGCAGTAACATCTGTTCCAACCAATTGCGTTGACACCATGTTGTGCCAACTGTTCGTGGCATTAGAACTAGAACTCGCACCCTTCTTTTTGGCTAACCAAGATATATTCTTAGTAAACTAACAGTACAAAAATATGGCTATTCCAATGAAGATCGCACCTTAACCCCACTGATAAATTAAAACTTATTTCAATTTGGAAAACTAAAAATTGTCAACTTCCCCTTTGTTTCTTTTTTTTTTCATTATCAATCGTCGGGTAAATCTTTTAGTTCTCTTGATTATTCAAGCCTAGCTAAATTTGATAAAACACTTTCTTTGTATAAATCAAAAAAAAAAATCAAGTTATCTGGTTAAAACAAAAACAAAATAAATAAAAATAAATAAATCTTGTATACAACTTCTACAATTTTGAGAAAATCTATCTAATAAAAACAAGATATGTTTATTTATTCATTACTTAAGATATACATTTATATATAAATTTACAATCAAATAAGTCAATCAATCATTTAATGTAACCCCTACACCTACATGATACACATGAAATATTTTTTTAATAAAAAAAAATATATTTTACCTTGTTACCAATTGTAATACTTTTATTTCTTTAACCTTAGTGCCTCATTATTTAATCTTAACTCTAAATAAAGACCAAAGATTTATTCTCATCACTCTTTAAAAAAAACCATTTAAGATTCCTTTGATAAAATTTCAACTACGTCTTGTTACTGACTATTTTTCATATTTGACAACAACAACACCAACAACACCTTGTTGCAAAAAAAAATGTCGTTCTCCTTAATCTTTTACATTTTTCCAAAAATAGTAATAAGTGTCCTTATCATAATGATCCCTTCCTTTTTTATATATCTAATAAAAAAAAAATTATTTCATTTGTTTTAAAATTTCAAACCTACTCAGGCTACTGCGTATCCCATTTATACATTTCAATACGACTCAGCGTTAGGGTATAAATTGAAATCTGAAAAACTTAATTAACATCTTAAAAACGAAAACAATTAACAAAAATATATGCCTACTGATGAACAAAACACATCGTTAAGATTCTTTTTTCAACTCCTTAATTAATTATTTCCTTATTCTTATCTTATTTTATAATAATAGTCCTCATGATTGCTTATGAATTTTTTTTTTTTTTTAACTTAAAGCTAGTTTTCCTTTAATATCAATTATCTATTTCACTTAAATTTTCTCATTACGTTCGTATGTCTCTCTCTCTTTTTTTTCTATTAATATCAATCTACCACAACAATACTAGTATGTAAATCCCTTAGGGCAAAACATATTTATGTGCTATTTTCTGAAGATACGTCTCTTTTCCTATTTTAAAACAATATGTAAATATGGCGTAATCTAACACCATAAAAAAAAAACTTGCACCATTTAATTACTAACATCACTTATGTTAATCAACCGAAGAAGGGGTTGGAATCTAAAATTATAGACTATTTGTTTTCTCTAAACAAATGTGCGTACACACTACCAACCTACGTAAACCCATAATCAACAATGGCTAGAATACGCAAACAATGTATCCTCAATGTACCCTTAACTTCATCTACCAAAGGTTCTAATTCAACCTTCATTTACACCGATGCTCTACTAATTTTACGTAAAACATATGTTTTCTAGAATAATTGAGTGTATCTTCAAAAAAACAACCCATAATATGACCCAAACCCACCATTAAATACGGAACAAAAAATGCTAATGTATCAGACATTTTATCTTTTTACAAATTTACTTTAAAACGAAAAACTAGCTTCTCTATACCTTCACAAAAAAAACGGTTTATTTTTTTAAGAATCATATGTGTAATCTATCCTATCTTTTAAACAACACGTACCGCATACAAAATAACACAAAAAAAATAACCTTTCATTCTGATAAAAAAAATGTGTATAATATTCATAATTTTTAAATTGACCTATAATACCTTAAAACACTCAATAAAAAGTTTTATTTGAACCACATCTCGTGAACAAACTTCAGATTTTCAGCCTTTTAAAAATACGGCCTCAATTCCTTTAAAATCAAAAACTTTACTTAATATGTGTGCCATCCCTTGAAAAGCCATTTCTACTTGTTGTACTGACATAGAAATATCTTGATTTTCCATTAAGAAAAATGAAAGTAACTGAGTTCTTACCTTTTATATTCCTTCGCGTTATTTTAGACAATCCAAGTCGATCGTGGTCAAACGGCATCAAATCGTGACTTATGTGACGAAGTCAGTAATAGGATAAATATATTTTATTATGAAATTACAAAGTCAAGAATGTTTCTAAAGTTCAATTGTTCGAATGTTCACAAACTGTCTTTAAAATTGAATTGTTCGAATGTTCAATATCTCACACGGGCACATGATCGTATAGTAGTATAACTGTTTGTTCCTGTTAGAGTATTTCGGATATTAAGCGCATGAGTTCCAGCCTACCCACGAGGGGGGGACCTTGACGGAATCTCCGTTATCAATCTGTCCTTATCGAATTCTCGTCTAATCGAATTCTGTCCTTGAAGTCCATTGAGAGATCTTATATAGTCCAGTGGTCCTTACAAACGTCTATAGCTGTAGGCCGGTTACGTAGTCGTCTGGTTATTGAGTAATCACTAGTCTGTGGTTAATTGTCAAACTATGAAATTAACCCCTGACGGATACATGTTATTACACAGTAGACATGGTCATTTATTGGCTTCAGGGTATTGTTACACAATTGTGTAACAGAGACACTTATCCACAAAAGACCAAAATGACACAGACATTAACAACTATAGGTCACCGTACGGCCTTCAACAATGAGCTAAGCCCATACCGCATAGTGAGCTATAAAAGGCCCCGATAAGACAAAGTTCATAAGCACTTTTATTTTTTTCAAAGGTCAAAACGTAAGTCTGTGCAGCATATTTTCAACAATATATACCTCAAACTCATAAACTGATACAAAAATTATGTACTTTCTCACCCTTAACATTTGGTCATACTCAGAATTTAGTTTGGCCGCTACTCATGTGTATTTACAACTTACAACGAATACCCCACTGCTGATTCGATAGCATTTCCGAAGCCTTATGATTTCTTTTTGTTGTTTGGTATTGATGTTTATACGTTCATGTTGAATTTAAATAGTGAAAATAAATATCATTGTAGGGTTCGCTTGGTTTTCAGGTGTGTTTGTTTTGTTTTGTATTCAAGTAAATGGACAATTTCACTCTCTCGTTAAAAGTGGATCTGCACAATGCCAAGAAAAGCGAGTTAAAAATGGTGTTGACAAATTCATTTTCTGCAATTCTGCTATTGATTAAATTTTAATTATATCAACAGATTGCAACTTATATTAATCCCTTTTCACTTTGCGGGTGCGAGTGCTGCCTTGTAGCGGCATTAGCCTGCTCATTTTCGAAATCTTCAAGGGTGTCTTTAACGTGCAAGAGATATGACTCTCTCTTAACACTGGTCAGCCATTTATCGTCCCCTTTCGACGGACTATCATCGTTTCCTCAAGACCATACTCGCAAATGGTGTTAAGGGAGCGCCGAAAATTCAGTTCCTGAAATTTTCATCCCAGACGGGAATCAAACCAGGAACGTTTGTGTTAGTAGTCCGATGCACTAACCACTACACGACGGTTATTATGCGGCATGTTTGGACTACATACTTGACATATAGAACAAAATCCACTGATAAATCCGCGTTTGATTTGACGTTCGAAAGTGTAGTTCAAACTATAGACAGAGACCTTCTTCGTGACAAAACCCTCCTTGTAATGTCATCAATTATGACAAAGCACTAGTCTTTTTTACCAGATAACACTTGTCGGACCTAATGGAGCCTCACGGCTACACTTACAAGGCTGCTATTGTGTTATTTGCCCAACAAGGACCATGTTATTCTAGCGTTGTATTTGCTAGCGATATTTTAATTGCAGAAGTCGTCAAGACCACGAATAACGTCAATGCAGAATTAGAATTGGCAGGATAACAGAGGATGAATACCAGTTATTATTCGCCATTATTTCGTTTCTTGACCCAGTTTCTGTCACCAGTATTCTGCCTTATGTTCATGCCTTGAGTGGGTTTCACTTCAATTTTTTTTAAATCAGCATAAAAAATGTGATTGTGTCAGGGGAAAAAGCATACCAGGCAGCATGTGCGGGTTTACAAGGACTAGGGTCTTCTTTGAACTTTTGTCAAAAAGTAGGTAGTTGCAACAATGTCCATTCGTATCAGCCGACATCGCAGATGACGCAGATGAAATATCATAAAATGTTTTTGAAATACTTTAAAAAAAATTTATTTTAATTTTTTCAATGTTTTATTTGTATTGAAACGGTCATTTCTCCCTTTTTATATTTTTGTTATATAACACTCTTGCACTCATTGCAGTAATGTCAAATGACCATTAACAAAGCATAATAACATAAAGAAATCATAAAGCTTCAGAAATTCTAATGCTTAAAAATGACTACAATTGATCTTCGCTTAATCGCCTAATAAGGACACATAATTAGAAACAATATCAGTTTCGGTTAAGAAATGACAAATATCCGGACTTCAAATCTGGATAAAAATCAGATATTTAGCCATATATTTATCTTCTTACGCATTAACTTCAAGAAGGAAATCGGGTCGATTAAAGTATAATACGGCGGCCTTCATTTCGTACCTTTAAAACACATCTAAACTTCACGTGCAAATAATGCCAGGTTAAAACGATGATTTTTCCGTGTTATTTTTTAACTATTTTCAGATGCATACTACTTCTCATATAGAACTACTTTTAAAATGCCCTTATAGTTTATGAAGTTCAAGAGTAACTATTTACCAATTTCGTTCACAAATTATTTATAGAAGGTGTAAGGTAGCACTCCACAGTTAGGTGTGTAGTTTCGCATTTTGGCCCCTGTAGATTTTTCAAATATGAGAGCTAGTGTGCAATAAAATTCATTTTTGGATAGCTGAGTATTAAAATAGCCTTTGTATTGGGTTTATATGAACATCAAGATTATGTAATGTATGTAATATAGGCTGTTTTCTGTATGACAGTCCGTATTTGCATGTCCCTACCATACATTGGTCCGGCAATTATTGCAATGTTTTTTTCCAACTTTTTATCGCACGAACTTTGTGATTGGATTTTACGAAAAAATGAGGCGAAAGACACCCATTTTTTCTTTGATCATTAGGAAGATTTATGAAAACAGTTTCTAAAAAGGTATCACTCAAAGGCATTGAAATTCTAGTTTGATCAAAATTTTTGGGGGATATGTGACATGTCCACCCCCTTTTTGCAATATTTTATGGTAAATAAACGCAGAATGTTGACATGGATACACATAAAAGGAATTAGTTTTCACTCTTTTAACTTTTGAAAATCAAATCTATGGAATATACTGATTACATACATATGCACATGTACAACACAAACAGTTAGGTTAATGTATTAGAAATCCAGGAATAGGAGATGACAAAACATTTTGTGGCTCATTTTTATTTTTATTTTCTAACTGTGGAGTGCTACCTTATGGCACATCAGAAAGCACAGAAATGCACTTTTTAAGATAAAATTTACCACAAATCTTTAGTCTTTTATGTTCTTGTTTTAGTTCTGAAGGTAAGAAATCTGCTAGGAATGCAATTTATGTTTATTTTATTGTTTACTGTCCTTAGCAACCAAATATACACATTTTGACACTTAGACATGTTGGGGTCTTAAATTTGTACTCAATTAGCTTCACCATTGTAACCAAAGATTGCGCTTTATATGATATCATCAGAATGTATCGCTTTATATTTTTGAATGCGAATAAGTCAAATAAACATTTTTAGCAGGATTTTATATTATAATTTGGCATTAATTAAATTTAATGATGCCAGTACTGCTAGAAATTTATACCCTGCTTGAGAGCTTCTAAACCAAGGTTAGGTATGCTATTTACAGCAAAATTGACCTATAAGTGCTTTCAAATACCTAAAAATTGTACAATTTGTCCTCTTTGAAGGTAATTTTATGATTTTAAATAAGATAATGGGAAAAGTTTTAGAAATTTACCCCAAAAATGAGACAGACTTGAAGTTTTTCACTATGATCCAGCATTTATTTTTAAATCACTTTTTGTCGTTTTTCAACATCAACTGCTAACCTTCATAAAATCTTTATTACTGAACCAATTTTAAAAACTAAGGTACCATTTTCCTCGTAACAGCTAGTAGAACACAGAAAATATAATAAAAATTGAGGCAGGAGGGGAAAAATTTCACCTTAAGGTAGCACTCCACAGTTAGGTGTGTAGTTTCGCATTTTGGCCCCTGTGGATTTTTCAAATATGAGAGCTAGTGTGCAATAAAATTCATTTTTGGATAGCTGAGTATTAAAATAGCCTTTGTATTGGGTTTATATGAACATCAAGATTATGTAATGTATGTAATATAGGCTGTTTTCTGTATGACAGTCCGTATTTGCATGTCCCTACCATACATTGGTCCGGCAATTATTGCAATGTTTTTTTCCAACTTTTTATCGCACGAACTTTGTGATTGGATTTTACGAAAAAATGAGGCGAAAGACACCCATTTTTTCTTTGATCATTAGGAAGATTTATGAAAACAGTTTCTAAAAAGGTATCACTCAAAGGCATTGAAATTCTAGTTTGATCAAAATTTTTGGGGGATATGTGACATGTCCACCCCCCTTTTTGCAATATTTTATGGTAAATAAATGCAGAATGTTGCCATGGATACACATAAAAGGAATTAGTTTTCACTCTTTTAACTTTTGAAAATCAAATCTATGGAATATACTGATTACATACATATGCACATGTACAACACAAACAGTTAGGTTAATGTATTAGAAATCCAGGAATAGAAGATGACAAAACATTTTGTGGCTCATTTTTAATTTTATTTTCTAACTGTGGAGTGCTACCTAAGTTCTAATATTTGTCTATCGAATCAACAGTGGGGTATTCGTTGTACGTTGGGTAACGTCAGTTAAGGCTGTTTTTAACGTCTTTTGTACCATTTATTTACCACAAACATTTTTCTAAAGCTAAATAATCGATAGACAATTAAAGACATTAAAATTCCATGAGGTATTTAGGTAATTTAAATTTCTAAAATTCTCCTCTCCGCCGCTCCACTAATAGGTTTTGATTTATCAATGACATTAATGAACGATGTAGTATCTTTTATAAATGTAGACTGATTTTTAACTATTTATATAAAAAAGTAATCTACGTAGTGACCAACAAGTTCAGTTACGGAACCACACTGTGATATAATTGGTCTGTCAGATGGAATAATATTTATTTGTTTGAACGTCTCTCTTTAAAGTCGAGGAATATAAATTCTTCCTAAAGGTGCATCTCTAAATTTTTTGACCATTTGTGATTTTTGATCGTTTCAATACCGTAAGTTGTATAATTTGTTACTTAAACCCTAAGGATCCATAGAATGGTCAGTGAAATCCATTCAGTTGAACAGTTATAACAAGATCAATTCCGAACTGCACTTCGCACACATCCTAAACGAATATTTCAAAGCACTAAATTGAATTGTTATAAGTAAAACAGTCAGACTGCTGTACATTTGGCTGAACGGACACTGCATGTCCAGAGAGTAGAATTCTTGTTGTCATTCTGAAATATAACCAAAAAAAATAATTGTTTGAATTATATATAAACAATGTGATAAATAGCTGTAATATCATAATTTCAGTAAGGCAATTCAAATCTTTGACGATTACATAATGTTAATATACCAATCAATGACTGTCATTAAATAAGGTGTAAAATAACGATTAATCCAATTATGAAGGTGTCAAAGGTGATTACAGATATTTAAATATGTGATTGCTTGTTAATCCAATTATTTATTGTTTTATTATCTTATTGGAGTCTCACCACTTGTAATATAGATAATACAATCATCATATAATATAAAAATTAAATAAAACAGAAATTTTATGAATAAAAATACTCAAATAAGCCTACATAACCCGATTTATTTAAAAAAAAATTACGGTATTAAAATGGACACATCGTATTTTTCTATAATTATAAATCTTGCTAACAATATATTCTTTTATTAGAATTAAACACCCAAACGTATAAATTGGTATATCTTATTATATGTATACCTTTACTCCAAATGTGTACCCGTTACTAGCAACCAACAGACGACCACCACGTTTACTGCCCTTCTCTAAAACTTTGTAGCTGATGATATGGTCGTCTTCTAATATTTCGTCAGGTAGGTCAGGGTCGAGGACAGGTCTGCATTCAGAGATCTAAAATAGTAGAAAATTGTTATTCTTGATACGCAATAGCAGTTAGTAAAAGACATTAATTGTTTAATTTCTTATCAGTTAATCATCATACCACAATGCAAATATGTAATGAGTAGAAAATAATTCTACAAATGAACTACAGCTTATTTTAAATAAATAAAACGTACACAATGCTTTATTTAATTAATATTCTGTATTCAGCTTTAATAGATAAACATAAATTTTAATATACATAAAAATATACATTTCTTTTATTAATGAAACATATTACATATAACATATACATATCATTTATGAGAATAGGGCGAACGAACTCAGGGCGAACGGAATACCAGGGCGAACAAACTCAGTGCGAACGAACCTAGGGCGAACATGTAATCAGGGCGAACGATCCCGATACCGATACCAGAGGGGCATTTAAACTCGTAGATCGAATATAAACGGACAACGCCATGGATAAAATAGAAAAAAAAACCAAACAGACAGACAGACAAATTATGGTACACACGATACAACATAGAAAACAAAAGACTAAGCAACACGAACCCCACCGAAAACTCGGGGTGATCTCAAGTGCTCCGGAAGGGTTAGTAGATCCGTTACTCAAAATTCAGTTTGATCTAATGATTTGATCAACACATTTATAATTGAGTACTTAGCTGTGAATATGATATGGAAGTTTAAAACAAAATTAAGTTCTATTGCAAAGCTTCAAAGTCAAAATCGACGTAAAAATCAAACGACTTATAAACCAAATTTCCCAGTCTCCAAAAATGTTTACAAACAAAAAATGACAGATGCTTGCCATAACAACAGTTTGTGCAGGTCATCGACCTAAAATAGGTAAAAACTAAGAACAAAGAAAAGCATTTATACGAGCATTTATATATGTAGTCTGCTGAACAATTTATCTGGTTAAATACTATTCTGTTATCTTCATCGTCGTGAAAATTATCGGAAAATTCTATTATTAATATTTTCAGACCAATCATTAATATTTTCTACATACATCAATTAAGAAGATACAACACAAACTGAAAAACAAAAGTTGCTGGAATTTCATTTTCTCCAAGAGGAGTGACACAGTGTGTTGTTCTAAAAGAAGTTCATCTGAAGGTACATTTACCAAGACCTTGTTGATATCATAAGTATTCCTTATCATTTACAAAACTGATACACGATGGTTTTAAATAGTTCTGGGTACTGGCGTTGTTTATCATCTTTATAATGTGTTATGGTATTATCTAAGTTTTCTTTATGAGTATTACTTTTACTGTTTTGTCTGTTTGACATATCAAGTGGCTGTGTCTTTATACACTCCGTAATTGTGTAAATGTTCTATAATCCTTTTTGTATTCTTGTCTTTCATTTTTGCTAATGTTCTTTGTCTATATGCTTTTTTTGTATTTCTTTGATACATATGACGTGGCTATATACTTGTTCATCCCGTCATTATGTTATTGTGCTATTGTAAAATATTTTGTACTCTAGTCTTTCAATTTTGCTAATATGCTTTCTCTATATGCTTTTTTGTGGTTCTTTGATACTTATGACGTGACTCTGTACATCCTGTCATTGTGTTATTGTGCTATGGTACATTTTTGTTTTCTTGTCTTTTATGTTTGCTAATGTGCTTTGTCTATATGCCTTTTTGATCTTCTTTGTTATATATTTGATTGTTTTTATAATGATTAAGATTATAAAACAATGTTCACTGCTGTTCCCCTATTTTTGACATTTTTACATGTTATGTCTGTTTGTTTTGTTCACACATCGTTGTCAATATAATGAAATTTGATGCGACGGTCGTACATATGAGAGGTTTGGCTAGCTGTAAAGCCAGATTTAATACACCGTTTTCTACATAAAGAAAATGCCTGCACCAAGTCAGGAATATGACAGTTGATATCTATTCGTTAGATGTGTTATAGCTTTTGATATCGCCATTTGATCAGAGACTTTCCTTCTTTTTTTTTTATTTTCCTCGGAGTTCAGTATTTTTGGGATTTTTTTTTCCATGCATGCATACACCCCAAGCAAATAACACTCAGTCAAAATGAGACAATAAAAAAGGACACAAACGGTAAATTGATGGATAAATAGAAAGTTAAAGAATACTGTAGCTAAATTGTTATATCGTGATATTTGATAATCATGACTATAAAGGTGGCGAATACTCCATATCCACAAATGTTTGCTTACATACAGGTGAGGGATTTCGCATTGTGTTGAAGACCAGTTGTTGGCCTTGGGATGATTTCTACTCTTTTTTCGGATTGTTGTTTCTCTGACACATTCCCTGTTTCCTTTCTCAAATTTACTATATATTTTCTCATGTAATATGACAATTGTTTTCTATTGGTTTTATGTGTTTGAGTTTTTGATTTTGCAATTTGATAAGGGAATTTTATTTTGAATTTGACATTCCTTTTGTAATTCCATGCTTCAATTGCTGAATAAGTTTCATGTTGTTTGAAAAGTTTATCGTCAAGTGTTAACAGAATATCAGCATATGTGAAAAATGCTTAAACATATACACTTGGGAAGTACGACGACTAGGGTACATGTATTTTATTGTGACGTGTGATAGACATGTAAGATATTTTTGATGTATGTTTTAAATTGGTATTGATAAAGCATACTGTTTAATATTCTGTATTTTTTATGAAAGTTAGTATGTAGGAAACAGTAACTGTGTGAAATAACTTGTATTATACTACTTGTAATACTTGTAGTCTGGAACATATGATAATTGAAGCAAATAAGTTGTAATTAACATTTAATAAAGTAAAGTTAGAACAATTACAATGTTATGAGTTTTCTAGAAATATTGAATTACTGTCAGTTGCATATATTTGATAAACCAGTTGAAGTTCATGTAATAATTTACCAGTTCATAGTAATAATCCACTGAATAATCCAACTGTAGGTCTTGTATTTTTGTGAAGATCCAATTGTAGAAACTGTAGTAAATCGTAGTAAATTCCACGCACCTGTGCTTGAATTTTATGAATGAAATGTATTGACATGCGCAGTAGAATCCATGTGTCACTTTGGACGATTGTTCAATAAAAACACTATTTTTACGTGTTGGCAACTGTTTTCACATACTTCTTGTAATTCCTTTTAGTATTTGTAGTCAACATCTTCAATGTTTTGTAGATGTTAATGCTCACTATCCTTGCTATTTGTCATTTTGGTCCGCCGGTGACACACATAACTTTTCGCAATGTTGTTTACGTATTGTGACTTCCGGTGGCGCTGTATATATTGTTGTATTTTTAGTTACTATAGACACTTGTTTAGTACCATGCAAACTTTGTTTATTATATAAAGGTTACTTAAATTGTATATTATTGTGATTTTTGTAATTTATTAAGAATTCAAATATTTGGTTGGACGGCAAGCGCGCGATCCAACAATCCAACCATCCAACCATCCAACCATCCAACAATCCAACACTGACGTAATTTCGACGCTTGGTCGTCAGTTCTGCTAAAACTTTTGGTTCTTACAGTTAGTATTTTTATTTGCTCGTTATATATTTTAGTCAAAATGGTTAATTTTTCATAGAAACTTATTATTTTTAAAAGATTAAATTGTAAAGGAAAATAGTAAAGTTAGCGTTTTCAAAGTTTAAAAGGAATATTTCATTTTAACGGATTTTTTTTTAAGTTTTATTTCTAGTTTATCTTTTAAAGTTAGGATTATTGAAATTGTTCATTGAAGTTTATACTTACTGTTAACGTTTGTCTTTTTGTAATAAATAGGATTAAATAGGAAAACATTTGACAAGTAAGGGATAATTTCCTAAAGGTCTGGAAATTATAATAAACAATATAGTTTATGTATGGTATAAACTGTATTTCATTGTTAGTTATTCAGGAAAGGTTCTGAATATAACTAATAATAATAAACATGTTTTATGTAACTGGTGAGGTATCAGTTACAACTATATGCAAAAATGTCAGAAAGAGTTATTCTGATTAAATTCACCTGAAGTTAGGATTTTCTTTTAGGTAATTTATTTTCTTAGTAAGATAGCAGAACTCAGCCTTTTTATGTATTTTTCTGACACACCAACATATTATCTCTTGAGTTTAGAGATAAGTTAGTAAATATCTCTTGAGTGTAGAGATAAATTACTACATGTATCATACTGAATAGATTCTTGTCATATCATTTAAGTCTATAGTTTAAGTATATTACTAGTTTAAATTGTTGTTTATCTTGAATATAAATGAAAATATATGATTCTAGAAATGAATAAAAGATAGAAATTTATTTACGTGACTTTTAGCAAATGCCTATATTATACTGACCAGCTCATATCTTGTCATACTGACTTTGTTATTTACAAACTACTCATATAATTTGAGTAAAAACTCTTGGGTCGAAGCATTTCAAGCCCCTGCCCGCTACATAATTTTGGCATCCACGGTGGGATTCATTAAACTTTATTGGATCCTGTGATACGAACCTTTTGAAGTGTAATAGATAAACAGTGCAATGGGTAAACCAAGGTCTGTTCGTTCAAGAAAGACCGACACATATATTAATAGGGGACATAGTAGCCAATATGACACAGAAGACAGTGAAATTAATACTATCTATACCACTGATGATGAACCATGTCATTCTGAAAGTGACCAAGTTAATGAAGTTTCTAATGACTTGTCTTGTATTGAGACTGAAGAAGAAGAAACAATAGTCTTAAGACCCAGATCGAAATTGAGTAAGAGGCCAAGTCCTAGAAAAACTGGCTCTCCAAGAAGGTCCTCCAGATATCAAAAGCAAAATGATATAGAAAACAAGTCTGAACCTCAAAATCAAGGTGATTCTGGGGTATATGACAGTATAAAAGTAGCCATACAAGATATGACTGGTCAAGTAGTATCAGCCATTCAAAATGCTTTTACTGGCATTACCAAACAATATAGGCATAATAATGCTTCAAGTCAGCAGCAAAAACATGCTAAAAGTACAACAATTGCTAATAATAGCAATTCTATATCTAAAGTTAGAAAAAGTATACCAAGTTTTACATCTTATAGTAATTTAGATTTCACATCAGCATCTGAGTGTGATGAATCTGATGATGAAATATTTAGTGATGCATGCTCTGATATGGATACAAATAGTATTGATACAGATGTAATAACCCAAAGTAAACGATCAAAATCTAAATTTGGGTTTTCCAATGCCAAACTCCCTTCTTTCACAGGAAAAGAAAAATGGGAGGTCTGGATAAATAGATTTGAGGCAGTTGCAAATCTTCAAAATTGGGATAACAGAACTAAATTGGGGGAATTGTTAACCAGACTTCAAGGGGAAGCTGGTGATTTTGTGTTTGATCAGCTTAATAGTAAAACATTAAAGAATTATTCAAAATTAGCCACAGAACTTAAGAATAGATTTGGGGTTTTTGAGAATAAAAGAGCATATCAGGTACAATTTAATAGACGTACCCAAAAACCTAATGAAGACACTGCAGACTTTGCTGCAGAATTAAAACGCCTATATGATAAGGCGTATTCTAACAGACATGCAAAAATCAGGCAGGAAGACTTGCTCCAAAGATTTTTGATGGGACTGTCGGATACTGAAGCGAGAATTTATCTTGAGCTTCATAAAGACCCCAAAACCATAGAGGAAGCAGTCCAAGAGGTCATTACCTATAAGGAGACTACATCTGAAACACACGAGAGCAATTCAGTAAAAAATTCCAAGGTTAGGCAACTGAAGAAACAAAATTCTCAAAAATCAGATCAAACTGTAGGAAAGAAACAGAACACCAATTTCAACAGGCAAGATTCCACAAGTTCTGAAAAAGATGTAATTTCAGTAACCAAGGATGAATTACAGAAGATGGTTAATCAAATGTACCAAGACGAGAAAAGAAATGATGTGATACACACCTCAGTAACCGGACATAGTCGTCCTGATGAAAGACAGCCCTTCAATGTCAATGCCTCACCCTATGTTCCTAATGGGAATTATAGGAAGAACAATTCGGACAGAAACAATAACCCAGAAAACATCCCTAAATGTTACTATTGTGGTCAACCTGGTCATTATGCCAGAAAATGTTATAATAATCCCAATAGAGTAACAGATTATAGGAATAACAAGACCACTCCTCCAAGACAAACAAATAATCCTTACACTCCCCAAGATAATAATAGTAGCAGGTCACAAGGTGAATTTAGATCAGACGTATACACATTAAACTAGAACGGGTTAACTCAGCTGACCAGAAGTTAGCCCTTAAGTTTAATGAAAACAGTCATAAATTGGATAATATTGGTTTAGGTGAACCAACAAGCAGTATAACTTTTAGTAATAGTAAAGAGGAAAATATTAGCAATAGTAAAGAGGAAAATATTAGTAATAGTAAAGAGGAAAATATTAGCAATAGTAAAAAGGAAAATATTAGTAATAGTAAAGAGGAAAATATTAGTAAAAGTAAAGAGGAAACTAGTAGTAATAGTAATAGTAAAGAGGAAACTAGTAGTAATAGTAATAGTAAAGAGGAAACTAGTAGTAATAGTAATAGTAAAGAGGAAACTAGTAGTAATAGTAATATATCTTCTGTCACTTTAGAAGATACAAATTTAGTTTGTTCTAACCCAATTTTAGGAAGTGAACAATCAGTTGCAAGTAATGTTATTGCAAGACAAGTACTCCGAAGTGATGGAGTCTATGTCGAAGGACATATCCAAGGGTCTGAGGTTAATTTTACTGTAGATACAGGGGCAGTCCGGACAGTATTATCCGTGTATGCCTTTAATAAAATTCCTCATGTTAATAGACCAATCTTGGAAAAGTCTAATACTTTAGCTTGTGCTGATGGCAAACCCCTAAAGGAGCTAGGGAAAGCTATTTTTGAAATTAAATTAGGAAATTTATGTTTTGATACAGAAATGATAGTTGCAAATATAGAAGACGAAGCTTTGTTAGGACTAGATGTGTTGATGAAATCTCAGTGGGGTCCTGCTGACATAAAGTTAACAGAAGGAATTATACTGCTCGGTGGTCATGCTGTCCATTGTACACAAGTTGGCCAAAGAAATGAATTTATACGAAAAATTTATGGGGAAGCTTACTATGAAATTCCCCCAAGGTCTGAAAATTTTGTTGATGTTTTCATTGACCGACTTGATGATAATTGTCCTGAAACAGTTCAAGATTGCATTTTACAACCCACTGAGAAATTTTCAGAAAGATTTCCATTAGTAATGGCACCATGTTTAGTTATTAGTAATAGTAGCCAGGCTAACATAAGCCAAGATGTTACTTGTAATACTAGTCACGCTAGTACATGTAGTATAATGAACCCAAATGATTACAAAAAGACTTTGTATCAAGACACAGTAATTGGTTCAGCAGAAGTTGTTGAACATGAACCAAAGATGCTATCAAAATGTGAAGACACACTTGATGTAAATAACCAAATTGCAATGAGAAGACTGCAATTTCATGACTCAAATTTAGAGTCTGGAAAGGGGGTATCCAAAGAAGAAATAGGTAGACATTTGACTACTAAGGAAAAAGATCTGACACCAGAACCACCCCCTACAATACATTTTGTACATGTAGCAACAATGCTCCAGTTGCACAAAAGAAACAGAAGAAGTCCCTGGTAGCTACATGAAGAGACATTTAATTTAAGATTGAATAAAGATGTACATGTAATTTTAATTTTTAATAGAAATGTTATGGCAATGTTATGGTATTGTTTATTTGAATTTATATTATCAAAAGTAATTTAAGGTTATTATAAGATTAAAAGTTATTGAAAAAAAAAAATCATTTAGACCGAAAATTTATTTTGGAAAGTTGAAAAGTTAAGAAGTTATTTATATTAGATATAGTCAAAGCTTTTCAGTGTTAAAAGTTAAATTTTGGGTGTATTTTTGAACTTATATTTAAATATTTTGGTACTGTTTGCATGATAACTAAAATTTTCCTTCAGAAACCTCTGGTTCTTAGCCATGTTCCAGTTTGTTCATAACGTTCAGTAATTTTCCACATTTGGTATATATGTATGTTTATCTGGTATCTACCGCCCTCATACTGATGGTCACAATGTTGAATCTTCTGGTGTATCTGTAAAATACATGTATATAAAGAATATAATCATGATAATTATGTATAATTTTTACATATTTGGTATCATATTATGATGTATTTGTGTTATAATCATAGATTGTATTAATAAGAAAGCTAATTTCATCCAGTTTTAGAAATAATTTCTTTTTAAGAAGAATATGTATTCAAGACATAGAAAAATTTGAAGAGGAAACTTTTTCAAAAGTTTAAAGTATTTGCGGGGACGCAAATAATGGAAAGGGGGTAAAATGTAGAGTACGACGACTAGGGTACATGTATTTTATTGTGACGTGTGATAGACATGTAAGATATTTTTGATGTATGTTTTAAATTGGTATTGATAAAGCATACTGTTTAATATTCTGTATTTTTTATGAAAGTTAGTATGTAGGAAACAGTAACTGTGTGAAATAACTTGTATTATACTACTTGTAATACTTGTAGTCTGGAACATATGATAATTGAAGCAAATAAGTTGTAATTAACATTTAATAAAGTAAAGTTAGAACAATTACAATGTTATGAGTTTTCTAGAAATATTGAATTACTGTCAGTTGCATATATTTGATAAACCAGTTGAAGTTCATGTAATAATTTACCAGTTCATAGTAATAATCCACTGAATAATCCAACTGTAGGTCTTGTATTTTTGTGAAGATCCAATTGTAGAAACTGTAGTAAATCGTAGTAAATTCCACGCACCTGTGCTTGAATTTTATGAATGAAATGTATTGACATGCGCAGTAGAATCCATGTGTCACTTTGGACGATTGTTCAATAAAAACACTATTTTTACGTGTTGGCAACTGTTTTCACATACTTCTTGTAATTCCTTTTAGTATTTGTAGTCAACGTCTTCAATGTTTTGTAGATGTTAATGCTCACTATCCTTGCTATTTGTCATTTTGGTCCGCCGGTGACACACATAACTTTTCGCAATGTTGTTTACGTATTGTGACTTCCGGTGGCGCTGTATATATTGTTGTATTTTTAGTTACTATAGACACTTGTTTAGTACCATGCAAACTTTGTTTATTATATAAAGGTTACTTAAATTGTATATTATTGTGATTTTTATACGACCGCAAAATTTGAAAAATTTTTCGTCGTATATTGCTATCACGTTGGCGTCAGCGTCGTCGTCGTCGTCGTCGTCGTCGTCGTCGTCCGGCGTCCGAATACTTTTAGTTTTCGCACTCTAACTTTAGTAAAAGTGAATGGAAATCTATGAAATTTTAACACAAGGTTTATGACCACAAAAGGAAGGTTGGGATTGATTTTGGGAGTTTTGGTCCCAACATTTTAGGAATTAGGGGCCAAAAAGGGCCCAAATAAGCATTTTCTTTGTTTTCGCACTATAACTTTAGTTTAAGTTAATAGAAATCTATGAAATTTTGACACAAGGTTTATGACCACAAAAGGAAGGTTGGGATTGATTTTGGGAGTTTTGGTTCCAACAGTTTAGGAATTAGGGGCCAAAAAAGGGCCCAAATAAGCATTATTCTTGGTTTTCGCACAATAACTTTAGTTTAAGTAAATAGAAATCAATGAAATTTAAACACAATGTTAATGACTACAAAAGGAAGGTTGGTATTGATTTTGGGAGTTTATGTCCCAACAGTTTAGGAATTAGGGGCCAAAAAGGGGCCCAAATAAGCATTATTTTTGGTTTTTGCACCATAACTTTAGTATAAGTAAATAGAAATCTATGAAATTTAAATACAAGGTTTATGACCATAAAAGGAAGGTTGGGTTTGATTTTGGGAGTTTTGGTCCTAACAGTTTAGGAATAAGGGGCCCAAAGGGTCCAAAATTGAACTTTGTGTGATTTCATCAAAAATTGAATAATTGGGGTTGTTTGATATGCCGAATCTAACTATGTATGTAGATTCTTAATTTTTGGTCCCGTTTTCAAATTGGTCTACATTAAGGTCCAAAGGGTCCAAAATTAAACTTAGTTTGATTTTAACAAAAATTGAATCCTTGGGGTTCTTTGATATGCTGAATTTAAAAATGTACTTAGATTTTTAATTATTGGCCTAGTTTTCAAGTTGGTCCAAATGGGGGTCCAAAATTAAACTTTGTTTGATTTCATCAAAAATTGAATAAATGGGTTCTTTGATATGCCAAATCTAACTGTGTATGTAGATTCTTAATTTCTGGTCCAGTTTTCAAATTGGTCTACATTAAGGTCCAAAGGGTCCAAAATTAAACTAAGTTTGATTTTAACAAAAATTAAATTCTTGGGCTTATTTGATATGCTTTATCTTAACATGTACTTTGATTTTTGATTATGGGCCCAGTTTTCAAGTTGGTCCAAATCAGGATTCCATATCAAGTATTGTGCAATAGCAAGAAATTTTCAATTGCACAGTATTGCACAATAGCAAGAAATATCTAATTGCACAATATTGTGCAATAGCAATTAATTTTCAATTGGAGTTATCTTTCTTTGTATAGAATAGTAGTTGATAATATATGTTGGAAATTTGCCAGACATGACTATGATGTCATTTTCTATTTTTATTTGCCAATAACTTTATGTAAATAGCTTCATTGGAAATTTGCCAATATAAAATGTTGCTGATGAAGCTTTTTTTCCTTATCTTATCTAAAATGTTTTTAGATAATGTATGTTGGACATTTGCCAGACATGACTATGATGTCATTTTCTATTTTTATTTGCTAATAACTTTATGTAAATAACTTCATTGGAAATTTGCCAGTATAAAATGTTGCTTATGAAGTTTTTTTTATTGTTTTATACAATAAACAATGTATATTCACTTTTACTACCAACCAATCTTTACCATTCAGTGATAACAAGCACTTTATTTTACATTTTAATATTTTATGATGTATTTAAAAGAGTAGTTATTGTTGCAAACTCCATTAGAAATTTGAATTGATATCAGTTTTGGAGAAAGGGAAACGGGGATGTGAAAAAAAAGGGGGGGGGGGTTTAAATTTTTCTCATTTCAGATTTCATAAATAAAAAGAAAATTTCTTCAAACATTTTTTTGAGAGGATTAATATTCAACAGCATAGTGAATTGCTCAAAGGCAAAAAAAAACTTTTAAGTTCATTAGACCACATTCATTCTGTGTCAGAAACCTATGCTGTGTCAACTATTTAATTTTAGATTTAAAAAGTTTGAAGAAGAAATCTTTAATTGATTTGTAAAATCTTGACATTTGTTTTGTGTAAAAAAAACTCATGTAATGTCAAAAATTTGATCACAATCCAAATTCAGAGCTGTATCACGCTTGAATGTTTTGTCCATACTTGCCCCAACTGTTCAGGGTTCGACCTCTGCGGTCGTATAAAGCTGCGCCCTGCGGAGCACCTGGTTGTAATTTATTAAGAATTCAAATATTTGGTTGGACGGCAAGCGCGCGATCCAACAATCCAACCATCCAACCATCCAACCATCCAACCATCCAACAATCCAACAATCCAACACTGACGTAATTTCGACGCTTGGTCGTCAGTTCTGCTAAAACTTTTGGTTCTTACAGTTAGTATTTTTATTTGCTCGTTATATATTTTAGTCAAAATGGTTAATTTTTCATAGAAACTTATTATTTTTAAAAGATTAAATTGTAAAGGAAAATAGTAAAGTTAGCGTTTTCAAAGTTTAAAAGGAATATTTCATTTTAACGGATTTTTTTTTGAAGTTTTATTTCTAGTTTATCTTTTAAAGTTAGGATTATTGAAATTGTTCATTGAAGTTTATACTTACTGTTAACGTTTGTCTTTTTGTAATAAATAGGATTAAATAGGAAAACATTTGACAAGTAAGGGATAATTTCCTAAAGGTCTGGAAATTATAATAAACAATATAGTTTATGTATGGTATAAACTGTATTTCATTGTTAGTTATTCAGGAAAGGTTCTGAATATAACTAATACTAATAAACATGTTTTATGTAACTGGTGAGGTATCAGTTACAACTATATGCAAAAATGTCAGAAAGAGTTATTCTGATTAAATTCACCTGAAGTTAGGATTTTCTTTTAGGTAATTTATTTTCTTAGTAAGATAGCAGAACTCAGCCTTTTTATGTATTTTTCTGACACACCAACATATTATCTCTTGAGTTTAGAGATAAGTTAGTAAATATCTCTTGAGTGTAGAGATAAATTACTACATGTATCATACTGAATAGATTCTTGTCATATCATTTAAGTCTATAGTTTAAGTATATTACTAGTTTAAATTGTTGTTTATCTTGAATATAAATGAAAATATATGATTCTAGAAATGAATAAAAGATAGAAATTTATTTACGTGACTTTTAGCAAATGCCTATATTATACTGACCAGCTCATATCTTGTCATACTGACTTTGTTATTTACAAACTACTCATATAATTTGAGTAAAAACTCTTGGGTCGAAGCATTTCAAGCCCCTGCCCGCTACAATATTATTACTATGAAACTAAACATACGTACACTTGGAATAAGTAACCATTGTTTCTAAAAAACACTCTTTTGGTAAACTGCTGATCAAATTGTCTGTTATAGATCTGAAACATTTCTATTCTGTTATATATTCAGAGTGTAACAAAGATAAACTATTTTGTGGAAAATGTAATGGTGTCATTAATAAATTGTGAGATGATTGCCAATGGGTCAACTACCCGCCAGAGTTCAAAGGAATGAAGTGTAAGCAATTATAGGCCACCTATCGCTCTTCTACAACGAAAAGAAAATCAATGCCGTATAGTCGATTGTAACAAGCCCCCATATAAAAAAGGGGAGACAATTAAAAAGTTAAAATGTGCACCTTCACTTAGGACAGTAAAGTTACATAGATGATGTGTGCTGCTTAGTCTTGTTGTTATGTTTTGTGTACTATTGTGTTTGTTTGTCTTTTTCCTTTTTTTAGCCATGGCGTTTTAAATTTTAAAAAGAAGATCGTTTATTTTTGATTGATAAGTTTGAAAGTCCCTATCGTATCTTTCGCCCCTCTTTTACATAACAATGTATTTATGTAACGTTGTTTATTTTAGAGAACCTATTCATTATCCTTTTCATCTTATTCGTGTTTTGGCTGAGTAGGCAGACTCATTTTCGTTTATCAACAGTATTATGCATGATAATATTCTTATAACAATAACTTGTACTTTATGTTTTTATTATGCACCTTTATTGATATTTAATCTACACAACATTGTTATCAATGTGTCCACCAATGCACACGGGTTGTTTAAGTAGTACCTTGAGTTCGACAATTCTAACCGAATCAACATGTTTTGCTCTTGCTTTCCAATGTAGAGTACCTTGAGTTCGACAATTCAACCGAATCAACATATTTGGCTCTTGCCCTCTAATGTAGAGTACCTTTAGTTCGACAATTCTAACCGAATCAACATGTTTTGCTCTTGCTCTCCAATGTAGAGTACCTTTTATCGTATAAGTAGTATTCATGGATAGCCATGATTTTGAACGTGTTAAAAAAAATGTCATAGCATAATTTTCTTAACATCTTGATAACATGAAACACCATTTGTAATGGCAAAACCTAGATACCAATTTAACAAAAACTATCAGGTTTAGGTTTGAAACATAAAACATTCTAAAAAAGTTTACTTACATTGAGCCCAAGAAAAAGTTATTAGCAAAGAGGTTGGTTGGCAAAACCGTCAAATTATTCCAATTAACTTTTCTAGATGTGGTAAAATAATGGTAGAAATATATTTATATATGGTGTATATGCAATATTATATACAAGTGATGCACAACACAAAACCTATATTGCTTTTTTCGTTTTACATTGACTTAAAGTTTTCATGAACACTTGTAATATAAATGAAATTCGTTCTCATACTTCACTAATTTCCTAGTATGGTGTTCGTTAGATATGCTTTCTAACAATATTTGTATTATCTTTTACAATCAATTGAATATAACGTATTCTTCTTGTTCATAAATTTCAGTAGTATTTCATTTAAATACTTAAGTCTATAAACTAGGCAAGATTCAATGTACGAGTTCCACTTTTTTAAAACAACCTGATACTTTAAAATTCCCCTATGAGGCATAATCCATTTGATGACACATTTATTTATCTGCATGCGATGAATACAAATAATATAGATGTCTTATACTCGACACATGCTTGAAACCATTCGTTTGAAACTTTTTCGTGTGGTAAACAAAGAGAAGACATTTTTGTTTTGGATATTGATTGATGTTATAATGATTGTGTTTTCTATTATGATTTCCCTGAAATTTAATAAGAAACACTAGGACAATTTGTATCCGCGGTCCTTATCGGTAAGGTAAATGTCCTGTCGACGAAATATCAATGATTAATTTTACTTTAATATATATATAGTTACCAATGAAAACTGAAAATCTGTCTCAAGAATTACCCTTGGATACTTTCCGTTATCGACTTTCTAAATTTCTAAAGTTTCTAAATAATATTAGATCTAAATAGAAAAAGTATTCTGGAATATTATTTCCGCTGGAATATATACTATAGTATATGTTCCTAAGGGAATAAATGGAAAAGAATATGTGTTCCAACAGGAACAGATGTTATGACAATGTTTATACCAAAGTTTACGGTAGAAATAAAATTGAGAATGGAAATGGGGAATGTGTCAAAGAGACAACAACCCGACCAAATAAAAAACAACAGCAGAGGGTCACCAACAGGTCTTCAATGTAGCGAGAAATTCCCGCACCCGGAGGCGTCCCTCAGCTGGCCCCTAAACAAATATATACTAGTCCAGTGATAATGAACGCCATACTAATTTCCAAATTGTACACAAGAAACTAAAATTAAAATAATACAAGACTAACAAAGGCCAGAGGCTCCTGACTTGGGACAGGCGCAAAAATGCGGCGGGGTTAAACATGTTTGTGAGATCTCAACCCTCCCCCTATACCTCTAACCAATGTAGAAAAGTAAACGTAAATATGTTAGACGCAACAAATACTTTTTTGTCCCATTTAATACAATATCGATAGGGGAAATATTATAAGTGTTGATTGGTTGAAAGCATTCAGAGCAAGATTTTTTTCTTCAAAACTATCATTTTAACAGCAAATTAAACTCAAATTTTAAATGTCAGTAAGTGTTAAGAATTCTATCTTTCCCGTTTTAATTTAGCGACGGTCTCAATTGAAGTCATATAAAACGGTAGAAAATAATGTTAATCCAATACTTAAACCAATAAAATTGAGAATGGAGATGGGGAATGTGTCAAAGAGACAACAACCCGACCATAGAACAGACAACAGTAGAAGGTCACCAATAGGTCTTCAATGCAGCGAGAAATTCCCTCACCCGGAGGCGTCCTTCAGCTAGCCCCTAACTAAATATAAACAATGCATATAAATCATAAAATTAGTCTTCTATGCACGAATTTGTCATTTTGTACGCTTCTTTATCGTACAATACTCAAAAACATATTTCACCAAGTCTGTTTTGATGTGGAAAAAATGGCAGCTAATTAATTATTGTGCTTTGAAGGCGAAGTTTACCAATTGTTATCTACGTAAACAATCACTAAGAAGCATGTATAATAAGATAATCACGCGTTTAACATGTGCGATAAGATATAGAATATTTCGATGACGGAGCAATGCGTATTACAACCACGCGAATCTTATGAGAAAGGTCACGTTGGGGTCACTGCATACGGAAAAAATTTCGGCAAATATTGGTCTGGAAAGCAACAAAAATAAAAAATAATTAATGTCTTCTAAATTTTCGTGAGAAAAAAATCATATTTTATAAGTTTTATAACAAAAACTAGCCATTTTGTTATAATAACGTATGCATCATTTTTTTTCCTAATTTTAAGTAATATTTAAAAGTATGAAACTCATGCATGTTCACACTATATGGCCTTCGTTAACAGGGTGTGTTCCGGAAACTAATCAAACAGATTTATGTTTAAGAACGACTGAAATCAACTTTTCTACATTTGAAAATGCCTGTACCAAGTCAGAAATATGACAGTTCTTGTCCATTCGTTTTTGATGCGTTTTGTTATTTGATTTTGCCATGTGATTATGGACTTTCCGAATTGATTTTCCTCTGAGTTCAGTATTTTTGTGATTTTACTTTTTACAAAAGATGTACGGTCACCATCAAGAATTAGCTTTCTGTTACGATGAATTGGTGTTTCATCACAATGACGACATGTTTTTGAATTTTTACAGGTTAAACAGTATGATCTGTAAATTTACTGATTGTGACAATTTGACTGGATGTGAATTCGTGCGCAGTTAATGCATGCATAGCAGCATAAACTTACTATATCGATGCAGCATATCATAGCACTAAACTGCTGACTTCTTAATTAGGTCTGGCTTTCTCCTTTATAATGTGCTTTTATAAATCGTTATTTGGATGTAGAGTTGTCTCATTGGCACTCATACCATCTTTTGATACCTACTTACTGTCTTCTAACTCTTTTTTTATTTCTTGTTTATCATATCAAAATAGCTTTAAAATTTTTTAACCGAAAAACCTTATTCAAAGAAGGTAACTATCAAATCAAAAGGTTAATCACATAATGTCTGAGAACAAACATATTATTTGACTAGCTGCAGATCAAATTATAAGCCTGGTACTTTTGATAACTATTTAAACCATTTTATAGCCCAGTAGTCACCACCTCGGATATCAATTATATGGAATTGTAAAATGTAAAATCACAAAAAAACAGAGGAAAACTCTAAACGGAGAGTTCCTAATTAATGGCAAAATCAAAAGATAAAACACACCAAACAAATGAACAACAACTGTCATATTGGTACAGGCATTTTCTTATGTGGGAAATAGTGGATTGAACCTGGTTTTATAGCGCTACTCCTCACACTTGTATGACAGTCGCAACTAAATGCTCTACCAATTTGTACTTGTTTGGCTTTATAACTATTTTGATATGAGCGTCACTGATGAGTCTTATGTAGACGAACGCGGGTGTGGCGTATTAAATTATAGTCCTGGTACCTCCGATAACTTTTTACATTGCCAGGGTCGACCTAGGTTTTGAGCACTCAACCCTTACTTATTGAGAAAGAAAATTATTAAACAAAACGTACTACTCTAAACAATTTTCAAAAGCCTTACCGTATATATAGGTGTAAATTGGTCTACTATGACAAAATGTAATACAGTGCATAATTAAGAACTACAGACCTAATTTATTATACTATTTGAACGGAAAAAATGTTTGTTACGAATTTAATTTCCATAGTTGAACACTTTTAATAGAACGATTATGTTGATACAGTAAACCGAATCTTTTCGGGACTTTTTGTTCGATTTTGGCCGATGTTCATAACGCATACAATTTGATAGGACGGTGCTTGAAAACATGTTAGGTTTATACAGGTTTCCCTAAGGTTACGATATTTGATATTTTTATGCCCCACCTACGATAGTAGAGGAGCATTATATTTTCTGGTCTGTGCGTCCGTCCGTCTGTCCCGCTCCAGGTTAAAGTTTTTGGTCAAGGTAGTTTTTGATGAAGTTGAAGTCCAATCAACTTGAAACTTAGTACACATGTTTCCTATTATATGATCTTTTTAAATTCAATGCCAAATAAGAGGTTTGACCCCAATTTCACGGTCCATTGAACTCCGAAAATGATAGTGCAAGTTTTAGGTTAAGGTTTTTGGTTAAAGTTTTTGGTCAAGTTAGTTTTAGATGAAGTTGAAGTCCAATCAACTTGAAACTTGAAACTTAGTTTACATGTTTCCTATAATATGATCTTTCTAATTTTAATGCCAAATTAGAGTTTTTACCGCAATTTCACGCACCACTAAACCTACAAAATGATAGTGCAAGTGGGGCATCCGTGTACTATGGACACATTCTTGATTTGTATATTCTTAATAAATTTACGAGTTTTTAACATTATTTAGTAGAAAGTTTTTGGCTCAGTATTTTTTTTTAACAAAAAATCAAGTACACCAATGTATACCATATTTGTTGTTGTCAGCTGTCATGGTAGATGTTGTTTTGATGGTGTTTCACGTCGAAACGGGCATTTGGCAGCATGAAAAGCATAAAGAACATCAAACGATGTTTATTTGTCTCCTCAATGCTCTTGAACTTCGTACTCTATTTGGCCTTTTCCACTTTTTTGGACTAGATCGTCACTGATGAGTCTTTGGTAGACAAAACGTCTCTTTAATCCTTGTATCTATGATGTGTTTATTTATAACCACTGGGTCAATGCTACTGCTGGTGGAGTTTTAATTCCCCGAGCGTATCACAAGCCCAGTAGTCAGCACTTCTGTCCTGACAGAAGTGCTGACATGAATTGTCATTGAAATGGTCATATTTATAAATTCCCGGTTAACAAAACTTTTGAATTTTTGATATTCAAAGGCTTTTCTACCTCAGGAATAGACACCCTTAGCTGTATTTGGCAAATATTTTAGGAATTTTGGTTCTCAATGCTCTTCAACTTCGTACTTTATTTGGTCTTTTAACTTTTTAGGATGAGAGCGTCACTGATGAGTCTTTTGTAGACGAAACGCGCGTCTGGCGTAAATACAAAATTTGGTACAGTGTATCTATAATGTGTTTATTTGAAACAATAGATTCATTCATCTATTGATTTTATTATACTTACAGTTGTTCCAATTTGACGTTTTTTTGAAAAACACATCGGTTGGTAAATTGTTTAGAGAATTTCGCTCCAAATTTCCGAATTAACAAAATGTACAAGAAGAATATCTTAGTTGTGTATTACAGAGGTGAGGAATCGACATATTTTCAATTTAATTGACTGGGTGACAATGAAAGTTACGACCTCGTACACTTTTATTTAAAAGGTCTGTTTGAAATCATGTTATAGGTTAACCAATAAGTTAAATAATGTTTTAACCAGAATAAGAATATTTTTTTGTGGATCGAATCAGCAAACGAAATGGTTCATCTTTGTTTCACTTTCAATGTTGACATTCTTTTCCTTTCAATGGCTGGACACAATTTATGCATGCGTAACCAATCTCTAGCTAATAGGTTACATTGAAGGTAATATGCATACTAAACTTAATGAAGTCAAATTCATCAGCTATAGTTTATTTTGACAAAGTCGAACCAACTTGACAGCTAAAAACAAATTATTATTTCTTCATTTTACTTTTATTAATAAAATTGAGAATGGAAATGAGGAATATGCCATAGAGACAACAACACGACCAAAGAGCATACAACACAATCAAAGGCCAAATGCTCCTGGCGCAAACATGTTTGTTGATATATCAACTCTCCTCCCTATACCTCAAATCAATGTAGAAAAACAAACACACAACAATATGCACAATAAAACTTAATTCAAAAGAATTCCGAGTACGTTGTCAGAATAATCAACTAAACAAACTAAACAAAATGACAATGATACATGAATTAACAAAGGACTATTGGCAGTAACTGACATGCCAGCTCAAGACCTCAATTAAACTGATTGAATGAGTATGTCTTCGTCATATGAATATCAATTCCTGTTAGGTGTTTAGTATCATACATCATAAAATACATGAGAAGAATATTATCCGTATCATGCCAACAACTGGTTTTATACCCTATGAGTGAATCAACATTAAAGCCAAAATACTGCTCAGTATTCAAATTGACGACACAAAATTCACGTTGGTATGTATATATGCACCAAATTATAAAGCATCTAGAAAATGTTTTTTTAAAAAGGTAAATGATAATATAAAAGAATTTGATATCGGTGAACCGATAGTTCGGGAGATTTCAATAATACTTTAAATGTTATAGATCGAAAATCAACACGACCAGTAAATAGTTTGAAATTAATGTTAAAATCAAACAAACTAATCGATATCTGGAGATGTTTGAATCAAAACGTTTAACAATTTACATGGCGAATGAGAGATAAAACTCAGGCGAGTAGAATAGACATGATATTAATTGGCTCAGATTTTAAGTCATTAGTAGAGAATTGTAAAATTAAACCAGCTGTAATTAATTCCACTGATCATCAAAGCGTTTTCTTAAGTATTAGAACTGGTGTGTCAGAAAGAGGAAAGGGATATTGAAAGATTAACAACTCTATTTTAAAAGAGGGAAAATACAAAGAGATATTAAGGTATCTTATTCATAAATATACTAATGGAAATAATAATATGGATTGTCAATTATTGTTGGACGTTTTAAAAGTAGAAATAAGGGAGGTAACCATAGGATATTTTTAAAATAAAGCAAAGGCAAACAGAGAATTATGTCGGGAACTAGCAAAAAAACTGGAAGAGAGAAATAAGTTAAGAGATGCATTACCACATTAGCATCCATATTTAGATGAAGAAATAAAAGATTTAGAACTAAGAATAGGTAAGATATACGAACAGAAAGCTAGAGGTGCACAGGTTAGGTCAAGGGAGAAATGGGTTGAATATTGGGAAAAAATAATGCATATTTTTTAGGTTTAGAAAAAACACAGACAGGTAAAAAAAAAGTCGATAAATAAACTGAGTGACGAGAATGGAAATATAAAAACAGATCAGGCCGATTTATTAACACAAATAAAGCAATACTATGAAAAACTGTACAGTTGAAAATGTCAAAGTAAAGATTTAGTCGAAAATTATATTTATGAAACTGAATTAGAAAATAATTCAAATAACGTTGACAAATCAGTTTGTGACGGAAAAGTAACAATGGAAAAATGTACTTCCGCTATTAATGCAATGAAATTAAATAAAGCACCAGGGCTAGATGGTCTAACAGTTTAATTTTATCAGATGTTTTGTGAGAAATAAGATATTTTCTATTCAAGGTTTTAAACTCGGCAAATGAAAAAGGAAGTTTATCGCACTCACAACATACTAGTAGTTTGACATTATTGTTCTAAAAGGGGGATCATTTATTATTAGATAATTATAGACCAATTTCCTTACTAAATGAAGATTTAAAACTATTGTCCTTTGTTCTAGCGCAACGCTTAAAGAAGATACTACCAAAAATTATCGAACAAGGTATTTTGAAAACAGATAAATTGGTTTTAATTTGAGACAAATTCAAGATATTATTCACTATGCGGATGCATATATTCGATTGAAGGGGCAATAGATTTTGTCGACTTTACTAAAGCTTTTGATTCCTCAGAATGGGATTTTATGTTAATAACTTTGAAACATTTTGGATTTAATGAATCTTTTATAAACTAGGTAAAAACATTATATACTGGGTTACAAACTTGTGTTATTAATAATGAATGGATTTCAGAAATATTTCATAACGCAAGAGGAATAAAGCAGGGGTGTCCTTATCAGCTCCTCTTTTCGTCTTATCCGTGGAGATCATGGATTTAAGACTTCGAAAACAGAAATATCAAAGGGTTACAGCATATTTGGTGAATAAATATATCATGTTGTTAAAAAATATATATATTATGTCTACCAAACGAAATTGCAATAAGATAAGATAATAATAATGAAAACTTATGTAAATAAAACAACTAAAAAAATCCATTAAAGCCAAAATAGCCATCATTAATGACCTGACAAAGTATCGTAACTCTCTCCCTTTTTGATAAGTCTGAGCTCTGTTTAAAGTTGTTTTGTTAAGATTTTGGGTGAATGCCGACATTTTTGCGCATTTTTGGAGAATATTATCATTAAAGATTAGATGTAAAATACCTGAACGTATAAGATTTCTGCATGTTAAGTTAAATTTACGAATGGTGTCCTTGTAACGAGTCAAATCAAGTAAAGGTTTTGACTAGTTTGTGATATCGAAAACCCTGCTGTAATAATACAAAGATTTCTTTCACTCCATTCTAATACATTGTTACATACACGATCCAATCGTTCAGGTTGAGATATATAAGCACCATAAAATAGTGACAAGGGAATGTCACCTTCTAAAAATGGACAATTAATATACTGTGTAAAGAACTACACTGATTCCAACGACATATATATCGAAGTCAATGTCACCTTAAAACTGGTACTGTTATATAGTTCCAGGAATTGTTATTTTGACTCTAAATCAACAACAGGTATAAGATCGTACGATACATTATTACATTGGGTGAATTTGCATAAAATTTAGTGCCTTTGTCTGATCATTAGAGAAAAAGCTTGATGTGGGTTTATTAAATGACAACTTGATAAGAAACGAACCTCTGTTTGAAAAAAATCAAGTGGAAGTGTCCAAAGATTGTTTCACACTTTAAGATTTTTTATGTCTACCCTTATGTGGATTTACTTTAACAACAGTTTTAGAATTTTAACACAGTGTTAAAGCTAACCACAAGTAAAACAACAGACCCATGGTGGACTTGATTATTTTTAGATAAAGGTTTAGTACTTACAGGTTTGTTAAATCTTTCAGGTTGTCAAAGTAATCATCTTTTAAGATGATATTGACTGAGGACGAAGTGTTAATATAATCTAACAGCGCCATATGTAACGTACGTAGTGGCTGAGTGGATATGCTTAATTTATATATTACAAAGGTTAATAATGCATTGAGTAAATAGAGTTCAATGGTCTTTCTGTGTATTTTAAATTGTATTTGGCAATATTTCTAAAATTGCTATTGAAAATATCAATAAATTAGATGAACTTGTTTAAACTGTAAACGAAAACACAACATATTTTTTATAAACGAAACTGAATTCAAATGGAACTCATTTCAGTCTACTTGCAAATTTTCTTTTCGTCATTATTGTTATTGGTAACGTCACGTTGAAAAATTTAGAACGGAACGGCTTATCACCAGCCCAGTAGTCAGCACTACTTTGTTGACATGAATATCAATTATATGGTCATTTTTATAATTTCACTGCAAAAGTATGAATTTGTCGAAATGTTAAGGATTTTCTTATCCCAGGCATGGATTACCTTAGCCGTATTTGACACAACTTTTAGGAACTTTGGGTCTTCAATGCTCTTTAACTTTGTACTTGTTTGGCTAAATATTTTTTTTTTGCGCTGAGCGTCACTAATGAGTCTTATGTAGACGAAAAGCGCGTCTGATGTATTCAATTACAAGCCTGGTACTTTGATAACTTTTATTTCCAGATCCAAATTTAGCAAGATTTTTAATATGGCCGTCAATAAACACATAAATAGAAACATAGCGTCAACTTACTTAAAAATAGAAACAATACTTCAGATACATGAAAGAACATATGTGAAACACGTGATTGTAATATGAAAAGAGAATCCCACACCATATGTTAGATACATTATTATGGGTATTAATCTAACCAGCCACGATGATAGATAAATTAAAGCAACGAGTCACATGTTGGTTTAAGATTGAAAGCATACAAAAAACGACAAAAAAAATCAGATGATGAGACGGGAAAAAAAAGATTTAAAAAGGAAACTAGTTTACAGTTGGTGCATCTAAAGTGCTTCTCTTGGTTTACCTTCAGAAGTACCGCTCAAATCAATCAATCCGCAGACTAGGAGGTAGAAATAATTCAAATGAATAGATTATAAAACCCTAAAGATATAATAACCTTAGGTAAGCTGTTTAGAAAATGATAACTATATTGTCATGATCAGTCTTTACATATCTATGTCTTGTTTTGTATACCTTTCTATGTTCTATGGTAATTTTTTTTACATCAATTTCTGCAACGACGTACGAGGTACGAGTTTGAGTATTTTCCTTTTAAATATTCCGGCTCTCTTTTGTGAAAGGTCTGGTTTTAAAGACCAAACTTCCGAAACATGATATGACATTTAAACAATTATAATATTTTAAGCCGATGTAGCTTAAATTATTTATGATAACTGATTTTCCAAACACAAATAGCAAAGAAATTTGATACATTCAACTGCATGTGCTGTTAATATATGCTAGCATGTGTTTTATCATTTACTTGTTGACTATCTTATTAATTGCTGAGTTTATGAAACAAAATTGAAAGGATTGTGTTCTGATTAAAATTATATATTATATATACTCACAAATCTGATGCATTAATATATATGCCTTTAGTCGTTTTTAACAGTTTCCTCTAAGAACAGTCAACAACTAGAAGGTCTCCTGTTTTTGCAGTACACTGACACTTATTTTCGTCGTCACAATTATCTTCCCACCATGAGTACAATGCTAAATGTAGCAAAATCAACCATCTAATCGAAACATGGTTTAACAAAAAACGTGTTTTGTCGTCCATTCTTTGATCTGAAAAATATTTGAATACATTAACGGATCCAATTTATTTCGCCATTTGCACATTTCTGCACTTATAGTCTTAATCAAAATAGTTTGAAATGTGACTGCTTATTCTAAAGTTATGTACAATGTAATGCCCCAAAATTATCTCATGAATTTTAAGAATAAAAAATGTTATCAATAAAAATTAAAATATTCCATATGTTTTCCTGCAACTATTGATTGATTGATGGTTGTTCGTTTCCTTAATTTCAATGGCAAATAATTCATGTTTGTCAGGACGAGAACAATTTACCAATTAATTCAATAGTGCAGTTCTCTGATAACCAACAATGGGACCCTATTATTAGGATAACAGATACAATAGAGGGAAAAACACCACAGGCACTTATCTCTGAAATGAAGAAAAATATATTTTTTTATATTACACAAGGTACTTAAATCGTGTTTTTGAGAAATGTCACCGTTTTTTTCAATTCTTCTCTACTTCCCATGGAAACTTGATGTGTGGTAAATCTCCATTAGATTATATAAAGAAATGATGTCGAAATCATACGTAACAAGCCTTGCAAGAAGTGTATCTGTAAATTAATCCGTCTTCTTACAGCCAAATGGCAATGTGAATCTCGCAGTGAATGATTTTTTATATTACACAAGGTACTTAAATCGTGTTTTTGGGAAATGTCACCGTTTTTTTCAATTCTTCTCTACTTCCCATGGAAACTTGTTGTGTGGTAAATCTCCATTAGATTATATAAAGAAATGATGTCGAAATCATTCGTAGCAAGCCTTGCAAGAAGTGTATCTGTAAATTAATCCGTCTTTTTACAGCCAAATGGCAATGTGAATCTCGCAGTGAATGATTTAAAAGTATTTCCCTAAAAAAACGGTCAGTTTTTCTTAGAATAAAGATATATGTCATGGACTAACTATAGTATAGATGATCATGGTTTTGTTTGTCATTCTATGTCTAATAATTATATTATCCAGCACTGTATTAGATACATACATACAACTACATAAGTGTCCATTATGAAAAATATTTTGCTGGGTCTTCCAAGTGCTCGCCACAGCCTTTTCTTAATTATTAACATCAATTTCATCAGCAATAAATACTATTGTGAAACCACCCATTACAAGAATCTTGTCTTAAGAATATACAAGATCTCTTTTGGAAAAAAACATTCTAACTCAAACAAAATATTCTCTTAAACTGACACTATGAAGATGCTTGAATAAGTTTGTTACGTTTTTCAACTAGCAATCAGCATTCCCATGGGAACCAACTGTGCTACTCTTCTTGCCGACGTTTTCTTTTATTCATATACGACAGAAAGTCATGAAGGATCTTCTTGATAAAAAAGAACAAAATTAAGCTGTGTTCTTTAACAGTTTCATCTGCCTCATATCTTGACTTACATCTAGAAATTGACAAATATGGTATGTTGAAAACAAAATTTTAAGACAAAAGAGTTGATTCAAGCCTCCAAATTGTGGCTTATCCATTTCTAGGTAGCAACATTCCATCAACGCCTGTATACGGATAATATATATCTCTGAGTTGATACGATATTCCAGGGGTTACAAGATCACAAGGAGGCTATTGCAGAGAGGGTTCTAAATGATGAAGGTGGCCGTTATGAAATATTCATTTCACATTTGATTATGAATATGTTCGAATTGTCGTTACTGCAATTTTGTCCCCTTTCTTCTCATATGAACAACTCAACGGGTGTCGCACGTGGAACAGGATCAGCCTATCATTTCGGAGCACATGAGATCACTCCCACTTAAAGTTTTCAATATTCTGTTTTGTGTGCTTTTGGGTTTTTTTCTGTCGGCTTTTTCTTTTTTTTCATTTTTTGCTATGGCGTGGTCAGTTTATTTATGACTTTTGAGTTTGAATGTCCCTTTGGTATATTTATTTCTCTTATAAATGTTGAAAGCACTTTGATATCATTTCCTCTTTCTTTTAGATAAAAATATCAGCTGTTTGTTTTGATATTTGTACATTAACACAGATACCACCTTTATTGGCTGCATTCGACTTAACACAGTTGTATATTTTCCTTCAGCACCTTTTCTGTACGTATCCACTTGGACTTTCCAAAAAGTATGCTCCAATCGTTCATTTCGATTAGTTGAAAGTGAACTAAGAATTAGCCATCGAAAATGGTTTGACTTTTGCATAAACATATATTATCGTAATGATTAAATAAATCATTGTGTTAAAATACTTAAACTTACAATGAAGATTTATTGCAAATAAAGCTCTTTTAGAACTATTGACTAAATGCCATCCTAAAATTTACTGCGAGGCTAGCAAAGGGTTTAGCTTTTTTACATAGACATAGAGCAATAACATGGTTGTTAGTTCTTTTTTAAGCATTAATGGTATCAAGTACATATTTTTCAATGAAATAATATAGATGGTAATATTGTTGGTTAATATTGTTCCCATAGCAGACCAAACATTTTGAAACGACGTAAGTTCTAAAATACTTTTAAAAAAGAGACGAAAGATAACGAAGGGACAGTCAAATATTTAATCTATTATTATTCTTTGAATTATTTATGAAGCGGAAGCAAAATAATATTGTCTTTTTGACAGAAATCAATGGATAAGTGAGTGACGTTACAAGTCAATAAATATCAAATTTGAATTGAAAAAAAGGTATCAACCTAAAAAATTACCTCCAAGGACATTAACATTTTCATCCTATAAGGATATTTTTGAAAAAACTAATAGGATTTGAAAAATTGGACAAAATGGTTATTTTAGAAATCAAAACAAGTAAAAGACAACAAATACTGTACTTAACCTTTAACCATTTACAAGACAATATATTCAAAGGTTAAGATGGGAATTACTGCACTACATTTTACCATCCAAACAATCTTTTTCTCTTGACAAATAACTTAAACTCTGCTTTGCAATATGCAATGTCATCGAAGATTATGAACATTATATTTTGACATGGAAATTGTTTAAATCATTTTTGGATTAAATAACCAGAAGGATAGCAAAACTCATAGATCGAAAATAAACTGACAACGCCATGGCTAAAACTAAAAAGACAAGCAGACAAAAAATAGCATAGAAGACACAACATAGAAAACTAAAGACAACACGAACCCCATCAAAAACTGGGGATGATCTCAGGTGCTCCATAAGGGTTGACAAATTCTGCTCCACATGAGCCGTGTTTCATATGTTATTACAAATCCGGTAAACAGTTTAATTCAGTAGGTCACATTCGTGAAAAACGAAGGGTAACATTTCCTCATATTAAGCAAAGCTAGAATACAAATATAAAATGAAAAGAGTTGAAGAGCTGTATTATTAAAAAAAGGATCTAAAATAGCAAAATTCATCTACGCTTACATTTTAAGGTGGTATGGGTGTCTTTCAGCATCTTGGATTGTAAACAGAGAATCTAAGGTCCAGATTTTCAATCAGATTAGCAAAATTTAGTGCAGGAATGCAAATAACTGATGTGAATTTGCATTTAAAAGAATAAATTTATAAGATTATAAATCTTAAAAATAAAATTGAGAAAGGAAATGGTGAATATGTCAAAGCGACAACCACCCGACCATAGAGCAAACAACAGCCGAAGGCAACCAATGGGTCTTCAATGTAGCGAAAATTCCCGCACCCGTAGGTGTCCTTCAGCTGGCCCCTAAAATATGCATAATAGTACAGTGATAATGGACGTCATACTAAACTCCGAATTAAACACAAGAAACTAAAATTTAAAATCATACAAGACTAACAAAGGCCAGAGGCTCCTGACTTGGGACAGGCGCAAAATTGCGGCGGGGTTAAACATGTTTATGAGATCTCAACCCTCCCCCTATACCTCTAGCCAATGTAGAAAAGTAAAAGAATAACAATACGCACATTAAAATTCAGTTAAAGAGAAGTCCGAGTCCGATGTCAAAAGATGTAACAAAAGAAAATAAATAAAATGACAATAATACATAAATAACAACAGACTACTAGCAGTTAACTGACATGCCAGCTCCAGACCTCAATTAAACTGATTGAAAGATTATGTCTTCATCATATGAATATCAGGTACAATCCCTCCCGTTAGGGGTTTAGTATCATACTATCATAAAATATATGAGAAGAACATAACCCGTGTCATGCCAACAACTGTTTTTTTTAGAAATAAATGTGTTTAGTTCCGATGCAAAGACCCTATCAGTGAATCAATGTTAAAGCCAAAATATGCAATCTTTAATGACCTGACAACAGTATCGTAACTATATCCCCTTTTAATAAGTCTATTTAAAGGTTTTGTTAGTTTCTGAGGAGAATACTGACATTTTTGTGCTTTATAAAAAATATTTCCATAAAATTTTGGATGTGAAATACCTGAACGTATAAGATGTCTGCATGTTGAGTTATATTTACGAATTATTTCCTTATACCGGTGATAAAATTTAGTAAATGTTTTGACCAGTTTGTGATATCGAAAACCCTGGTGTAATAATTTTTCAGTAATACATAAATTTCTCTCGCTAAAATCTAATACATTGTTACATACACGTGCGAATCGTACAAGTTGAGATATATAAACACCATAAGATGGTGACAAGGGAACGTCACAATCTAAAAATGGATAATTAACAATAGGAAATGAAAAATCATCTCTTTTATCATAAATTTTTGTATTAAGCTTCCCGTTTATGATATAGATATCAAGATCGAGGAAAGGGCAGTGGTCATTGTTATCATTAGCTTTATTTAAAGTAAGTTCTGCAGGATAAATTTCTTTAGTATACATACTGAAGTCGTCATTATTTAGAGCCAATATATCATCCAAATATCTAAAAGTATTGTTAAATTTTTGCATCAAATGTTGTTTTGATGGGTCTTTGCTAATTTTAGTCATAAATTGTAACTCATAACAATACAAAAACAGGTCCGCAATAAGTGGTGCACAGTTAGTCCCCATTGGAATTCCAATAATTTGACGATATACGGAATCTCCAAAGCGAACAAAAATGTTATCAAGTAAAAATTCAAGTGCATAAATAGTATCAAAGCATGTCCAATTGACATAGTTCTTTTGTTTATTGCTACTAAAAAATGATCTAAAAGAGTTTGAACATATGTACTCGCATTCCGACTTTTTAAATGCCCAGTTAATTAGGGATGTGAATTTTTTCTTAATAAGAATATGAGGCAAAGTGGTATATAGGGTAGAAAAATCAAAACTTTGAACAGATTCAAAATCACCAATATATGCATGCAATTTATCAAGTACTTCCAACGAGTTTTTGACACTCCAAAAGTAATTAATTCCACTATTTTCAAAGGCCTTATTTGAACAATTTATTATCAGGTTTTTTATTGTACCAAGTGTACTAGTAAGTAAAACAGACAATTTAGTAGTTGAACAATGGCTAGAAAATGAAATAAATCTATATTTGTAAGGTTTTTTGTGCAGCTTCGGAAGCCAGTACATAGTTGGGACTTTCATTGTGTTTGGTTCTGCTTGTAAAGAAGTAGCTAAAAGTTTATGTTTGTTACAGATGTCGTTTTCTGAAAATGAAGTCAGTTGGAATGTTGGTGAATTCGTGATTTCCTTTTGCAGAAGCTCTATATAAAATTTACGTCAAACAATAATGATATTATTAGCAGCTTTATCAGCCGGGACAAAAACAAATTCCTTGGCTAGTTCTGTTAGTTTATTTTTGATACGCGAAATAGGGTTTTTATAGTTTTTGTTGAGGGTAAAATGTTCTTTAAAATGTTGTATTCGAATATCAACTATCTTCATTACTGAATTAAAAAAAGAGTCCAAAGATTTTTTGTCAGCTTTTTCCCGTTTTACCCATTTCAAACAGTAGGCACGGAGTGAGTCGTTGATGATATTACGACACTCATTCCAGTTAATAGTTGACGGGGGACGATATTTAGGTCCTTTACTGAGGAATGATTTTAACTCTCGGTCGCGAACGATGTTAAGGTCTCCTGTTATAACATGGGAAATTGGTCCATAGGTGTATTCTGAATTACTGCAATTACACGACATAGGTGTATTTTCAGTGATATTTACATCTTTACACAATTGGCTATAATTAAACACATATTTTCGGGTAGATTTCTTGTAAATATAACAAATGAGAGGGAGTTCAGTATTATCAAAATATCCAGGAATTTGGTCTTTAACAGAATGGTCGTTAAAAATACCGGCAATATTTACAAAATCAAAACCTTTATTGACATACTTTATTTTAATAAAATGTTTTTATGATCTTCAGGGCGATCAATTTTTGGAAACAGTTTAGAATAACAATATGCCATTATAATTTGGACAATTTCATACTTAGGACTGTAATATGAAATTGTGTTGCAATCCTCTAAAATTTTATTTAATTTATTTATAGGTAAAGAACAAAGCTTGGTTGATTATTATAACTTTTTTTCAAAATGTTGATTATTTTTGCTTGATTTTTAATATTTTTAAATCGGCATTTTAAGAGGAGATGACTCTAAAATGGTACATTTTCGGAAGGAATCTACATGGAATTTTGCAATTTTGTATTTTAACCGGAAAAATACGAACGGTGACCCTATCTTTTCTTTTTATATTTTCAAAGCATTTTCTTAAAGCTATCTTCCCGTATTCTTTTTTACAATTATATCATTTAGTTTAGCTTCTAATCATATAATGATGCGTTTTCCTGTATAATCCATACAAAATATGTCATTCTGTCACAAACCTGTAGCTTTAGAAAATGCGCGGTGACCTATAATTTTTATTATATTTTTTAACATATATCAATATATACTATGTTTTGGCAAAGTATGAACAAATTCTATCATTTTTAATTTAGACTCTCATATATAAACGAACCTGCGTAGGAGTATAGTACGTCTGGCTACAGGACTCACAGCGGACCTGGTTTTCCCGTTTGAATGGTTTTACACCAGTAATTTTGTGGCCCTTTATAGCGTGTTGTTCGGTGTGAGCCAGGGCTCCTTTTTGAAGGCTATACATTGACCTATAATGGTTTATTTTTATAAATTGTTATTTGGATGGAGAATTTGTCTCATTGGCACTCACACCACATCTTCCTATATCTATGCAGCAGTTGGAACTGAAAAATGTATTGAAAAGTGAAATCACAAAAATACTGAACTCCTACACAGGTCATTATTTTATGCCTTGGAGCATATTTCATTGAAACTTGGTATCGTCCAGGTTGATTCCTCGAAAGAATGACCTATCGTTCTGAAAGAAAATAACTCCATATAGGTTTATAATGACAATGAATGTTTGAACAAACAAATAGACAAAATAAGTAAAAATGTCAAAAAGAGGAGTACAGCAGTCAATATTGTGTTACAATCTTAATCACTACAAAAACAAACAAATATGTAACAAAGAAGCACAAAAAGACATTTGTCATATAGATTAGTTATCAAAGGTACCAGGATTATGATTTAATACGCCAGACGCACGTTTTGTTTACATAAGACTAATCAGTGACGCTCATATCAAAATATTTATAAAGCTAAACAAGTACAAAGTTGAAGAGCATTGAGGATTCAAAATTCCAAAGAGTTGTGCCAAATATGGCTAAGGTAATCTCTGCCTGGGATAAGGAAATACGTTGGTTTTACTGTTTGAATGATTTTCACACTAGTCATTTTTTAGAGCTCTTTATAGCTTGTTGTATGGTGTGAGCCAAGGCCCCGCGTTGAAGACCGTACTTTGACCTATAATGGTTTTTGTTTTACAAATTGTGACTTGGATAAAGAGGTGTCTCATTTGCACTCATACCGCATTTACTTATATCTATATATGGAAGAAAACGCCCTTTCACAACTTGTAACGTTAGCATCTCCTGCCAAAAAAGATCATTAAGTAAAAACAGAGATTTAACAATTTTGCAAGGAATTATTCTCTCAAAACTGACAAAAACAATTCAACAGAATTATTGTCTATACTAATATTTATTACAACAAATAAAACTTTTAACATTTTGCCGAAATTCATATTTTATAGAATTGTTCTTTCACCAGGGTATAATTTCCAATCAATAAAAGACGGCCAGACACCAATATTTAATCTGCTTTGTTTTTGCATGGTTTTGTTTAATCAAACACCTAAAGAAAAAATGAAGGTTAATGTCGAATTTGTTTTTGTTTTCCTTTTTTTCAATGGATGCAAATATACAAATTAATTCGGATTTAAAAATCCGAGAAAAAAAATCACCAAGAAAAGCTTTTAAAAGAACTTGCATGTACATCTCCCTCAGGCAACTTTGTAAAATAAGATGGACTATGGCTATATCTGCGGGACTTCTTAATATATGCAACTGATGAAGTCGGTTATTCTACCTCATTGACTTTCAATAATTTGGCGTTGTGCGTTTCTTTTGAAGTTAAATCAAGTTAATCGCTTCGTACACATAAACTTTATAACGTGTTGTTTACATATTGACAACACTTGGTAGATACCTCTACTGGTGGACTTGCCGTCCTTTAGGATATAATCAGCTCAATAGTCAGTACTTCGGTATTGACGATATGATTTATAACAAACCCTTCAAAATGTCAGTTCATCAATTTTGAATTTATTAAGAAACTTAGGTTTCATCATCCTTTCAAGTAAAGTTGGCCTTAGATGACTATACCCTTTTAATGTATTGTTTTTGTCAGAAATCTCTTCAATAGTTGCGATTCTTATACATTCCTGGATTTTTATAATTTGGCTAAGAGCATTCTTGGTAAAGGGAAATATTTGAAATCGCTACAGACGTACGAAATTAGAACGTGTTGTTTTAATTTTTAGTAAGTACCTCTGCAGGCGGAGGACTTTCAACGTCAGTTATATCATCAGCTCACTAGGACCTTTTATACAAAATAATTTACAACAACTTACGAAGCATGAATTTTTCGCGTCATTGATGAGTCTTATTTAGACGAAAAAAAACGTCATTTTTTTTAATTTTCAAACACCTAGTTACATTCCAAAACACAGATCCATATTGATTTGAAAAGCCTGGAATCTTTGATAACTATTATAACAAAACAATGTACGAAAAACAAAATACTGACATGAACCACGAAACTTAAGGGTTGTGACTTTGGACCGGCAAAAAAACAATTTGGCGGGGTTAAACTAGTTTGCTTGCACCATTCAATCTCTCGAACATAGAGTACTGGTGTAACAATATAATACGAGAACAAACTGTAAAAACTAGTTGAAGAGAGAACCTCATCAAATTGATACAACGCAGAAACATTAAAAAAAAACCACACAGACCGTTGCAGCGTATATATTCATTTCATAAAAATAAAGGCACAAAGTAAATGTTTAAGAGTGCTTGCATTTCTTTAATTATGTACGCAAAACGTGCATATTGTCTACAATAAACTTGCCTTTGGCGCTCGAATCATATAGTCCAATGGTCAAATAAAGTAAGAGGTTGAAGAACATTAAGACCAAAATTTCGAAAGCTGATGATACCCTTGAGAGGGAGGCTTTCGACAGCGGCGGCATCAAATCTTTAGTTTATTAAAAAAACACATTTCAAATATAGCAGGCTTACAATTTTGTACGACATTTATTTGCACTAACATTTTTTATCTATTGTATTTTGCGATTTATTATCCTGCAATTGTTTCTGTGTGTGTTTTTTTTTAATCTGGTATGGTTTGTGATTCAGGTTTTATTTTTATAATTTTCAAACACACATTTCAAAATCTCAGCTCCATATCGATTTGAAAAAACGTATATGATATGTCATATCCTTTGCTTGCTATATTTTACCTGATACACAAATACCAAAAAGATCTTTATTTCTCCAGCAAATCCAAATGTCATTGTTGTTTTGTTCCTTCAAATGCATTAATATGGACATTATTTTCTTTTTTATATAGATTAGACCGTTGGTTTTCCCGTTTGAATGGTTTTACACTAGTATTTTTTGGGGCCATTTATAGCGTGTTGTTCGGTGTGAGCCTTGGCTCTGTGTTGAAGACCGTACATTAACCAATAATTGTTTAATTTTATTAATTGTTATTTGGATGGAAAGTTGTCTCATTGGCACTCATACCGCATCTGTCTATATCTAATTATTTTTCTTCATCATGTGTTCTCTTTTCAGGTTGAGCAACATGGCGTTATGAAAGTTTGTATAGCCCTCATGCAGAATTTTTTAGATCGTGACAACCTATTAAAGTTATTTTTTTTGTTCGTCACCCTCACTCATCACCACTCTTTCTAGTATGTCAAATGGACATCTTTCCATTTCTTGAATTGAAGCAACTTTACAGTCATCGCTCTGGATTTCTTGTGGTTCAAAATCAGAATCATGATCTTTTATACAGTGATATTGTAATAGATGTGCCTTGATGTGCCTAGGTTAATTCCCCTTAATTTGGAGAGATTAATTATTTGGTATTTAAATGTTTATTTTAAGTTAAATTTGATTTAAATATAGTAAGATAAAAGTAAAGAATGTTAATTTAACTGTTTCATTGTTTAACCTTGATATTTTTGTAATGTTTTAAGAATATTCCTTTATTTAACTTTTCTTCAGTACCTTTTATGTTAAAGTTCTCCTGATTAATGACAAGTTTAGGATATCATTTGATATTCAGTCGGAGTCGGCCTTGCACAGGCCTCCAAATACTCGCCGGAACTAATATTAGTACTATTCGAGTCTAGAGTTAGCCACCACTTCGGTGCAGTTCGCCAGAGTTAGTCACCCCTTTTTGGTGCAATTTTACTACTTCTAAACACAACGCGAAGCGAATTTACTTTATTTTACTTAAAAGACTAACTCTGGGAACACTTTATTTTTCATTTTACATTTGAAATAACTCTATTTTTGAACTCCTTTTAAGAAAGTTTTCTGACTACTGTTTATTTCCGACTTTGTTTAAATTCATGCAATTATTGTACATTTGTAAATAAAATATAGTTTTCATTTGATTTATTGTCTGTTGTTCAGCCATAATCTGATATCAGGTATCCCAATGGTCGAATAGGGGCGAAGTACTGGCCACTACACGTCCCGGGAGGTGTCGTCACTGACCCCCTCCGTTACAAATGGTGCCGTGACCAGGATACCTGATCCCTCAGTTTTGGTTTGAATATTTTTATTACATTTATTTTTGATTATGTTCAATTTCTGATTTTAAAAATGATAAAGTTTGAACAGAAACCTTGTACTTTTGACGGTGTTAGTGCCGATGTACAAGATTATTTTATTCAATTTGAAGCAGTTAGTCTTTGGAATAACTGGAATTTATCTGAAATGGCTCTTCAGTTAGTAATAAACTTAAGAGAAGAAGCACGAACTATTTTACGTCTTCTTACTCCAACTCAGTTGCAAAGCTATGATTTTTTGAAAAGTTTACTTTTTCAACGCTTTAATCCTAAGGAAAGGATAGCATTTTGTAAATTTCAACTGAATAGTTGTTTAATTTTGTCAGATGAATCTGTGTTCGATTTTGGACATAGATTCAAACTTTTATGTCATCGTGCATATCCAGATAATTTTCAAAGTATGCAAACTTATTTTATGGATCTTTTTATTGGAAAGTTAGAGAAGGAAATGGGAAAGTTTGTCCATTTTAAGCATCCTGCAACTTTTGATGATGCTATATTTTTGGCTACAGAGTTTGAGTCTTTTAATTTGACAATTGAACCTGTTGAATGTGAAATTAAGGAAAGTGAAGAAAGTTTAGATTTTAGTTGTTTGAAGTCTGGTTTTGATCAAATTGTCAATGTTCTTAAAAAGCTGGTTTATAAGAAGTTTAAAGTAAAAAAATGTTTTAATTGTTTGGTAGTTGGACATATCAGAGCTAATTGTCCCAATAAAGTTTGTAAAAGTGTCAATTCTGTTCATGTTGTTGAACCAGGAAAACCAGTTTCTACTGCAGTTCATAAAAAAGTGAAAAAATCATGCAAAGTTGGCAACAGAGTCCAGAATTTATTTCCATCTGACTTGGTTAGATTTTCATCTGTCTATTTTGGGGATGATAATGTGCAAACTTCTTGTTGCAAGACAGGAAAAGTTAAAGTTTTCATATAGTATGTTTTATTAGTTTTAATTTGTATAGTTAGTATTTTACTTATTTTGTCAGTTTATATTATTGTTTAGTAGGTATGGTTTCAAAGTTTTCATTGGATTTGTTGTTTTTCTTGGTCACGTTAATGAGCCGGTTTTGCCATCAAAACAACCCCCAAAAACGTTGTTTGATTTGATTGTGTTTTCTTTAGATGTTGGTTTGTTTAGATTGTTGCTTAGTTTCTTGTTTGAATAGGTTTATTGATGAGTTTGCTCATTTGTTTGGATTTTTAACCTTCCTGAACAAGTTTTATTGTTTTAAATTTGTTTAGTTTGGTTATGGTTTTCCTTTTGTGACTTTTATAAGTCATGGCAGAAATCTATTGAGTGGCAGAAAGTTTATGTGTGAAGACAACCACCTGATAAAGTAAGCAGTTCTTGTTTATCAAGAACACCTTTCTTACTTTTTGTACAACGTTTGAACTTTGATCATCTTGAACCCGGAATCACATGTTATACGTGATTCCGTGAGATCTACAATGGTGGACTAAACCTGGTACAACGATGGACTTTTTAGAACCCGAAAACACACGTTTAAAGTGTTTTCGTGAAAACAACAATTGGTGGACTATACCTGGTACAACATATACCATGCAGATTATCCGTATTAACATTCCGTTTCCGTTCGAATCTAAAACTGTGTTTTATTGAATGCTGTATACCCCGTATAACTGTGCCCGTTTACATTATATTCTATGGACCGTACTTTCAAATTTGTGTTTACCGCCTATTCCTGTACGTTTATGCTGTGTGGAACTTTTCCTATGGTTGGACCGTGTGATTATTTGACATTTTTGTGACATTTATTGACATTTTTTGTGCATTGATTTATATTTTTGTTAATTGTTTTGAACACATCTATTTTAAATAATTATTTTCCCAAATATTAATTTCTTTAATATTTGTCCTAAGGGGGGAGGATTGTAATAGATGTGCCTTGATGTGCCTAGGTTAATTCCCCTTAATTTGGAGAGATTAATTATTTGGTATTTAAATGTTTATTTTAAGTTAAATTTGATTTAAATATAGTAAGATAAAAGTAAAGAATGTTAATTTAACTGTTTCATTGTTTAACCTTGATATTTTTGTAATGTTTTAAGAATATTCCTTTATTTAACTTTTCTTCAGTACCTTTTATGTTAAAGTTCTCCTGATTAATGACAAGTTTAGGATATCATTTGATATTCAGTCGGAGTCGGCCTTGCACAGGCCTCCAAATACTCGCCGGAACTAATATTAGTACTATTCGAGTCTAGAGTTAGCCACCACTTCGGTGCAGTTCGCCAGAGTTAGTCACCCCTTTTTGGTGCAATTTTACTACTTCTAAACACAACGCGAAGCGAATTTACTTTATTTTACTTAAAAGACTAACTCTGGGAACACTTTATTTTTCATTTTACATTTGAAATAACTCTATTTTTGAACTCCTTTTAAGAAAGTTTTCTGACTACTGTTTATTTCCGACTTTGTTTAAATTCATGCAATTATTGTACATTTGTAAATAAAATATAGTTTTCATTTGATTTATTGTCTGTTGTTCAGCCATAATCTAATATCAGGTATCCCAATGGTCGAATAGGGGCGAAGTACTGGCCACTACACGTCCCGGGAGGTGTCGTCACTGACCCCCTCCGTTACAATATTTTAAATGCTTCATTTCCCACATCCGGGACTTCCAACTTATTTTGGCTTTTTGATTTCCTGTTTTGTGTTCTACATCCTTCGACGTAGGTAAAATTCGTATGGATTAGGTAAGTTTCAGCTAGTAGATAAGTTGTGCTAGGATGTTTTAATTCATGTATATTATACTTTGTTTATGAAGTATTGTGAACACAAATCTAGTTCACATTTCACGTCAAAACAAAAGTTAAGAGCGCATGATCCGCCGGTCGCTATTTCGGCGAATTGTGTTAAAAAGATAATATGGAGATCTGAAAAGGTAGTTCGTGCAAGATTAAAACAATTAGAGCGAGGAAACTTCATGCAGACAGATAGTTATTCTATGGCTGCTTTATCCCAACTTCAGAGAAAATGTGCAGCTGCGAAACAAAAAATCAATTAAGATTTCTTTTTTTCAATACTAACAATGTTTATCAATTTCCAGCAAATAAATCTACAAACTGGAGCTATTGAAAAAAATACATATGCAAGGCGCTATAACTCTATTACAACTAAAGTGAAAATGAAATATGATCGCTTAAAAGTAAAATAACACAAACACTGAACTCCAAGGTAGAAGTCAAAAACGGAATATCCTTTAAACGTCAAATTCATGTTTACCGATTTGACTTTAATTCTCATATTTGATTTAAAACATACTAAAACGTATATCCAAATTGTAATAAGCCTAAAGTAAAAAAACTGACAATTAATGGATTCGATGTTATATTCTGCATGGGGCATGTATGTACGTCTGTATTCATTCAAGACTTATATTAAACTACACTTTATTACAAGCCGATATCATATAGGTCATCATTTCGTAAATATTTCATTGAGCAAAACGACGGGTGAAACATGTGGAGCAGGATCTGGTTACCCTTCCGGAGCACCTGAGATCACCCCCAGTTTTTGGTGGGGTTTATGTTGCTTAGTCTTTAGTTTTCTATGTTGTGTTTTATGTACTATTCTTTATCCGTTTGTCTTTTACTTTTATAGCCATGGTGTTGTCATTTTACATTGTATTTTCGATCTTCGGGTTTGACGGTCTCCCTGGTATATTTCACCCCTCTTTTAGTCTTGACACCATATAACTAACCACCGAGGTGGCCTCCAGAGAATGATAACCGTCAAATAAACCGATATAAATATACATATGATTATCAATAAATAGCGACCTCGTGCAATTGTACTTCAGTGGGTCTGTTTGATTTTATAATATAGATTGAAAAATATGTTAATCATCGTTTTACTTGTATAACAATAACAGTTTTGTGTATTTGATATGTAGACACTCTTCAGAAAAAGTAAACATGATATCTAACGTGTCTAAAGAAACTCCGAACCAAACTAAGATAAGCAGATGTTGGCAAGGAGATGCGCATAGTTCATTTCCTGAGAAATGCCAACAAATTGATGCAAAATTCTACCTGCAATATAAATTGATATGTCGCCAATAAGAAACTCCAGTATGCTGATCACTTGTTCCGCTGTGAAGCATGTTTTACCTTTATGCTCACTGTAAACAAAATATTGAGTAAGGTATCTCAAAACAATTGATTTAAAGCGTAAATTAGCCAGACGTGTTATTAAGGTCTTTAATAATCCATATATATAGTTATGTTAAATGTGTAATTGATAGTGAAACTTGTCATAAACAAAAGTGAAAACAGGTTCAGGTAAACTGCCAACCAGCATCACAGAAATACTAAAAAAAGAACATAGGGTACAATGCATTTTTTTTAATTTATATCTCTGAAACTAAGTTAAAGATTAGGAACTGGATCATCATTACTGTATTTGAATGATACTTTAACTACATAAATATACTTACAAACAACGGTATATTGCTGGACCTACCAAGTGCTCCACGAAATTTCTTTATAAATCATTAACATCATCTGTTTAGTTAACGCATGAATGTAAATATAACGGAATTTGATGAGACTGTCATCAAAGTGAGAGGGTAAGCGCTATAAAACGAACATATTTGTTACGTTCGGAGGACGTGTTTTTCAACAGACTGTCGGCATTCCAATGGGAACAAACTGTGCCCCCTCTACTCGCCGACTTGTTTCTTTATTATTATGAGGCTGACTTCATGCAGGAACTTCTTAGGAAGAAAGATAAGAAGTAAGCAATATCATTTAACTTTACTTTCCGCTATATAGATGATGTTCTTTCACTAAACAATTCAAAATTTGGTGACCGTTATGGTTGACCGTTATGGAATAACCGTTTCACAAATGATATCGGATATGTTCCTTACTTCGTAACTACAATCCCCTTCCCTTTCATGAATATGACCTACCGAATTAGACTATTTACCGGATTTGTAATCACATAAGCAACACGACGGGTGCCACATGTGGAGCAGGATCTGCTTACCCTTCCGGAGCACCTGAGATCACCCCTAGTTTTTGGTGGGGTTCGTGTTGTTTATTCTTTAGTTTTCTATGTTGTGTCGTGTGTACTATTGTTTTTCTGTTTGTCTTTTTCATTTTTAGCCATGGCGTTGTCAGTTTGTTTTGAATTTATGAGTTTGACTGTCCCTTTGGTATCTTTCGTCCCTCTTTTTTTAATCCATCATTTTCTACATTTGAAAATGCCTGTACCAAGTCAGGAAAATGACAGTTCTTGTCCATTCGTTTTTGATGCGTTTTGTTATTTGCTTTTGCCATGTGATTATGGACTTTCCGAATTGATTTTCCTCTAAGTTCAATATTTTTGTGATTTTACTTTTTTCTATCATGCAGCAATAAGTTCCGGACATCAATGTAATTGTTAAACTGTCTCTAGGTGGCGTGAATCAGATGTGGATACTAAAAAATTCCAAAGATCCTTTCGAGTACATACAATCTAAGACTCTTTCATCTTGCAATAGTATTAAAACGTTTGACTTTTCAACACTTTACACAAGTTTTCGTACTTTATTTGGCCTTTTCAACTTCTTTTTTTATTCGAGCGTCACTACAGATGCAAAATTTCAATCCTGTTATATATTATGAGTATATTTACACAGGTATTCCTCATTCCAAACTAAGAGACAAATTGAAAGAGTTGGTATTGCTTTGTTTTCTTAAAAAGAATGGCCAACGTAGATATAAGTATCGTGTCTGTGGGAGGGATAAATCCTGCTATGAGTTACAATTTATGACAAAAATTAGCAAAGACCCATCAAAACAACATCTGATACACAAATTTAATAATACTTTTAGATATTTGGATGATATTTTGGCTCTCAATAATGACGACTTCAGTATGTTTACTAAAGAAATGTATCCTGTTGAACATACTTCAAATAAAGCCAATACTAACAATGACCACTGCCCTTTCCTCGATCTTGATATCTATATCATAAACGGAAAGCTTAATACTAAAATTTATGATCAAAGAGATTATTTTTTGTTTCCAATCGTTAATTATCCGTTTTTAGATGGTGACGTTCCCTTGTCACCATCTTACGGTGTTTATATATCTCAACTTGTACGGTTCGCTCGTGTATGTAACAATGTTTTAGATTTTAACGAGAGAAATTTATGTATTACTGAAAAATTATTACACCAGGGTTTTCGATATCACAAACTAGTCAAAACATTTACTAAATTTTATCATCGGTATAAGGACATCATTCGTAAATATAACTCAACATGCAGACTTCTTATACGTTCAGGTATTTCACATCCAATATTTTATGGAAATATTTTTTATAAAGCACAAAAATGTCAGTATTCACCTCAGAAGCTAACAAAACCTTTATATAGACTTATTAAGAAGGGATATAGTTACGATACTGTTGTCAGGTCATTAAAGATAGCATATTTTGGCGTTAATATTGTTTCACTTATAGGGTCCTAGCATCGGAACTAAACACATTTATTTAAAAACCAGTTGTTGGCATGACACGGGTTATGTTCTTCTCATATATGTTATGATGGTATAATACTAAACCCCTCACAGGGAGGATTGTGCCTGATATTCATATGATGAAGACATAATTTTTCAATCAGTTTAATTGAAGTCTGAAGCTGGCATGTCAGTTAACTGCTAGTAGTCTGATGTTATTTATGTATTATTGTCATTTTGTTTATTTTCTTTGGTTAAATCTTCTGACAGCAGAATGGACTTCTCTTGAATTGAATTTTAATGTGCGTATTGTTATGCGTTTACTTTTCTGCATTGGCTAAAGGTATAGGGGGAGGGTTGAGATCTCTTAAACATGTTTTACCCCGCCGCATTTTTGCGCCTGTCCCAAGTCAGGAGCCTCTGGCCTTTGTTAGTCTTGTATCATTTTAACTTTTAGTTTCTTGTGTACAATTTGGAGTTTAGTATGGTGTTCATTATCACTGAACTAGTATATATTTGTTTAGGGGCCAGCTGACAGACGCCCCCGGGTGCGGAAATTTCTCATTGCATTGAAGACCTGTTAGTGACCTTCTGCTCTTATCTATTCTATGGTCGGGTTGTTGTCTCTTTGGCACATTCCCTTTTTCCATTCTCAATTTTATTTGTATTAAAAAAAAAAAACGAACATTATCAAGATGCTTGATTACTTAATTGACAACATATTTATTACGTTTGGAGGACGTGTTTTTCAGCAAATTATCGGCTTTCCCATGGAAACCAATTGTGCTCATCTTCTTGCCGACTTGTCCCTTCATACAATTGAGACTTGACCTTATACAGGAAAAAATACTTCTCCAGGAAGAAAGAAAACTAGAGGCTCTAAAGAGCCTGTGTCGCTCACCTTGGTCTATGTGCATATTAAACAAAGGACACAAATGGATTCATGACAAAATTGTATTTTGGTGATGGTGATGTGTTTGAAGTTCTTACTTTACTGAACGATTTTGCTTCTTACAATTATATCTATCATGAACTTTGCCCATTAGTAACAGAGAACTATATTTGGTAAAAATTTACATAAATTTACCAAATTAATGAAAATTGTTAAAAATTGACTATAAAGGGCAATAACTCCTTAAGGGGTCAATTGACCATTTAGGTCATGTTGACTTATTTGTAGATCTTACTTTGCTGAACATTATTGCTGTTTACAGTTTATCGCTATCTATAATAGTATTCAAGATAACCAAAAACGGCAAAATTTCTTTAAAAATTACCAATTGGAGGGCAGCAACCCAACAACCAGTTGTCCAATTCATCTGAAAAATTCAGGGCAGATAGATATTGACTTGATTAACAATTTAACTTCTTGTCAGATTTGCTCTAGATGCTTTGGTTTCATAGTTATAAGCAAAAAACTGCATTTTACCCCTATGTTCTATTTTTAGCCGTGGCGGCCATCTTGGTTGAATGGCCAGGTCATTGGACACATGAAAAATGGTTAAAGATTGACTATAAAGGGCAATAACTCCTAAACGGGTCAACTGACCATTTTGGTCATGTTGACTTATTTGTAGATCTTACTTTGCTGAACATTATTGCTGTTTACAATTTATCTCTATCTATAATAATATTCAAGATAATAACCAAAAACAGCAAAATTTCCTCAAAATTACCAATTCAGGGGCAGCAACCCAACAACCGATTGACCGATTCATCTGAAAATTTCAGGGCAGATAGTTCTTGACCTGATAAACATTTTTATCCCCATGTCAGATTTCCTCAAAATGCTTTGGTTTTTGAGTTATAAGCCAAAAACTGCATTTTACCCCTATGTTCTATTTTTAGCGGTGGCGGCCATCTTGGTTGGTTGACCAGGTCACGCCACACATTTTTTAAACTAGATACCCCAAAGATGATTGTGGCCAAGTTTGGATTAATTTGGCCAAGTAGTTTCAGAGGAGAAGATTTTTGTAAAAGATTACTTTAATTTACGAAAAATGGTTAAAAATTGACTATAAAGGGCAATAACTCCTAAACGGGTCAACTGACCATTTTGGTCATGTTGACTTATTTGTAGATCTTACTTTGTTGAACATTATTGCTGTTTACAGTTTATCTCTATCTATAATAATATTCAAGATAATAACCAAAAACAGCAAAATTTCCTCAAAATTACCAATTCAGGGGCAGCAACCCAACAACCGATTGACCGATTCATCTGAAAATTTTAGGGCAGATAGATCTTGACCTGATAAACATTTTTATCCCATGTCAGATTTCCTCAAAATGCTTTGGTTTTTGAGTTATAAGCCAAAAACTGCATTTTACCCCTTTGTTCTATTTTTAGCCGTGGCGGCCATCTTGGTTGGTTGACCAGGTCACGCCACACATTTTTTAAACTAGATACCCCAAAGATGATTGTGGCCAAGTTTGGATTAATTTGGCCAAGTAGTTTCAGAGGAGAAGATTTTTGTAAAAGATTACTTTAATTAACGAAAAATGGTTAAAAATTGACTATAAAGGGCAATAACTCCTAAACGGGTCAACTGACCATTTTGGTCATGTTGACTTATTTGTAGATCTTACTTTGCTGAACATTATTGCTGTTTACAGTTTATCTCTAACTATAATAATATTCAAGATAATAACCAAAAACAGCAAAATTTCTTCAAAATTACCAATTCAGGGGCAGCAACCCAACAACCGATTGACCGATTCATCTGAAAATTTCAGGGCAGATAGATCTTGACCTGATAAACATTTTTACCCCATGTCAGATTTGCTCTAAATGCTTTGGTTTTTGAGTTATAAGCCAAAAACTGCATTTTACCCCTATGTTCTATTTTTAGCCGTGGCGGCCATCTTGGTTGGTTGACCGGGTCACGCCACACATTTTTTAAACTAGATACCCCAATGATGATTGTGGCCAAGTTTGGTTTGATTTGGCCCAGTAGTTTCAGAGGAGAAGATTTTTGTAAAAGTTAACGACGACGGACGACGACGACGGACGACGACGGACGACGACGGACGACGGACGACGGACGACGGACGCCAAGTGATGAGAAAAGCTCACTTGGCCCTTCGGGCCAGGTGAGCTAAAAATGAACAATATCCTTTAACTTTACGTTCGATATGATGTTCTCTAACTAAATAATGCAAAATTTGGTGAGTATGTTGAACGCATCTATCCCATCGAACTAGAGATAAAGGATACAACAAATACAGTTAAGTCTGCCTAATCTCTTGACTTACACCTAGAAATTGACAATTAGGGTCGGTTGAAAACAAAATTTTACGACAAAAGAGATGATTGCAGCTTCTCAATTGTGAACATTACATTTCTATATAGCAATATTCAAGCAGCGCCTACATACGAAGTATATATCTCCCAATTTATACAATATTACCGGGCTTTACTGAAGTAAACTCAACCAAACTGTGCCACAAAGAACATAAGGGTATCCAGTTAACAAAATGTGTCTAATGACCTCTCCTTACAACCAACATAGCCAACATGACTAAAAAAAGAACATAGTGGATAAAAGGCAGTTGTCGACCTATATCTCTTCAAATGAAGCATTCCGAGCAAATCTGACGAGGTAAACATTTATCACCGCGTTTAGATTTATCTGCCTTGAAATTTTCAGAAAAATCAGACAATCCGTTTTTGGGTTGCTGCCCCTGAATGGTAATTTCAAGGAAATGTTGTCGTTTTTTTATATGGATTTCTTATATATTATTATGGATAGAGATAAACTGTAAACAACAATTATGTTCAGCAAAGAAACATTCTACAAATAGTTCAATCTTACCAAAAAAGTCCATTTCTAACAATTTTTGATAAACTTTTGTAATCTTTCACAAAAATCTTCCTACTGGGCCAAATAGAATTATACATAGCAAAACTTATCAATTGGGTACATCTCGATTGAAAAATGTATAGTTGACCCTGCCATCCAACCAACATAACCGCCTTGCTAAAAATAGAATATAGGGGTCTAAGGGAAAATTGTAAAAAAAAACCAATTTCAAATGGTCACAACTTTTTAATTAATTTGACTACTTAGAAACATTATAAATGTATCAAATACTATTAATTTTACGATTTTAACCTTATCTAAAATGATTTCCAAAATAACAGTAGATACAGGTGATCAACAAGAGCCTGAAGATACCAAAACCTTGTTAATAAATATCCCGTATCAACGTCACAAGTAACACACGATGGTCTTGAAGTAGATTCTAGGTACGGACGTTGCTAATCATCTTCATGACGTGGTATAGTACTATTTTATGCGTCTTTGTAATTATTACGTTGACTGTTTAGTCTATTTTGGTAATATCAAGTTGGCATTTATAAATTTCGTGATTGTGTTATCGTAAATTTTTGTATTCTTGACCCGCCCCCATTCTTGTCTTTCGTTTTTGCTAATGTGCTTTGTCTATGAGCCTTTTTGTTTTTCTTTGTTGGTTCATATGTTAATTTTTATGATGATAAAGATTATATCACAATGTTGACTGCTGTCTCCCATATTTTTGACATTTTTACCTATTATGTCTGGGTGTTCACAAATCTTTGTCAATATAACGGTATTTTATGAGACTGTCATACAAGTGAGAGGTTTAGGAAGCTGTAAAAAGGTTTAATCCGCCATTGTCTACATAAGAAAATGCCCTTTGTTTGGTATGTTTTAGCTTTTGATTTTGCTATTTGATTACGGAATTCTCGTTTTGAATTTTCTTTGGAGTTCTGTTTTTTTTTTTTTTTTTTACTTTTGTTTGGAATAACAGTTATATGATGTTTGGGTCTTGTTTGAAGATTTCCCTTTCACTTCTGTCGGTCATTCAAGAGACATTCCAAGAATTCGTCTTTGGCATATTGGAACAGGCTGTTAAAATGGGAAGGCAGAATATCTGCTATCCATACACCCTTTTGACTTAATCCTCTCATAAATATATATAAAAATATCGAACTACAAGTTGAATTCAAACTTCAAAAAGGGGAAAGTCCATACAAAAATGACAAAATCGAATGTTATCAAGGAACAAATGTAAAACAACTGTCATATTTCTGACTTTGTACATGCATTTACCAAAGAAAATGATGGGTAGAGGCTTACCCTACAACTTATTTATAGTTCTGTTTTATGACATAACTGGGTGATCAATCCAAACAGACATGATACATACATGTGACATTAATTGTGTCAACATGCATCACAACTACATATTTTTTGTAACTAAAAAGTTCAAACAAAAACAACAAACTGCATGCTCTCAAGAGCCCGTGTCACTCACCTTGACCTACAATGTATGTAAATATTCAACAAGGGATACTCTCCAACATCAAGGTCGAGGATAGAATTCATGACAAAAATCTCTGTTTTGTTAATCTTGTATTGCCTCTAATTTAAAGTCATATGAAACCTCAAATTTAAAAAAACAAATGATCCATATGATTTTTATAACTAAATGGATAGTTTTCATTATAAAACTTATAAACATATCCTTTTTCTGAAGAAAACTCTTTAATTTGTCCACTTTCATAGAAAAACTTTACTTTATTTTACTTGCTTGCTTCCAGGAAGCAATTCGCCGACATATTTTCCGTATATGCAAATGAGCTTAGTGTCACCCATCACGTAAAAATCCGGTGATTGCAATAACACGAATCTGTCAATAAAATAAACAATTATCTGATTGTATATGTTAAACACGTGCTCAATATCCATGCTTTTTGTTGATTGTTTAAAATTAGGAAACAATCCGTAAACATCTGCTCCAAACACGCCATTTTTGTTAAATCATAACAGACAGAGAGAAATAAAATTGATCATTATACGATTAATTTAACGTAAAAATGAGAAAATCGTGCACAGAAGACTAAGTTTATGATATATACATGCATTGGTTCAAGAATTGGATAAACATTATTTTTCACCAGCCACTCGTTTCGTATGACTTTATTCTGTTTAGTTTATTTCCTTTAGTTTTGGCTCAAAACACAAAAGATGGCAAAAAAATCCACTCAGTATATCAGCAAACTTTGACTTCTCAGTAGATCTGCTTTGCCTTTCTTTTTCTTTTTCGATTGGAAATGTCTATTCATCTTTTATGATATCTATCATAAAAACACGGCCGACACTCGGCTAACCGAGAGATTGGTCGGTTAATCTATATTGAGTATGCGGCTATATCGGCAGTGGGTCTGTTAATCGGGTTGGCTATACGTCTGTTAAGAGTAAAACGAACAATTTAATGTTAAACTCGATCAAATATACAGATTTTTGGCATATTATAAGAATTAAATAAAAAAAAGAAAAGTGTCTGACAAAATGATATCTATCAAAGAACATTTTCCACCTTTAAAAATATTTCATAGTCTGCGCAGTTTTCAGTAAAAGTAAAAGGCGTCGCGCAAGTATGTAGTATTTATGATTACACGCATAGCAATTTTTTAATAAAAGGCGAAACAAACAATTTTAGATATCATTTAAAAGACACAAAATACTACTTTGGTTCTTTAATATAAATTGACATTAGTAAATATTTCATAATTGTAATATAACGTGAGTAATACCACGTTTTAGTGAAAATTATGTGAATAAAGTCTGTTAATGGGTTGGACAATTGAAATTGTGTCAGTTAAGAGTTATTTAGCCACGAAAATAGTTGTGCTACCTTTATATTTTCCCATTGAAAATGTTAAAAATGAGATGTTCTTGAGTAAAAAAAAATATTGTAAGGGTTCCGCGGAACCCAGTGTCTCGCCTACTTTTGCTGTAAATCGCAGGCTCAACAAAAATGAGGAAAAAAATCAATAAAAATATTCCTCTTGATACTATCTTATGATTGTAAGAAGCTTCTGTCCAAGTTTAGTAAAAATTTAGGATAGTGAATGAATCTAATAAATGTTTTGAAAACTTTAACTGCAGACTGTATGTAATGTTAACTGGAAGAAAATCAAGTCCATTTAAAAGTAAAATACAGAATAAATGGAGTTATCTTTTTACAATATTTACTTCTGGATACTATCTTATGATCATAAATAAGCTTCTGTCCAAGTTTGGTACAAACCCAGGATAGTTTAAGAAAGTTATTAAATTTTTAAAAACTTTAACCACAGAGTGAATGTAATGTTTCCCCGCAGAAAAACTAAGTCCATTCAAAAGTAAAATACGGAAAAAAATGGATTTATTTAATTACAAAATTTACTTCTCGATACTATCTTATGATCATAAACAAACTTCTGTCCATGTTTGGTACAAACTAAGGATAGTTTAAGAAAAGTTATTAAAACTTTAAAAACTTTAACCACAGAGTGAATGTAATGTTTCCCCGCAGAACAAACTAAGTCCATGATTTATAAGTAAAATACGGAAAAAATGGAATTTTATTTTTACAAAATTTACTTCTGGATACTATCTTAATATGATCATAAACAAGCTTCTGTCCAAGGTTGTTAGAAATCCAGTATAGTTCAAGAAAGGTATTAAAATTTCAAAAACTTTAACCACAGAGTGAATATTTGTGGACGCCGCCACACCGACGACGACTGAATGTAGGATCGCTTAGTCTCGCTTTTTCGACTAAAGTCGAAGGCTCGACAAAAAATAATAATACGATGCAACACTATCCTTCCAGTAAAAGCATTTTTATTTTGACTTTCTTTGCATTTTACTCAAGAGTGTGTCACTTCAATATAGCGTGATCTGGGTTGGTCGCTGGAATATGCATGAATTTATTATTAACGATTTCAATCAGCTTTAATTTTTGTGTCTGTAGCATGTTCTCAAATCCGATTGAACGTGTCTTTCTAATACTACGCAGGGTACATATATAACGTGTTGTCGTTTTCATATGCACATGACATTTGTCACTGGACGTTTAGGTGGTACCCAACACTACAGGGAGATAACTCTGTAAAGTCAGTGATACGTTTTAATTACGTTGTGTTACAAGTAAAGGGAATAATAAGCTTCTCGAAGATCAAAATTGGTGTTCGTCAAACTGCTATATAACCAGTTAATTTTTCTGACAAAACGGTTGGTTCAAATTTTTTGAAATTTTTATATTTCTGTTAAAGGTTCAAAATAAATACTTTGTCAAAATTTTATCCAAATTAAACGAATCACATTGATTTTAGTGAAAGTGTTCGGTACCACCTTAATCCTAATTCCTCAGCATCATCCAATTGGTTTTTTTCTTGTATTACTTAATCATCTGTTGTTTACAAATCATTCTAAAGAAGTAAATGGAAAGGAGCGAATGCAGATTCATTTGGTTGTATTTAAATTTAATTCATTTTATTCCGTTTAGTTCCTTTTCTACATATGTGCAGAGAAGAACTGCATGTGTCCACATGTAAACGTCAAGCATTTGTCACCAATATGAGTACATCGCAATCCGTTACTGTTTCAACACCCAGGGGGGTTTCATGTCTTTATTCTTAAACAATTTGTTTTCTTCTCTTTTTTAGCAATGCATCACTCTCTACTGTCCTTATCTTTTATTTTGTATTCTGTATCTCCATCCAGATTCTCGTGTATACCATGAGGGTACGGATTGGGGGGGGGGGGGGGGGGGGGGTTGGGTTGTTGTTTATTTCTGTATTCTTTAAATGGTTATGTTACTTGTCTCTACATTTTATTTATCTTACCCATTATTCTTTCTCTATTCTTTATATTTAGGCATCCCAATATACTGATGTTTAGTTATATTACGACGTTAATCTCTGATTTATATACTGGTTACCAATGTAGATGACAAATTGGTGTCATTCATGACAATTAAACAGAATCCACATGATATATGCGACCATTCTCGGATAAAATCAATTTTACTTTAATTTAACACTTTTTGAAACCATTTTTATCAATTTTCAATATCCATTGCCTACATTGTTATTGTTCATGTGTTTTGTTCCGTATATTTTATATTCCATTGCTCATGTTTTGTTTCCGTATATATTTTATGTTCCATTGCTCAAGTGTTGTTTCCGTATATTTTAGCCGCTCGTCTTGAGCCTACCAAATGAACACACCATAAAGTAATAAAATTATACTTTTATTGTCATTCATAACTCTTAACAGACTAATTAACAGACCGGGTTTTATACATCCGACCCATTAACAGACCAGGTTTTTAATAAAGATTGATTTATGTCACCAAAATACAGATTTTCGTGTAGATTTTTCACAAAATGATATCAATTTGGTTAACACTCATAATGCCTGTCCTTTTTCGATGTTCAAAATAGTACATGCAAGTAAATTCAACCCAAGTGTCATTTTGTGTACATTTTGTGTGTGTAAAATGTGTATAAATTTACTGATGAGTAATTTGCCTTTTCATTTTATAGGTCGTAAATTAGAGCTAGAAAAATAATAATTACACCACTGGATTCAGTACATTGAATAGTTTTGTCAGACACAAATATTTTTTATGATAAACATATATTTAAAAGGTTATACAATGAAACATTCTGAGTTTTCATTGATTTTCTCGATAACACCTGATTAACAGACTTTAGCCAACCCGATTAACAGACCCACTGCCGATATAGCCGCATACTCAATATAGATTAACCGACCAATCTCTCGGTTAGCCGAGTGTCGGCCGTGAAAAAGCAAAACACAAAACATTGGTACAAATTGACATTAAAGGCCAATTACTCCAATATATGCTGTCGTCCATTTGTCTTATTTTAAGATCATGGCTTCATTAAGTTTTATACCTATCAATCATAATGTTTTAGATATAAGTCAAAGAGGCAGAAAATTGCTAAAAATCCTAATCATAGGCAATAACTCTAACAAGAGGCTGTCAGAGTGACAGCAACGCGGATTTCCCAACACATGGAATCACATCTTATGACGAAAATAAATTAAACAGAGACACTCATTGGTAGACTACAATCCATATACCATTTTTGTTCAAAGAGAAATAGCTCAAACGTATTGTAATGAATCAGTAAATATATATAGCATTTAAACTAGAGGCCCCAAGGACCCTGTGTCGCTCACCCGATATTTTTATTTACAATTGATGGATGAAATAATGCAACCTTTATATCTTAACTTTAGTTTCAGAGATATAAGTCAAAAACTGCATTTTCCCCTTACGTTCTATTTTTAGCCATGTCTGCCATGTTGTTTGGCAGGCAGGGTCATCAGACACATTTTTTAAACTTGATATCCTAATGCTTATTTTGCCAAATATTGGTCAAATTTGTCCAAGTTGATTCAGTAGAAGAGTTATGTAAATGATTACAAAAATTTATGAAAATTTGTTCAAATTTTACTTAAAGGGCCATAACTGCTAATGGGGTCAATTGACCATTTTGTTTATGTTCACTTTGTAGATCTTACTTTGCTGATCAGTTTTACTGTTTACACCTACGTTCTATTTTAGCCATGTCTGCCATGTTGGTTGGCAGGTGGGATCATTTTTTAAACTAGATATCCTAATAATGATTTTGACCAAGTTTGGTTAAATTTGCCTCTGTAGTTTCAGACGAAAAGATTTTTGTAAGATTACAAAAATTTACAATTTTTTTTTTTTATTTTCTATGAGTGACAATAACTTCTTAAGGGTCAATTGACCACTTTGGTCATGTTGACTTATTTGTAAATCTTACTTTGCTGAACATTATTTCAGTTTACAGTTTATCTCTATAATAATATTCTCGATAATAACCTGCAAAATGTCCTTAAAATTACCAATTCAGGGGCAGCAACCCAACAACATGTTGTTTAATGTGTTTATAAATTTCAGAGCAGATAGATGTTAACCTGATAAACAATTTTACCCAATGTCAGATCGCTCTAAATACTTTGGTTTTAGAGTTATGAGCCAAAATCTACATTTTACCCCTGTGTTCTATTTCTAGCCATGGTGGCCATCTTGGTTGGTTGGGAAGGTCATCAGACACATAATATTGTTTTTCACTAGATGCCCTAAGGATGATTTAGGCCAAGTTAGATTAAATTTGGCCCAGTAGTTTTAGAAGATTTTTGCAAAAGTTAATGATGAAAGAGACAATGGACGCCAAGTGATGAGAAGAGCTCACCTGGCCAACTAATAAAAGCTAGTTCATACAGAATAAAAAAAAAAACCTCAAAATTTTTTAAACAATTTACTAAATAGAAGAATTTAAAACTTATATGCAATTATCTCAAAAGGTCTTAAAATGAACAGTAAATTTCCAACTATATTTAACCATCCTAGTCTTCAAGCTTATTGTATCTTGAAAATTGAACTTGACCTTCATTTAGTCCCAGGACAAAGTAAAATCACAAAAATCCAATCGTAAAGTCCATAATCAAATGGCAAAATCAAATGACAAAACACATCAAACAAATGAACAACAACTGTCATATTCCTGACATATCTAAATTTCATAAAAAAAAATCATGACTTTTCCTTGTTAATGAATGGACACTGTTTGGCAACCACCCGCCCACCATTCATCCTCAAAACAACAAGTTTTCCGTCAAAAATCTGGTTTATATAGAGTCAACTGACAATTTTGACCATTAGACTTTATTGCATTTCAAAGTTTCTCTTTATCTATTATTGTTTTAAAAAATTATTAAAATAGATATACCAATGATGGTTGTGGCCAAATTTTGTAAAATTTGACTCAGTATTTTCAGAAGAACATTTTTTTTAAAAGTTAAAGACAGAGTTGCTGGACGCCAAGTGATGAGAAAAGCTCATTTGGCCCTTCAGAACAGGTGAGCTAGAAAGGTGTTGTAGGGTGTTGTATTTTACAGTAAATGTGACAAAGAAACAACGAAAAAGTTTTGGAATCGATAGTTAATTGACAAACACACAAATAAAAATGTTTTGTAGAACAAAATGGAGACAACACCATTAAAAAACCCCTCTAGAGTCCAAATCAATCTTCAGTACCAACCTGCACAAAGAACACCCACAGTCATAAGACCAATTGAAACATAACAGTGAGAAAATAAATAGGGGAAAACTGTTAACCAGATAAAAAAAGTTACAACTTTAGCCCCTAGAATATATATCTTAAGACTATCTTGTGTTATTTGTGTAGTAGACACTTAATTCATTTGTCTTTTATGTCTTGGAACTTTCAGATATAAATTGTTTTATGTGAAAATAGGTGAGATATTTTTCGATAAAACCCTAGCTCATTAGGTTTTTCCCAGACATTGGTGACATTTTACAAAGTCTGAGTTAAGCAGCTGCAAGCTCTTGAATATATTATTAGTTGAGAAATGAAGACTCAGGAACTGGTAATTTTTCAAAAGATTTCTGAATATTTTACAGTATGCATGTTTTTTGCTCTTTTGATGGGTTGTTGTCTCTTTGACATATTCCCCATTTCCATATATATCTCATTCAATTATAGTTTGCAAACACAATGATATATACATCTTTTATCAATATCTTTCTGCTTTTTATAGATCAGGTTTCCTTTTTCAGATCAATCAGAAAATTCAAGAAGGATTTAAAATACATTTTATTTCATTATTACATATCTTTTTTTTCTCCAACACTACTTTTTTCAGTGCTGAAATAAATCCCACCATGTACCTATCATACATTCAATTACGGAATACATTTTTCAATAAATACAAAAAGAAAACAAATTATTTCTTAATTTTTTCTCTGGATACATTCCATTTACAATAGAGTAGTGTTTGTCCAAGTTTCATAAAATTCCATAAAGGTTTCACAAAGTTATTGATGTCTAAAATAAAATATCTAACCAGACTGTAGGTACTAAGTTAATGTCTCACTTCCACATTAAAAATGAAAATATGGTACTGAAAAAGACCCCTGTTTATACTAGAAATCTTCTTTATGCTGCAACCCGCACACATCAGGTTTATACGACCGCAGAGGTCGAACCCTGAACAGTTGGGGCAAGTATGGACACAACATTTAAGCTTGATACAGCTCTGAATTTGGATTGTGATTAAATAGTTGACACTACATAGGTTTATGACACAGAATGAATGTGGTTTAAAAACTTGAACTTAAAAATTTTAAACTTGACATTTACCTATTATGGTCCAATATCCAAAATCTAAATACATGGTTAGATTCAGCATATCATAGAACCCCAAGAATTCAATTTTTGATGAAATCAAATAATGTTCAATTTTAGACCTCAATGTGGACCAATTTCACAAACAGTCCCAAATATTAAAAATCTAAATACATGTTTAGATTCAGCATAATGAAAAAACCCATATATTTTTTAAATTTTTGTTGAAATCAAACAAAGTTTAATTTTGGACCCTGATTTGGACCAACTTGAAAACTGAGCCCATAATCAAAACTGTAAGTACATGTTTAGATTCAGCATATCAAAGAACCCCAAGAATTCAATTTTTGTTAAAATCAAACCAAGTCTAATTTTGGACCCTTTGGACCTTAACGTTGACCGATTTGAAAACAGGACCAAAAATTAAGAATCTAATTACACAGTTAGATTTGGCATATCAAAGAACCCCAATAATTCATTTTTTGATGAAATCAAACAAAGTTTAATTTTGGACCCTTTTGGACCCTAATTCCTAAACTGTTGTGACTAAAACTCCCAAAATCAATCCCAACCTTCCTTTTGTGGTCATAAACCTTATGTTAAAATTTCATAGATTTCTGTTTACTTATAATAAAGTTATTGTGCGAAAACCAAGAAAAATACTTATTTAGGCCCTTTTTGGCCCCTTATTCCTAAACTGTTGGGATCTAAACTCAATCCCAACCTTCCTTTTATGGTCATAAACCTTTAATAGATTTCTATTTACTTATACTAAAGTTATAGTGCGAAAACCAAATGTCTTCAGACGACGACGCCAACATCATGCCAATATACGACCAAAAAATAGAATTGCGGTCGTATAAAAACAATATTAGATCAATGTCAGACTTTTTTGTATTTTGCAGGAAACTGTCGAAGTATATCTTGCCCTTCCCCAGTTTATAAGTCTCACACAAAAAAGTAAAAATTAATTTGACATTGATCTTAATAAATGATGTATATTTCTTGACAATGCTTATACATGTATATTTAACATTTCCTAGAAATCAAACTCCAAAGTTGTCATTTCAGTTAATGTTGGTATAGTTGATAAAAAAAATAACAGTCAGCACTTTTATCTCAATTTTCAAGATTTTAAAGACTTTTTGGACTATTAAAGTTGTTTCAAGGCATAGTAATAATAATATTTTCCAGCTCTTGCAGGACTTTTCAAGGCATTATAAATTGTGACTTGGATGGAGAGTTTTCTCATTGGCACTCATACCACATCTTCTTTATCTATTGTACAAACCTTATGATATACAGATTAAAACCCAAACTGATATAATACCTTACCTGTACCATTAAATACGACTGCTTCAGCTAAAAACTTCCTATGTTTTATAATACCTTACCTGTACCATTAAATACGACTACTTCAGCTAAAAACTTCCTATGTTTCTGTATGATCTTTTGATTTTCTCCAATGGTCAATGAAGAATATGTCAAACCTGCCTTAATCCTAAGGCCAAAACCTGGGACCTTATTAGGCGTCACAAGTTATGGTCTCAGGGAGAGGGCAGTAGACTTACAATCTAGATGAAATCGTATTCAAGATTTTTCTGAAATATACAATATGCACAATATCAATCTTTTACTTACTTTAATGTTTCCCAGTCAAAATCGGAAGCAATTTATCATCCATTGAAATAATTTATAAGCTATAAAGAATGCATATTAAGTAAATGTATATGAAAGTACAATCTTAGAACAAGATAGACAACAAACATGCTTTGTAAAATAGTGTGTCTTTTCATTTCAATATATAGCCTCAAGTTAGCCAAAGCTTAAACTCACCAGATTCTTTGGACATTTATCTTATCCAAAATCAAATTATTTTTATGTATACAAGTTTTCATGGAAATAACTGCACACTCAATTTGCATGTTACAAAATCTTAGGAGGAAGTAAAACAAACACATATACAAAGTTTTAGCATCGATCTTTCGGGAATGAAATTTGACATTTTACCATTGAACTGTATAAGCAGAGACACATGATAGTTATCACAATGAATTATTGCTAAATATTTGAATCATTTATTTTGGAAAATATTTAAATAGTGCATAAAATGTATGTTTAAATACTTGAAAATTTCATTCTGTTTTGATAGTTATTAAAAACAGACAATTTTACAACCATTATCACATACTTGGTTTGTTCTGATATTTTAGAGTTACTCCCCTTTACCTGTAATTTTAGCATGAAAGCATCGAATACTATTGACAAATTAATGTTTGTTGGTATATCCAAGATCTTTTATGTAAATATTTTTGTGGCACTTGCATACATGTGCTTTTTTTTATTATAATTTTTTAATGGATGTATACTTGAACAAGAAGCAGAATCAATATTTATCTGTATTACCATGAAACATGCATATTTAAACCCAAACAACAAGATGATGGTTACATTCATCAAATTATGTGTACATTTCATGGCCTTCACTATCTCAGAAAATGCAACATCCAATCAAATTTAAAATGAATATAACTTCTGTTGCAATAATGAGATATTCACCACAAAACACAAGTCTAATGACTGTATACATGTTCCAGACCGTATGAGTATTTGGACCGTACGCGTACGGTCTGGACCGTATGCGTACTTTTTCAAAATACTCATACGGTCGGACCGTACGCGTACGGTCTGACTAATATTTAAAAGTTGGTCAAGTTTATTGGTTACAAATGCATATAGCAGATCAACATAATTTAAATATCAAATTAATCTAAAAAAGTTCAATTGTAATTGAAACAAAAACTTTATATTTTAACTTTTTTTTAGATTCACGCTAATTAAATCTGTTAGTCTCTTGTATTAAGCATGTCGATCAGTAATACATTAATTGAATTATGATCACTGAAATTGAAGATATCGTAAGTAAACATAATGTGGGAGGTCAATTGTTTTAGAATATTTAGCAACTTTACCAAAAAATGCAAATGCAAAGGAACATGCATGAACTGCATTCATGAAAATGTAAAAAAATATTACGTTACTTGAATTGTGTCACCTTGGGCGAGAGTAGCAAAATGGGATTCAGATATAAAATTAAACAAATACTTAATTTCAATTGTTCGTTTGTTCATTTTATCTATCTAATTGTAATAAATTATCAATAACAATTTGTAAAACTAAAAATAAAGATTGTGATAAATGCTTGTTTCAATTTAACCCATATGATTAAATAACATGTATGGTCAGCTCGTACTGGACCATATGCGTATACTCATACGGTCCGACCGTACGAGTATGGTCGGACCGTACGAGTATACGTATACGGTCCGGACCGTACGCGTACGGTCCAAATACTCATATGGTCTGGAACATACACACAATTCAGTTAAGAGAAAACTTATCAAAGTACAACTCCTTAATATTCCATTGCCCTGAATCTACTAGTGGTTAGCCTACATACCAAGTTATAAGAGCTTGGAGTACGAAATGAAGACACTGTGTCACATTGTGTCTAGCTCTAAATCATTTTAAAAACTGAACCTTTAAAAAAAACCGCATGAAAGTGACTTTAATATATCAACAAGAGCTTTACGACTTTATCCATTAATCACCAGAAGCATACAAAATTAATCTTTCTCCCCTCATCCTTTACAAGTCAAGTGCTCACGTCATGTGGTCGGTTTTTTTAAACAACCAACTAGTCTTCCTACCACTTTTATGTTGAGATACTGAAAATATATAAAATTATATTTAACTCCACATAACGTCATAAGGCATTATATACTCTGCAAGAGAATAAAAACATCAACAGATTTCCTTGGTTAATTGATAACAGACTCTTTGTACAATTTTGTTTTAAACATTTCATAAGAATGAACACATGCTATATTAGGTATAGTGTTCTCTAGGTCGAATACCTCAAAAACAGTTAACATAAAACATGCTAGACAGAAGAAAAAATGATAAAATAATATTTTGCACACAGAATCATCATTACATGTTTGTATGATGCATTACTATTCTAAAATAAAACCTGGAAAAATATAGAAAGACGTTAAAGATCTAACATATATTCTTTTTATAATGTCCAATTTCTGTAATCTATTATAATAAAGGGAAATAATGAGCATGAGACAGCAATCTAAAAATCAAGATGTTCAAATGTCAACTTTTGGTTTTCAACAACTGACAAGTATCTAAACTCACTCTTAGCCTTAAACAGCAATGCATGCATGCTACTATGATATACCTGTCATAAATCCCAAACTAAAGTACAGAAAGACTTGAATATGAATGACTAAAGACAATTGACCTGGTTCTTGGAATTAATCAATGAATAAAGTGTACTAAATAGTCATAAAATGGGGAGGGAAGTGGTGAACACTTTAGTCCAATATAAAAACTCAAACCTCCAAGCAACAGTCAAGATGAACAGCAGAAATAATAGATCTGTTGGTCATTTCCCTATATCCAACAAAAACTGTCTCCATCTCCTTTATTCTCCAATATACATTTGGTATATATTAAAATTAATTTTCCCAACTCAACCAAATTATTGCTTCAATTTCAACAAACCCAATAATTCATTTACTGTATGTTAAAAGTAAAAATTCAATGTAAAATGTATAATTGTAATTTCATGATGTGTTCCTCATTAGCAGGAGGAAGATACAGAAAAGAAGAAGAAGCTGTAGTCCAGTAGCAAATATTCTATGTAAATTTAAATGAAAACAAGTAATATATAAAACTTGTAAGAAAAAAGAGAGGGAGTGGACAAAAACTGCCAACAATTTTTGCCTCCCATTGCAACGGGAGAGAAAGCTTTGGAAAGACAGTATATTGAACTTAATTTAAAGATAAAATAATAGCACTACTTATTATACCTCAGGTTCCATTTTCTATAATATGAAATATTAAAGAACACAATAATTTTCACTATTTTTCAAATTTCAAGTGTTGAACTATTGGACCGGACAATAAACTTACTATTCCACTCGTACCCAGTCCATAAGTATACATTGTTAACTTGTATATATATAGCACATAGTATACATAACCTAACCAACTAAATAAATATGGCATCCCCTATATAAAACTTGCAGGAATCTAATAGTTCTATTCTAGGATATAATATTTATTAAGAAAACTTACCTCAGTTTGAAAGAAAAAGTCAGCTAAAATATCCCCTTTCATGGCAACATTAAGCTGAAGTATTAAAAGGTTCAGTCTAGACTGATATATTAAGGCCAACGTTGGGATTAAAAATTCACTGCGTCTTTTCAGGAGAATTTTAAATTAAAGACTAAATCTGTAGAAAAAAAATCTGCCACTATTAACCTTAAGCTTATTTTGAATCAGAATTTGTTGACATTTAATAAAAAAAAAACTGACACAAATTCAGGGAGGAAATAGAGACATAATTAAAGAAATGACAGCTTTTATTTCTATTTACAAACTACCAAATCTATTACTGAAATATATCTGTTCAATTATTAAAACCCAATAATAGATACAACAAACCTGCAGCGATTATTTATATATCCTTCCACATCAGCAGTATTTAAATCCAGATAATGGTCAGCCATGATTCCCGGTCAGTTACCTGACAATCAATACTGTCTGGACAGGCTGTTTCCAAGAGGTCACTGATCAGAAAAGCGATCGTCTGATAGTCTGTAACACATGTAAGCCCTGACAAGGTGTTCTTGGTTTATAAATCATTGATTATCTTCATTACACAGATCTACTTATTATCCATAAGGTGTGCTAATATTTTCCATCAATAGTATCTGCTATACTTCTGTCGTTTGTTAACCTTTCTATTTAGTGATTTAAATCTTAGAAAGCAATTCCCAAGTGGAAAAAAAAAAAGAAAATAAAAGAAGTAAGCAGTGCTATTTATAGAATGACCTTTTTGAACAATAACATGTATAAAATTAAATCAAGTGTAAATCAATATATATGCTGTCAGACAGAAATAAAAGGTTTTCTAGTGCATGTATACATGTACATGTATTAGAGTTTGAAACATATGCTACTGCATGTATACATGTACATGTATTAGAGTTTGAAACGTATGCTAGTGCATGTATACATGTACATGTATTAGAGTTTGAAACATATGCTAGTGCATGTATACATGTACATGTATTAGAGTTTGAAACATATGCCAGTGCATGTATACATGTACATGTATTGGAGTTTGAAACATATGCTAGTGCATGTATACATGTACATGTATTAGAGTTTGAAACATATGCTAGTGCATGTATACATGTACATGATCGATTTTGGAACATACAAATTTGAAATAAAAGATGGATTTTGGTCTGTTTTGTATGGGTCTTATAAAAACTCCAATTTTCTAACAGTTACAGACTTCCAGAAGAGAATTTTTCAAATGCATAAATAGATTTATTGATATTCATTTGCATATGGTCCATTTTTATCTGACTCCACTTATATGCAAGTCAATAAGTCAGCAATCAAGCAATGCAAGTTCAACAAAATATAATTTCAATACCGATTGATGTGTCTTACTGTTCTTATCTATGGGACACCCCAGAAACCCCCTTATATCAAATAGGACCACTTATAATGTTGATTGCATTATATTGTTCAGAGATGAAGGGGTCTTACTGCTTATCTATGGGACACCCCAGAAACCCCCTTAATATCAAATAGGACCACTTATAATGTTGATTGCATTGTGTTGTTCAGAGATGAAGGGGTCTTACTGCGTTTAGCTTTAGGACACCCCAGATTTCCACATAATATTAAATGGGACCACTATGTTAATTGCATTGTGTTGTTCAGAGATGGAGGGGCTGTAGATTAGACAAATGTGTGACCATGCACCTCTACTGAACTTTAATAAAAACCAGAGAGAATATGAGAAATAACACTAAATACCCCCATGTAGCCTTTATTATGCTTCCTGGATCTATGCCCAATGTCATCAATTGTCATTATCCAACCCTATTACATCTAAAATAACAGCCCTAAGTCTGACAGGTTTTTTTTTAAAGGATTTTAGATCAATTGAAATGCCCCAAAAACACTCCAGGCTATCGTAATCCATGATTAGGTTGAAGGAATGCAAAAAGGAATTCTATATGCTTTTATAAGGTCTGTAAATTATAAATTTTGTAAAGAAAAGAAAGATTATATTTCACATTTCAGAGGAGAGAAGGTTTCAAAAATTGTATCTGATAACCACTACTACTTCCTCTTTTGAATGAAATGAGTTTTTTTATAAAGGCCATCCATGAATTGTATCTGGTTAATTTAGTCTAGACCAGCAATGAGGTATCTTAGAAAAAGATGAAAATGTGATTTCCCACAAGGTTAAAACAACTGGTATTGCCAAGTTTAGATCTGCTCATGTGGAGTTCCATACCTATGTATACATTCTACTAAGAAATATACACCAATTTATCTACATCATACACATTCAAAATAATTTACCTGTATACTTTGAAAATCTAAATAGTCACAGAAAATTGCAATATGACACATTTTTATATTCCATTAAATGTAGGATGAATGGTGTAGTAGTCTTAACCACCAACACGGATGTAATAACGTCACAAGTACACCTACTGAGATCCTGCCATCATTAAATGACACGTATTGCATCGCTTGTGCATTATATAATTTCATTAAAAATTCATTAACATCTTATCTATTAATTAGGTCTGACAACAAACATCACATTTTTTTTTTCTTTTTATCAAATATCAAATTATTGACAAATTTATAATATCTATTGAATGTTTGTAGAATAAAAAGGTGCAGTACACCTACAAAAAACATTGACACAAAAATAAGAAATAAAATGAATAATAAATCATGGATCTTGTTTCAAAAATCATTTAAAAGTACAAATTGAAGGACTATCCTTTTTAGGGGGAGGGGGTCACATGTACTTACTTTTAATTACCTTAATCAATACTGACCATTCTCTTATCATTGTTGTAGTAAACCATTATCTTATTAACAACTGACCACCACAAAAAGCATAGTAGTGTTGAAAGTGGTGTTAAACACCAATCAATCTATCAATCAATTAAGTGACAGATTTCCCCTTCATGGGGCCCCTATATATGGTTAATTCCTAATCTATATACATATTCTACTAACGTTGTCTAGTTTGGTGCTCTCCCTTTCACAAAATCAAACATCCGCATCTGGCAAAGAAAGAAAGGTTTTAAATTTGATATATTTCTCCCCTAAAAGGAGTTCAACATCTTTTTTAAAGCTAGTTACAAATTTCTTGCTCGAGTCTTAAAAGTCTCTATCAAGATGACATTTTGTTTATTTCAGATTATTCTAAAGTGAAAAAATAGACCAGGAAATCTGAATTTTTATTTTTTTTTGGTTATATTACAGGTCCAACCAACCATCACTTATTTCTACATGTTTTATGGGAGACAACTCTAACTGTCCACTGTCATACAATTAACACCTATAGCATATACAATCAATAAAATTGCTCTTATAATAAGCACATATACATATAAATATGTCGATGTAATGATCAAAATTATTTAGTGGAGATCAGCAAACAAATTGTGTAATTATATAGGAAAAGAAAATTATTTGAAATCATGTCTAGATATTGAACAGTGTAACATGTATTTCTGTCCATTTATAGCTGACTATGCAGTATGTGCTTTGCTCATTGTTGAAGGCCGTACAGTGACCTATAGTTGTTAATTTCTGTGTCATTTGGTCTCTTGTGGAGAGTTGTCTCATTGGCTATCATACCAAATCTTCTTTTTTATATTCACATGATGATTTGAATTTTATTTCAAACTTTTCTCAAATCTCCTTTACTGACCCTAACACTATCTGTCAATCATTAGCAAAAGGCTAAACTTATACAGGTGGTTACCCTTTGTTGACTATAATAATATTCAATAAACAGGTAAACACTTGGTCTTTATTTAATTTAATTATGCAAATTTTGTCTACAATGTAATGTTTAAATTCATGTGCATTTGAAAGTTAATTTTGTTGAGCCAATAACAAGGTAATTACAAGACACAATTAAATTTCATAAAAATGTGCATAAGTCTTATCAAGAATCATTTAAGTTTTCAAATAGGACCATTTATTTTGTTACTTCAAACACATGAATTATATATATTTTAATATTTGAGGATAATTTAAAGTCTTTTTTAACTGTTTCATGGTCAATTGTTTTGTTCATTTTGGACATTGAAAAGTGAGAAGATACCAAAAAAAAAAATGGCAATCAGGATAAAAAGGGGTATTTCCAGCCATATGTACCCAAGTGTTCCAATCCCCGAAACCCCTCTGCCACTGTCTATTCTTTAACCTCTATTAAAATTTAGAATACAATTATTTTTGTTTCTGTACATAAGATAGACAAGACTGTTACAGATAGAAAGAAGGAACAGACATTGTAAAATGAAATAACAAATAAAATGTTATTTTAAGCATGGACATTAGTGTATAAACATTGAACATAATCTACAACAGTGTAGACACCTAAGGTGGAGGGTCAAATCAACCATATTTAGACAACCTTGAAATTCTTCCTACAACATGAGATGTCCAGAGACAATAATAGTTATTCACCATTAAAAGGTGACAAGGCGAGACTATATTTAGATCTTAAAATGATGTATAAAAATATACCTACCTGCAGCAGGTGATAATTGTTTTTATTCATCCAAGGAGAACATATCCCATCTATATATATAATTACACATATTCTATCTAGTGTAAAATATATATGAAAGATCTGTTTTTTACCTATTTTATGTAAAAGGATTTTCTATTGGTCAACAACTGCATCCTTCCGTCTGAATCTTCACAAGTCTTTACCCCAAAGGAATAATTTGTCATTGATAAAAATCTGACCACATCTGGAATAACAAAATACAAATATTCCCCATCATGTATTTAAGATAATTTTTATAAAACAATAAATGAATTATGATTTTCAGAGAGAGTGGAAAACAATCAGCCCCTGCATGGTCTCATTTGGGGCCACTTGTATAAAAGATTATATGTTGTACTATGCATATTCATAACCTTTAAATGATGTTTTTTCCCCTCATTCAAATCAGAATTTTTAGGACTACATTTGTACTATAAGGGGGTCAGGGTGTCACCAATTGAACTACCTGTCAGGGTTTTGGAATATAATCTGATATGGAAAACATTAACATTAACTCAAGAAGAAATTAAGCATAGAAAAATTTCCCTTTCATTTGTAGAAATTTTTCAGCAAGTTATTCAAAGATAAAAAAAATGGATTGGCTTTGATTGCTGTCATTGCTTAAAATTGAATGGCCAGAATTCTAAACAAATTTAAACCTTTCGAGCTGCCTCTAACAGAAAAACCTTTGGACAGTAAACAAAAACTTTTATGAATCATCTAAATGTCTGCGAGTCATTACATCATCTTTTTTTTTCTGTATGATATGTGGTATACATGTACAGATGATTAAACTTTGGATCAAACAAATGTAATGATGACGTCCATGTTCTACTGGAACATGCTCTCACAGTATCATGTGTATTTGATCTGTCAATAAATAACAAACTTTTTCATTGGTTGGCTTTTTAAAATTGTATAAAGAATTTGACTGCCGACTTTGAAAGTCTTCGTTTAAATTTCTTACAGTCAATTTAGACTTAAGTCCTTCCTTAACCAAGTAACGGATTGTATGTCCATTCCTATCTTATAAAATGTCAATACATAAGTCAATGAAGCATGGAAAGTAGGTCAAGGTGACTTTATTTTTAAAGACAACTTTTTTATCACCATAGATGCATTGAAAAACATGCAATTAAAAAAATAATTGACGAAAGATAAAATAATAAATACAACTAGGTCAACTAGCCATTACCTACTTCCTACTTTGTATGAGATATTACTATACTATCCAGCATTCATACAATCAATTTTATAATTGTAGGTCACTAGAAAAATGAAATCTGAAATCAGATGTAAATTTAATATAATTCAATGAAGCCTGAAATGAGTTAGAATATATTTTATTTGCAACACACCAGTGAACCTATTTTCAAATCAACAGTCCCTCTTAACTTCAATGAAGATTCAAGTATGTCCAAATAGTCTAAACAATCAACTTGTATAGGTAACAATAAGCATGACATGTTTGATAAGTTCACTTTACAACCCCAAACAAGAAGAAAAACACATGGCCAATCAAATAAGAATAAAATGAAGAGTTATCTTGGAAAAGCCAACATAAATATTACTTCACCTTATTTATAAGCTTTGGGAAAAATAACTTGAAATATATCCAGAAACAAGGTCAAAACTAAAATAAGAATTTCTAATAAAACTGTTGGAAAGAATTCATTATCATATAATTATGTAAATGTAAACCAGAGTTATGGTAATTGAGATATTCACCCTGTTTGCACTAATAATGTTTTATACCTATGTGCAGATCCAGGACTATGAAAAGGGGGATGGGCCCATGGTCCTCAAAACTAGACAATATGTGGGCTGGTATAGGTAAAAAATCTTGATTAACCATAATTGTAGCCCAGAAACATTAGGTCAATACTAAATACATAAAATTGAGAATGTAAAATGGGAATAATTACTTGTCAGCAGAATGTTTAAAACACCGTAGAAAAGGGAATTTATAATCACATAATTATTTAGGGGTGGTATAGGTAAAAAGTATTGATTAACCACAAATGCAGATCCATATGATGGGTTGGTGGGTTGGTGGGGGGGGGGGGGGGGGGGGGGGGGCACCCCTTAAATCTGACTCTGTCCTGACATCGTTTAAAAAAAATCTTTTCTCAATATACATTTGTATTTTAAAAAAACATTTCTTGAAAACTTTTCTGACATGTGTGAAAAATCTTTTTCAATTTAAATTAATTTCTTCCTGTAAACCTCATACATAAATAACAGACATCCTTTTCCTGCCAACAATTCTAGTTTTTTTTTTAAAGTTGAGTACATCTCTGTGAACAATATACCTATCAATATCTGTCATATTTCTAAAATGGACTATGCATTCTATTTTTTAATTTTTTTTAAAAAGTTTTCATATATGATAATGTTTTCAATTTTGGCGAAAAATAACACTATTTTTTGCCATCAATTTTTTACCCCAAAAAATTGTAGACAACATAAATAAACAAATGTTATGTAATCACCATCCCTACTTCTTCACTATGAAGACATTGTTCTAAAGATGTGCCAGAATAAGTAAGACAGTGTCTGGAAATGACAAATACAACAGCCTCCTAAAGCTTTGAGGTGTTATCATAAAGTTTGATTATTTATGGGGAATTCATTACAACAAGGAATATAATTTGGACTATTCCAAGATAACTGAACAAAGATGCCTTTGTAATTATGTAATAATAAAGGCAGCCAAAATATATAAAGTATAAAAACTTTTTTTAGAAAAATAAAATTTGTTCTTACAAATATTATCCACAAAGAAAGCAATCATTATAGGATTTATAAATTATTTTTGGTTGGCAGGCAATATTTTGTTTTGTTGGCAATTGATATTATCTGTATTGTGTATTCTAAACAAATGTTCATGATGATTTTTGAAATTGTGTAACTTTGATTTAAATAACATTTTATGTATAAATCAACAATAGGATTTTTTGGCTATCTCTTTCTCAAGTAATAGCTTTAAACAGGTTTAGAAAGTATGAGAAAAGTACTAATTTCTCGATTTGTTTTACCGGTATGTAAAATTAATTAACACACAAATATAGAGCAAAAAATTTCTTTAAAAAAAAATAAAAAATATATGCATCTTGAAAAAGTGTGACATGTAATATAAAATGTAATCAAAATGAGCATCACAAAACCCAAAGCAAAAAAAACCGATGTTAGGTCATCTTATAGTGTTGCACTGAGTCTTTGGCCGAAGATACTTACTTGATTTGATTATTGGGCCGTAGACAGGTTTATCAATTGCTTAATATCAATTGTCAACATCATTTTCTGGTGAAAAGGACAGTATTAACAGAAAGAAATGAATCTGGTGGTAAAAATATCGTCTATTTTTAATCAGGTGTTCTGTGTCTAGACTTTGTGATCACACACCTACAGGAGAACCATATTCATATACCAGACAATTAACAAACATTGGCAAAGTAATGGGCGAAAATTGTTCATCTAACAATCCTATATAATGGCTATTCTAATTCTCAAATAATAGATGGCTAGACAATAAATAAATTTATAACTAATTCCTGGGTCTATATAAGTAGAAGACAACTCGGAATGAATAATTTGGTAGTTCTCAGACAATAATAACAGGCTTGAAAAACTATGTACTTTTTTAAACTTGTATTTTAACCTTATATAGTAAGTGATTATTATTTTTTAGTTTATCAGATAAATCCTATAAATTATTTCAGGGACTACTTTCATATTATCTGAATTGATTAGTTAGCACAAGTGTCAGCAGAAATAAGCAAATAAGAATATGGTATATTTTTGTAGTGCGCACACAACTCAATCAATTTCAAATTTTACACTTTGGTAGTCCACATAACTAAAATTACTTTTCAACAAGAATGTGTCCATAGTGCACGTCAACCCCACTACCACTATCATTTTCTATGTTTAGTGGACCTTGAAATTGGGTTAAAACTCTTATTAAAATTCATACAGATCATATCATAGTGAAAATGTGTAGTATGTTTCAAGTTAATTGGACTTCAACTTCATCAAAAACTACCTTGACCAAAATATTGAACTTGAAGCAGGGCAGACAGACAGACAATGGAGACACTGACCTAAAATAACCATTTTAAAATCAAATTTCTTCGTGTTATTCTACAAAAAATAGATAAAAGAGCCCTAACCAACTATGTCTTGATAAAAGGATTGATTCTAGGTATTTTGTCAGTTTACTAGAACAATGTAATATCTTTCATATCTTTTTGATTTGCTATAAAATCAATGCCATGTCTTTCTTTTAATTTGATTTTACCAGATAAAAAAGAATTCGTTTTACTGGATTCAAATCCAATATCTAAAATCTCAGGTATAATTTCAATATAAATGATAAAATTGAGAATGGAAATGGGGAATGTGTCAAAGTATCTTTTTTGAGGTTATGCTTGGACAATTCCTCATTTAGAGAAACTCTAATGTCTATGGATGAAAGTTAAGAATATTCAACCAAAAACAAACTCTGGTATAGAATTGTAAAAATCACCCCTAATGGCCTATACAGCCAAGAAGGTTTATATGTTGCATCTCCCACTATGACATTTTGGGTATTTTTTTTATTCTATTACAAATGTAATATTTCCATGAAACATTTATTTGGTGATGAAATGAGTTAGATGTTTTTGCCAAAAGAAATTTGTTAGCAAGAAATATCATTTTTGAATAAGGTGTAGATTTTGTAGACATTTCATTTCACCCCAACATTTGTTTTTAACAAGTGAATGATTTTATCATTTATCAATGAAAATAATTGTACACAATTTTATAAATGTAACTGATCAAGAATGTTGATAAACATTGATGCCTCAAATTAGCAAACTATCTGACTTTACATAAAAAAGGGGATAGATCACCCTTTCTAAAATTGTAAAATAAGATTTAAAAGATAAATTGTTCCTTCTGATTTAACCCTGAAAACATTAGTAGTGTAGTGATTTTATTATCACGGACAATCACTCAAAGTCTTACTTGCGTCACATTAGCCGACAGCACTGTACTATAATGCACTATTTCCATTCTAATTACCCATTGATAAATTAGTGGACTTGAAAGTATTACCATTCTAATAACAACTGGGAACAATTTTAGTTTTTATGTCTTATCTTCTTAATAAATTTGATGCATTAATATAATATTATATCATAAAATTTTGATATAAAAATGTGTTAACTCTTCTTTTAAATACCTAGGGAAATTCAATATTTCTTATCAGGATATAAATCAAAATAAGATTATTATTAATTGACTATTTTCCAGACATTAATAATTTTGAACCAAATCCATTTTAAATTCGATTTTTACCTTTTTTTTCTTTTTTAAATAATTACTGAAATACAAAATGATACAACCCTGTGTGTGCCTCTCTGTATATTATTCTTTACTAGATATAGCTAGAAGATACTTTAATGGGCCGACTTTAATAAAAGACAATGCCCCCATTTGTAGCCTCATTATATTTCACCTGAGATTTGCCTACTGCCCCACTTTGATAAGTCCCCAGCTGTAGTTTATCACTGTAATTGAAATAGAATGCCAATAAAGCTCCTGTCTGCACCCGCTGACCCCTCCCAGTCTGTGCACACTTTTATCAGATAATGTGCATGCTACTTTAAACATTAACAAGTAAAAGATCAAAGGCCAAGGTCAACTTATCTGATAAAAAAATATTTTTGTTTAAAAAAAGACATGTTTGCACAGTACTTATGCAATGCATGCACAATAATTGTTCTCCAAGGTATTGAATTACCTTGTGGCGGGTCTCAGGTATTGTCTATACCAGGATATATCAAACAGGAGATTTAAATTATCAATCTTTTTATAAACCTATAATTTTACAAATATGAAATATGACCCACTCTTTTGTTCTCAAACTGTGTAGTCAAGGAATAAACAGACAAAATTTATTTATTATCTGTGTTTGCGTGACCTATATGGGTGTATTTTTCAAATAACATTATTACCTATTGCAAAGGATAAGTTCCACCCCTTTTCCCCACATACATTATCAAACCTGTATTAGTTCTATAACTAGCACACCACAAACAATTAACAGATCAATAGTACATTATGCTTTATCACAATAAAGTTAGATATCCCACAGTTGAAATAACCTCATTTTTACATGATGTGCCAAGAAAACTTCATTAATTATATACTAAAAAAACCTTTCGGCTAGTTTTTATAAGGGAAAAAAGTAAATTATATTTAGGGATAGTTACTTAAACTTTATTCCCTCCCCCTTCACCTAATTTTCTTATTAAATAAAAGTCTCTACCTGTACCTAATCATAAGCATTAACTGTATTCCAGTCTCAGATTCCAGTCCTTGCCCTCCTTGGAAAGTGGCAAACACAATTAACTGTCACATAAAATTCTATTGGAAAAAATCAGCCTTTTACGCATTATATATATATATATAGTACCTGTTAAAAGATCCTCCAACTTCAAGTTATCTGTTTAATCTTGATCTTCATATTCTGTAAAAAAAAAAAAAAAAAAAAATAAGCTTAAATATCAAGTTCTTTATAAAAATATAAACTCACAGGCCTACATGTCCTAAAAGTCCTTACACACCATTAGTACTCTGGTGGCAATCATTATAACCACATCTCCTTATTTTTTTTATACAACAATTTAAGTCAAGACACGATGCAATACTGGTCAGCTCAATATTGAACACTGGTCACCAACACCAGAAGGCCTGATTATCAAACTGTAATTCTAAAATCTGTAACTGTCAGAACAATTTTCATCAGATTTTTAATGAAGAACAATAGATCCATAAAAAAAAATGTTCATTCAAACTTTTAATTTTAAATAGAAGACAGAAAAACATTTTTAAAAGTAATAATGTCCATCCTTCAGTTTTTAGTTATTTTATACTTTTCTCAACACAAGCAAGTCAATTTAATACTTTGCTAATTAAGAGCATAATTATGAAAACATATATTTCATTGAATCAATGATACATGTACATGTATATACAAATACTGTATAAAACAGATTAGTCCTGTATTCAAACCCAATTTCCCTCATTTTACCAATAATTTTGATTTCAAAATACTTAAGCTATGTTTCTTTAAATAAATCTTTTTCAGAAAATATTCTTTGTAAAATAAAAATGACTGTATCAGTGAACTTACTGTACTTAAGTTTATATAACTTCACTTGTAAATGCACTTTAAATGAAATCAAATGATGTTGAATAAACTCCAGATTAGTGCAAATCAAATGTTAACGACATTTAGCTATTTTTACTTTCTGATCTATGTTGAATAATACATGTATTTCAGGCTATTATCACCTAGAATCTGGCAAACCTTTGACAAGACTATTAACATATTGAATGAAGGGTGACATTTACCAGTTGTTTCTAACAGATGAAGATTCAATTCTCTATAGTATTGTATTGTCTAACTAAGTTTATTCTGCTTGCTTCTACAATTTTACAACTCATTGATAGAAATATACTACAACATGAAGTGAAATTGGCAATTATGGTGCAGTAAAAATATCAAAGCTTCCAGACATTTAAGGTTAAAGAGATATATTCAAATGGAAACAGTTAACACAGAATTGGGAGGAAATAAAGCTGATTCAGCAATAAATGTTCAATTCATCAAATCATCACCCAGACAATTTTAAAAGTAAAAAACATTAATCGATTCTGAAATGTTTTCACAGTTACTATAAAATTCTGCCAAATAAAGATGATTACACTATAGATAATTGTGATTTATTTCTACACAAGCTTCCTATTATAGACACAAGAAAAACCAAACATTTTTTACAGTCAATATCTTTTAAAATATTCAACAATCCATCAGATTCAAGGTTTTTTTTCCTGTTATATCAGAATGAAATGCAACACCACTTAAAAAACCAAGGCCATAACAAAACCTAAAAAATTGGCCATCTACATACTGGACAAGGCCATTTATACAACACATAATAAATGGAGAATGTGTGCGTTGGACAAAGATGATACCCAAGCTTGTGTATAATGTTTTAAAGGGGCACAACTCCAGAAAGGTAAAGTGGAGCCTTCCAATTAGAACTTGATCTGAGTTTAAAGGTAACAAGCATTGTATATAAGTTTTCTAACATTTGGTTGAGGCAAACTAGGTTAGAGAATGGAAACCAATTTCAGGATGTACATAAACATGAACAGACAAGGTTAAGCTTAAATGACCCCTCACCTACAGATGGGTACATAAAAACAATAGCCACAAATAAGTCCTTTATTCTTAGGTATCCTATAGAAATATTGTTAAGAGGAATCATAACAGAGAACTTAGACACATGAAGATTCTTTAAACCATCAGAATTCAATTTTTGACTATAGGAATAAATGCCCAAATTCTTCATAGCTCAGTAGTCAGCATACTATAATGAGAAACCAACTCAAGATTTTTGGCAGAGGCTGTATGAAATCCATCTACATCTATAGGACGATACAACTTAGGATTATGTACCAAGATTGACAAGAAAAAGTTGTACACCATTACCTAGTCAAGACCATTAGAATAACACACATTATTACAGATTATTTACTTAGATCGTCAGTATGTATATAACAAATTTGTTCCACGATACAAAATGGATAGACATTTATTTCCAACCAAAACTGAGTATATCCTTGCAATCTGTAAAACAAGGTTGAATTGCATATTCTAGGGAGTTGTTACCAATCACACATGTTTCAGTTCTACTCTAAATGCTAAATCGCTAAATCATAAAAAAGATATTGTGTAACACATTAATTTAATTTCCATAACAAAAAATCCATACAAAAATGTTATGTTGTATGTAAAAAAATTAATAACATTCCTTCAAGCCCACAGAAACTAGTTAAAACTGTACAGGTGTCCATCTGTTGCAAGGGATTTTTTATAAAATGACATATAAAAATCAATGATTCAATAAGTAACAAGTCAGTTTCAATTCCAAAAAACACTTGTCAGAGGCGCAATGATTCTTAAAACACTGCATACTATACACAGCTAAATACGGTACTTTTAATTTTTTTATTTGAAGCTTGTCTGATCTCTTGTAACTGGAATTTTAAAGTCATTCAACTATCTGAGAATTCCAACATTTTCATATGGATACAAGATGTACGGATATATCAATGTTAAAGCAAGAGACAGAAACATACAAACATTTAAAAGGTCAATACACAATCTTCAAATGTCCATTAAGGTGGTACCCAACACTTTCACTAAAATTAATTTGGCTTGTTTAATTTTCATAAAATTTTGTAAAAGTATTTACTTTGACCCTTTAACAAAAATATTAAAATATAACCAACCGTTTTGTCAGAAAAATTACACTGGTTATATAGCAATTTTGATCATTGAGACGCTTAATATTCCTTTTACAACACAACGTAATTAAAACGTTTAGCTGACTTTACAGAGTTATCTCCCTGTAGTGTTAGGTACCACCTTAAATAGTTCAAAATTGAAAAAATTAACAGGAACTATTGAAAAATCTACAAGAGACAAAAAGTTCCAAAGTGACATTCAAACTTGTAAGTCAAAAATTAACCGACTACACAATGGTGAAAAAGGACACACAACAGTATACAAAACACAACATAGAAAACTAAAGACTGATCAACATGCATCCCACTAAAATCTGGGGGGATCTCTGGTGATGCAATTGACTCTCAAATTCCCTAGATAACAAATAAAACATTAAAATATGATATCAAACATTTGTGGTTATAGTTCCAGACTTGGCACTAAAACATGTGGCAGAATTGAACTCATTCATATATGCCCAAACCCTCTCTCTTTAAAAATTGATAATAAAAGTGTCATACAAAACAGGAAAAGTACTTTGCTCTTTGATTATAGCTTAATAGATAGCAAAAACATAAGTGTAGAGAAACAATAAAACACTACACTAAGCATTAGCCAAACTGTTACCTAATAATTCAGTTGAAGTAGAAATAGCCATTTACAACTATTTAAAATGTAATAAAATGACTGATACAGAAACATTATCTGCTCAATGTGCATCAGAACATGTAATAAGTGCTGCATATCTGCATCAGTTAAAACACACCAGACACATTGATCTAGAATACCAGACAGAAACAATTTTATCCAATGATATCAGTGAATCTACCCTGCACCAGAATTGTTTGTTCTATTGTCATCATCAGTGAATCTGTCTGTCACCTAGGTAGCTAAAACATAACACTGCTGTGGTCTAGCATTGCTATTCAGAAAGACTTGACACATAAAATGGATAAATAAATGATGATTCTTAATTGATGATTTCAATTAATAAAAGTGTTTATCTTAAAGTCATTAGCACCCTGCATTCGTTGCAATTAAAAGTTTTAAATTGTATAAATACATGAATATTAAAAGTGCATTTTATGGCATCTTTCTTGATGCATACTTTTCAAAAAATCTGTGTGACTGAATTTCTAACTTTCTCATGTCAGCAAAAGAATCGATTTCTATCTTCCATTTTTTTCCAATACAAAAATCACTCATTCACAACGATACACTATAACATTTTCCCACTTTTTTGGAATGCATTTTAGGGAATAATATTTTTCTCTAACAAAATTATTGTGTTTTATGATTGGGTTAACTAACATAAAGTAACATCAATTTAGTAAAATAAAATTGGTTCTATTTTCAAGAATTCCTACAAACTTAAACATACCTTGTAAAGGCTACCCGTCCAGGTGAATCATTTCATTTTAGAAGCAGGAATATAGTAATTATTGGTACTAGAGGTAATCGAAAAGAGTAAATAAAAAAAACTAAAATGATTTATAATGGTTATTAAAATTAAGAGAACAAAGTTTCAGTTACAAAGTTAAGATTCTGCTATCAAACTAGTTTGAATTGAAAATTTTGCAGTTGCAACTGTGTCTTTCAATATTAATAATTTTTGTTTGTACACAACATATGAATATATAATGTATATTGTTGCAGTATTGATGGTGGCAAATTTATGGAGAGGGACAACCCTGCCCACCTTTTTTAAATTTGAAAAATGTGGACTTTGCAACATTCTTAGACATCTGTCCCGTTATTGAATCCAATTGAGAATGGAAATATGGAATGTGTCAAAGAGACAACAACCCGACAAAAGAGCAGTTAAGTTGTTCGTCAACTGTAGATTTATCAAAGTGAATCACAAAATTTAAAGATGATTAAAAGCAAGATTGAAAAACAAGTGCCTTTTATGCAACAAAAAGTCCCAACGATTAAGAAATAACTAAGTTTTAATTAATTGGTCAGAAACAATAATGAAATAAGTAAGATTTAATTAATCGGTCAGAAACAATAATGAAATAAGTAAGATTTAATTAATAGGTCAGAATGTCTGCTAGAAGAAGACTTACCTCACAATGATAGCAATTGGACTATTCCCATAAAACACTGCGAGTACAGCAAAAAAGTCTTTTAAATTATGTAAAACAAATCCTCGATGTTAACAGCTCGAATAGAAAAAATGACAGTCAACGTTATAAAATATTAATGTACCTCCTTGGACTAGACAATATATTTGATTGGCTAATGACTTGAGTTGGAACAACTGAAGCTAAGATTGTGAAAACTTTCTGACGATCGACATCTATAGACACCTACCTACTCATAATGATGACGGTCCTAGACAGAAAGTTAATCTTATTAGAGAAAAAAATGTCCGGTAATAACTTTGGCTAGACTATGGATAATTATTGATTTAAAGTAGAGAATTACCAGGTGTTTTTGTGACGAACAATTACAACCAATCTCCGGCCAACCGAATGTCATACCAATGTCTGGACATAGAAGAAAACCTGTTAATACTAAATCCTTACCGGATATGAATACTAAACAGTAATACAACTCAGCATTATTAAAACTGATCAACTCTTCGGTTTGATCATTGACAGGCATTTTTTTAGGATGTTTTCTTTCTTCATTGTATAAATGTAACTTTCTATGGGGGATTTTTATTCTGTCTTTTATAATATATATTCCATCAAATGTTAATGAGGGTATGAATGCCCTTTACCGTCAGACTGTCATTTTAGGCTACTGTTAGCATCAAATTGGTTTAATTTTTACCGTGATTCGTCAAATTATTCGTAACGTGATTCATCAGAGGTCTCAAATAATTATTGTAACTGGTTTTTTTTTTTTTTTTTTTTTTTTTAAATCAAACGTGATTCGTAAAACATTTGGCAAGAATTTTGACGGTTATTTGTCATGAATGTACCTCCATTACCACACTCCTTTATCCAAAGGGTTGCTGCCAAATTTACAGTAAAAAACAAAAGGAATTGCAGATACACATGAACTAAAAATGAATGAGACGGCACATCCTCTTAACAAAGAAAGATCAGGTGCTATATAGATATTAGATTTACTGCTTCTAATTTTAACAACATTCAATTTAATTCTATAGACCTCTGTCTACATCTTTGGAAAAATTTGTTTAACTTGAAATAAGAATACAGCTGTGGTATAGACATTAAAAATGTTTTGTAGAATATTAGAATTTTGATTATACAAAGAATAATAGTACATTAGAAATATTCATTTCAACAATATATAAATCAGAGGTTTCAAGATTCAAGGCTTCCAAAAATGTAATATAAACATAGGCTGACAATTTCAGTGGTTACAACTTAAATTTCTGGAATGCTCCGTAAAAGATTAAATAATGTTTGGGAAGATCTAGATGTTAAAATTTTTTTTCTGTGGACATTGAAATTATTTGAATATGTCATTACAATATTTCTTTATAAATCACAATCAAGTTAAGACAATCTTTCGTAATCCACCCACTACTACCCAACTGCACCATTACCACTCCAGGTGTTGGTTCACCAAATTTAAATTCTAAGTAAATATGAATAAGAAGTTGGGGCTATAACAATGAGACAGCAACCACACAATACAAGTTCCACTACATTAGACTTGTATTTTTTTTTTTTTTTGGGGGGGGGGGGGGGGGAAGTGATATTAAAACCTGTCTGCTGCTAGACCAAGTCAATAAAACTGAGAAAGGAAATGGGGAATGTGTCCAAGAGACAACAACCCAACCAAAGAGTACAAAACAGCGGACAACCACCAATGGCTCTTCAATACAGTGAGAAACTCTTGCAGCCAGGCTGCCAGACCCGTGCTACATCTGAGCTAAAAAAAAAATGTGTACTAGTTCAGTAATAATGGACATTTTACTATTAAAACTTCGAAATATATAAAAAGATACATCGGTATATGAAATACCTCTCTTGGGACATTTTGTTTTGTAAGAATGGCCATCAATACAATCATCAAACTCTCAGACACTATAAAACTCAAGCTGGGTAAATTAAGTGAATAAATCTTAAAACACATCATTTTATTCTGTCAGAAATCACTTGGAGTAAATGAAAAAAATAATCTATTGGGGATAAATACAGCTATCAAAATTAGTATTATTCATAAATATGAGCTTAGATGGTGAGTTAGAAGAAAATGTTTAGTGCCTATTTTTCTTATTATAAATTGAACCTTCTAGACATATAAAGCATTAATAAATACAGGATCTTCCTTCAGACAAATTACAGCTAACAACATATCTATATATTTAGCTGAGACAAATTTATAGATATATCTTTTATTGCCTGTCATTATACTTTAAGGCTTCAATACCAACTGACAGAATTAGCAAAATAAAATAAATATAGATGCTAAGTTTACACATTGATAAGATTGGTGTGATCAGAGGTGTGAATCCCCTTACAAGCAGCAGCAGTCAAATAGAAAGTTTCCATTTCACTGGATTTTTATAGCATACACTCCAAGACCATACTTTAAACATGTCTGTACATCTGTACCCAAACCTACAAAGCTTCAACTTTTGATATCAAATATCGTCATTATTTCAAAGTAATAAGTCTTCAACTTTGATATCAAATATCTCCATTATTTCAGTGTATTGTACCGTAATTTGTCTGAAAAGGATAAAAATGTAGAGCATCACGATTCTTAATAAGATCATTTATACTGAGCACAATCAAAGACTGATAGCTTAAAAACAAACTTAGACAGGTAAATGTAATATGTACAAAATGTAATAACTTTTTTTAAACAGTTTTCAGCTGATTTTAGAAGTCTTATAGTTCTGTGACCTATAAATGTATACTGATCTATAGACTGCAAACTCCTGTTATAGGAAAGACAAGCTTATTATGAACTATGCAATGTTTTTGCATACCCAAATTCTATTTAGATGTCCAGTTTGTAAGACATTAGTTTCTAAGTTATGCTTTGGTCACCATTGTACAGTTGTCCATTTTTCAGAGATAGGTCATGATTATAAACACAGACGCTGCTTCATTTATCATCTGCAGATCAGGATAAGACCTAACAATCCATCTTCATTATTTGAAAAAGTCTGTATGAAAAAAATTACTTGTCCAACATCTGACCATTACATGGAATTTACAGTTCAACATTTGACCTATTCCATAGAATTTACAGTCTAGGGTCTAACCATTACATGGAATTTACAGTTCAACATTTGACCTATTCCATAGAATTTACAGTCTAGGGTCTAACCATTACATGGAATTTACAGTTCAACATTTGACCTATTCCATAGAATTTACAGTCTAGGGTCTAACCATTACATGGAATTTACAGTTCAACATTTGACCTATTCCATAGAATTTACAGTCTAGGGTCTAACCATTACATGGGATTTACAATCAACAACAAAGTCTGAGGGCTAAATATAACACATACAGACAAAAGGCCATTAGTTCCAACTTTAAAATTCAACAAAATAGATATAAAACCAATAGGATAAATAATAGTAAAAAAATCCTTTTAACTTTAGAAATTGTCGGAACTTTCAACTTTATATGCTTCAGACAATTTTAAAACATTTGGGACAACATCCCTAATGCGCCTTGAAATGAGGAACTCAAAAGTCATGTGTAAAGAAAAAATCTCTGTGTAGTGATATTGGACATATTGTTTCTATTTTTTACAAATGACTGAGCTTAACCATTTGTGGTGATAAGGAAAGTAGAGGAACATATAGAATAAATGTGTAAAAACTATGGAGCTATTAAATGTGTTCAAAGTATTAAATTTTCAAAGAACTTATTGTGTTAAATAGGGAATATTTTACCACATGATGATGGAGCTGCATCACGAAAGGATGTTCGGGGTATGCTAATTTACGGAAAAAGTAATCTCACTTCGTACCCGAAAATTTAACCACATATGTGAAAATGTCACAGCTTTGAAACGAGCTATCATACATATCCAAGTTCATGATATGGACTGAGCTACAGGAAAAAACGTTACCATTACCGCCTATGTAAAAACAATAAAAGATATTGACCCATTTAAGTTTTATAATCCTTAAGTTATCCAATAAAACATGAACTCATCCACATTCTTTAGCAAGTGTTATAAAGTGTAAAAAAATAAAAATAACATGCATTCCTCCCTAAATAACTATCAATTTAATGCAGCTAAATTGTTGTCACAGGCACAAAAGTTTTGTTCCAAAAATCTTATTACATCTATATCACTTGAGAAATCAGTATACAATAATGAGATGAAATGTTAGCAATGTAAATTATGTGAAAGTTGTCCAAGTTTTTCTTATCTCATAAACAGGAATCGTCTAACGCAAAAATGGGCCATGTTCCAAATGTCTGTCTTCCAGGTAAGATGTTCACACCTTTAATATATGACTAAAAAGTAGAGCAGACATGTTGAAACCTAATCATTTTGTCTAATTAGCATCCCAATCAAGACATAATAGATCGTTCACTTGTCTCAACTATATCATAACTATTAAATTACTAATAAAGATGCTCTCCATAATACTTTACCACAAGATCAATTCCACACGATTTTGAAATTATACATTGTAACAGAGAAAACTGCTGATCTAACAGAAATAAATGGGAATATTCTTAAATCATTTTCTTAAGCTATAGTGCTATGAGAGGGAAAGCTAGAAGAAAAGTGATAAATATGTTTTACAGTAAAATCTGGATCACTTTGAAAAATGAGTCTTGGAAACAATCGATTTAAGTTCCAATGACATTAAAAAGCTGAAAGACTGTGGAAAAATGGCTCTTTTACTGGTATGTAATTCTTTAAGGGTATAAAAACAAACAATTACGCGACAATTGTGCTAATTCCTTTAAGAAATAAAAACTGAAATAAAAACCTGTAATTCCTTGTGGGTATAAAAACATATAATTACTCTTCTAATGACAAATAAACTTAAAAAACTTGCAACAATTGTGATAATCCCTTCAAGGAATAAAGGGTAGAGAGTATAGCCATGATGTTATTATACCCTAGTTTGTATGAAAACACATTTTATTTTGTCTCGTCTAGTTCATTATTACTTTGAAAGAACGTCTTCATCATGATCAAGTAGTCACAAAGGAGAAATTAATTTATCTGGCGCTTCGAGCATGTCTAGCACTAAATACTAACAGCAGTACAGTGAATGCTCTTATTCCTCAAAGGTGTCTATATGTCACTTGATAAAATGGCATAATTCTTGTCATATAGATATAAGATGTGGTACAAGTGCCAATGAGACAACTGACAATGTTTTGTATCACACAAATGACAAAAATCTAGTGACCTACACAATTTTTAACAATCATAGGTTCTAAAGAAATGGTCAGGTCAGAAACAGTAATAGACTCTAGTCATGACTATATCTTAAAGGCAAGTGACCAAAACGTATTTTTGAATCAGTCCAAAAAACTCGTTTTGAAAATTTCCGAAATTGGACATTCTAGGATTTTCAATACCGTTAAAAACTGCTTTTTAAGAAATTGTTTACATATTCTTATCAGTAAAAGAATCCAGAAAATATTCCTCAACATTAGTGACCCTAATTGCATGAACAAATGTTCAGGATACTTAACAGTGTGTCAAGCTCTGAACCCAATCACATATACTCTTGACTTCATAACTCACATCAAGTTCCATAAAAATTCATCATTTTAATTTTTTAAATCACTTCCAAAACAAATATTTTTTATCCTCTTATATGAATTAAATGTTAAAATTTGGGTGTATTGATCACTAACATGTATATTTTTAAAATTCTAAAATTGTGATTCTTGTTTCTCATGTTTATATAAGTTGTTTCATTTATTGAAAAGACAATCAATCTGTGTAAAATGATCAAATTTAGGGTGCAGCTATTTATACCGGTATGTGTAACATCTTTAAATTGAGGGCGTTGCTATGTTTTGATCACCAGTCATCCTTATAATTAAAGATGTAGAACTAGCAAACTGTTGGCTCTAATTTACTTATATCTGCCTTAAAAAGTAATTGGGGAAGTTCTCATATCACATATGTGTAAATTAAAATTAGTGGTGTTGGCACCTTTTAATCCCTTTGACGGTAAAATGTTAAAATAAGGAGTGTTGGCACAATGACATGTAGAATCCTTATCATCTGTGTATAATCTAAAAATTTTAGTTGTCTCCATGTTCTCATCTTATAATTTCAATAACAACTTGTAACATTTGAAATTTTCATGTTTTGAACACTAGTATTAATATAATCTGAAAATTGTGTTGTATTTATCTGTCCAAAGTCACTTAACTTGTGGTGTTGTCTGGAGTTACAATTATCTTTTTAAAATCCTCAATTTGGAGGGTTTAAATGTTTTGAACATAAAATTGAGAATGGAAATGGGGAATGTGTCAAAGAGACAACAACCCGACCAAATAAAAAACAACAGCAGAGGGTCACCAACAGGTCTTCAATGTAGCGAGAAATTCCCGCACCCGGAGGCGTCCTTCAGCTCATTTATTGAAAAGACAATCAATCTGTGTAAAATGATCAAATTTAGGGTGCAGCTATTTATACCGGTATGTGTAACATCTTTAAATTGAGGGCGTTGCTATGTTTTGATCACCAGTCATCCTTATAATTAAAGATGTAGAACTAGCAAACTGTTGGCTCTAATTTACTTATATCTGCCTTAAAAAGTAATTGGGGAAGTTCTCATATCACATATGTGTAAATTAAAATTAGTGGTGTTGGCACCTTTTAATCCCTTTGACGGTAAAATGTTAAAATAAGGAGTGTTGGCACAATGACATGTAGAATCCTTATCATCTGTGTATAATCTAAAAATTTTAGTTGTCTCCATGTTCTCATCTTATAATTTCAATAACAACTTGTAACATTTGAAATTTTCATGTTTTGAACACTAGTATTAATATAATCTGAAAATTGTGTTGTATTTATCTGTCCAAAGTCACTTAACTTGTGGTGTTGTCTGGAGTTACAATTATCTTTTTAAAATCCTCAATTTGGAGGGTTTAAATGTTTTGAACATAAAATTGAGAATGGAAATGGGGAATGTGTCAAAGAGACAACAACCCGACCAAATAAAAAACAACAGCAGAGGGTCACCAACAGGTCTTCAATGTAGCGAGAAATTCCCGCACCCGGAGGCGTCCTTCAGCTGGCCCCTAAACAAATATATACTAGTCCAGTGATAATGAAAGCCATACTAATTTCCAAATTGTACACAAGAAACTAAAATTAAAATAAAATACAAGACTAACAAAGGCCAGAGGCTCCTGACTTGGGACAGGCGCAAAAATGCGGCCTGTGTAACATCCTAATTTGATCCTTACAACTATAAAATCTTAAAATTGGCATCATTTTCATATTATGATTCTGTTAAACATTTTTAAAATCTTAAAATTTAAGGGGGGGGGGGGGGGGGGGGGGTCTAATTTTTTACAGTTATGCTTGTAAAATTTAAACAAGAGGCTCTCAAGAGCCTGAATCGCTAACCTGAATTTTTTTGGTTTAATCTCTCATCAATGATTATTTTGGCTTTTCAATTTATTTAAATGTTCTTTGAATCGTCCTATTTTCTTCAAAAGCAAAAAAAAATCATTTTCTCCTATGTTCTATTTTAGCCATAGGAGCTATGTTTCTTGACATACAAGGAAATGAAATATAAAATTTATACTAGATACTCTGAAACTCTGAAACTCATTTAGCCTTAGTTTGGCTGAAATTGATAAAGCAGTTTCATAAGAGAAGATTTTTTAAAGTAAGTCAACATGATGAACAAATTGTGAAAAAAGTCTTTAAAGGGCAATAACTCCTAAAGAGGTCAATTGACAATTTTGGTCAAATTGACTTATTTGTAGATCTTTAAAAACTTTGCTGATCATATTTGCTGTTTACAGTTTCTCTTTATCTATAATAATATTCAAGATAATGACCAAAAACTGCAAAATTTCCTTAAAATTACCAATTAAGTGGCAGCAACCCAACAATTGGATGTTTGATTCATCTGAAAATTTCAGGGCTGATAGATATTGACCTAATGAACATTTTTACTCCATGTCAGATTTGCTCTTAATGCTTTCGTTTTTGAGATATAAGCCAAAAACTGCATTTGACCCCTATGTTCTATTTTAAGTAACGGCGGCCATGTTTTTGAAGGATCAAAAATCAATGCACACACTTTGTGCAGGATAATCTAAGGAACAACCATGCTAAGTTTTAACCAAATCCATTCAGTAGTTTCAGAGGAGAAGATTTTTTAAAGTTAGCAAATAATTGATGAACAAATTGTGAAAAATTGTCATTAAAGGACAATAACCCCTTAAGGGGTCAATTGACAATTTTGGTCATATTAACTTATTTGTAGATCTTACTTTGCTGATCTTTTTTGCTGTTTACAGTTTATCTTTATCTATAATAATATTCAAGATAATAATATCTATAATAATATTCAAGATAATGACCAAAAACTGCAAAATTTCCTTAAAATTACCAATTAAGTGGCAGCAACCCTACAATGGTTTGTTTGATTCATCTGAAAATTTCAGGGCTGATAGATCTTGACCTAATGAACATTTTTACTCCATGTCAGATTTGCTCTAAATGCTTTCGTTTTTGAGATATAAGCCAAAAACTGCATTTGACCCCTATGTTCTATTTTAAGTAACGGCGGCCATGTTTTTTGACGGATCAAAAATCAAAGCACACACTTTGTGCAGGATAATCTAAGGAACAATCCTGCTAAGTTTTAACCAAATCCATTCAGTAGTTTCAGAGGAGAAGATTTTTTAAAGTTAGCAAATATGATGAACAAATTGTGAAAAATTGTCATTAAAGGACAATAACCCCTTAAGGGGTCAATTGACAATTTTGGTCATATTAACTTATTTGTAGATCTTACTTTGCTGATCTTTTTTGCTGTTTACAGTTTATCTTTATCATAATAATATTCAAGATAATAATATCTATAATAATATTCAAGATAATGACCAAAAACTGCAAAATTTCCTTAAAATTACCAATTAAGTGGCAGCAACCCTACAATGGTTTGTTTGATTCATCTGAAAATTTCAGGGCTGATAGATCTTGACCTAATGAACATTTTTACTCCATGTCAGATTTGCTCTAAATGCTTTCGTTTTTGAGATATAAGCCAAAAACTGCATTTGACCCCTATGTTCTATTTTAAGTAACGGCGGCCATGTTTTTTGACGGATCAAAAATCAAAGCACACACTTTGTGCAGGATAATCTAAGGAACAATCCTGCTAAGTTTTAACCAAATCCATTCAGTAGTTTCAGAGGAGAAGATTTTTTAAAGTTAGCAAATATGATGAACAAATTGTGAAAAATTGTCATTAAAGGACAATAACCCCTTAAGGGGTCAATTGACAATTTTGGTCATATTAACTTATTTGTAGATCTTACTTTGCTGATCTTTTTTGCTGTTTACAGTTTATCTTTATCATAATAATATTCAAGATAATGACCAAAAACTGCAAAATTTCCTTAAAACTACCAATTAAGTGGCAGCAACCCAACAATGGTTTGTTTGATTCATCTGAAAATTTCAGGGCTGATAGATCTTGACCTAATGAACATTTTTACCCCATGTCAGATTTGCTCTAAATGCTTTCGTTTTTGAGATATAAGCCAAAAACTGCATTTGACCCCTATGTTCTATTTTAAGTAACGGCCGCCATGTTTTTTGACGGATCAAAAATCGAAGCGCACATTTTGTGCAGGATATACTAAGGAACAATCATGTTAAGTTTCATTCAAATCCATTCAGTAGTTTCAGAGGAGAAGATGTTTGAAAAATTGTTAACGACGACAGACGACGACGACGTCGACGGAGGCCAAGTGATGAGAAAAGCTCACATGGCCTTTTAGGCCAGGTGAGCTAAAAATTGAGGTGCTGCAGTTCTATACCCGTAAATATGAATGTTGTAGCAACATGTTTTCAGAGTACATACAAGACACAATCATTTTTTGTGGTTGTTAAAAAACTGAATCAGTTGATTATCCCCAGCTATGTTTGATCAAAGATTTTTATTTTAATCTATGTGTTATCACAGACACTTAACCATAAAATAAATCAAATGTTCAGGTATAGAACTATTCTATCCATCAAATTGGTGACATATTCTAATTTAGATGGTGTAACTGTACTAGATATGTACATGAATATTAAGTATAGGAAAATACAGTGTAACCAGTGTTATCTGACACACTGGTGGACCAGAAAAAAAATGTTGGATAAAGCAGGGTGTCAGAATACTGCAATGATAGACCTATTTTGGGATCAGAAAAATGTGTTGGTTAAAGCAGGATGTTAGAATACTCAGGTGTCGGATAAGACAGGTTACACTGTTCTTGGGATGGTTTAAATACAGTACGGTACCCTTAAACATCATCAGATATTAAAGTCTAGACTTATAAGTTACAACAGAATAGTTTAACCCAGTTCTGGTAATTCATGCAAGTATCTAAGTGAAATTACACATTACATTATTAACAATAAATAATAAATAAGGCACTTGAAAGATCCATTAACTGTGCTATCTTAATTTCTAACTTAACCTAACAGACAGAAAAGGAAAACCACAAAAGGGGGGATATTTTATATTGAAAGATATTTTAGCACCTCTAAAATTTCTATGTAAGGTGCACATGAGGCCTTGAAGTTTATTTTATAATGATGATGTAACTTTTACAAGGTACCTAATGAACCTATCTTAACACTTTGTTTGACTGTCAATGGAAAAGTGAAGTTATAAACTAGTCTGATAATCCAAACAAGTTTTTCCTTGTACATAAATCTTATTGACTGTTCCTCATTTTAGGATTGTGCAGATGTTAGCACTTAACTAAGGTCATTGAACCTTCAGTTTCTTACAGATCTTTGTCTAGACACCGTTAGATTTGATTGATTGAAATTTTATTGATATATGTACTAACAAGGTGATGTATATCTGGTTAGTTAGTAAATTGTTCTCCTTAACACTTATAAATTGGATAACTAGTAGTGGTATAAAAAGGAACCAGTTGAATTGTTGATTTTTTAAATTCTAGTTTTAAAAAAATATTACCGTTAAAATTAAAATATTATGAGAAAAGATTAATATGGTGTCAACGAGAGAGTAACCCCCCTTTTTTTCCTTCCCAAAAAAACAATGAGATTTGACACATGCTTAAATGTTAAAAAATGTGCAGTCTTTACAGAAAAATCACAAAAAATCCTGTTTAACACAATTGATATTTTGGGCTTGAGTGTCGATATTGATTGATTGATTTGTAGTGGTAAACACCATTTTCAGCAGACTAGTCTATATCATGGCAGTCAGTTTTTATTGGTTAAAAAAGCCTAGGGAGAACCAATGATAATCCTTGAAAATTAAGATTAGTCAAACGCACCTATGAAATCACAACCTCAATGTTGACATGCTAAAGGTGCTATTCCTATTCAGTTTCTCATATCTTCTCTCCTTATATAATACAACATTATAAAAATTTGTTAAAGGGTAAATGTCAAACTATATAAAATACATAAAAAAGAGTTAAAGAATATAATCAAAAACTATTTTTTGTAGTAAAAATATCAATTAAATTTTTTAAAGGGTTCTAATTTCATTGCCTTTTTAAGTAAACAAGGAGATAGCCAATCAGAAAAGAGGAAATTTGTTCCTGTTCCCCAGCCATGTTAAGACATTCAATCGATTACGGACAGTCTCCTGTTTAGAGATAGATATTTCTTGATGAGAATCTTGACAAGGATATTACAATTTGATTATGGAAATTGTTTTTTTTCTCCCATTCTGAGGTCACGCAAATTCAGCAGAAATAAAAGCCAGACATATAGACCTATATTTGTAATTAAAGAATCAGTACAAAATTATACTTAAATTGATCATCGTACAAGAGCTTAAGAAAAGAACCAAGTCCACTTTAATTTCTATCGGCATACAGACTCATATAATATATTGAGATTCAAATTTTGATCTCTGTTACTTAATAGAAATAAGTCTGAAATGCAATTTTAAAAATATTTATTTATATATCAATGGGAGATAAAAGAAGGAAAAATCTCTTTAACCTAGCACCTCTCATTCTAAGCAGCTTAATTTTTTATATCTTTATAATTTACAGCTCTTCCATTTTTGAAAGTTCTCTTTTAAGTCTCAACTTGGAACAAAATACTTTTTTCCCTTTTTAAGATTCCTTAAGGAGAAGAATAAAATAAGTTTAATGTCTCATCTACAAGTCAATTATTAACAAGACAATATTCATCTAGAAAAAAAAACCATGCAAAATCAGCTTAGGTTTTTAACTACAAATATGCGACACCAGTGCACTTAAGTGGCTGACATTTGAAAAAAAAAAAAATATGGATAATTGCATGTACTTCAAGATGTTTTAAAGTCAGATTTTACCTATACATTTACGGTAAACCTTAATTCTGATTTCAACATGTTACCACATTCTATTTGATAAAAAAGATATCATTAATATTGCTACCATACTTATTATAAAAGATAAAAGGAAATTCACCCTGTAAAATCACATCTAATCGAATACAATATTATTTAAAAAGACACTTTTAAATTGGATGTAATGCAAGACAAATCGGTCTCCTATAAAGTAATAAGAAAAGATAAAAGCCGCTTTAAAAAAATCATATTAAATATAAGTAATAAGATGTCCAAATAAGAATAATTTCCTACCTGCCTTATCATCCGAAGTCTATAAGATCCTGGGGAGAATTTATTTCACATAAGTACTGTCTGCATTCCATAATTATGTCTAAGGGAGAGTTCATTATTCTTCCTGTCAATCAATTACCTTGGTTATGTAATCTCCAATCTACATACCTTTGTTTAAAAACAAATCTGCCAAAAAGTGTAAACTTGCCAGATATTTCAACTGTCAATTCCAAAAAATACCCATCTCATGCAGATCATATGCATTTTTAATCAAGTTTAAATTTGTTCGGTAAAGAATTGGTACTTTAAGTATTAGCAAAGAAAGATGCAATAATTTACTTCACTATTGATTTGGTCACCTGATGTGTCATGTGATGTCTGCACTAAAAAGTCCCAATAATACATTCTGCACTTTATACACTACGCTAGACAGCAGGAATGTTGTAGCATGATATTTCTGTTAAAACTTTTATAACAATTCTTGATATTACTTATATAAATGTTTGATAAATAAAGTTGCATCATCAGTAATTTATAAAACAACAAAAGAGGACCATTTATTAAATAATTTGGAAATGTCAGGTATAAGCTAACGAGAAAGCATTCGAATAGTTGTGAGTGATTTAACCATTTACCCCTTATCCTGCCTGTAGTAGTGATTGCTACTTATAGTCAGCTGTTCAAAAGCCCATTTTAACCCTTCATACTTTTTTAAGAAAAGACCATGCTGCAATGTACTACCACATATATCAACCTTCTTGTGTTTCCTAAATACCTATGCATGTAGTTAGAATAAAAGTAAATATTTAGAGCCTATTCCATAAATGTAGTGTAATGACTCCTGAGTTTGAACTCAGAGATGGGCACTTAGATTGTCATTTTATCAAAAGAAACATCCCCACAACTATTTCAAATATCATAAAAAATTACAAGAAGAGATATGAGATGATCAGTAGCAATACCAAGAACAAGATGAACAAAATTTCATGTCTTGCCTAATGCAATATTTTTATGCAAGATAAAGTAGAATAGACAATAGGAGATACAATTTTATCAAAAACCTTTTGATTTGTCAAGGGGATTAGAAGAGCACGGGGCCATTTTAGATTTACACACTTAGGGGAGGCACCTTCAAGATTAGGATGCTACAATGTACAGCGCTGATGTTTTAAATACACAATACTACTTGTCAGTTAGGATATAGCAGGCATTCCAGCTAAAATTGGGACTTAAACAAAAGAAATTATACAAGGCCACAAAACAAAAGTGACTTTAGTATGATGAAATAGGTGAAGTTTCAATTAGAACCGAGGTTACAGAAAAGGGCCAAGAATTCCAATCAAGATTTGCTTTTTTCCCATTATAATATGTCAAAGAAGACTGCAACACATTTTGTATGAAATTAAGACCAGCTTTAAAGAATATTGTAGTTTCTAAAAATAAGTGTCTGAATGACAACCCAACATGCCCATTCATCATGAGAACTCTATGTGAAATGATATCTAACTAAATCAGAATATTGTATACTAAATCAGCATTTTATTATTTACACAAGTATACAGGAAGTACAAGTGAACTTTTCCATTTCCTGACTTGTAAACCACAAACCTGTCTACAACCTGTCTATACTGTATGGGAAAACCACAGTCACAAACAACTTAACTTTCACACATTGTTCAGCATTTACAAAGTGCTTTGTTCTTAAGCTTACAATACAGAACAAAAGTATGATTTAAGAAATTCTAAATTGATATTGAGATTTTGATGAAAATAACAATGTGTATCCTTGTCTCGTGGGTTTTCGTGCTATTGAGAATGCATTGTGACGTCACAATTTCTGTTGAAAATTAAGCATGCATAGTACGAATTCAAATGACATTTCAGTTTTATTCACAATTTTTAAATGTTATAAGCACACTGTAGAAGACGAAACTTTTAATTGAGAAATTCATACTAATAGATATTTGATTTTCTTGATGAATTTATTAACAGTTTATGAAAACATGGGTGACTTGTATATGAATGCATGGCAATGGATATACCCTAGTGAGAGGTGATCTCTTCCCTACTTTTTTAGAAGAATTTGCATTGTTGGATTCCTGTCTCGTTGACAATTTTTTCAAGAAAATAATTTTTTATTCTCATCTATTAAAAACAAACTTCCATCAGTTTGTGTAAGTTTTATTCCTCGAATGAGATTTATAAAGAAACATTATTGATATACACACATGTATTATAAAATCTTATTTAAACCCCCCAAATACTGGATAATGAACATATTGATGAATTCATTCCAGTCCAATGAAAGAGAGAAATATATATTGTTGGAGATCTTTTTAAGCCTGTCTCAGTTATACTAAGCTTATTGGACAAGAAAATATGTCATTATACACAATTTATCTCTGTATTAAACCGTATTGGGATTGCCAAAAATGATGGAATTTATTCATCACGAGACATTAAATCTGACTAGACGGAGGTGCCAACATTATGACAGTAGTTTTATATAGTGTTTGTAGTTTGGTGATATTAGCCAGACTTGCTGATGAAGATCAGACAGACATTACACTGTCTCTCGGACATCAAATGGATTCCCTTTCAGAAAAACTACCCATGTAAATCTCCGCTGTAATTATTGATGAAATATTCTACAAATAGATGACGAATGACTGGAGGTATAAAACAGAACAGTCAAAGCTGTTAGCCAAAACATATCCCTACACTAAAACAAATCAATTCTAGCAAACATGAAGAATTACTGCTATTAGGAATACAATCAAAGATATCATGAGTCAATACCATGAGGATCTAATTGACAAAAAATGATTGAGCGACGAGGACAGAACATCCACTTTCATACCATGTTCCAACCACGGCAAATGGCTTTTTCTCTTAAAAATTAGGTGTCTAGAGCTACAGGAAAATCAGTAAAATTACACTTCATTATTCAAACCACTGTCATTTATTGTAAGAATTACAAAATGTCTAACTATTTCTAGTTCTGTATGTCTTTAGTCGAACACAAATACAATGAAATACAAAAAGACATGAAGAATTTGCAAGTTCCTAGGTTAGAATTAATTGTATTCAAAATAACTGAATAAAAAACCAAGAAATTTATCCATCAATGTATACATAGAGAAAATATGGTACAGAGAAACTATTTATCATTTGCCTTCTTTAATATTTCATTTTTTTTCCATTGCCAATAATTAGTAGAAGTCATAGAAATAGTATAAAGAAGTCTGAATACTTAGAGCCCTTTACTTTGTGGTGTTCATGTTCCAAAGGACTTTGAAACAAAACCTGTTCAAAAAGTCTGTCAAAACCTTTTTTACTCAAATGACTTTCTTTCTTTCCACCAAAATAAAAAAAAAATAAAAAGAAAAATAAACCCTATTCACTAGAAATAATATTAATTTACAATTTCCTTAACAGATTACATTCCAGAAGTATCAACGGTCAAAAGTACTTTTAAAACTTTACCTCCCGGAAATATTTTTCAACATATGCATACTTAATGTATACGTATGGTCAGGAAAAGTAGTTCTGCACAAGGAACTAAACTAATTTTGCTCATCCTGGTGCTATCCCTTCAAAATCCCAACGGTCTATATTTCTAAGAAATACTCAACTAAATCAGGCCCGAACAAGGAAGCAGAAAAATGTGAATCAATACTAAACAGCTGTCACATGTACACGATGGTTTTACATCCACACAAATATTTCTCTCAGGTTTCTACAGGTATTCTAAGCCATTATCCAAACCATGGTTATTATATATTTATAATGTTTTAACAAAAGTTAAAACCATATATTATTAATGTTATTTTGTATAAATGTAATGCACCAAGTATGGAAAACAATAAAAACTTTTTTAACTTATCTATTCATTCACAATGAGTAGGTGAATAATGCTAGCATAGAATTAACATTCTTGTTTTTTTTATTATATCAAACTGTCATGTGGTCTGACATATAAAGTTCAATGTTTTACATTATATACAAAAAGAAAAAATATTTTTGGTGTTTCTACCGACTACATCAAATACAATTCAAATAAAAGACGATTGGCAACATTACTGTTACTACTATATATAATAATGCTGAGCTATTTGACACACTGACTGTGACTGATAATTTCTCTGTACTGTCATTTTTCTGATAATCAGACTCTAGAGATTCTGAGCTTGATTTGGATTAAAACGAGACCTTGGTTTCCTTTAAGGTTGGCTGAGCTGATTGATATTACAAACACTTAAAAATTTTCAGTTACCGAGTAGACAACTGCTACAGAATGTTTGTATTTGAGCAAAATATTTAAAGTGTACACTCCAGACAGAAATTGTTCTACATGTAGTTCACTGCAAAAATGAATCTTTCAAAACAGACTCCTTTAAAATATTTTCATAATCATTAGGCTGTTATTCAATGATAAAATCCTATCACTACATCCAGTACCCTAGACCTTAAAGACAATACAAACAAATCAATTACTTCAGGCCTTAACAACAATCCTTACTACAAATTGAGTACTTCAGGCCTTACTGACAATACTTCCAACAGAATCAGTGATGCTACAGTTCTCAAAGACAATCCAACCACCAAAATCGGTACTGCCAACCTTACATCTTTCTATAAATGTATCCACCATTCCAGTCTGTAGTCTCTCTGTTGTGATCATGACACAAGGAAAGCTAGTAGGTTGTAAAGTTCTCCAATATTATGATGTAGTTCTCAACTATACAACCTACTACCTCACCCTGGGAACATGAATATCTCCTCTGAATATATGCTATATCCATACTCCCTCACCCTGGGAACATGAATATATCTTCTCCAGCAATATATGTTATATCCATTCTCCCTCGCCCTGGGAACATGAATATATCTTCTCCAGCAATATATGTTATATCCATACTCCCTCACCCTGGGAACATAAATATCTCCTCCAGCAATCCCAACCTACTAAGAAATGAGATTTTTCTCCAACAGTATGATAACCTCTTCATCATATTCAATGAGATTGATGGGTCTTTGCCACCTCTATTACAGTAACTCAGGAGTACTTACCTTTGAGGTTTCCTTTCAGCTGGTAAAAATAGTCTCAAAACTTCCAGATATCCAATTTGCCCAGATGGCCATAATACAATACCTTGCACCAAAGTTTGCCTGGATGACCTAAATATAATCCTCTGCACAAAAGATTGCCCAGATAACCTAATTTCAACACATACTGTATGTACTTATCTCAAGCAAGGGGACTATAATTCAGTGGTTGTCATTGGTTGCTGGTTTTATCATATCAATGTTAAATTCATTGTTTTGTACATAAATCAGGCTGTTGATTTGGTATGTGGTTTTCTCTAGGTTAAGGGTTGTTTATAGTGACCTATAGTTGCTTACAACCACCATCTTTTAGTCACAGGTGGACTGTTGTCACATTGGCAATCACACCACATCTTTTCCTTTTTACATATTCTTCCCAGACGACCTCCCATTAATACAATCCCATGTATTCAACCTGACCAATATCCATCCCTGCTAACAGAGTAAGCAATCTTACCCTCTAACAAACTGGTACAGACATACACCAACTTTCAAACAAATCTTCAACTTCAATACAGATCAGCTCAAGTACTGTTAACCATGAAATTTATCAAAGCAACAAGAAGTTGAAATATAAACCACAATATAAACTCTAATATGCTGGAAGAATCAAAAATTAAACCTAATGGAAAAACATTAAAAAAACTACAAATGTTTATGTCTTGTAGATACCAAAACTACACAGACCCTTAGAACTGAGCTTGTGAAAAGCAAATACCACAAGTTCGGATCTACGGGTTTATGTAAGGTGGCATTTAAATACACTGGACAACTTCACATTTGAGCAACACCCAATTATTTAATAAAATGTCAATTATATGATACAGATTTATGTCTAGCCTATACCTGTAACGGAACACTCTGACAAACACCCACATCAATGGCAAAAGTACAAATAATCACCAAAAAAAACCACTAAACATAATTATCTGTTATAAACAAAAATTTATTTGTCCAGCTTTTAATGACTGAGTTTTGCTAATTTTTCGGTCAGAGCAGCTAGGGACAGACGAAGCAGTACACTCGCTGATTATCATCAAATTAAAAACAATCAAACCCAGACAATCAGAATCTTTATAACCTGCAAGAAGACCTTTTCTGAATTTCAAATAATAGGAAAGACTATAATTACTTTCTTTCTAGAATGGCTTAACATCTCGAGTATAAGTATTGTGACATTTGGTCGGCAAGCTTTGACAAAAAGGAATCTGACGCTAATATCAATTACTGTTATTAATAAATACAGGGTTACTTACTATAATCTCTCTCTGTCAGACGTCTGAAACATAAAACATATTTATATATTAAACTCATGACTCCCTCTTTTTTTCTTTCTCTTCATTTGCATATATATGTATAATAAATGTTTTATTTTTCTAAATTATTAGAAAAAGTCAGCTGTATTCAAACAATGTAAGACTGAGTTACAACATTTACATCTAAATTTCAAAAAAATTGAAACAACCTTGCTTTCAGTGCTATGTCCACTGATTTATTACGGAGTTCATTGCTCATGAATAAAATAAGTTCTGATGTACTTTTATTATGCTTCAAAATTCAGTTTTTTTCAATGTGACTTTGGAAATTCAACTAGGTTTATGACAGGATTAAAAATTAAGTCTTAATTCTGTATCCATCGCAAGAAGACAACTTAACATAATCTTAAATTTCACGCAATCTTTAAGAAGGATGATACAAATTTTCAGACACTCTAGACAGCTTGGATCGTATTGCGAGTTGAGAAACACTTTCAGTTGTTCTCAGATAACAGAATTAAAATTCAGATGTACAATGAAACACCTTATAACCATGAGTATAAATACAGACAAATAAATCATTCTTATGACTGCAATTGCAATTGCACATTGAAATTTGCAGACATAAAACAATTCAATCAGGAGATTTAGTCTGATGAATTTTTATAAAAAAAAATTAAAATAAAGGCAACATGCAGCGAAAAATAATTGATGATCAATACCTATTGATATTTTATAAATCATCACATTATTTGACTATGAAACATGTCTTTATTAGCTTTGATTATTAACACTAATTGATATGTTCATAAATCTGCACATTACATGAGTGTGAAGCATATGTCGTTATAGCTGGGACATACTTAGTGAGAAATAAATTAATATAAAAATAAGATGTGGTTGGATTGCCAATGAGACAACTATGTGAATGCAAGCAATAATAAACAACCATACAGCCATTAACAATGAGAAAAAAAAACTGTATATGATGAAGGCACCAAAAGAGATACACATACTGATCATGCCAGATTTTCATTGTGCCTATTGTAGGTATAAAACTGATAAAGAAATTAAGAAGACATTGCAATACCACATGACAATATTGTGAGGAAAACAATTTTACCAAAAAGATCCTTTTTCACCTCTCAAAACAGCCAAAACATTGTCTCTTTCCACAAAACATGGCATGATTTAAAATGGATTATATTAAAATCTTAATAAATTTTTTTTCCCATTAGTCACGAACATACATATATGGCTTATAATCATTATGTTCATGACCAATGGACATTTTTTTTTTTAAATAGCCGTTGCTTTGATACCAAAAAAATACATAACATCACATCAAGTCTTGTACAAAGCTATTATAAATAACTTGCCTACAAAATCACTTCTCAAAAAAACCCTTCAATAATGAAGCATGGACTGTCACCAACAGAAATAAGTATAGACACACACCAACAGGTGGAGAAAACACCACTGTTTTGAATGACAATGCACCATATATCAAGTACTCGGCCAGTGTCAGTGGTCAATTACACGACTAAATTGACCATTAGTTTCTCAACATATTATTGCTATAGTCCTATCAGATACGTCTAGACACCTTCAAGTTAATCAGAGTTGTGCCTATGTCCATTAATTGTAGTTTTCTGTCTGAGTTTCCTAGTTACTTGACATATCAATAATGTAGAGAAATAGCGGTATACTAAATGTCGCGATAAAAGATGTAAAGTTAAGAAGAATATAGCAGTTCATACTTATAGCTTTCTACAACTCCGTAAAATGTCAGACTGATTTGTATCGTTAACGATTTCAACCATTCTTTGATGTGGCGTCTTTTAATAAAAAATCTGTTTGTACCATCGAAAACAGTTTTGTGGTTTATAGGTAATGAAAGTCCAAACAAATAAAAACTCACAGAATCGCTCAGAATTTTAATTTCAACTCTCACAATGACTACAGTAGCAAAGGGGCAATAACTCCTTGCAGGGTTGATAAAGGTCAGTTTGATATTTCATGATCACATTTATTGTTGTCAAAAATACATATAAACCTTTTTAAACAGGCAGGCAGGTAAATGTTTGTATCCAAAAATATCATTATTAAATGCTTATATATTGGCAGGCAACTCTTTGAAAACATTCCATTTTGAGTTTTGCTTATGTATTGGCAGGCAGCTCTATGAAAACTTTCCATTTTGAGTTTTGCTTATATATTGGCAGGCAACTCTTTGAAAACTTTCCATTTTGAGTTTTGCTTATGTATTGGCAGGCAACTCTTTGAAACATTCCATTTTGAGTTTTGCTTATATATTGGCAGGCAACTCTTTGAAAACTTTCCATTTTGAGTTTTGCTTATGTATTGGCAGGCAACTCTTTGAAACATTCCATTTTGAGTTTTGCTTATATATTGGCAGGCAATTCTTTGAAAACTTTCCATTTTAAGTTTTGCTTATGTATTGGCAGGCAACTCTTTGAAAACTTTCCATTTTGAGTTTTGCTTATGTATTGGCAGGCAATTCTTTGAAAACTTTCCATTTTGAGTTTTGCTTATATATTGGCAGGCAACTCTTTGAAAACTTTCCATTTTGAGTTTTGCTTATGTATTGGCAGGCAACTCTTTGAAAACTTTCCATTTTGAATTTACATTGGAGTTCGGTATTTTGCTTTTTTACATTTTGTACAGAATAGTCGTCTACAATCATTTAACTTTAATATGGACATCTTATTCCCACATTAACTTACCATGTTATCTATATTGCTTTTAGAAGTTTATTTTAAGTTCTACTTTTCATAAGATGATAAAAGTGAAATGCCTTAGTTAATTTGTAGGTTTATATACTGACGAGTATCAGACATTTTGCACTGGTTATTTTCCAATTATAATTCGATGTCACAATCAACTGGGAAATATCTTCCCTAATGTGGTCATCTTGTTTAGCCCTATGGACAGTCGTGTCTAGACTTTTCTCATTGATTGCCATAAATGTGATATATTGGGTATGTTATGAAGTATTATATTGGTTGGACATTTCTCTGCCATGATTGACTTTTTTAATTCATTTATTTTTGTCACGTTGACTAGACAAATAAAATAAGTGGCTGAATATGAAGTTAGATAAAAGAAACAATTTCAATATCTGGTATCAGAAAAGACAAGCAATTACAGACAATATATCTGTCATCTAAATGAACGAGAATTGTTGCAGGCTCCGAGAAAAATGACATTAACAACATTACAATTGGAAACGGAAAAAAATGAATAAGTTAATTTGTTTATTTTCAATTTGTGATTAAATATCTGATGATTTATACACAATGTAATAATATCCATTATAAATTGTTTAGTCGGGTAAATTAAGTTTAAATCATTGTTCGTTATGTTATTTGTGACCAGAATTAATCTAACTATTGACTCAACAAGATGAAATTTGGATAGTTAAGATATCAATTTCCTTCTACATAGTTTCAGGCATCAAGCATGTTTAAATCAGCAAATATGCTGATATAGACATTTTATACACTCGTAAATTAGCTAACAAACTGATTTATAAATATAATTTCCCAGCTGCATCATGTTGAGTTTTCTCACTTTATTTTTACATAAATAAGATGAAATGGTATGATTGCCAATGAGACAACTACTCACCATTCTATTCTAATAACTAAAGATAGCAGCAATATTTCTGATGGTGTTTACATGCACCCATGCACATTATTTTATTTTTATATTCTAGTGTTGAAATTTTTGTCAAATTCCTCTGATTACAACACATGTTTCATAGCAGTTAAAACGTTTCAAATCTTTTCACTTAGCTGAACAATTTTTTGTTGTTGTAACACATGTTATTTATTTTATAAGAGTTTTCTCTCTTTGAATCAAGATTGTCTATACCAAAATAAAACTTCCATATAAATGTTTAAATGATTAATAGGAAAAGAGGAGGAAAATAAAATATAAAATAATGCATATTATACTTATATCAAAGGCCATGGAGCATCTTGAAAGCAATTTTTAAGGAGTCATTGAGAATTCAAGAGGGATAACGACACTTTTCTATATAACATGACTTTTTTTGCTTTAATTTATTTAATATCAAATATCATGAAAAAATGTTGAAAATCTATATGGGTAAACATACAGACAATTAAAGAACTGACTCAGCTTTGTACTGGATGTTAAGAAGTCAAGATACGGTAACAGACTTTTAACATTAGAAAAAAGTTTGTTAGCCAAAGTTTACGTCAGTCAAAAGAGATTTTGTATTAGAAATCTATCATGTATACTGTCACATTCACGACTTCCAGGACCTTGATGATATTCTCAATCCACATTTATTCAGACCGTCTGACAAGCCTGTATTAATAAGTCTATATTATATCTGCTGATATCAGTATAATTAAAGTAAAATAAGGTTTTCTAACCTGGCAGGAAGAGCCCCGCCATTCATAACCAGACGATCGAAAAATATCAATATTAGCTAATCAGTAGCAGCGTTGCCATCAGACTATGAAATCATTCTTATCCTCGCTAGTTAATGTAATGAATATTGTAACATCGACTTTCATAAAAACGTCAAGTGTTCAATATAACATCCAATGCCACAATGAACACATTTAAATACATCAAATTTAAATGAAACAAAATACGTCTTGTCGAATGTTCCAGTTCAACGAGTCATGATGGCAAATTTAGATATGATTATTTAAAGGTGTCGAGGCAGAATAATACCAACAAAAAAATTTGCTTAACTACTTCCATAACAGGACAATGGTGGCTGTGGTAGTTATATATATGTTGTCCCCATGATAAGTTATAACTGATCGATGTAATTAAATAAATGCATAGTTTTCCTATAATTACAGACAAATCTGTTGTAGTTTTGTTATAAAATGAGACAAAATCTGTTACTTGCCAGGAAAAAAAGTGACATTAGCTCAGTGTGTTGTCTGCAAGGTAATAAATTATGCATCAAACTGCTGCATTACTGTTGTCAGAATTTACAGTGAAGTTTTAAAATAAATGTCATGAATCTGACAAATCTACATTTCAAAATATTTAAGTCATTGATAACTAATTAACATAAATATGACATTTTAAATTTATCTAAAATTGTTTTAAAAATTCACATCAGTAATAGAACTTTTGAATGTATCTCTTGTTATAATTGTTAAATTTTGCCAATACAAATTGCTACATTTGAGTTACTTCCCTTTAATCAAAGCTATGTGCTGGATATGCATAATAACTTAATTGTATTGTTTTACAGAGATTTAATCTTTCTTATAAAGCTTGGAAATTTGGAGACAAATTTAATGAAGCACAGATCTTATTATTTTACAAACATTACATATCAAACTTTTTTTTTTTTTTTTAAATAATCAAACTTAAACCCAACGAGTTGATTGTAAAACAGGTAAAACAAATAGACGAAAGCTGTTGCACTAGCTGAAATCTTTTATCGTATTCCTATATCATATCTTTTATCGTATTCCTATATCATATCTTTTATCGTATTCCTATATCATATCTTATTTAAACAATATGACAAATGGAATATTGAAAGTAGAAATACTCCAATAAATGTGTCTATCAGTTATGGGTGTCTTTTAGTACTTTACATAACTGTTTCTAGACAGAAGAAAAATATGTTTTAACAAAGTGATTAAATTGATAAGAAATGTAGATATAGCTGCATTGGCAAGTCTGGAAATGCAGATTGGAATACAATCAGTTCAGATCAAATAAATTTCAAATGATTTCGAGGTTGGTTTTTTTTTCCACTAAATTTCCTAATAACAATATATCCATTTTAACATGCCAACACCTGGGTACTGTGTTTGTTATACCTTAGGAACTAATAGTCCACCACCAAAGGTATCTGCACAGTGGTAAAATAACATGGATTGGTATCAATCTCTTCGCACATGTAAGAACTTTAGTTTTGTACTTTATTTTATACAAAAATAGTTACCACCTGATTCTAAAAGAACTTTTTTCATGTTCAATCCAACAATTCAACAAAGAAAGTAGACAATAAAAGTTTGCCAACAAAAATCAATAAGGCTCTGTGACATTCCACAACTATTCCTCAATGTTATACTTATATATAAGTTACTTTGTGTGTCATTGTTTCTATAATAGTTCTAGACAGTATGTCTGTCCTAGTACATGTATGCAAGTACATATAACAAAAAGTACAAATAACTAAAGTATTATTCATTTCTTAAGATCTCCAAAAGTTTGTTTCAAATTGAATAAAAGTTCTTACCCCAAATCTGACCTTACAAACGGCCCGAAAAAAACAGAAAGTAGATTGCCTCCCTTTCTGAGAGCTAACGACCAGACTTCCGATATTTACCGGGTGAACATATTAGTTGTCATGTTGTAATTTAAATGAAAAAGGTAGACTTGAAAAAATCAATCAGACTGTTCGATCAGCATTGATCATCAGAGCATAAAAAACTTGTCTCTTTAAAAATAAAATGGTGTCTGGGTCATTGTGAGGTGCAAGCAGGTACAAACAGGTGTATAAGTTACGTATATAGGTAAAAATAACCAGTTTGTTAAGTTGCAGGTTATATGTTGAAAGCATTTGTCAAACAAATCGGTGTTTCTGGGGATGAAATATGTATACAGGTGAGTTTTGTAACAAATAAAACAAATCTAGACCACCATGACACACCATTGACATAGTTGTTTAAAGGTTAGCCAAACACAGACTACAATGTAAACTTTAATCTCTACAGGTAAGGGGATTAGGACAGGAATTACTCAGACAATTATATATACCTCCATTATCATATTTCTCTAGAGAGTACTGTCAATATCCAATCAACAATTTCAGTTTTTAATTCAACAAGGAGTTATGGGTTTTTTTCTATACTCTGTAACCCTGAAATATCATATTCTAATGCTTTAACGATTTTTTTAAACAATTTTAGCTGATTCCGAACTTCAATGAATCGACCTCAAAGATACCTTTTGTTAATATTATAGTTTGTTAACAAGACTTAATCTTATGTATAAAACCATTTTTAAACATCATAGAATTCACTTTCAGCAAACTAGTTATCATTATTTAATTCTAAAGGCATTTAGTTTTAATTGTAACAAATACTTAAAAAGCTCACAGCAAAACAAAACACATGAAAATGAGAATTAGGAATCATTAAATAGTTATCGGCTTCCTAGACTATACCATACCTACTCACACACAATTAGTATCAAGACAGACACTTGGTCAATTTGAATGACCATTTCCTTCTTTACTTCCCGCCATTACTCAATCTAGGTTTTTTATGTTTTTTCTCAATAATCTACCAAATTATCCTTGTCTGAAAGCAATAACAAGTGAAACAAAAACAATAATGAAAGCCATTCAATTTATACGTAAACTTGATCGGACATTTGTTTGCCTCTGTGAGGTTAATGGATGAACGTGTCCGCATCATATTTCTATATGTCTGTAATTGGTTGTCATATTATTCCGTGGTATCAAAAGATATAGACTACAGTTGATGAAAGTAGCTTTTAAAAACAGATTAGTTGAACCCTTGTCAGAAAATTGAGAATAGTTGTTTCTCCAATATTGCATATCAGATAGATGGCATTAATGTAATAGCTACCAGTAAGTGACATATTGTCTAGAACAAAGCAAATATTAACGTTTCAATGCTTTTATTTGATCAGACATCAATTAAGACTTTTTAAAATGAAATTGAGAGGTTTTTCACGTCATTTAATTTTTAACCAAATTCCTTTAGATTTTGATCCCCCATTATCGTTAATTATTGATCATTCTGTAAGCTTTTTTTTCTTAAAAAGAGAGGTCTATTGAGTAACTACTTTACAAATCTAGTAGCAACACTATGCGTTGACTTTTGTCAAGTTTAACATCATTATAATCCCTGCAGACTACTTAAGCCATCACTGAATACATGGTAAGGTTTCCAGACACTGTAAAACCGATTATTGTAATCACAAAAAAACACGAAAAGACACTGTCTACCATAAGCAGTCATTCTTAAATCTCGTTTCAATAAGTTGTGATTAGATTGGTAATCAAATCAGTGGCTTAACTTTACATTTCCATAACTATGATCATATGTCGGGTGAAGAGAGTACATCTTGTAATAAAGCTTACGTCTTCAAATCTAAAATCAAACCTTTGCTGATCAACACTATAGCATTAAAAACTAACAAACAATTAATTAACAGGTATGATGATCTATTTAGTATTTATTACTGCAGGTTTTTGACTGAAGAATCTAAGATATTTGATGATTGGACACCTGACGTTTGATGTTATATAGTGCAGTATTTTGATGATGTCAGGTGTCAGGCAATAGACTGGCATATGTCCCAAGGAAATATCATGTACCACAGTGTATATGGCACCATCTTCAAGAAATGTTAATAGGTGCAAATAATGATTCTTATTGATAGGATGTGTTATATATGTTGTACAAAGTTTTTACACTTTAAGCCATCTTTCTATCAGAAATAGTGGCTTCTTATATTTTAGGTGACCTTTACATTGAGGGATAGCTGTCTTATTGTCAATCATACCACATCTTCTTTTTTATAACTTTCCTGGGACTATAATCTGACTCTAGACCTTATTCTAGATAGCATCAAACCACTAGTGTTATTTAAAACATAAAGTCTATAACAATCAACCAAGCTCTAGTGCTAGATTTTTTGATTTTGAGTAATTTCTTATTTGTGAACGAAAAGAGAGTATATTTAATGAAACAATTTATTAATATCCAATTTGCATGGAACAAATGATCTTTCAAATTTTTCATATATTTTAATGAACCAGAATGAAAAACATCCATCATGAATATCCAATTTCTGAAAGTTTTGGAAAACAAACATAAATGATTTCTAAACAAAATCCAATTCTAAAGTACATATTTCTCCTCCTCCATCCATTATTAAACATAATGTCACCCTTTGTCTTTGATAATAACAAGAAATTCATCTTTCTACCAGTATGCTCTCACAAAGTCTGACATATCAATGTATTGCTTTTAATTTAATTATTTGAGTCTAGCTTCCTAGGAATATGGTTCTAACAAAACTATAAGGCATCCCAGGGGTGTCATCAATAACCCATGCATTTTTTAATACAATTAGCGACCTAACTTCAAAACACTGATAGGATTTATGGAGATATTTTTTATTGACCAGGACAAATCTATGTAGAATTTCATCTCTTTAAGTCTTAAATTTTGCTGATTTTTTATTCTATTTTTCCCCAATACCACAAGACTTCATAATATGCCTAGTCAACAAACGTTCAGATTTCCCTTATCTTTCTAGGTGAATCTGTCTGCCTATTGTAAACCTTGATATAACACCTATGGAATTCTGTCTGGAACCAGTACATATTCTTATCCAGAGAATAAAAATATAAGATAATATCTGTTGAAATGATATCCTTGGACTTCACAACAAGTGTTACAAAAATATAGAATAATATCTGTTGAAATGATATCCTGGGACTTCACAACAAGTGTTACAAAAAAATAAAGATAAGGTATGATTGCAAATGAGACAACTCTCCACAAAAGACTAAATGAAACAGAAATTCACAACTATAGGTCATTGTTCGACTTTCCTTACTATATATACAAGAGTCTTAAATATGTTATAATAGAAAATTAAAAGATGTAGTGCGATAGCCAACGAGACAGTGCTCCACAAGAGACAAAAGAGGGACAAAAGATACCAGAGGGACAGTCAAACTCATAAATCGAAAAATAAACTGACAACGCCATGACTAAAAATGAAAAAGACAAACAATAGAACACAATATAGAAAACTAAAGAATAAACAACACGATCCCCACCAAAAACTAGGAGTGATCTCAGGTGCTCGGGAAGGGTAAGCAGATCCTGCTTCACATGTGGCACCCCTTGTGTTGCTTATTTGATAACAAATCCGGTAAATAGACAAAATGACACAGAAATTAACAACTATAGGTCACTGCAGGCCATCTACAATGAGCAAAACCCATAAGCATAGTCAGTTATACAAGGCTGGAAATGACAAGCTTATATAAACAATTCAAATGAGAAAACTACCAGACAGATTAAGGTATAATTTATTTCCCCCTAAAAACAAATAAGCTATACGGCAATAGGGTAGTATGTTTGTTGAAATCTTTTGAACATAACAACTAGGGTAACTTGTTAGTGTTGACTTTTCTCTTGAAATCCTGGGGCTTTAAAACTAGGGCAATTTGTCAGTTTGAATCCTGGGACTAATTAACTAGAGTAATTTATCTTTCTGATGAAATCCTAGGACTTACAAGCTATGCCATATGGTAAATTGTCTGTGAAAATATGTGTTGTAAGCCTGTTGTCAAACTGTCTCCCCAGGAAGAAGTTACTATCAGTATGCTGAATACCTGGGACTTCAGAACAAGATTATCTGTCTAAAACAGGAACACTTAGATCATGTGTCGGTTTATTGTTTTTGCAGAGAATTTATCCTGCATTGTATCCCTATGGAAAACATCAGTGCCAATAGGTACATCTTTATGGTGCATTCTCTGACCAAGTATATAGCTGTGTTGCATGTGGTAATCTCTCTAAAGACCATTCACAAGCCATGGTAGAATATTTGTTCTACAAAACCTTTTAGAGCTTCAGATAACACAACATTAATAGCAATGATAACACCTCATAAAACCAACCGACAGCAATAAACAATAATATATCTGTCTGAAAGGATTTTATTGTTAAATAACCTAAATCTAACATGAATCGTTAGATTTTACCTGTATCAGATGTCTGAAATGTTATGCCACATTAGCATTACAAGGAAATGAGACCAAACATTTCAATCCAGACAATATTTCATTTATTCAATCAATATGTCTGAATGTTGGCTTAGAAAAACTTTTTTCATAAAAAATCAATTTCCTCCTTAAGATGCTTTAATGTTGAAAAAGCAATTAACATGATGTGATGAAATTTACACCTGAGCTCTCAGGTATGTCTCAAGTTCATCATGTCTTCTTGGCTGTATCTTTAGATTAAGTCTGCTTAATATTCATAGGATTAAATCTCTTAGACACAAGATTGTTCTATCTTACGTGAGAAAAACATTTATATAAAACAAGTTTTTTTTATCATGATTTGAAAAAAAAGTATTGGCAGAAATCACAAATCAACATGGCTGACATTTTCAAAATTATCTTTGAAAACTTTTACATTTTTTTGTTTACACAAACTTCATTTTGAAACAGAAATAAATCAATTTTGTGCTTTATATGGACATCTCTCATTGAATCAAACATTATAATTTCCCTTTCCAGAAACATGTATACAAAATCCAAAATATCCAAACAACAGCATAACATTTAAGTACTCATGTACTTATTGCTTAACTTATAATAAGTATTTAAACATGATTTAATCCAACTGCATAAAAGTGCACAGAATAAATCATATCTTAATGAAAATTTCACTAGCTGTTAGTTGAAGATTACTTTTTTTATTCAATAATAATTTATGGATCTGAGCTGAGCCGAGTTTGTTGGATTGCTGAAAGTAGGGCATAACCTTGAAGTTGGATGGTAGGACACTGATACACGTTGGAAACAAGTAAACTTTGTAAACTATAATTTAATTCATTGTTGTTGTTAGTGCACAACTGAATGGCCTTGTTTTTGAGGGAAAGTCCTCAATTCCAGGTTAAAGTTTGATAAATATTATGTCATGGTAAGTTATGTTAGTCATAGCAAGTAATGGAGCTACAGCATATATAGGATACCACAAAGCAAAACAAGGTGTTTCTCAATAGTCTTACTGAGACAGCTACCCATCAAAGACCAGAAAGTAAAAGTCATTGTAGATATTTGGACAGTAAAGATTTCCATAAGCATATTTCAGTCTTATAAACATGCATTAACTTTTCTTTTATCTGCATTCAAATGACAAATAAAAGAAAATTTGTACAGACTATCTGAAGTCACTGTTGACAACAATTCATTATAGCTGTTTCATTCCCAAACTCCTAGGCTCCCCTTACCACCTCAACATCCCCCCTTTTTCATAAATATTACACAAGACAATTCAGACTGAATAAACTGGTTTGTTTTAAATACTGACCATTGATGAACGTTTTTAAACAGAAATTCTCTAAAGATTAGCTGTTCATCAATACATTCATGCCTTTTTTTCTGTTATAGATATATCTTTTGAATTTTACTTCCAAGTTTGCTATGCAGCGTAAAAGAAAACACACATTGTTCTTTTTATACAACTTTTTCATGAGTCTGGCTATTAAGAGCTTGCAAAGACTTATGAAAGTTCAGTGACTCGGATTGTCTCAATTCTTTGCAAAAGTATAAAATATAAAATATCAGACTGAATATTTAATGTTCTCTTTAACTTTTATTTCATATAAAATAAACACAAGTTTTATAAGAGGTGTGATTTGTATTAAAGATGAAAAGGCTGTTCTGACAGCAGAAGGAAACAAACTAATTCAATTGGATGTTTTTCATCCTAAGGCTCAAGCTAATAGTTTCTATTTTAATACAATGTTTCATTTGTGACAATGTAAAAAAGATTTGTTTTATAACTTCAGTGGTATATGTGAAAAGCTCTACTTAAAATGTCACAGTTAAAAAAAAAAGCAAAATGACCAGCAATTATAACTTTTTTCATAATGTCACTGATTAACACTCAAATATTATTCTTGTTTTAAAAATTCCAATAGGGAACTTATATTACAATATTGCAGTAATAAACCAATTTTATTTCTTCAGTTTCTTCATTTTTCTTCCTAACTACGTGGTAGACATTTTTCCATTCACAATCATTAAGATGTTATAGATATAATCAAGTATTAGTGACAAACTACATGTTAACTAACATGTGTTGGACAAGACATTAATACAAATTATTCCTTTTCTTGTTAATATAAAATACATAGTGAAAAAATATTGCTTGTTTAAGTGCCATGATTTCTATTTATAAACACCATAAGTTTATTTTCACATTGCAATAAATGCCAGCTTATCACAAAAACCCGCCAAAATTATGACCCTGACCTATAAAGACGTCCTTCATCCCATCCATCATAAAATAAACATTTTCCACATGATTTGTTACTAAGTGTTTGACCCTAGCATGACCTCTGGTACCACTAACAATACACCTACTACTCCAGTAGGTCAATAACCTCAGTCTGATATTGTAAGCCACTCTTTAATAAAGAAAAGGTATCCTAAGGTTACACAAAAAATACATCATTTGAGGTCATTCATTCCTTTGAAATAATATTTTCCAAATTAAAGGGCCCATTTGAAATGTATTATTCCATTTAAAAAAGATTCTAATATCCATCACCAGATAAAGTTTCCTACTTGACAGATTACTGCATAATTCTTTGCAGTTATGGGAAATTTTAATCAAAATCAACAAAAAAATAGATTTAAATACAAAGATCTGTCCTCTCTATTCTACAAGATAGGTGAGAATATATAAAATCAACTATATGTCATTTGTTAGGCACCCTTTCAAAAAGTCTCCAAAAAGTTGGACTGACCTTTAAAGCAAGAAACAATACTTTATTACAATTAAGACCCCTCCCCCTCCCCCACACACACACTTCTTCACAAAAAACATGTGTGAAAGAAGCTTGTTCTAAGAAGACTTGATCAGAAGCTTGTTCTAAGAAGACTTGATCAACTAACAGTCAGCATGCTAAATCTAATTAATTCTAAGACGTTCTTGTACAACTTACAGTAAGTAAGCTAAATTTAGTTCTCAGAAGTTCTTCAGATAACTAACATTTCAGAAAGCTAAATTTAATTCTAAGAAGTTCTTGAACAACTAACAGTGAGCAAGCTTAAGATAGTACCAAGAAGTTCTTGAACAACTAACAGTGAGCAAGCTAGATCTAGTACCAAGAAGTTCTTGAACAACTGACAGTGAGCAAGCTTAAGATAGTACCAAGAAGTTCTTGAACAACTAACAGTGAGCAAGCTTAAGATAGTACAAAGAAGTTCTTGTACAACTAACAATGAGCAAGCTTAAGATAGTACCAAGAAGTTCTTGAACAACTAACAGTGAGCAAGCTTAAGATAGTACCAAGATGTTCTTGAACAACTAACAGTGAGCAAGCTTAAGATAGTACCAAGAAGTTCTTGAACAACTAACAGTGAGCAAGCTTAAGATAGTACCAAGAAGTTCTTGTACAACTAACAATGAGCAAGCTTAAGATAGTACCAAGAAGTTCTTGAACAACTAACAGTGAGCAAGCTTAAGATAGTACCAAGAAGTTCTTGAACAACTAACAGTGAGCAAGCTAAAGATAGTACCAAGAAGTTCTTGAACACTAACAATGAGCAAGCTAAAGATAGTACCAAGAAGTTCTTGAACAACTAACAGTGAGCAAGCTAAAGATAGTACCAAGAAGTTCTTGAACACTAACAATGAGCAAGCTAAAGATAGTACCAAGAAGTTCTTGAACAACTAACAGTGAGCAAGCTAAAGATAGTACCAAGAAGTTCTTGGACAACTAACAGTGAGCAAGCTAAAGATAGTACCAAGAAGTTCTTGAACAACTAACAGTGAGCAAGCTAAAGATAGTACCAATAAGTTCTTGGACAACTAACAGTGAGCAAGCTAAAGATAGTACCAAGAAGTTCTTGGACAACTAACAGTGAGCAAGCTAAAGATAGTACCAAGAAGTTCTTGAACAACTAACAGTGAGCAAGCTTAAGTTCTTGTACAACTAACAGTGAGCAAGCTAAAGATAGTACTTAGTTCTTGACCAACTAACAGCGAGCACGCTTAAGATAGTTCTCAGAAGTTCTTGAACAACTAACAGTGAGCAAGCTAAAGATAGTACCAAGAAGTTCTTGAACAACTAACAGTGAGCAAGCTAAAGATAGTACCAAGAAGTTCTTGAACACTAACAATGAGCAAGCTAAAGATAGTACCAAGAAGTTCTTGAACAACTAACAGCGAGCAAGCTTAAGATAGTACCAAGAAGTTCTTGAACACTAACAATGAGCAAGCTAAAGATAGTACCAAGAAGTTCTTGAACAACTAACAGCGAGCAAGCTAAAGATAGTTCTCAGAAGTTCTTCAGACAACTAAAAGATGAACAAACCCTTTATATAGATATAAGAAGGTGAAGTATGAGTGCCTACCAGAACTCTCCGTTATTAGTTTAGGTGAAGTATGAGTGCCTACCAGAACTCTCCGTTATTAGTTTAGGTGAAGTATGAGTGCCTACCAGAACTCTCCGTTATTAGTTTAGGTGAAGTATGAGTGCCTACCAGAACTCTCCGTTATTAGTTTAGGCGAAGTATGAGTGCCTACCAGAACTCTCCGTTATTAGTTTAGGCGAAGTATGAGCGTCTACCAGAACTCTCCGTTATTAGTTTAGGGGAAGTATGAGCGCCTACCAGAACTCTCCGTTATTAGTTTAGGTGAAGTATGAGTGCCTACCAGAACTCTCCGTTATTAGTTTAGGTGAAGTATGAGTGCCTACCAGAACTCTCCGTTATTAGTTTAGGTGAAGTATGAGTGCCTACCAGAACTCTCCGTTATTAGTTTAGGTGAAGTATGAGTGCCTACCAGAACTCTCCGTTATTAGTTTAGGTGAAGTATGAGTGCCTACCAGAACTCTCCGTTATTAGTTTAGGTGAAGTATGAGTGCCTACCAGAACTCTCCGTTATTAGTTTAGGTGAAGTATGAGTGCCTACCAGAACTCTCCGTTATTAGTTTAGGTGAAGTATGAGTGCCTACCAGAACTCTCCGTTATTAGTTTAGGTGAAGTATGAGTGCCTACCAGAACTCTCCGTTATTAGTTTAGGTGAAGTATGAGTGCCTACCAGAACTCTCCGTTACTAGTTTAGGTGAAGTATGAGTGCCTACCAGAACTCTCCGTTACTAGTTTAGGTGAAGTATGAGTGCCTACCAGAACTCTCCGTTATTAGTAAGCAGGTATGTAGGACTTTTATTTCATTTTGCTCAACTTTTTCATATTAGCTATAGGAGTGATTTGCAATTTTGTTATATTTGACTCAAGTCTTACCTTTTAAAGGTTCTTTTCAACTGTTTCTGAAAAAGAAATAACAATATACAATTATATATTTCTATTGTATATAGATAAAAGTCTTAAAAATCATAACTTTAAAGAATCAAGTCCAGTCACAAGATCACTATATTCACCTGAGAAGAGAAAATAAAAAACAAAGCACTTGAATTGCAGTTTTTCATCTTGATGCATGTTTTCAACATTGAGTAAAAACCCTCAATACACTTGCATACAAGTTTTGAATGGTCCTTTACTTTACTACTTTGATCATTTCTTTTATGACTGAACTAATTTTTTTTTTTACCTTTCCAATTTGGTCAAACAAACAAGTTTATCTGGCTTACATTGGAACATATGCAAAAGGTTAGGGCTCACAAACATACCAGCTCACTACTCAACATAGATGGATGTGTCCTTAGGAATGTACAACTCTGAGGAGCCAAATATTTCTAAAATTAAACTTTTTTTCTTAACCTGATTTTTTGGTTTATAAGACTAAAAAAAATATTAATGAAGAAAGAATCATATGGTGGTGCACTTCTTTTCATGCTACGGGTCTTTGAAAATACCAAATTTTGATGATTTTCCCATTTTTCATCAATTTTTACCTATTTTTGGGCTATTATCATGATTATCATGAAAAAGTAAAGTTGAAGTGGACCAATCTGAATAAATTTAATTAAAAAAAACTATAGGTACGTGTTAATATAAGAAAGTTATTCATTGATATTTTCCACTTGTATCACATGTTTTGGAAATAATTCCAACAAGACTGATATGTCAGAAGAATACATCCTTAACACATGTTTTATATGCCTTATCAAAATGAAAACAAAGATTTCTTGAACTTCAAATATAAGATTTATTTACACTTGCCTTTTTTCATAACTTAATCAATCTGAAATTCCAAATTCTGACTTTGACTATGATTTATTATTCTACAAATGACTGGCTTTAGTGAAATGAACATCAATTTCCAAAATGTATTGAGAGTAGGATCATTTAATACTCAATAGGCTGAGTGAAAAATGAATGACTAGACTTGGCTGAGAAGTGGAGATGAATATTCTCTACTAAGGCAACTTACTCCCAACTTAAAAAGTTAAAACAATTGTACAAGTAAAAATAAAATGCAAATAATTAATTGTCTTAAAACAACAAAGTTCTGTTCCTTGAATGGAATATCAGAAAATAGATTTTTTCACAGGCTCTTTTACAAGAATATCAAATATTTATCCATTTACTAAAGTTATATCTGTTTTTTTGCAATTGAGACTTGTAAGAAAATATCTCTGGACTTTAATATTAACTAATATCTCTCCCACATCCCGAGTTTTTTCCCGCTAATGGTTTTGGGTTCCAATAGCTATTAAAATAGATAAGTAACTTAACTTGATATCAGGAAATAGCTTTCAACTTTAATAAATATTATACATTAGTTGTTGGAACTTGATCTCAATAAATTCTTCTTCATGATTGTTCACCCTATCTTCCAGAAAAAGTAGGACAATAATTTAATAACATAATTACAAGGGAAACATAAAATATGGAGACGTTTTCAAAATAAATTTCTTTGCTAATTAGATTTTGTAATTGGAATCCTTACTGTTGCATTAACAATCATCAGGCAAATTTATTTGAGATTTTCTTTACCAGACAAACCAGATGCTACGTTCTTTTTACAAGCAACTGTTACATGCAATCAAGTGCATTCTAATATTACAAACATAAAATGTGTGATATATATGTTATGTAAATCTTTATATTTATTTATTTTCTATAAAATGAACAAATCAAAGAATGTATTTCTCTGCTGCAGATGAAACATATCCCCCTTGTTGACCCTCTACATAGGTAGATGTTATCAGTAAGTGTTATAATGAGGTGTAGACAGACAGAATATATCTGGTCAAAACAGCTAGAACCATCTGTTTCAATGTCTGATAGAATGCCAAGGTCAACACTTATCTCTTAAACAAACTCACTTCTGTTTTTAATATGTTATCAATTAAAACTTTGTCAGCACAATATCTGCATTACTGTGGTGAGAAATCTCTTTTTCACATATATTTGAAACAATAGAGTTATCTAACTAAATTAAGTTCTATTTTTAACTTTCAGAATTAATTCTAAACACGCTAATTGAATTTCTTTTGGTTTACAAAGTTTAAGTGACAATGAAGCTTAACACTAATTTTGAAAAACCAAAGCCTTTTTAAATTTTTTTATTTTTTTTAAATTAATCAACTTTACCCATTTTTTTGTTTATGAACATTGTTGATCTATATGAATTTGACTTTTCATTCGAAAGATTGATCGACTGATTGATTTCTGGTGTTTAACACCACTTTTAAGTGCCTTTTTGGGGTTATTTGGTGGAGGTAAGTTTTTAGGTGGAGGAAGCTGGAGTGGCCTGAGAAACCCACTGACCTTCAATAGGAAAACTGACAATCCTAGTCAATTAAGATTGGAGTAGAGTGCACCCATGTTATATAACAACAGACAGACAGACATCAAAAGAAATGGCTATGTAGCTTTAGAAAAGATTGGACCCATTAACAACAGACGGTCAGACATCAAATGAGAAATCTGGTAGAGAAGACTGAGGACTATAGCTATGTAATCTGATAAGAGAAGTTTTATGTTCCCTGACCAAGTTAGACAGACATAATACAATTTTTGTGTATATTATGTTCATGGATAATGAAATCTTTCTATAATTGTCTCTTAGCTGAACGGCAATCATAGATAAATTTGATAGTCCATAATTCAATTTATGGTAAATCAAGAATTATTCATTCAATAAACATTAAAAAAAAAATTGCATAAAAGCTTCCTTTTTCATGAAAGCATCGGAAAATATCTGACTAATATATCATTAGCAATGTCTAGTTGATGGAGTATTTTAGTTTGCTTATCAGAGCATCAACAACATCAGACAATGAATAAGAAAAAAACGATAGAGAAATGCTTGTTTGGAATCAAACTTCTGACATGATGTGTTGACTTTAGATTCAATTGTTTCCACTATATCCTTTTGAGCTATTAAAGAGTAAGTTTATAGGAATTTGTAATTTTCGATAAGACAAGACAAATTATTGTAAATGAATGCAGTCAACTCTACAGGGCATTGAAGGAAAAAAATCTCATCAAGGTTTATAATTAGAGGAATGATATGAACACGGTATTATCCAAGCTGTCAGATTTGATACCATGACAGCAGTAAAACGTTACGACTTCCGTGATTGATGTTAACTCTATCAGGTCTATCAGGCTTTTTAAGACGGGAGGTTTTTTTTGCTCTCTCTCCTTTTATGGTATGTATTGATTCCATTGACCGATTCCATACGTAAATCAAGGTTCCAGCAATACTGCAAATGATTCGACAATACATACAAGATTGGTTTAATTGTAGTCATATTTTCTTCATTGTTAACACAGACCCGTCAACAACGCTTGAAGAAAATAGAATGTATGGATGATTATTCAATAGCGGATTAACTATTCTCATCAAGCAGAAACTGTGGCACTTGTAAGAATTAACCAGTCAAATAACATTCTGTTAAATGTAGCGACAAATTACCAAGCATGTCTTCATTTACACTAACAGGCCCTTCATCAGGAACTTCATTACAACATTAATGACATTGTGTAATTAATCAGAAACGTGTCCAACAAACTGACCCTTAACAATTGTGTGACCTCTATTTTCTCCAATCAAATCAGACAATACTTCTTACACAATGGTACTACTGTATTAGACAGACGTCCTCTGTCACAAGACTCTTGTGTTGTAGTTCTTTGCACTAGTTTATATGGTGATTGATAGGGTCAAGCATCAACCTTTCTTGGCACTATTTTCTGTCATTTTATAACATATTTCAACCCTTCCTTTTAGCTTTTATGTGTTTAAAAATCTCATTAAATGGCTTTCAGAACAACAATACTTTTTGGGGATTCCATCCATATAGCTCTATGTGATAAAATCTAGGTATTAGTATTACATGTGACAATTAAGTGACCTCTTTATATGCCAAAGCAAGCATGTTTGGATTGTCTGTACCCTGGCATTATTTCAGTTTCCTGTAACATAGCATATTTAGATTTCCTATTCTTTAGCATATTTAGATTTCCTAGTCTTTAGCATATTTAGATTTCCTATTCTTTAGCATATTTAGATTTCCTAGTCTTTCATTTGTCTTTAGCATATTTAGATTTCCTATTCTTTGGCATATTTAGATTTCCTATTCTTTAGCATATTTAGATTTCCTATTCTTTGGCATATTTAGATTTCCTATTCTTTGGCATATTTAGATTTCCAATTCTTTAGCATATTTAGATTTCCTATTCTTTGGCATATTTAGATTTCCTATTCTTTGGCATATTTAGATTTCCTAGTCTTTGGCATATTTAGATTTCCTAGTCTTTAGCATATTTAGATTTCCTATTCTTTGGCATATTTAGATTTCCTATTCTTTGGCATATTTAGATTTCCTATTCTTTAGCATATTTAGATTTCCTATTCTTTAGCATATTTAGATTTCCTAGTCTTTGGCATATTTAGATTTCCTAGTCTTTGGCATATTTAGATTTCCTATTCTTTGGCATATTTAGATTTCCTATTCTTTAGCATATTTAGATTTCCTATTCTTTAGCATATTTAGATTTCCTATTCTTTGGCATATTTAGATTTCCTATTCTTTGGCATATTTAGATTTCCTATTCTTTGGCATATTTAGATTTCCTAGTCTTTAGCATATTTAGATTTCCTATTCTTTGGCATATTTAGATTTCCTAGTCTTTAGCATATTTAGATTTCCTAGTCTTTAGCATATTTAGATTTCCTATTCTTTGGCATATTTAGATTTCCTATTCTTTGGCATATTTAGATTTCCTAGTCTTTAGCATATTTAGATTTCCTAGTCTTTAGCATATTTAGATTTCCTAGTCTTTGGCATATTTAGATTTCCTAGTCTTAAGCATATTTAGATTTCCTAGTCTTTAGCATATTTAGATTTCCTAGTCTTTAGCATATTTAGATTTCCTATTCTTTGGCATATTTAGATTTCCTATTCTTTGGCATATTTAGATTTCCTAGTCTTTAGAATATTTAGATTTCCTATTCTTTGGCATATTTAGATTTCCTATTCTTTGGCATATTTAGATTTCCTATTCTTTGGCATATTTAGATTTCCTAGTCTTTAGAATATTTAGATTTCCTATTCTTTGGCATATTTAGATTTCCTAGTCTTTAGCATATTTAGATTTCCTAGTCTTTAGCATATTTAGATTTCCTATTCTTTGGCATATTTAGATTTCCTATTCTTTGGCATATTTAGATTTCCTAGTCTTTAGCATATTTAGATTTCCTAGTCTTTAGCATATTTAGATTTCCTATTCTTTGGCATATTTAGATTTCCTAGTCTTTAGCATATTAAGTTTTCCTAGTCTTTAGCATATTTAGATTTCCTATTCTTTAGCATATTTAGATTTCCTATTCTTTGGCATATTTAGATTTCCTAGTCTTTAGCATATTTAGATTTCCTATTCTTTAGCATATTTAGATTTCCTATTCTTTGGCATATTTAGATTTCCTAGTCTTTAGCATATTTTGATATCCTATTCTTAAGGCCAAATAAAAATATATGTGTGGTTCCAGTAACCCTACCGTCTCCACTTTTTCGGCATGAAAATAGCCTACCCTAAAGATTTTATTGTCATTTTTCATTAAGCACTGTTAAAGTCAGAATGTTGCTCCCATAGACTCAATGTAAAAAAAAACCATAAAATAAAAAACAATCCCTACCTACCTACCCTAACTTATTTTCAGATGTAACTGGAACCACACATACTTTTTTATTTGGCCTAAGCATTAGGTTTTCTTTAATGTAGCATACATTGGATATTGTATACTGCAGCATATTTGAGTTTCCTACACTTTAGCATATATGTATGTCCTCTATATGAGTTTTATTTGGGTAACTATGTTGATATGAGTTTGATTTTGGTAAGTATGTTGCAGACAGCCTACTGGGATATTATAAACCCTTACTTTATTCACAGTTAAAAAACTCTATATTCATCTACAAATGTAAGCCCCACATAAAAAAGTGCGATGTAATCTTTAAGTGTAATATTAGATTGGTCTGGCTTTATAATAGTTGTTTTATTGTTAGCCAACAATAATATACCATACAATCATATAGAATTAAATTCAATTTTATCAAATCCATCTATCATATTTTCTACATGTTGAAAACCACATTTTTATAGCTGTCAGAGGGGGTTATTCTATCTTTTATGATAAATGATGATCTCCTTCTCTAAGTTTAAACTGTTTAAAGTTGTTTTTTTGTAACCCAATGTCCACAACTATAACCACTTCACTGAAAAATATCCCCTGTGTTTAGAAACTATCTAATTTCATCCAATTTTTGCTAATAGTGTTTTGATTCCTACTGAAATGTTATTGTGGTAAATAAATTATAACCTTTAAGACAGTGGGCGGAGATGACCAATGACCAAAAGTACTGTGGACAATAGACTGGCTATATAACTTCTATTTGGCCAAGTTTTATTGCCGTCAACTATTTGAACTATTATGTATTCTTACAATATTAATTTTTTTTATTATTGGTGTTGAGTTTTCTTTATTTATCAGCTGTATTCCAAATCAACTATAATATATTCAAATCAAAAATTTAAATTCAGCTATTTGTGTAGAGGAAAATATCCTCTTTAAATCACACAACCTTGATATAATTTAGAGTAATCTCCTTTGTACTGTAACAAAGTAAAGAAGAGGCTCCAGAACCTTTTCTTTGGTTAAAGTTTCTGCTGCTTAACTTTAAATTTAAATTTTTAAAGAATATTTAAATTAAAATTTATAAATATAGACTTTTGAATTTTCATCTTAGAAGATCATGTTATTCATCCAGCATTATACCACTGAAGTTAATGATAAAATAACCAAATGAGGCTTAATTTTGAAAATAAAAGATTACATTTTTTGAATTGCTACAGTGTAATTGTAATCAAGATTGGGGTACTTGTTAATCAGGTAACTCATGTGGTTGTCAGATAAAGTGAAGTACAATTGTTTAAGCATACTTGAATTTAAACGTTCAACATTAAAAAAAAAAAACTCAACCCTAATCATGATGACCATACAAAAAATAAGGTTCAGGAAATTTGTAGAAGTCAAAATTCATAACAAGAGTTTCTCCAATCTAACTATTTTCATTTGTCTTCTTCTTTTCCCATGTTTTCCCTACTTATTTAAGAATTTATTGTAAACGTGGTAAATATTCAGATTCCTATTTCAATGAAAGTTAAATTGTAAAATAAGAAGAAGGGAAGTAACTTAAATGCAGAAATATGCACAAATGCATCTAACATAATGTCATGACATGACATTTTATTATTGTGATTGTGATTAAAAGCCAGAACAATTATTCAAATCAAAGGAAATAAAGGAAATAATGTGTACAAAAAATTCTTATTATTGTAATGCTAATATGCTGGTTTTTTTTTTTTAAGGATATAAACATCCCAAAAATTTCTGAATTTACAGTAATTGCAGACTACTTATTAAAGTAAATTTTGTCTCATTATTACGGCCATCAATAATTTCAACTGTTACATACAAATGTACTTTCATAAAATTTGACTCTTAGTATTAACACAAGTATAAAACTCACAATAAAAAATCCACTTCTTACTTGTTTATTTGACTTTTATGTTGAGAGAGTATTATAAACTAGAAGTTTAATGAGAAATTTGTCAAAAGTTTAGGTTTATTTTTATCTAAGAAGATTCATGAATATCTAGGCAGAGAAATTTAACATGTTTGAAAATTAGTTGTCATATCTGAGGTTCTGAAACTTGCACATTTTAACAATTTTAAAAATCCCTCAACTCTATATAGATCAAATTTTACACATTACTTTTCCTGTATGTCAGTAGAGAGATAACATTTCTAGGTTTTTCTCTTCTTTATGACATATGAAGATTGTTTGAAATGTTAATAGTAAAATGTGTGCATATTTGGATTAAAAGTGTTTATTTTTATATGGTGTAAAGTCATAAAAACTTGTTAAAAATGGAGATACAAGACAAGATCATTCATGATTTGTCTGCATACAGGAAACACCTAGCCATCTCTAGTCTCTATATTCAAAACATCAAGAAAACTGTGAAAAATAGTACAAGGCAAATCTTATTTCTAACATTGTTACACGTTAACAATAAAACCTTTATTCCTGAATTATTGTATAGTCATAAAGTAACTGAAATATTATAACTACATATTAATTCCAAATGCTTGTATTATTTTTCTGTGAAATCAAATGCTAACAGTTTAAAAATGAGATTTTACTTAGAATCTAGAATATTAACCCTGATTTCTTAAGGTTGCAAATAGAAAATTTAATTTCTTCAATTAAGTATCATAGCGTGTCCTGATTTGATAACAGACAACATGCCTCTGGATCACTATGAACCGGAAGATTTGAAAAAAAGCTTCCGACAGGTTTTAAAGTTTACTCTTTTTGTTACTATATAAATTTAAAATAAACAAACATTCAAAGATAAGAACTTTGAAGGGTGTGTATTAAACAACCAACAAGTTAGAAAGTTTATTAGGCGGATACACGTCATACATATTTATATTGGCGGTAGATTAAGTCAATATTGCATAGTCATGATATTTTATTTCCTGTTACTAAATAATCTAATTTTCTGCCTTACTTTTATTAAAAGTTGATTTTTTTATGATGTGCTAATCACATTACAGTTCTGTAAACAAATATAGCCTCTATGGGCCACGCTTAATGAAAAACTTGATTGTCTTACCTATAAAAATGTGCTGCTAGGCGGCGTTAAGAACGCCTATGACCTTTAACAAAACCATGTGGCTTTACCTTCTTTATCCAATGTCTTAATCAACTGAAAATAGATAATTCCAATACTATACATCCAAAATCAATCAATTCACACTACTTTTTGGATATTTAGTCCACATTAATAGATCAAGAAAACACATTCATACCAGCGACATGCTATTCACTAAGGTTGAGATATATATGTGGTTCATTCAGGTCACATCAAAAGGCGGGGAAATCTATTTCCGTATCTAAGCTGGTTCACAGATATGCTTAGAACTCAATTCAAAAGTCCTTTATTAACAAATTCCACTGTTGTTTCAAACTGTAAAAATATCTATTTAAAGATAACATTCTTTTCATAAGATTATACGGTACAGTTGATTTTCCCCTCTTTTAGCCTCAGTGTGTCTCGACACAAGCACTACTACACCAAAAAAATATAGACAAGTTATTTATAGTAGCGTCTGTGGTTAGACTCTTGTGTAGTATTTCTATGATTCATACTTTTGTCAACTGTTTTACTTAGGTAAAAATATTCTCCACAAGTACACTTAAACAATATATTAAAATTGTTTTTTTTAGCATTTAATACAAATACTGTATTTCCTTCTATAATACACTGTCCCCCTCCTTTATATTCCCAGTGTGAAGGCCAGTTGTTGAAATAGATGACCACTGATCAAAAGTCATTTAAGGACACCATCAGTCTGGTGAGACTGGACAATAAAATATCATGCTTAAATGACCACTCAATGATGGCCAGTTAAGGTTACGACCTGACCTAATTCGACCTATGGTGTGCCTAGTGACCCAAGAAGCTTAAATACACCTTGGCTTAATTCATATAGATATGTGTAAACCGCCACTCAGCAGTTTATATAGGGGTTCAAAGAAGGGACAATAATAGATTCTCAATTACAGAAAAAAATGTGAATTTGTCAATACTACAATTACTGGATGATTCATACTCCAATCAATAAAGCATTCTATGGTCAGCTGGTGGTTAGGTTATGCTATTGTTTAATAACTCCTCCGCTACCGATATTAATCAAAACTAATGTATTGGTTAAACAGCCAATTAACCAAGATCATCAAATATTTTATCATTTCAAATAATGCTATCTTGTCTGATGATTGAATTTAATCTTTTAAAATTATTTCAAATTAACCAAGATCATCTTATTTTTTATCATTTTAAATAACGCTATCTTGTCTGGTGATTGAATTAATCTTTTTAAACCATTATTTATTAAATATGCTTACTATGCAATTTTATTATTCTAAGACATTTAAGGATATAATTCAAAATGTTCATAAACTATTTTATTATTAAATCATTGATATGTAATGTTACTGTAAACCATTTTTGCTTTTATATTTATTATTGATTTATAAATATTAGAAATTTACTTAAGACCAATATTTTATGAAATACAGAAAAGAAAGTTGACATACATGGCCAACAAAACAAATTCAAATAAAATAATACACTGATTTTTAAATTTAATTTCTAAACTTCACTAGTTAATCTTCAATTTAATAAATATATCTTAAATTCTTTTTCTTTCAAATGTCAAGCCGAATAAGATGGGATGTGAATATTTTCTTAAAGGTTTCTTGTTGTATAGAACATGAATATTTGTCTGTTAAAAACTAAATACCCTAAGTAGTATATATGTAAATTTAACAAGTACAGACCTATTGTATAATTTTTATCTACTCTGATTAACAGACAGATTTTTTTTTAAATCTTTTGAAACACTGCCAATGTCTGTAAATTTGACAGTTTAAATATAAATTGTGCATTTTAAGTGTGTCTGTATAACATATATTGTCAGTTCTGTTCCAATTTTCCTTTTTATCCACTATATTTAAAAAATACATAATTTTAATAAGTTCACCCACTGTCAAATTTGAATAGAAAATGAAATTAAACATATGTAAATAGGTAAATATCATTGATTTATTTTCTTCATTTTTTAATAACGAGCCTGTTTAAGATTTTCTTATGATTACACAGGTGTGGAATATATTCAATATTCACTTTTTGTGACTAAAGTCTATTTACAAGAGTCAGTTCAGACAGGTTAAAGGTCATTCAATAGGTTTGAGGTCGACAAATATGCTAAGACCATAAGACATATCTAAGTTCAATCAATAAGTTTAAGGTCAAAACATATATGCTAAGACCATTAGATAGGTTAAAGGTCTTTCAATAGGTTTTAAGGTCAGCAGATATGCTAAGACCATTGATGGCTTTAGGGTCATCCAACAGGTTTTAAGGTCAGCAGATATGTGTAAGGTAATTCAACAGGTTTTAGGTCATTAGATATGTGTAAGGTCATTAGATATCTATAAGGTCAGTAGTCAGGTTTAAGGTCATTTGACAGGTTTAAGGTAATTAAATATGTGTAAGGTCATTAAAATTGTGTAAGGTCATTAGATATGTGTAAGGTCATTAGAATTGTGTAAGGTCATTAAAATTGTGTAAGGTCATTAGATATCTGCAAGGTCAGTAGTCAGGTTTAAGGTCATTTGACAGTTTTCATTAGAATTGTGTAAGGACATTAGAATTGTGTACGGTCATTAAAATTGTGTAAGGTCATTAAAATTGTGTAAGGTCATTAGGTATCTGTAATGTAAGAAGTCAGGTTTAAGGTCATTCAACAGGTTTAAGGCCATTTGACCTGTTTCACTTTTATTATTTCTAATGGAAAATTTTTGTCTTGATATTTTTATTCAAGGTAAGGTTTCTAGCTTTGTTCATGTCAGATCATCAAAATAAATGAATTTAAGATATCTGTTGAGTTTTGTACAGATAATAAATTAATAAAAAAAAATATGTGGCAATTTTGAGGTTTGTACTAATACCACATTGAAATGAAAGATTGAGTTGGCACTGCAGAAAAAATATAAATTTAAATTTATGTGCTTCATACAAAATGTACTTCAGTCTTAACACTTTTACACCCCAATGAATTTACAAAAAAAGCATTCAATTCTTAACTATTAAAATTAAATGCATATACATTTATACATCTGTCAGGAGTGCTGATAGGTCATGGGTACATAGCGGATCTATAAAAACAGTTAAGATTCACAACATCCCTTCTAAAAATATCTCATCAGCTACATGTTTTCCTGAGTGCTAATAGGTAAAAGTTAACCAAGAAGTTATGGAAAATGTTAATACCCATAACACATCAGCCAAACAGAACATTTGTTATAGAACCCACAACTTATTCTTATATCAGTCAAATCCTCACACTCAGAGCTTTAGAAAGGACTCATGAGACTTTGATTTAGAGTTAACTTGATAGGCTGTACTATTATTGTTATTACCCAACAATACAGTAGTATTATAAGATAATTGTCTTTATAAATCTGACGATGTCTTACATTTATTCTATCATTTGGGAAATTAGCATGACATTTTAATCCCAATACACTAAAACAATGTCTACTAAAAAATATCAAAGCTGTAAAACATTTATATACCAGATTTTTTTCTCAAATCTTTCAGGGTAATAATGTGGACTTAAAGCTTTCTTTGACACAAAATCATTAAAAAAAAACTTTCTTTTTATGACTGTTCTATAAGTCTGAGATAGATAGGAGAAAGATAATGGTAACATTGGTGTGTTTTACTTTTAGGATATAGTCTAAGGACAAAGTCTGAGGACATACAGTTTCAAATAGGTAGAGGAGATATCTGGGGACCTTGCATACTAGTTTCACCATATATTATTGAGAAGTTATTTATTATTTATAAAGATATGTGAAGTAGACGTCAGCTGACAATGACCCAACAACTAAACAAAATCAAAGACATTTGAAGGTCTCCCATAATAGACATCAACCTGTCTGCCTACATGATATTTTTTCCTCCATCTCTTTATTTGGAAAAGTGTTAATAATTAGCATAAGTGAAATTATCTGAACATTTGCTATTTAAGAATCAAGAAGTTAATAAGTATTTCCGTTGGTCTCAAGATAGACTTTGTTCAAATTTTGGAAAATTTTAGTTAAGATTCTGTTGGTCTATAGGGATGATTTTTACAGGTCTAAAGGCAGTTTTACAAGTCTGGGCTCCTGGGCCTGTTGCTTAGTGGGAAGACTGGGGTTTTTTTTAACTAAAGTTAAGATAAATGTTTCACCACAGACTTATTCTTGAAGATACTATCTAGCTTTAGTGCTTGCTTTTAAACATGTGACCCAGGATTTTTTTTTTTTTTGATTTTTTTGCTATTAAAGTAAATGTATTATAATCTCCCCTGGTTATTGGAGTCTTGCACAAGTACAACATATTTATCCTATTGGATGTCTACGACCACTCAATTTACCAAGTAATATATTTTTTCTCTCTATTCATCGTCTAAAAAAGCAGAAAATGAATACTCTCTTTGGGAACAATCCCCATCAACGATAAAGTGATGATAACAAAATCATACAGACAAACTAGGATCAATGGTTAATACCTATATATATATATGTGTAAAAAGAACATTCATCTCCCTATCATGTTTAAATAATATCCCTAAGCAATCATGTACTTTTCCTTTGTATAACAAATTTTTTTTTTCTCACTAGAATTATGTGATCAATATAAAACAAAAAAGTTTTACCCATATTTGATTACTCTCATTTAGGAACATTATTTCAAGGCCTATAATTTTTTAAATAAAACTTTCCAATAGTATTCTTACTGCATTTAACGACCATTCAAACAAAGTATTGGATTGTGTATTGTTATAAAAATTAAACTTCTTGTTGAAATGAACAGGATTATTAAACATCAAGGAAGAAATTTCTGTGGAAAGCTTAAACTCAAAGAATATATCTGTTTTTATATTTTATCTATTCTGGAATTATATACTAAAAGCTTTGAGTAAGCAGAATTATGTCATATTTAGCAACAAGGAACTTAAGCAGTTAGGTGTGGGTGCACTTATACTTATACTCTGGTCTAGAAAACTGACATGACACCAAGGGCCATGTGTTAATTTTTGTGCAAGGTACAGAAACTTCTAATTAGGCAAACAAGGCAATACATGTTCATTGTGCATTGATTTTGGTAAATTTAGACACCAGGAATTATTTCAGGATGTGTTTAAGATTAAAAGAAAGTTTTGTTAAAATGTAGGCAGTACAAATTTTGGCAGCCATGTCATAAATGGTGGGCAACCATTAATTTTTGACACACGGAATCAAACTAGCATAACTAGTCAGTGTTGCCTTTATAAAGTTAGTACCTGTATGAAATTTAGAATAGAAATAATGGAGTCGTCAATCCAACAACTTATGAAAGAGAACAGACATCCAGAATGGACATGTTATAATGTACTAGCTGTTTTACTAAAATCAAAGGGCAAGTTTCACAAAACTTAAACCATGTTGGACATTTAGGGACAAGCTTTTTTTTTACCTTAAATCATCTTAGAAGTTAAAAGATAATCTCATTTACAAAGTTTAAGGACAATCTATTTTCTCACAGAGGCACAAAGAAATGAATGGAAATAGAACAAATGTGGAATTAATAAATTTAGAGTGATTTTTCTAGAAAAAAAGTTCTTCATACTTTTTAACTTTGAAAAGTTAGCAAAAAACATAATTTCCTATTTACATTCCCTGGAACCATACCACTCACATCATCAAACTCTCTTTGTATATGGAAAAACAGTAGTCTGGGAAACTTGGAACCAGACACAATAAACTGTAACAAGATGACCTGGCTAAAAATGTCAAATTCACTGGAATAAACTTTCTTCTATTTCTTTGTTAAATTGATAGGCTACTGATAAAGTTTAACACTCTTGTCAAAAATAAATATTTCAATGTATACTAATCTTTCTTATTTAACAAAACTTAAAACTTGCCAAGTCACATACAAAGTTCGAGACGAAACGAAGCCTAATGGGTTCACCTCTAGACATTTAAATGAATTCAAAGTTTAAATCACACCCCTATATACCAGACAGGTAAGCAAACAATAAGAATTTATCAGTACTTAACTTCTTATACACCCAAATGTAGACCAGCCATATTTCAATACCTATATAAATAGTTACAGACAGTCCTACCTGAATCAGCTGATGTCCCAGACAGATCGTTACCTGTATGTCTCACCTGAAATATTACCTGACTATATTTACCTATTGATTTTTGGATAGGAGACCTTCACTATGACAACTCTGTTGAATTTTCATACTTTTCAGATGTCTACATCAAACTTTTCTAAGCCAAAAGCAATAAAGCCAATTGATTTAGTCTGACATTTTAAAAAAATACCTTTGTTCATCAGAAACTTTCCTGCACTTCTATAAAGGAGTGCACGGTTCAGCACACACGAAGGTGATTAACATATTATATTAATTTGAATCCTATGACATTTAAAAGTCTTCCTATTATATCAACTAATGCTTACTTAACTGCTTAAAATTGATATTGGAATATTTAACTAGATACAAGAATTTCATAGTTATTTTAAAACTTGATCTTAGTCTAAGTTTAGGATATAATGACTCCATAGAGAATTCATTATTATATATTAATGCTGCATCAGCAGTTTTGTAGCGTCATCAGCACAAACTTGACTTTAAGTGCATTCCCCCTTAATTTTTTATCATTTAACTTCATAAATTATTGCATTCAGTCAAACTGGACAATAGATACTGGTTCAAAGTAGAACACTACCAAAACTGGTTAACCATTACAGCTAAAACCTGAACATCATTAAAATCAGGCAACATATACTGCTTAAAATCAGAATATTAGCAAAATATGTCAATCAATGCGACAAAAACTCAAACTGACTATCACAAACATACATATTTAATGTGTTTCCCTCGGTTTTAGTTTGTTACCCTGATTTTGTTTTTTGTCCATGGATTTATGAGTTTTGAACAGCGGTATACTACTGTTGCCTTTATTTACAGGAAAAAGATGCCTATACTACTGAAAAAAAGTTAGGTTAGACCCCTAAACTTTTATGAAAATACCCAAAGTGCTTACATTAATTTTCAATGTGGCAGGTTGTTAGAAATGTTAAGTCTTATTCCCTGTGTAACCTTTCCTGTTCTTCAAGACTAGGAAGTGAAAAGTATTTACAAGTTTTTCATGACAAGGAAGGGATAAGTATTAAGATGTCTAGCTGATAAATTATGAGTAAATCTCTAGCGAAACATGCTATTGTTTATTTGTTGGTAGATAGAGGAAACAAGAACAATACTTTCAAGTACAAGCATTCATAATTCCAAGTAGAATTTCAGCATAGAAGTAGCTAATGAAGCTAACCATAGAGGAAGATCCAATACGTACAAAAATCTTAAGAGAATTATACATCAAATACTGTGGTACCATTTTTTTTTCTTGGGTACTAATTTTCGTGGATTAAGAATACATGTTTGTGGATAATTTTGTGGTTTTGCCAAAGTCTGCATACAACCGATAGGGAAATTTATTTTTCATTGAGCATTTAACTATGAGATTCATCGAAACCAAGAAAATCCACTAAAATTGTTATCCAACGAAAAATAATGAATCCACGTGGAGTACTTATGGAGAAATTACTGAAAAAAATGACTAAAGAAATCAGACTTCTAATGCTATTTTGTACCAATATAGAGTAGAAGTAATAAGCCACCCTACAACCTCCTACGACTTATCAATTTTCGCTAACCAGGAAGTAATAACATATTCAGACAATAAGCCTAATTTAGACCTGTACCAAATGTTAAAAGGAAGGAAAATAAAACCACAACACCACAGAATGTAAATATAGATCTGTTCTGTACATGTCAGGATGTTCTATTGGACTAGGTCCAGCATAGATGTTGCATAGTAAAGTTATAAAAGGACAAGGTTAGCTGTAAGTAGAATTACTTACTAGATGGTGACAAAGGTTAGATCAAACTGGGATTAAAAAGAAGACAGAAATATATTTAGTGGATACATGAAAGTGTCCAGTAACAATGGGGATCTTTCTGTTATAAAGGAGATCAGATGTAATAGCAAACAAACAAACATAATGTCTTATTTATAAACTAATAACAGTAGAAACCCATCAGGATGTTCAATTGAAAATAAGAAATTCTTTTTAAAATTCTTAAACTTGTCATGAGCTAAATTTTCTTGAAAATTACTGCTGAAGTTAACATTTTTTTTGGATCTTTTTTTTTTTCTATTAATGACAGTTTCCAATTTATGAGCAAAAAAAAACACTAATAAAGTTCCCTTCATGTCATATGAGATTTTAATTTTCCCAATTCTAAACTTTCTTGATTGTCTAAGAGTTGTCTCTCTTTAATTAACAAAGTAAACAAAACAAAAGTAAAGTACTAATATTTTAACTTATTCATCATACTTTGAATTTATTAAGTCCTTACATGTATGTTTACAAGTTGATTAAGGTGAAGAAACCTAGCACTTAAATTATTCTTTTGACGTTTGACAGATTAATAACATGTGACTTTTTTAAAGTAGACATGACATTTTGGGATCTTTTCCTTAACATTTCAACATCAACACCTGTGGATTATAAAGAGATATATTGAAACTCTTATGGCATTCAGAACATGCAACCGTAATGTTATATAAGCATCTATACATGTAATCAGGCCTTGCAGCTCAGTCTCATAAAAAATAGTTTTAAAACATGAAAAGATTAAGGAATCAATTAATAATTGAATTGAAACCATGTACTAAAAAGACATACAACAGACATAATTTGTCTTTACAACAGGTTGCCAATTCTAACAGTAACAGCAGAAGACCTTGCCAAGATGGGAACATCACTCATGTTGGACTCAATCCCAACTACTAATTGTCACATTTAAATATAAGTCGCGCACTGTCAGTATCACTTGAAGGAAAGTTAATGAATTCACTGACTCTACATAATAATCTTTCCCTTTTATATATAGTTATCATGTCTATAGACCATGTAGATATACAACTGACAGTCCAAGTGTCAACAGAATTTCTATTTGAATAGAGAAAATTGCTTTGAATTCTCAGATGTATATGTCGACATATTGTACTGATAATTGTACATTGCTGAAAACCATTTCATGTTTTTGTTTGGGTTGCTGCCTCTTTAATAATAATTATTGTATTGTCTTATTGATGTATAAACCTTATTGTGTCCAATTTAGATTCTAATCAGTCCCTACAGTTAATTGTTAGAATTCATTATCCTCAAATTTTCCTTTGATCAGACAATGGACAAGACCATAGAGTTGGGTCAACATGCTCTCTTCCATGAATGTACATTAGAAGTAAGAGATGACAAATAAGGACATGTGCACTTGTTCTGATCTCTTATTAACCAAGACTTCATTGAAGTCAGAATCGCCATTTAATTTAATATTATCAAACACTGCTTATGGTGGTTTTATTCCAACTCTCTGGTGTATAATATGGAAATATTGTTGTAAATGTTGTATATGTACCTTTACTGGTCAAAAACTTTACGTTAATATGGAATGTACCTATACTGGTCAAAAAATTTAAAGAGATGGGATAACGTAGAACAGAATTTGGACCTTTTTTTTTTTTAACTTGTGCCATGTGACCAATACCACTATAATAAAGGATTTTCTCAACTGTTTATTTAAGACGTCACCACGATAATGAATGCAAAATATGTATTATACATATCAATGATTATTCATTCATTGAAACCCTTTCAAACTTTTTTTTATTTTTAGAGGTCAAACCAAATTTTTAAGAATTTCCAAAACAATTTTCAAATTGCAAACGTTTAAGGTGTCATCTATAACTGTCCATCTATCATAATAGTAAACACGGAAACTGTTTTATTAATTAAATTCAAAGAGAATATTAGACATAAAAGTAATCTGGATAAAAGGTTAATGTTGTAGATAGAGGAGAGGTTGTAAAAAGGCCATGGATTTTTATGTTGTTTGCGGATTTAGAGTTCAGCGTCAATTTTTTTCTGATGGTCTGATATAAAATCAATGAAACATATTCCCTTTATAACCGGCTTTCACGATCTGTAAATGTAATTATTTAAGAGAGGAAGAAGTTGAATGACCAATTATCCAATGATGCAGAAATGTACATTCTGATTTTTTCTCCTGTCAAGATCTCTTAATAGAGGCCAGGTTATTTGAAATTGATCATGAATACAAAAATATTGTGAGGAAAATATTGTGAGGAAAAAGAACCATTAAAATAAACACAAAAAATTGTTATATAAATCGTCAGCTTACACTTTCAAGTGTGTAGAATTATTATTTTTTATTAAAAAAAATCAGTTATGTTTAGTTTACTGTGGAGCCACAAAACACAACTTATTCTCCTCTTTTTCATATAAATGAATGTCCCTGAAGTTTATTCGGCAAGTTACCTCTAAGTATTTATACTGACTAATTCTAAACTTCAATTATCAAAAGTAATAAAACTGAAAATGATCATGATACAAATATTTCAATTCAGCAAATTAAAACAAATCAATTCAATTTAGCATATATTCATAGCTTCTCCTTTTGATAAGTTTATGCACAAGGATTTACTGGCATATTAACTATAAATAAACCTTAAATCTCATGAATATTCATCAGGATATATTGATTTAGCTATCAACCATCAACATTTTAATTTTCAAGACTTTTGTCTAGAATATTACATCTCAAGGGATAAAGTTTGTTATTTTATTATAGTTTTTAAAAACAAAGCTTAATGCACTACACGATCTGGCTTGTCTCCCTTGGAAAAATTCAAAATAATTTACAGAAGAAAACAATTGAACATTACTATTCATCTATCTTTTTTTTTTGGTCAAAGAAATATCTTTCCAATCATCACCATATCTGATTTTTATTTATTAGTCTTTCGTGAGTTATTTCTCTAGAATTATTTCAATCACAGCGTCATATCTAATGCTTCAAAACAACCAACATTATATCCCGCTATGACCACTGAAAATGTTTTTTTCCCAACCCATAATTTGCCAGATCTCTAGAGAAATCATCCAGTCACATGCCCTTGATCTAGATGTGAAAATCAATGTAGTATGAATATGGATCAAAATTTATCCACGTTAACTTTTTTATCAAAGTAATAGCATAGAAAGCCACGTTCATCAGTGATTTTTATTACAGGTCAACTATGTTTGAACTTTCTCAATAAGTCAATCCCCGCCAACTTAAGAAAAAAAGCCATATTCCTATTCAAAACTAAAATATATATTTATCAAATGTAGAAATAAATAATGTTTTTAATCAATTCGTACATCATTAAAGAAGAATATCAATTCTAGTTATTTTGACAACAGAACCAAGAAGATCTTTAATGTGGTCAAACTGAAGCTAAAGTTTGTTTAAAACCAAACATTTTGGGGAACATTTTTTAATTAGCATTTTTCACATTTAATTTTCATCAATGAAAAATGTGCATGTTTTTTTGTTTTTTTCTAATTCTTCAAAATTATATTTTTAATTCGTTATATAGACATGTAAGATACTATTTTTTTCAAATATGCTCATTCAAGATCTAATAATTCTCCATTTTTAAGACCCTGAAGGGAGATGTCAACGGTAGCCAGATCACCTGTATGTGTTAATGACAAGTATGTAAACACATCTATAAATAAGTATCAATTGAGACATCATTCTCCAAAAAAACATCACATATTTTGTGTAGGCTTCCGTCCCATTAGACACTGATTTTGCAGATATCTATAAAATCTGTTGCAAATCTATTTCTTCTTTAAAATTTTTATCCCATGTTATAAAAGACTACTTTATACCATCCATTCTTTCAGGTGTTAATTAGAGGAAATTATCGCATTTTAAAATACCAAATTTTTTACATTCTAATTTCAAAAAGAATTGAACTGGTAAAGGATTAAATATTTAAATACCTAGTTAAAAATCATTAGTTCTATGTCAATACTTTTTCTTCATAAAATACATAGACAATATGTAATTAAAGAAAAGAATTTCAAAAGAAAATTATTATCTTCTTTTTTTTTTTTTCTTTTTTTTTTTAAAGTCATTAAAAAAGAAAGTTTCTCTTGGGAAAAAAGGTTATTAAGAATTGGAAATCATATGAAAAATCAAATCATGTAAAATAATTTGTAACATTATGAAGGTTCAGTGACACTATAGATTTGATGACCTAATTCAAAGTTTTTATGTTACAGTCACTTTTACTAATTAAGCTGAATCCCGAGATTTTCTGTCGTTATTATTGATTTTGACCAGGCAGGCTTTATCTATTGTCATTACACATATAATATTCTCCTCAGAAAGTGTTTGTTCTAGCCGGGTCAGAAAAAAAAATTCAATAATTTCCCTGGGTCATCCATCAAGTAAGACATTATATTTATTAAATAAGTGTGATCGGTTTGTTTTAAGGGCTATAATTACACTCATGTTTGACTTAAGCTTTGTCTCTCAACACTTGTCATGTATTGATATCTAATACTATTTTTACCTTCAGGCTTTTTACATTCTTCTCCAGCTAAGGAAACTTGAGTTATCTCCCTTAGTATTGTTATAATCATTCAACATGGCTGACATAGATGTAGAGGAAGACACACCATGTGTTCAGAGAACCTGTAAAGAAAAGATTATATATCAATCAAATATGGTAAACATTACATACTTAAGTTAAACAGACATTCATTAAAATCATGCATTATTGCTTTTTTTTCATGTTAAACAAAAATTGTATTTATTCAATATATGGTTATGTTTGTTTTGCTGCATGGTGTTTTGATGCTACAAAATTGTGTTTTCAATTTTCACATAATTTTTTTATTTTATCTTCAGCTCAGTAAATCTGCCATTCTTTTAGCATAGTAGAAAAGTTATTCTCTAAATCCATCATGATACTGTTATTACTGCAGTATTGCAATGACAGTATATAATTTGTTTTTGTTGTTGTACATATTCTATTACAAGTATATCATAATTTCAAATATTTGCTTGAAAGATATACCTAAACACAAAATCTTATAATAATGTACCTTTACAAATAAAAAATGATGAAAAATATAATGTGTACAAAACCTGATTTATGTCAAGGGCAGAATGGGCCTTGTAAAAATATGAATTATTTATAAATTATTTTATCGGAAGTTTAAACAAAAAATGATGAAAAAATGTTAATATCACTTCTAAGGTTACAATGGATACTTTTCATATGGAAACAAAAAAAGTCCTGAATAGGCCTTTTCAACTTGTATCACTTCAAACAAACATTACTTTTTTAATACAATATATTATCCCCCTGAGGTGAAAATGAAACTCTAACATTGAATGACAACTTGTCACAGAGGGGAAAAATCATTACAATTTTCAAATAATTACAAGTCAAGAAATATTTGTATCTAACTGACAAGGCCATTTTTTTATTTATTAGTCAGGTCTGAGAAGAAAATCAATAGCATTTACACAAAATTTGGTTTATAAAGTTCAAAGTTTCCAGTACAAGGTTTATCAATTTAAATTATAGCTGACAATACTATTGATCCGTCAAGAAAGAAAAAGTTGTCTCCCTTTGAATGTCAAAAGTTATTTGTTAGAACACAAAACTCACTATAGTATGTATAGCAATACTTTTTATGTATGAAACATTACTACAATTTATAATCAGATATCTCTTAAAGTTCCATTTAAAAAAAAATAGAAATAAGTTTTTAGCCTGAAGCAGGATAAAATAAAGGATGATTGTGTAATATTTTAAGGTTAAGACTAACCCTTCAATTAGACCAGTACATTCAACAGGCTTAAAAAGTAACCTATGACTATGATTTTTTTCTAATTAAAACAATTCAAGCATTTATTTCTATAAAGGATAAAGATTTAATTTCTCTTTCAGTGTGGTGTGCATAAATTAGAGAACTTTTTTAAAGCAATATTCACAAACCTGTTACATACTTTTACTATCAAATGTGTCTTATGTTCTTTAATATTGAAATTAAGATTGATGAAATCTCTATTAGCCTTCAACCAAAGGAATATGAATGAGGAAAGACAATAAATGAAAGTGAGAATAAGGTTTGACATTGTGTACCTCTTGTTTTATATTTGATCTAATTGAATATTTTGTGTTCCCCAAAGCACCACATAAACTTTAATGTTATTGACAAACATAACAAATAGGGGAGGAGGCATTGGCATCTGTAATTTGTGATAGTTGAAATGATTAGTTTTGGGAGAACAAATTTTACTGCTCATATTTTATAGTTTGTTTATCATCTATCTCAAACTCCTACAATTATCCACAACATCTCAAACGTAATTAAGTATGATATATTACATAAGGACTTGAAACACTGACCTATTGCTCTAATGTTACCCTATCACTTGTTTTTATGAATTTGACAAGAGTATCAAGGTAAAAAAAGTATTCCAAAATAATTTCTGGGAAAATCTTTTCAATTTTAACATGATGGACCAAAACAGACTTACCATTTAGTTTATTTGTGCATAAAAATGTAAGAATATATTATAACTTTCATTATAATATGACAATATATTCTTAAAATCTACCCATCAACCATATATACCTCTCACATTTGTTTATACAGTATCTTTTAAACAGTCTTGTCAATTAAACAGACTTGTCAGAAAATATTTCTTTTCTTATACTTTTATAATATGGGTGTCAGCTGATTTTGTAAGTTTTAATTCAGAGGACCAATCATTGTATGTTAAGATATGTTACTACAAACATCTCAAAGTCAACAGTTTTACTTTTCTTACATAACACATTTTTGAAAAAATAATTTAACTAAAAGAAATTGATTCAAATTTATCAAGAAGTTATTTTTTCAAATTTTACATCATTACAAAAACCTCTGTCACTGTCTGTTTGAATTTTTTTTTTTTCATTTTTTATGTGATACCTGTTTATATTCAAATGTGCCTAAGCTATGAATTATGTGACTTATTTATAAATTGATGTAAGCAATAACTTCATATAAATTATAAAAAGAGTTGTTTCCCCTTGGCCTTGAAAAATACTTTGTTTTAATAAATGTCTCTTTTTGGTCTGGAAGAGAAAGATTAATCTTTTGTAAGATTGTAACAAGAGATAAAAATGTATCAAAACTTTCAATTTGAATAAACAGCGACCCAACAGTATATAAAAGACATATGGCAATTTAACAGGAAACCACAAAGTTTCGACAAAACAAAAATAAAGAATGAAGTTCTGTATGAGATGTACAAATGTACTCACTGTTGATAAAAACACAAATAATTGTATGGAAAATTCCCAGTCTTTTATATGACTAGGCAAATTTTGTATGTTTACTGACAGACCAAAGGATACTGAAGGTTCTGCATATGAGGAAATTGTCAAAGAAAGTAAACTTTCCCTTAATTTAAATATATTTGTTTAGATGGACTGTTTTTTTAATTTCATAATTGTTGACAGCATCATCAGAATGATGTTGAGTATGAAGTTAAATTGTTTACCCTTATTTTTGCTCTTAAATTATTTGAGCAAAATTTATAGACGAATTTTCATATTTTGAAACATGTCTAGTCTAAAATCTGTATGTAAATAAACAAATTTTATCAAACCTTGTGAAAATTATAAAGAAAAAAATGCCCAATATTCTCTACAGCTGCTGATATTTTCTACCAAAGTTAATTAAATCCAACAAAATTTTTATCATTGATACTTAAAAATTCAAACATTATTGGACATCACAGATGTTCCTGTAATTTAAAAATTTTGAGATATCACAAGAGTAAAAAGACAAACATCAAAATGGGACTGCTTAAGGCCATAAAAAAGAATAGGTTTGTTTGCCCAAACGCTACCTACCCAGAAAAAAGCTGCCTACTCAAATTCTTTTATTGTCCTGATTTGAAGAAGTTATTTCTTTAATCAGATAGGCATGAAGACTAATAAACACCCAATACTTCAATTTCTCTTTATCCAAAAAAAGAAAAAGAAAATGCCTACCTACCTACCCACTGTCACCACCTTTGGGTAGGGTTTGGGCAAACCAAAATATTTTTAATTGTGGCCTAAGAAGTAAGTGGATCAAACTGTTGCAATTGTCTTAGTCTGGGTCACAAAATGGAAGTTTGTTTGTATCTTTTTAATCTCAAATTGGTTTAAAGTATAAATCTACCTTTACAAATAGATGGCCAGTTTATAATAATTAGTTTAAGAACTACAATGATGTGAAAATATTATACAAAGCAATTTTGATCGTGTTATTTTTTCATCATGACTTTAATCTGTCTAGTTCTTTCATCTTTTTAATGACTGCTCTTTGAAAATAGTTCCCAATTCAATCATTCAAGAAAATTAGCTATATAGTTAATATATTACGACATCTATTGGGAATACATTTCATGTACATTGTCAAACCAATTATGAAATTAATACAAATATTTATGCATTAAAAAAAAATATAGGAGACAGCTGTGTCATGTGTACTGGTTCCAAGTTCAATTGGACTAAGTTATAGACACAGATATTCTCCGGACTGGAAAAAATGCAACAAAAAACAGGTCAATTGGTCAAAATTAAATTTTAAGTATGACTTGGTTGCATCTCTCTTTTTGTCAACATGGTCAAGGAAGAAGACTCCTGAAATCTTTCACATAGTGTTAATACATCTTAATTATTAAACAAATTAGCCACCATTTATTTGTTTTGAGTATTAAAGCTGTGACATAAAGAGTTTTTTGTGTCAATTTTAAAGACATAAAAGATAATTCACCACTACTTAAAATTATTCCATTCAAACTAATATTTAAAAACACGACTGTCTGGACTTGTTTCAAACTGATGAATATTTTAATACATCTTTTATCTATTTTTTCAATCTTTAATTTTACATCTTCATATTAAACTGATGGATATTTTAAAGCATCTATTTATCTTATTTTTCATTCTTTATTTCTACATCTTCATATAGAAATGGTAATTAATACATGTTAAACAATGGGTTACTACCACAGCTGCAGTTGTATTGTAAAGACGTTAATGCAGATCTTTTATTTTTCACTTTATTTCTGTATTTCTTTAAACAAAGCCAAGAGGATGTTTATAACACAGAAATAGAGAATAATACCATGTTACAGGTGTGTTAAACATTTAAAACAAAAAATGACTACTTTTGTATAATCACAGCTGGTATACTTATCATAAATTTGACACTTAATGATTTAACTACAGATGCAGTGTTGTTTAAGGTGTATTGCAGAAACAAGGGGAAAATAAACTCATCATAGATATCAACATTGAAATTTTATATTAGGCTAGACAAGGGTTTCATCTACAAAAGACTCATAAGTGACACTCAATTCAAAAATTGTTAAAAAGGCCAAAAAAGGTATGAAGTTGAAAACAATGAGGCCCAAAAATTCCTAAAATGTTTGCCAAATACAGATATGGTAATCTATTCCTGAAGTAGAAAGGATTCAATTTAGGTCCATTTTGTAAAATACTATTTATTATGATATTGACAAAATTTTGAGATAAATACATTTTATAAAAACACTGTTTGATTGGCCTTGTTGAAAACTCAAAATAGAAGTCTTCATGTACTGAACCCAAATTGTACCCAGAGAGTGACTTCAGCATTTCCTTTCCCCCTCCAGAAGAAAAGTAATAGTTTCATATAATTAGTCTTGTACAAAAATACCGTCTGAAATAGCCTCTATTTACATTAAATTAAATGGAATGGGGATGTGATTAACAAGTTTATATGCATTCATTTGTTGCTGTGTAACATATTTGTTTTTCATTCATTATTTTGTACATAAGGTAGACTGTCAATTTTCTAGTTTGTATTGTTTAAAATTTGTCATTTCCAGGGCCTTTTATTGCTAACTATGTGATATGGGCTTTACTCATTGTTGTAGGGTGTACAGGACCTATAGTTGTTAATTTCTGTTTTTTTTACATAATTTTGATGTATTTTTTTTTTAACAGAGTACAAATTTTCTATTTAAAGGCTTTATGTTGACTTTGCCAAAACCATTTAATATCTAAGAATATGCAATTTTTTACAATCCATGTAAATTGGTATCCACGTTAATCTACAGTATTCAATAGAAAATTAAAGGTCATTTCAGTGAAAAAATCTTCCATCACATCTCAAAATGAAGAATGTTACTAGTTATAGTAAATGTATTTAGTCAAACATGTCTTATTTTTGGCTTTATTTATTGAGAATTCTAATGAAATTCAACATGTCTTATTTTTGGCTTTATTTACTGAGAATTTTAATGAAATTAAAGCATTCCATTTTCTTTCTCTGGTACAAACATTTTCCAGGAAGATGTCATCTGGTCCTAAAAATTAAAACTACAAGTTTAAAGGATTTTAACTTTTGTTTGTCTAAAATTGGGAAGTCCCATGCTTTAAGGGTTCTGATGTACATCAAGAATTGAATTAAAGTAAGTCCATGTTAAAGTGAAGTTTAGTGAAGATTAGTATTAAACTTAGGCAAGGTTTTACTAAGTCTAATTTTTGGAAATTTTCGTTTTAGATTATGTTGGCCTGTAGAGATAATTTTTACATTCTGGACAGAAATGTTACAAGCCTGGGCTGTTGGACCTGTGGTTAAGCCTGAAGACTGATTGCTATGATTGCCATGAGATCATGTTACAGGTAATAAGTCTTACATTTTCTGACTATTGGCCAACTTGCCACAACATATAAAATTTAGAAATAAAGTACTATGAGTATTTTTATAAAAGTTTAAGGGCCCAACCTGAATTTCAGTAGCATTGGCCTCAATGGGCCCCCTGATAATCTTTTCCCCTGTGTTAAAGTGACCTAAACAGAGAGGTCATACTGATGGTAACCATTATTGTGTACTTCATTCTTACATTTATCTTCAGTGTTCTCTATCTTTACATTATCTCTCTCCTTTATCTTTACACTATCTCTCTCCTTCTATCTTTACTTTATCTTTCGTTTCTGTTGATCGTCTTCATCTGAAATTTTTTACTCAGCCTCTGAAAAACATCACGAACAACATTTTACTCATCTAATTCACTATTTCAGAATCTAAACAGTTGTTGTAATTTCTTAAATCCTACACAATATTTAAATGATGTTGTTTGAATATTCACAATTCCTGAAGCTGTAATTGAATCAAAATTTATAGATACACACTTTTGAACATATTAATCTGATCGTTTAGATTCTGAAATATCAATTATTAGACAAAGCAGTCCTGCACAAAAGTTCATCACGGTACACGTAACAAAGTCTTATGTCATGATGCACTACACATGCCAAATACAGAAAACACAAGAACTGACGTATTGGTGTGATTTTTTTATGTGTATGAATGTTGATTTTTTATGATTCAAAATTTTCTAAGATGTAACTGTAAAATGCAAACATGGCAAATCTCAGAAACGAGCTGGCTTTCTTTGTCTTTTGCTCATCCATATGAAATCACTCCCTTAAATTTATGTTCCCAAAATTTTTTAACGACAACCATATTTCAATGTGATGTAGATTCACTTATTTTCGTGGGTGCCTTTTTTCATGGATAAAGAATAACTGGCATTTTAGTGGATATCTGATTTTCCTGGTTTTGCCAAAGTTTGCATACATTGTTTCAAAACAATTGTAATTTGTTGTACAGGAAAACTTGTGGTTCCCAGGTAATTTGTTGTACAGGAAAATTTGTGGTTCCCAGGTAATTTGTTGTACAGGAAAATTTGTGGTTCCCAGGTTCCCAGGTAATTTGTTGTACAGGAAAATTTGTGGTTCCCAGTTAACTATGAAATCCATGAAAATTGGCATCAAACAATAATAGTGAATCCATAGTACAGTAATTATGTTCATACTACCTGGGGTGGTACTCCTTAATCTTTCACATCTACAAAAGTCAAATAATACAGTTACAGTCGATACAATATATGTACTCTCATTTATAGCTTACTAATGGTTCCAGATAATTATTTATTTCTTAACAGGCAGTTGGTGAGATGGATGTGAAAATGTATCACACAGTTTAGCATGTCAACATGAAGCTTGATACAAAATTTTCTGTGAGTATCTTAGAAAATGTGAAGAAATCGTATTCGATAGACTGACAGAGGTAAGGTATAAACCCACAATTGATATAAATATTTAACAGTAAAATCTGTCTTGACAGAACTTTTTCCTTTAACAGAAACCTGAATATGATGTTAAGAGAGTTTTGTTTTTTTAATTTTCTGTGAGTATCTTAGAAAATGTGAAGAAATCGTATTCGATAGACTGACAGAGGTAAGGTATAAACCCACAATTGATATAAATATTTAACAGTAAAATCTGTCTTGACAGAACTTTTTCCTTTAACAGAAACCTGAATATGATGTTAAGAGAGTTTTGTTTTTTTAACTCGGTCATCAGTCTAGACCATTAAAAAGGTTTTAAGTGTTTAAAGAACATATAGTTTTAAGCATTATTTTAGCAGTTTTATTTATATTTGGAATTTCTTCCTGTGAGACAAAATATCTTCTGTATGGTGTTTTCCTTCAGACAAAAAAGATGACCATTGTCAATTAAAATATATCATGTACTTATCATATGAGAGTAATTTCTTCAAGCTACTTATTTCTGAGTGAGAAAATTGTTAAAATGTTTACCTTTAAAAGATTTGAAGATCAGCAAAAACATATCAACACCATTGTTCTCTAATTCAAGGGACATAACTAATAAAAACCAATAACGATTGTCTCTCCTTGAAGTATTTTTCAAAAATGCAAACATTTCAAAAATTTGTTGTCAAGTAAAACTTTCAAGAAATTGAAAGCAGGAAACATAATAAATTGTAGAAGAATATCAACATTTATCTTGTTTATTTCAGAATACCAACTGGTATGAGGTAGGATTGTGATTCTGAAAGATTTTATGCAACAATGCTGAAACCAGTAGAATAATTGTAAAGAAAGTCAAAAAATCAATCCAAATGAGAGTTATTATTCTGTAAGATAGTTTAGCTTTACCTTCTTTGTTTTATAGAATGCAGTTTTTTTCTGCATTTCACATTTTTAAAAGTAAGTTATCAAGATTGGTAAGATTTTCTAAATCCATATAGTAAATTACCTCTTTCCACTTCCAAACATAAAAATCTTGACTTCTACTGGCTTTCGATAATTTGTCTGCAGTCAAATCCTAAAATAAAAAAGTAGAGTTGGTTAATTGAAAGTAAGACAGTTATAAACAATAAGTCCAGTGAAGAATGCAAAGAACTTCTCTGCTCCCAAAAAATATACAAATGAGAAATTTGTTGGCGGCCAAGACTAACAATTTGTTTTCTGCGCTTGCGTCAAATCCTTGCTGATCCAGTCATGTTCCCCAAAACACATCTTTTTTAAAATAAATTACCAAAATTTGTAAAACTTTCTTAATCCATTATGTAAATTACCTGTTTCCACTTCCAAACGGAAAAAAATCTTGACTTCGACTGGCTTTTGAAAATTTCTCTGCAGTCAAATCTTAAAATAAAAAAGTAGAGTTGGTTAATTGAAAGTAAAACAGTTATAAACAATAAGTCCAGTGAAGAATGCAAAGAACTTCTCTTCTTCCAAAAAATATATAAATGAGAAATTTGTCGGCGGCCAAGACTAAAAATTTGTTTTCTGCGCTTGCGTCAAATCCTTGCTGATCCAGTCGTGTTCCCCAAAATGCATCTTTTTTAAACTAAATTACCAAAATTCGTAAGACTTTCTTATGTAAATTACCTGTTTCCACTTCTAAACAGAAAAGATTCTTGATTTTTGCAGAACATTTGACAATCTATAAGCAGACGTACACTTTCGTCATAATCCTAAAATTAAAAAACGTCACTGGTTAATTGAGAGAAAGACATTTATAAACAACTGGTCCAGTGTAGAATGCAGTTAACTTCTATTTTCCAAAACTATTAATTAGAAATTGTCGGCGGCAAAGACTAACATTTTTTTCTGCGCTTGCGTGAAATCCATGCTGATCCAGTAGTGTTCCCCAAAATGCATCTTACAACATCATAGTTCATGTCCTGACTTTCTTAAATGCTCGGACGAGTGCGCAAGTGCAGATGACCCATAATGCATCGCGACATCATTAAAATTCCCAGACATTAAAGTTGAATTGAATTTTTTTTGGAAGATGTTGATGAAACCTAGGTTTTGAAGATTAATACTTCTTTAAATAAAATTTGGAAAAGATTTTGTATTAAAATAAGAAACAACAGAAGTCAAACCTGTGATGAAAACCTACAGACAGAAGCATTCGTTCACCTACAGACAGAAGCGTTCGTTCACCAGTCTGTCTGAATTAAGTAAAATCAGTAATAGTTTGAGACAATTGCAATCTCAACAAAATCACATAGTCTTGCAATAAAAAATTAAAACATAAATTAACCGAGAACTAAAAATATGGCCGGATGATCCTGAAAAATATCTTTTCGTTACTTTCGACTAATTTTTTAAATTTCCAAACGAAATAAAATCCTTGAAAGTATGCGGCCGCATAGTTCCACAAATTAAATAATATCAACGCAAAATACCTTCATGTACATACCGTGTCCGTGGTCAACTATAGGTGTTCCCCAAACAACATCCCAGACATGCTTAAAGATGTTTTAAGATGACGCTATCAAGAAATTGTTAGACTTTTGAAGCAGTGCGCAAGCGTGCATACGTCGGCATAGAAAGAACTAAGAATTTTTTCACTTAAAAAAGATTCAAAACTGCAAAATTATTTAAACAGAAAACTGAAGAAATAAAAGTTTAAATCTAAAAGAATATCCTATAACTATGGACACCTACTCCTAAGTTCAAAGATAAATCAGATGCGATGCGCAGACGCGTCACCTCTGTTAGCGAATATGTCCACCCCAACACTAAATATTTCTAAAATGTGAATCTTTATAGTAAAAATAATTAATAAACAAACTTACATCTATTATAATACATGTAACAATTATCCATAACACCTGTTAAGAATGTATGTGTCAACATCATTAAGAAGGTCCAAGCAGTCACACAATCGAGACACTAGATATTTAGCCATGTCTGGAAAACGTGTCTTTGAAATGGGCGCATGCGTACTTAAAACACAAATGTCTTCCTTTAGTGTAGCGGAATGCACAAATTTGAAAATGAAAAAAAAAAAACAGTGTGCAAGTAAATTAATTCAATGACGCTATGAACGGTGCATGCGCATCACCTTTTATGACCTGAATTTTTTTCAAATTTTTTTGTTTTTTTAATTTAAAAAATATACAGGACGTAAATTATATAATACTTTACTATATCAAGATTTACCAATGCTCTCTTGAATTTTTTCATTTAAAATTCACTTATTTATTCCAAGTCTAAACAATAAGGCGTACAATACGAGATCGAGACAAAGTTGTCCGCCATTGCAGATTCTGTATCTATCACATCTTCTTTTTTCTTTTTTTCTTACCACTAAATACAAAAAAATACTAAAACTGAATATTTTAAACAATAATTTTTCTTACTTTCTATTCATAAAGAAGTTCCTTAATCCATTTCAGTACAACAGCTTATAACAACAGCAGATGACATGGCCAACTCGCACTTCCCCAGACAACCAAGATGGCGACCATTGGTGACTACCGCCAGAATGAATGTGACCTTTGGCGGGAAAATACTGCAACTATCAACATCTTTTTTACCATACAATATCCTAAAAACAACAAGAAAAAAATGATAAAAAAAACAAAATAGAAAAAAGATAGCATAAGTATTCTCAAAATCGACAAGTTTCGAAGATGATTTCAAAAAAAAACCCAAGATCATTGTAATTGGGGCAAAGTCGGATTGGATATCAATCATACAAATTGTTTTTAAAATTTTGTCTATATAATGCATAATATATACTAAGCTTGGTTACACTGTTTTAGAACAGTCACAATGTGTTTAAATATGCTGACTACTATAGACATACTTAGTGACGTATTTTAAAATAATGTCTGAACTGTCTTTATCTGGTCGATTCAAAGGCATGTTTTGTCTGTCTGGTTTAAATATAGTTATAAAACATGTAGAATATTTACCTATCGCTGTGCATACACACAAATGATACACTCCAGTGCTCACCAATGTGCATTCAATATGTGCAATCAAATGCAGATGACAGTGCATTTCCATACGAGACATTTACTGATTTTCACACGGTTTAAGGTGCATGCTCCAATCAGTTATTTAGTTTACATTGCTTGGCATTGCACTTGCCTAAAAAAAGTTTCAATTATGACACTGGATCCTTGAACAAATGAAATGAAAAATATCTCGTCACAATGAGATATCTAAGATCCTTGGTCATCAAGTAGACCTTCAAAAAAATCTACAGTACGTTCCCGCCCACTGTTTTTGCGCCAATATTATTGGGCTGTGTCGTGACACAGAAGCTATTTTCTCCTTGAAATATATACCCAAATTTGTGATGCACACGGTGCATATTCAGATGAACAAGATGCATAATGCGCATGCGCTTTTGTCATATATTCTAAAGAAATTTAAATTTTGCGTTTTAACTTCAATTTTAAAATTACAAATTTAACTAGGTTTGTTAGTATACTGTTAACATCAGGAAATTACAGTCAGGTTTTACCAAGCTACACACGTTCACACAGTTTATCCGCCATATTGCTTTCTTTTTTCACATAATGTCTGTCCTGCCATTTTAAATTTTTTTCATTGGTTCTTTTTTAGCATAATGAAATGACTTTGCAAAACTCTTTAAAGATACGCAAAATAAGGTAAAATGCTGTTCTATATAAAAGTTGTTTATATCAAGCTGAACAAGCATGTTTCCTTCTATTTCAAAATTAAATCACAATGAATATGCAATGCTTCTGTGACGGAAAATAAGATTAAATTTCAGTAACTCTGTTTAAATAAGTCTTAACAACAGATGCAGAATTAAAGTAAGATAACTTATGAATAAATGTATCGTACTAAGACAGATATATTAACATGCACTTAATGTTTGTTCACCTTTTTGCAGGTTATGATCCTAAAGGGGAAACGACTCTTACCAGCTTGTAAAACACAGCACCATTGAAATAATATAGGGCGGGCTAACGCGAGTTAGTGTATGATGTCATAGCTTAGTCTATGTCTGGTTCATATGTAAAGTAGCAAGGAACTTTACCTGTTTCATACTTGACAGAACACACATTGTACAAATAAATGCTATATATAAATTAAAACGGATGTTAGAATCATCGATCAGTATTATATAGAATAAAAACATACAGAAACAACATCTAGACAATAAAGAAAATAATAGATAAAAAAAATGCCTACCCTTTAACTGGCCTCAAAAATTGACACATTTAAAAGATATAAAGGTGATGCATAAAGTGTCTCGTCACTGTAATACACACTGGTGCACATACACATGTCCCGCCAGAACAAGTCTTAGGTCAGACTGCACAAGAAATAAAGGATTTTAAATCCATGGTTTCCATTGGAAGTTAAAAATGAGGCGGCACACCCATTCACAATAAATTCCTCCATTGGCTCATTTATATAAAAACAAATGCATCGTCAATATGACACCATGTTGTAGATAAAAAATAGGCAAACACTCAAATTAAAATGTGAGATTAACAAAAAGTTGATTGTCATGTACCATGCAGTGGATTATATCGAACCTTACAAATATTCTATGCCTACACACTCTACCAAAGACATCATGAACAACAATCTCTTTTTGAGCTTTCTGACCTCCTTGATAAAAGAGTTCATATCCAAGGGAAATTTTGCGTCGCACACTTTTTTGGCGGGAATTATTTTGGCGCGAAAAATGAAAAAGTGAATAATTCATTTGTTGGATTTATTGTGATATCACATATATGTTTGGAAAATAATTAAAAAGTGTGTTTGTTTTATGAATTTGAATAGATTCAACAGATTGGAATTTTTCATTTTTCAATGGATTACAAGTAATTCCTGAATGGAAATTTCTTGGAATACCAGTATGTTTTCTGATCACACATATTAAAAGTCAAATTTATTTCTGATGTTATTAGTTTTTGTTTATTTCTATTGCAAAAATATTTTTTATTTCATAAGTTTGTGTTTATTTCAATTTCAAATATCTTCATAATTTGTTAAAAATTTTAAGTCTTAAGCTGATTTTAAAATGCACAGAACAGTCTTTATATACTTTCTTCAAAATGAAAAGAGGTAGTTTCATTTTCAAGGGATGTGTATATTTCCTTACATGTTTTCAATAAAAAGATGTGCACACAGATATGTGTATGTATATGTAATAATTTGTTTCTTAGTAACACTTAATTTTAAACATATTTCTTATACACTGAAACCAGATACTTTTTGTTTGTTTGTTCAAATATTTTGAAATAATAGCATTCTTTCCACTTTTGAATTGAAGAAAAGTTACATAAAATAATTCAATTTTTACAATTTGTTTTAAACATTTTTACAATTTATTCTCAATTTAATAAAAAGGGGGCTAGTAAAATTTAAATTGTTCAAATATGAAATTATTATCAAATAAAAAAAAAAATGGAGACAAGTAAAATTTGAATTCCCTTCTATATGAAGCATGTAATTGAAACAAATGTCACACTAGTAACTGAAAAATATTTGTAACATGATGATGATCTCAAAAAGTCAATACACTTTATACAGCTGTCACCAAGGGACTACATTTTATCACTTTGTAAAATGTCTACCAGGTATCAATATTTCACTTCAAGTTTATAACTCTTTTTAATCTAAACTTATTTCATTCAGAAAAATTAAGAGGTAAGGAGTAAGTTCAGACACATTATGTTAAAATATTCAAGTTGATCTTTAAAAAATAAAAAAGTTTCAAATCCATTCAGTTCAATTCAAAATCCTGAAGAAACCTTGATTTTGACTTCTAACGAGTTAGGATGATCAGGACCCTTTTTATGGGGAAGAGCAGAGAGATTCAGATAAAACAGTCATCATCATATTACATCAACAAAATATTATTTTTCAACAGTTAACTTTCTTTTGAACTAAGGGATAGCAATAATAATGAACCAACTAATTATTTCACCATCTTCTTATAACTCTATTTCTTTTTAAAACTTTTCATGAAATTATTCTGTCAATATTCTTTTGAACTAAGTAACATTTTAACAGTCTTATTATTCAATTTCACTCAACTGTCCTTAAATCTTATCTGACCTTGAATTTTTATTGCGGAAGTTAGGCCAAGGTTATCATATTTTTTGTCTGATTTCTAAAATAGAATAACTATTTTCATGTTTCCCAAGTTTCCATATTTTTGATAACTGTTACTATTACAAAAAGAAAGTGCAGATTTCTATACATTTGTTTATTATCTTGACAAATGGTTGTGTGGAGAATATATCCCAAATAGAAATTAAGGGGGAGTGAGGGAGTCCCCTCCTGTATTTGCCCTATAAATTGAAATCAGTAATTTATCTGACACAAATCTATCCTACCCACACAGGAAAATTAAACTAACAAAAGTATCAAATGAAATAACAAATAAGGGTAGTTCTAGAAATCATTTTAAAAATGAGGTAGAGGGGTAAAGTGGCTACAAATATAACTAGAGGCTTTTTTTAAATACTGTGGATTCATTTATTTTCGTTGGTATCAATTTTCGTGGATTGCTGAAAACTTGCAAATTCGTGGATATTTGATTTTGTGGTTTTACCAATCTCTGTATACAAAGCCTATTGAAAATATGTTATTCATTGAACATTTGAATTTGTGCTTCACTTGTATCCTCGAAACCCACGAAAATTGGTATCCAACGAATAATAATGAATCCACAGTAATTGAAAATTAAAAAAAAAGGTTTTTTAGTTGGTTTTAAAAGTCCACAATTTGGAAATTGTTTTTACATTGGCTTATTTAAATTCATTGTTTAGTGATAATATCAATTTCCTAAAAGAAAAATGATTTTGTGCAAGACACAAAAGCTCCCCTGTATTAAAAAGCATGAACAAAATAGTGGTTATAAAGACTCCAATATTACTTAAAAGCCTTATATTATACAAGATGATATTAAGTGTAATATAATAAGTACAAAAAATAAATATTACAATAAGCTTGTTAAGACAATGCCATTCCTATTTGAAATTTAGGTTGAAATTTAGGTCAAACTGGCATTCCTGGGAACCAAATAATTCTGGGCATCATTGCACCACTTAACAGATTTATACTGCTAAAATGTGGACAAAGAAAATAAAGATTTAAGAATATCAATATAAAAAATCTGAATGTATAAATGGACAAGCTGTAGGGTATATACCCTGACCACAGTTGTCATATGTATAAAAATCTTCCACAAAAAGTCAAATCCTCTCATAGAGTTCAATAAAAATTTCTGATCTATCAAATTTTGAATTATTGAACTTTTTAGAAAGCTCTCATGATTATACGAGCAAGTCATTATATACTCAAGAAAAGTCCAACTCTGAATTAAAAGAAAAAGATAGAGTTCAATAAAAATTGCTGGCCCTTCAAATTTGAATTTTAACTGATATTAAAATTTTCCGAAAGCTCCCAATAACTTGAATCGTGAGGGGACTTCCCATTAGGTTCTATTTTGGGTAACTAGTGGAGTGATTTTGACATGTTCTACTTATCCATACAGATGTACTCTACTAGATATCTGATAATAAGTGGCTATGACAAGGTCATACATGAAGCTAATTAATTGTTTACATAACTGACACTTCAGACAAAAGGAAATTGGCACAAAAATCTCATATAGCATGCATTAATTTGTATTGTCAAAAACATATAGAAGATTCACAAGCCTAATATATTCAGATAATTAACAGGCAGACAGTCTTATTAGAAAGATAAGTGAATAACTTTTAGAGATATTTAGGTTTTGGTAAACTTCAAAATGCCACAAATTAAGTCTGGACTCTGAACATTACCATGGCCACTATCTACAGCGAACAAGCATTCTGGTGTTACAAGTTCCCTACTTGCAGGAAAATGGAGGAAACTTATATGGTACAAGTATCAGATTATCAGGGAAGTCTTGTGTATTTCCAATCCAAACTAGGAAAGAATTGTTGCTTATTTAATCAGTAATTACCCTGCCATCATTTATCAGAACATAGAATATTCATTCAAAGGTTCAATTTTTTTCTTGAAAGCTTAAGAATCAAGATTCTTTTTTCAATTTTTTGAAACTGAAATTTTCCAGCAAATTATATGTCTTAGGTGACAACTTTAAACAAAAATCACTCATGAAGAAATGGACTTAACTTGAATGAGTAACCCCATGATTTAGCTATATATAAATGATCCAGACATTAAAGACAATGTGAAATTTCCTAAGGTCACAATTATCACAAAATCCCTCATACAGAACAAACTCAAAAGTAACTTATAACTTTATACTAAATATCTGATCTATTGATAAATTCATTTAAAAAAATATGGAAAACTAATGTTATTCAAGAAATTTCTTAGGAACTTGCACAAAAATATCTCCACAAGAACAAAGCTCAAACTTTTAACATCTCATGATAAAACTATAATGAATCATTACAGAAAGATGTCCAGAAAAGCTGACAGACAAACTGTCAGTGCCAATATCTAGTTCCAATAGTTCCCTTTAGCAAACTACCCCCCCCCCCCCCCCTTTTCATAAAAAAACACAAAAAAACAATTCCCCTCTTTCTAAGAACAGGATTTAGTATCACAGTGTCCTTGAAGTCTTTCATGCAATGATCCCTTGCATACTTAATCACTGGCTTTAACATTATACATTTGTAAAGATATTGAACAATAACTATAGTAATCTCAAGTAAGCTGTAGGTGCAGCAAGTTTACACAGAAGACCTTAAATATGAGTTTATATCAATCAGCTTCACAGATAAATATAGTTGTGGTGACATAAACCGCTTTATATGAAATAACACAGTGAACCAGGGCCATAATTCAGTCACAAGTAGGTCAAACCTTCAGAAACACACACGATTACCCGACTAGATAATAAACAGAATTAACGTTTTATAATTATAGTGCATACCATGTTTTTTTCTGAATTTTCCTTCATAATGAACACTAAAACCCAACCCTTTGATAGATATAGAAGTATCAATAAAAGTAGAGCTTTATAAACAAAAGGGACCTATAAAGTTAATCCAAAGTCATCCAAGGTCAACTCTGCCTGAAAGAGTTGGAACTTCAGTTTCTTGATTATTTCTCACTTTCTCACTAAAACAAGATGGGGTCACCGTTCTTTTAAGCTCACAATCTGCCTCTGGAAGAAGCATACATTTTTGTTAATGTCTTTTTTTTCTGTTGAACTAATAGGAGAAATAGATGTAATATCGAAATAAAAAAATAACCTAATTACAGAAATCGCTTAAATTTTACAATTATTTAGTTTATGTACAGCTTATTTGAAAACAATAATAAAAAATATAGGTCACCGATGAGTTAAAAAAGATATTTCAAATTTAATGCCAAAAAATTGCATTTTTGCACCAAAGGGAGATAATTTGGAGCTTTTTCAATGATATAAACATTTTAAAAGTCATCTGGGACCAAACTGAATCAATTTTTAGGGTTGATTTTTGTACCATATCATAAAGTAATAACTAACAGTTCAATAAATAAAAATTGTAATGAAAAAATAAAGGTTTAATTTTTTTGCTGAAATTTTTATACCCAGGAGCCACCTTAATATATCTCAGCTCAAAGGTAGTAAGATCATTGAAGAAGGAAAGAAAAAGTTAAACCGGTAACAAATAAACTAAAAAAGAACATAAAGGCATGACAAAAAATGATTTCTAACGTACAAATATTTGGCACGTTTTGAGACAAGTCCAATTAAAAGTACATCAACTAGGACAATAGGAAAATTTTATCTTTCCATCAGATTTATGCAACAATACAATATAAACAATAAATATCTCCCATCTTTAGTGAAAAGAAAAACTGACAAACTGTTGTATATATCAGAGTAATGAAAGAGTGCCAAGGTCTTGTTATATGCCCACCTCTACTCCTGGTCTTGGCATCATGTTCAATATTGGATTATGAATCATTTTTCTTGTGTTCAGTCGCTAATTCCTCTTTTTCAGTGTTTGTTTACATCTGCCGTTTTTCAAAGTTTTTTTCAGTGTTTGGTTACAAATGGAGCGAAAGTTTTTACAGTGTTTTGTTAAAACTGCCTTATAGCCAGTTTTCAGTGTCTAGTTATAACTGCCTATTCATCAAGGTTTTTGCAGTGCTTGCTTACAAAGTTTTTTCAGTATGTTTGCTTAGTTTTTCAATGTTTGCTTAACTTGCTGCCAAATCTTTTTCAGTGTTTGTCTGTTAAGTTTTTTACAGTGTTTCTTACAATTTTTTAAATGTGTTTGCGTCAAAGTTTTTTCAGTGATTGCTGTCAAAGTTTTTTAGCGTTTGCTGCCAAAGTTTTTTTTCAGTGTTTGCTGCCAAAGTTTTTTTCAGTGTTTGCCGCCTAGGTTTTTTCAGTTTTTGCTACCAAAGTTTTTTCAGTGTTTTCTTCCAAAGTTTTTGCCATGTTTGCTTACATAGTTTTGCCATTTTTTTTTTTTTAGCAAACTGACGTTTTTTCAGTATTTGCCGCTTAAGTTTTTTCAATGTTTGCTCCTAAAGTATTTTTAGTGTTAGCTGTCAAAGTTTTTTCATTGTTTGCTTACAAAGTTTTTTCAGTTTTTGCTGATGAAGTTTCTTCTGTGTTATGTACAGTTTTTTCAGTAGTTGCTGCCAAAGTTTTTTCAGTGTTTGCATACAAAGTTTTTTCAGTGTTTGCATACAAAGTTTTTTCCAGTCTCCTGCCAAAGTTTTTTTCAGTGTTTGCTTACAATTGCCATTTCAGTCCAGTTTTACAGTATTTGGTAACAAGTACCTTTCTCGACTAAGTGTTCAGCTTTTTAGTTATGATTCCCTTTTCAGTGAAGTTTTCAGTTGGTTATCCCAGCTTCTCAGTTATTTTTCAATGTTATATTACAATCCAAGTAAAGGAAGCCACAAGACTTCAAGTATGAAAGTTTTATCAATAGCTATATATATTTTTGAAGTGTTGTGTCAAGTTTAAATTTGAACTATATAAACCACAGTGATAATTTGCAAGTGCATTATATTGAAAGTCAAAGTTTAAAAAAAAAGTAAAAGGCCACTTAATGATTACGTAACCATGTATGTGTAGACTCAGACACAACAGCCTAAGACAGATGGTATTCATGACTGGTCTTTATACATTAATAAATTCATTATTATAACTTAGATCTAGCCAAGAGCAACCATTAAAAATCTCTAGATATAGTATACTTCTGCAAAGCCTCTGGGCACTGAATTCTTATGAGAAAACATAATTGTGTTGTATGCCCACCAAGACTAGTATCTTTGTCTATAATTAAATACCATTCCCTGAATGTCATGTGATCGACATTGAAGTCAACAGTTGATTCTTGTATATATTCATAATTGATTTAACAACAAGTCATCATGACAATATGTACATCCCACAAAATTATGTATACAAGAAATTGAGAATGAAAATGAGGCAAAGAGACAACAACCTAACCAAAGAGCAGAAAACAGCCAAACATTCTCAAATAAAATATTAGATCCAAGTTAAGCCAGTAATATATCATGTACCATCATTTCACAGTAATTATGAGCCATCAGAACAGACAAGGAGCAGTTGGACTGACCACAAAATTGACTAAGTTCACATGTAAACATCCTTTTGTTTGCCAGTGAAAGTCAAAATATTGATAGTAACACCTTCAGTATATGTATAAAAAAACAGTAGGAAAATATAACAGATTTCCTCCTTGGAAATTTTAGAGGAAGTTGATTAAACATACATTCTCTGAAATATTTGAGGTTTCTTTGAATTTTAAACTCTTACAAATTCATACTGAATCAGCAAACAAATTTAACACATGTGATCAAACTTCAATATGGAAGATGATTTAGTGAAAAACCACAAACCACAGACTATGGAGAAGCTTTGAGAATCAATTAACATACTAAATGATAGGTGTGAAAATCAATTGGCTAATAAAATACCAGAACAACCACAAAACAACATCTCATACACAAGTGTTATACATCTCTATATCTCAACCACACAAATTCTGTTTTCATACAGCTGTTGAAATTTTAACTAGTGTCAAAAGTAACTAAAAAAATTCAAGAACAATTTAATGTCTTCTGTATTGGACAAAACATCTTTTCTATGTTGGACTGGTGAAACAGAGAATCTTCATAACTCCTTATGCCATTATTTAGAAAAAAAATTTTAAGTCAAATTGTCGATCACTTATGCCTTAATCAATATCTTTATATTTTTTTTTTAATTTAAAGCACCTAAAAAAGGGCAACATTTACAAATTCTTTGTTCTTATTCTGGTTAAGATTCTGATAGGTACTTATTCATAAATTCATAAAGAGAAAATGCACTTATTCAACATAATATACCAGTAACCAAGAGATTCAATGTTCATGCCTTGCATTAGCTAGAGGCTCTCAAGAGCCTGTGTCGCTCACCTGACTCTACTTCGGATTTTGAAATAATATTAAACTAGAGGCTCTCAAGAGCCTGTATCGCTCACCTGATTCTACTTGGGTTTTTGAAATCATATAAAAAAATATAAAATTTGGCTAAAAGTGACAACACAACCTCATTTATAAGGAAAGGAACATGTTTAATTTCATTCAAAAGTCCCCCCACTGGCGGCCATCTTGGATGACGGATCGGCTACAAAGTAACAACACTTGGTCAGCACCTCATAAGGAACATTCATGCCATGTTTGGTTTTATTCCATTCAGTGGTTCTCTAAAAGAAGTCATTTGTATGCATTTCCCATAGGGTCCTATGTTAAACTAAGTCCCCTGCTGGCGGCCATCTTGGATGATGGATCGGCTACAAAGTAACAACACTTGGTCAGCACTTCATAAGGAACATTCATGCAATGTTTGGTTTCATTCCATTCAGTGGTTCTCTAAAAGAAGTCATTTGTATGCATTTCCCATGGGTCCTATGTTAAACTAAGTCCCCCGCTGGCGGCAATCTTGGATAATGGATCGGCTACAAAGTAACAACACTTGGTCAGCACCACATTAGGAACATTCATGCCATGTTTGATTTCATTCCATTCAGTGGTTCTCTAAAAGAAGTAATTTGTATGCATTTCCCATAGGGTCCTATGTTAAACTAAGTCCCACGCTGGCGGCCATCTTGGATGATGGATCGGCTACAAAGTAACAACACTTGGTCAGCACCACATAAGGAACATTCATGCCATGTTTGGTTTCATTCCATTCAGTGGTTCACTAGAAGAAGTGATTTGTATGCATTTCCAATAGGGTCCTATGTTAAACTAAGTCCCCTGCTGGCGGCCATCTTGGATAATGGATCAGCTACAAAGTAACAACACTTGGTCAGCACTCCATAAGGAACATTCATGCCATGTTTGGTTTAATTCCATTTAGTGGTTCTCTAGAAGAAGTCATTTGTATGCATTTCCCATAGGGTCCTATGTTAAACTAAGTCCCCCGCTGGCGGCCATCTTGGATGATGGATCGGCTACAAAGTAACAACACTTGGTCAGCACCCCATAAGGAACATTCATGCTATGTTTGGTTTTATTCCATTCAGTGGTTCTCTAAAAGAAGTCATTTGTATGCATTTCCCATAGGGTCCTATGTTAAACTAAGTCCCCGGCTGGTGGCCATCTTGGATGATGGATCAGCAACAAAGTAACAACACTTGGTCAGCACCCCATAAGGAACATTCATGCTATGTTTGGTTTTATTCCATTCAGTGGTTCTCTAAAAGAAGTCATTTGTATGCATTTCCCATAGGGTCCTATGTTAAACTAAGTCCCCTGCTGGGGGCCATCTTTGATGATGGATCGGCTACAAAGTAACAACACTTGGTCAGCACCACATAAGGAACATTCATGCCATGTTTGGTTTCATTCCATTCAGTGGTTCACTAGAAGAAGTCATTTGTATGCATTTCCAATAGGGTCCTATGTTAAACTAAGTCCCCGCTGGCGGCCATCTTGGATAATGGATCGGCTACAAAGTAACAACAATTGGTCAGCACTCCATAAGGAACATTCATGCAATGTTTGGTTTCATTCCATTTAGTGGTTCTCTAGAAGAAGTCATTTGTATGCATTTCCCATAGGGTCCTATGTTAAACTAAGTCCCCCGCTGGCGGCCATCTTGGATGATGGATCGGCTACAAAGTAACAACACTTGGTCAGCACCCCATAAGGATAATTCATGCTATGTTTGGTTTTATTCCATTCAGTGGTTCTTTAAAAGAAGTCATTTGTATGCATTTCCCATAGGGTCATTTGTTAAACTAAGTCCCCGGCTGGCGGCCATCTTGGATGATGGATCGGCAACAAAGTAACAACACTTGGTCAGCACCTCATAAGGAACATTCATGCCATGTTTGGTTTCATTCCATTCAGTGGTTCTCTAAAAGAAGTCATTTGTATGCATTTCCCATAGCGTCCTATGTTAAACTAAGTCCCCCGCTGGCGGCCATCTTGGATGATGGATCGGCTACAAAGTAACAACACTTGGTCAGCACCTCATAAGGAACATTCATGCCATGTTTGGTTCCATTCCATTCAGTGGTTCTCTAGAAGAAGTTCAAAATATAAATTGTTAACGACGACGACGAGGGACGACGCCGGACGACGACGACGGACGACGGACGCCAAGTGGTGAGAAAAGCTCACTTGGCCCTTCGGGCCAGGTGAGCTAAAAATGGAAAAAAATTGTAACAGATACTTATAATGATGTTTTAGACCAAATTTGGTTGAATATTGTTATGTTTGGTTTCACTTCATTCAGTAGTTCTCTTAAAGAAGATATTTGTATGTATTTCCCATAGGGTCCCATGTTAAACTAAGTCCCTAGCTGGCAGCCATCTTGGATGATGGATCAGCTACAAAGTAACAACACTTGGTCAGCACCTCATAAGGAACATTCATGTCATGTTTGGTTTCATTCCATTCAGTGGTTCTTCAAAAGAAGATATTTGTATGTATTTCCCATAGGATCCTATGTTAAACTAAGTCATCCACTGGCTTTTGATCGGCTACAAAGTAACACTACTTGGTCAGCACCTCATATTGAACATTCATGCCATGTTTGGTTTCATTCCATTCAGTGGTTCTCTAAAAGGAGACATCTGTATGTATTTCTCATAGGGTCCCATGTTAAACTAAGTCCCACACTGGCAGCCATCTTGGATGATGGATCCGCTACAAAGTAACAACACTTGGTCAGCACCTCATTAGGAACATTCATGTCATGTTTGGTTTCATTCCATTCAGTGGTTCTCTAAAAGAAGACATTTGTATGTATTTCTCATAGGGTCCTATGTTAAACTAAGTCCCCTGCTGGCGGCCATCTTGGATAATGGATCGGCTACAAAGTAACAACACTTGGTCAGCACCTCATAATGAATATTCATGCCATGTTTGGTTTCATTCCATTCAGTGGTTCTCTAAAAGAAGACATTTGTATGTATTTCCCATAGGATCCTATGTTAAACTAAGTCATCCGCTGACGGCCATCTTGGATGATGAATCAGCTACAAAGTAACAACACTTGGTCAGCACCTCATGAGAAACATTCATGCCATGTTTGATTTCATTCCATTCAGTGGTTCTCTAAAAGGAGACATCTGTATGTATTTCCCATAGGGTCCTATGTTAAACTAAGTCCCACACTGGCAGCCATCTTGGATGATGGATCGGCTACAAAGTAACAACACTTGGCCAGCACCTCATGGGGAACATTCATGTCATGTTTGGTTTCATTCCATTCAGTGGTTCTCTAGAAAAAGTTCAAAATGTAAAAAGTTTACGCCGACGACGACGACGGACGCCAAGTGATGAGAAAAGCTTACTTCAGCTAAAAATGGAGGAAAAACTGATATTAATTTGTCTTGAAGTCAAAATTCAATTTAAAACATCGAAAGTAGCCATGTTTATTAGTCAGCTGGAGAACGGCAAAATGTGTACCCTATGATGTTTGTAGTCCAAGTCAAGTTTTGTTTTAAAAGGGGTAGATTTTCTTATATCTTTTTAAAAAGGTTTCAAGCAATGGCAGTTACCTAAACACTTCCATGCCTTTTTGGACAGGCAAACAAAATGTATAGTGTGTGTCATATTGTGCAAATGTATATGTGTTTCAATTACTTTAAAATTAATTGAGCATGATTAAAAACCCATAAAAATTTTCTTCAAAGCAAAGTATAGAGATGCAACTGTAATTATATCAGAATAATCAAGGGTCTATCTTAAGTGCTCCTTCATAATATGCACATAAATCAGGCAAGAAGCATTTCATCAATGTAAAAAACTGAATTTCACTCAGCCATGACTGAGGGATGTAGACTCATAGACATACACTGCTTCAATATGAGATTCAAGGATTCTCAAGCAGCAAGATATCTTGTATGTAAAATATTCAGAAAAAAGACCTTATAAGGAGGTCATACCTGCCAACTGTCACAATTTGTGGGGGATTTCCCCATGAAAGCTCCCAAATGGAAATTTTAAAGAACAATTGTGTTCACAATTATAACAAAACAGTTAATCTTACAATGGCTTTATGCTTTTAAAAGTATGAAGGAGCCAAAAAAACAATATTAAAATACATTTTAAGGTTTTTCAGGACTATGAAAGCCATTTTGCAGGTAAACCCCCATGTTCATTTTGAAAAGTTGGCAGGTATGGGAGGTTAGCCGACAAGAGCTGGTGACACCAATGCAATTGCTGTATAAATTACACCTTTTACAACAGGCTAAACAAAACAACTTTTAAATCAGGCAAAACAAAACACCTTTTACAACAGGCTAAACAAAACAACTTTTAAATCAGGCAAAACAAAACAACTTTTACAACAAGCAAAACGAAACACCTTTTACAACAAGCAAAACAAAACACCTTTCACAATAAGAAAAACAAAACACCTTTTATAAGAGACTAAGCAAAACACCTTAAAGAGGCTAAAGAAAACACCTTTCACAACCAGTAAAACAAAACACCTTTAAAACAGGGGGAAAAAAACCTTTTAAATCAGGCAAAACCAAACACCTTTTAAAACAACCATAAAAAAACACCTTTTTAACTAGGCAAAATAAAAACGCTTGAAAACAGGCAAAACAAAACAACTTTTATAACAGACACAGTAATACACCTTTATCAAGACCCCCCAAAAAAAACATACTTTAAAACCAAGCAAAATAAGACACATTTAAACAAGCAAAACAAAACACACATTTATAACAGATAAAAAACATTTAAAAAAAACATAAAGACATTTCAAAACAGGTAAGAAAAAGACGATTTTAAAACCAGTAAACAAATCACCGTTTTCAACAAGAACAACAAAACACCTATCCAAACTGGCAAAGAAAAAACAATCTTATAAAAACAGGGGAAAAACAAAGAAACTTTAAAAACAAGCAAATCAAAACACCTTTTAAAACAGGCAATACAAAACACATTGTATAACAGACAAAGTAAATCACCCTTTACCACACAACAAGCAAACAAAACACTTTAACAACAAGCAAAACAAAACAGCTTATACAACAGGCAAATAAAAAATGCCAATATTGAAGTTTAAATATATTAATTCTTTATGCATGATAACTATTACTATCAGGTTGGAATATGGTCTGACTATATCACATGATAATCATGTGACTGATAAAGTTTAAAATTACACAAATGCAGTGTGCATGTCAAATGCATGTATCTTTAGTGCAAACAAACTAACCAAATGTTACATATATGTATAATCAATTATAAATATTGTCCTTAACAAATAACTATAAGAGAGACCTTTAAAACAGAGCAAATTTTTATTACCAAATATTTCAGAACAAAACAAACTCACGCACACATAACACACAGTGGACCCACACTACCAGGGCATCTTACTTCTCTAGAAAAACCAATAAAATTTATGACCAAAAAAAATCACAAATCTCTCCGTCGTAAATATTCTAAACCATTCCCTGAACAAAAAGGATAAATCCCTATTCAACTTTAGCCCAGAATCTCTATAAACATAAGGCAAGGTCTTCTCAACACTTAGTCACACATATAACAAAACACCAAAAGATTAACTTTAAATTCAGTCTTAAGTCCTTACCAATTATATAGATCTTCATTACAACATTGTCATTGCTGTATAAAACATGCAACTCTTTATAGCTTAAGTCATCATAAATCAGACATTGACAGACAACAAATTTCACAAGTTTCCCCAATATCAATAAAAATCTAATATATTCATAAAGACTTTAATGATAACATTTTTTTCACTTGATGAGGGCAAGCTATATAGGTCTTTAATGGCAACAACTGTTATTATTTAACACGAGTTGCATCCAAATATGAGGTTATTTGATTATAGGGTAAAAAGTCATACGAGTTATATGCTCAAATTTAGATTTTAATTGAAGTCAATTACGTTAGCAATGAAGATTAGAGAAACATTTGCTTAGAAGTTATCACACTTTGAAAATGAGAACAACAAGTTGAAAGACTGAGGTTTCTTTAATTTCCTAGAAATGTTCAAGATTTAGAGTGTATTCAAAGTCGATGAAGCATTGAATATAGGTCAAATAACCTTCCTGACAGACTGCAATGCACAATCCATGTTATATGTTTCTATTTCCAAACTTGAACATAAAAACTTGACACAAGTTCATGAAGGGTCAAAAGTAACTATTTGTTACACTTCCAAAAACAACAACTTTACCTTAATCAAAATAATTGAAGGGTACTTTTTATATAGGATCTCAACTCACATGTAAAGCTTAATCTTAGTCAAAGAAATTTGAAATATATGGGTCAGTATGACCTCCATTTAGTAAGACCCTTTCTGATTCCACAAGTTATCTGATTGTAGCTGCGAAGCTATAAAAATTTTGAAGCTTCAAAATGTACACTACCACAATTAGCAATTTAAATATCCTTTTCAAAGCTAAACATCCAAATTCATTTACAATTAGTATATACACTTATAATGTTAGTGACATACAGATATCCTCTTTTAGCTAATGAACTAAGATTGTCTACATATTTGTCCCTTAATTTGCAAAAATAACTGGCACACTGATTTTACTTTAGAATTTGGTAATTTAAATATTTTCCACAAAATAATGTCATTTGCTTTTCTTCAAATGGTACACATAAGTGCAAAGAATGTCAATGTGTTAGCCTATGTTAAATCAGTTTGAGAAGGCTATAAAGCTATCTATATAATTGAAACCACAAGACCACAAGTTGACATTAAAAAAAGTCTGCTAGTTTGGTTAGTTTGTCAAATAAAAGAGGACTTGCAGATTGAGTGTGTGAGGACCATTCTACAGACGGCAGAACATAAAGTATAGGTATCTCTATGTGCAAACTTGTTTCCTATACTATTTTTTTAGATCTGAACCTAATGCATTTTGCGTAATAATTTCAAAAGTATACACCAAAAGAGTTAATGGTCAAAATGGCCACACATATCCAACTAATTACTTAAACTAGGTAATTTTAATTTTGATGTACAAACTATGAAATTACCCACAATGCAATAGAATCAGAATTTTACCTGGATATTAGTAGAATTCTGTTGTTGCTATGCTTCAAGGTTAGCTTCAAGGTTAAAGTCTGTGATAAGCTTCTAAGATAAACACATCAATGTCTGTTGATGGTTGATTATTAGATGCTTGCTTTAAATAGAGTTCTGATGATGCTGTATATATGAAGCTGAGAGGTCCTAATGATCAAGCAAAGCATGCCCAGTTGTGTGATTAATGCTAAGAGGTGAATAAAAAGCAAAGATACATAAAAAGCATATTTATTATACATGGTGAATAAAAAGCAAAGATACATAAAAAGCATAATATATATATTTGTGGTTTATTAAAAGAAAATTGCAGGTTAATTTTACTATGTTTAAAATAATTGTAAAACATACAAAGCTATGAGGTGAGAAAGGGCCCTTTTCTGCTTTAAAAATGAATGTTACCAAAGTAGCTGATTACTCACTGGTTAAACTATAAGATCTTTCAAATATCATGAATATTCACAAATATATTGTTAACCATAGCAAAATTCAAATTGTACTACAAAAATGACAAAGTTTGCAATATTAAATACTTCTCTGCATTTGTTTAGCATCATGGATAATAAAATGTATTTCAAATAATACCATATTAACTTAGCCTTAAACAGAAATTTATTTAAAAATGTCAAATTGAGTAAAAAAACAAAATTTGCAAAATGAGGCCCCTTACCACACATTGTCCTCTTAGATATTTTTTTTTAAATTTGAAGTTTTGTGAATCAATTATTACTGTCTAATGCATTTATATAATGATTAGTTTGTAAGAATCAAAGTGATTTTATTTTGCACAAGGGACTAGGCTTCCTGCATTGTCTTGTTCTTAATGAGTAAAATTAGGCGTTTCTGATTTTATCACAAATTCACGAAGGGGATCTTGTATATATGTGCATTTTGATTCCTTCAATTAGAAACAGAAAATCTGGTATTAAAACACAAACCTTATTGTAATCACTACTTTCATGTAGACTGTTTTTATTACACAGTGGAATGACAACTTTCAGCCAGAAGCAAATATCCCCATCTAAATTCTCAACTTTTTTTTTTATTATTTTTTGTGATTTGATTGATATTTACAGGTTCATGATTTTCATCTTACTGCTTTACTTGCAGCTATCCACGAGATTGAGTAATAGTAAAAATGTTGGAGGTCTAATTGTGTGGGTTTTTTTAATCCAACTTGTCCCAAAACTAGTAATAAGCTATATATTCTTTAAGCATCTGTTTTCCTTTAATAACATACATAGATTGAAGGCAATTAAATAGCCTTGTCAACTGAACTTCCGATATAAACATTAATAGACCACAACATCTAAAATAGCCTTCTCAGTCATGTTTGCCTGAAGTTATAGTATTCCAAGGTCTTTTATTCATACATATTTATCAAATCTTATACGCAATAGTTTTTCTATGAATTTACCAGATTTTTACAATTCTGTTTACTTCAGCCTCTCTAAGCAAGCAAGCAAGCTTAGCAAAAGTAGTTAAATCTATAAGTATAGACAGTGCTCATGAATATTTCAAAATAACTACTGTAACAATCAATTATGCTTACTGAGTTAACCCCTCCCCCTTTCCTTCCCTTCCTACCATACCTTTAGTATCAAAACTGCATGAAGATAAATGAAACATTGCATTAGTTGCTGCCTCATAGAAGTATACCCACTCATCCTTTTTATTCCTTATAATTTTAGAAAGTAATGTGTAATGATAACTTTTTGTATCCTTATAATCAAAACAAGAACCTGTTCTAAAATTTAGAGTGTTGGATAAAATTTAGAGATTAAAATATATATCTTTAAACTAGAAACTTATTATCCCATGAAATTAAATATGCAAGAGAACAACATTATCATAATACTAATTAGTGATATACTTTTTTAACTGTATCTTTTGATGTATTCTCTGCACTTCTCCTATACAGTAGGACAGTGAAAGCTGAAGCAATGACAAACACAAAGCAATTAGTGCAAACTTATACATACAGAATGAATGACATATACATATATTCATATAAGCAGTTATTGCATACTGTGGATTCATTTATTTTCATGGGTACCAATTTTTATGGATTAAGTAGAACTTACATGTTCATTGATATTTAATTTTGTGGTTTTGACGAAGTCTGCATATAATCTATAGAAAATTTGTCATTCATCGAACATTTAGTTTCGTTGTTCAAATGTACCCATGAATTTGACGAAATTTGATATCCTACGAAAAATAATGAATCCACAGTAGATATCCCTCCAGAATGTGAAGCGTTCATATGCAATGTTTTAGCAAATTGCTTTTACTATAGAATGTTATGTGAACATGCGTAAGCAGTTATATTGAAAAGTTATTCCTACCAATGGGGAGCATACCTATGTAAGAAGTTATTGCAAAGTTATTTCTACAAATGGGGAGCATACCTATGTAAGAAGTTATTGCAAAGTTATTTCTACAAATGGGGAGCATACATATGTAATCAGTTGTTATAAAGTTATTGCTAAATTATTCCTTTCAGCTTTCTGAATGTGAAGCATACATACGGATTTTAGTGGAGAGTTGTCTCATTGGCAACCATTCATCTTATTGTTTTATATATGTTAGCAGTTAATACATATTTCTTCCTACAGAAAGTGTAGCATCTTATTGTTATATATATGTAGGAAATTAATACAGACCTCTTCCGACAGAAAGTGTAGCGTACATATATCAGTGGTTATTGCAAATTCATTCTTCCAGAATGTGAAGCGTACACACGTAAGCAGTTGTTATAAAGTTATTCATTCAGAACGTAAAGCATACATGTAGGCAATTATTGACAGTATTTCCCTCACAAATAGAAACTGAAGCACTAAGATGGTCATGCTTACAGAAAAAAAAACATTTGCTGAGCACATGCTACCAAGTGTTTATCTCGAGGTTTGGATTTTTTACTTGATACTCAGCTCAATGGACTATTACAATTTACATTTTCACTGGACTATCAGTAATTGTATAATTGAAAATTCAAATAATTCCTTTAATTGTCCGACAAACATTTCACTTGAATGATAATCTGACTGGTAATCATTACAAACTCAGCAACAAGTCTGTCAACACACAATAATCTTTTGGTATGTTTTTAAGAAGGAATGACCCGGGCTGTTATGAGACCTGTGTCATGAGCAGATTATAGATTCAACGTCAACCCCTTTTGCAACTCCATACAAAAGTGCCTTGGAACTCAGAGCAATTTATAAAGGAATGATTATTTTCATTTTACAGTACAATGAAGGAATGACCAGATTTGATATTTTAGTTTAGATCTATAAAAACCCTTTATTTGTTTCTTTCGACTATTTGAAAGACTTAGGACAGAGGCTTAGAGAAATGCTGTATCGACAGAACTTAGTCAAACTCCCTATTGAAACATTCACTAACTGGTAAATCCTGTTAGGTGTTCTAGATATGATTATATATATGTTTAATAGAACTAGTTTAACTACTATAGATGAACAACCATAAAAAACAGGAAACATTTTAAATTAGTTTCTCAGAATCCCATAAATTATATTTTCAATCCAAACATTTCATAAAGAAAAAATTTAAACCTGAGGAAATTCAGAAATATTTTCCCCTAGGATGGTCTTTTATGATTTTATACATGCAATGTATATATATTTCATAAACATTTAATGAAAGCTCAGTGCATTCTTTTTAAATAGATTTTTAGTTGCAAATTTTTCAAGATAACTTCAATCAACATGCATAAAAAAAAAGCACTGCATTAATTCAGGACGATTAACTATAATTTGTATCTTTACCAAATCAAACACAAGTAAAGTAGAACTATAGGTCTTGCATCATGCATAAAAAATACAGACATAAGTTGAATATGTGAGAACATTTGTGTTTGGTTTCAATGAAGTCAGATATATAGTAAAACCTAAGGTTTCAATCAAGTCAGATAGATAGTAAAACCTGTTTGGTTTCAATCAAGTCAGATAGATAGTAAAACCTGTTTGGTTTCAATCAAGTCAGATAGATAGTAAAACCTGTTTGGTTTCAATCAAGTCAGATAGATAGTAAAACATAAGAGTTTAACTGAAAATATCCCTTTCAAGAAAAATACAAGACCTAATTACTGATTCATAAAAAATTAAACCAAAATAAATGTCAGCAATAATCTTAAAATGTTCCTTGGTAGAAAAATTACATTCAAATGACCTGTCAGTATCATCCTATGTCTACTGAAAATGTTCTTTGTGAACACTAAAATGTTGTTTTTTAAAAGTAATCCAGGAGGTCCACTGAAAATTGTCATTTGTAGAACAAAGGTAAAATGACAAGTCGTCAGATAGGTGGTCTACTGAAAATGTTCCTTTGAAGAATAATTTTTAAAAGAAAAATGAAAAATGATCTGTCTACCTAAGTGAATTATTAGAATGAAATTGTTCATTGATGGAATAGATTATTATAAAACCCAAGTCACCTGTAGCCAACTTAGTCCACTGAAATGTTTTTTCTGGTTGAGTAAGAATAGCCAGTTTGGTTGTCAAAAACGATTCAGACCATCGGAAAACTATTATCCAATATAACTAACAACAATCCTGTCCCCTTTCCACTGAATTTGACCCATCTAATTGTTGTTTGTCCGTTTGCTTTTTTCTTTTTATTAAGCAATGAAATTGTCAGTCAATTTAGGACTTATGAGCGTGGCATCTTTCGCCTCCATTTTCAAAATTTATTTTAGGCTAAATAGAAATAAGGCAAATGATGTGTCTACAACCAAATTAAAGTGGTCTTTTAAGGTTTGAGACAGGTCAAGACTTTAAAAAAGTTTATTAACAGTAAATTCAGAAACTTGACTTTTTGTTACAATCAATTATACTGTAGTCATAGAGTTAAGTGCTTTTCCTGTACTGGTTTTTAAAGTGTATATTTTATGGACTTTGAATTCATGTTCCTGACCAAAGTCGAGAAACTCAGACTTCTGGTGTTAAAAGCAGACCTATGTTAATCAATGTTCAGTATTCACATGTTTACCAGACTAGGGAGTACTCTAGATCGTATCATAAATTGAAGTGTCTTAAACTGTCCTTTGGTATAGTCTATTTGTTAACCTGAAGAGGTCTTTAGGCTGGTTTGTCTCTACTGGTTGCAGTCTCTTTATAAAGTATATCCAAATACTTTTTTTTATCATTTATAAAATTGAGAATGGAAATGGGGAATATGTCAAAGAGACAACAACCCGACTAAGAAGCAGAATACAGCCAGAGGCAACCAATGGGTCTTTACTATTATTTTGTAGTTCAAATAGCAAGTAGACACAAATAGCCATATCCTTAAAGTATGTATACAATCTTTATACAATGCAACACCAATTTGATTTTCTTAGCTCAAATGTAAATAAAAATCCATGTATTTTTTTAAAAAGATCATTAATTTTATCATTCTTTTTAGTGTAAAAATATTTGGCTATTTTAGCCAAACAATTGTACTAAGATAGGTGCAACAGCAAATTCTGATTTCTCAATCTATGTCTCACACTGGCTATAGTATATATATAGACTTAGGTATCACACAAGTCTAATACAGAACTGACATGGAATTTCCGATCAATCCAAACTACACACTAAGTATAAGTGTGCAAGAAATGAATTGCAGGCGCAAAGTAAAAGACATATATACGACTAAATATGGTATCTAATCTTTCTGCAATTGACAAAAAAATTACGCAGAAAATGGGTCGGTGTCTAGGAATCAATGAACGGAAAAGCCAGAATTTATTCTGTGACCTAAGAAGACACAGTTTTGGTAAAACGATTAATTTAAATAAAATTTTAATTCCGTTGAAATCAGATTATAATCAGTTCTGTCTATTACTACATTAAGACACAATAAGACACTAACTACTAAGCATGCATGATGTTTATATATATATATATAGCTTATAAAACCCCCTACCTAACAGTAAGTCTGTCTCAGACAACTATGTAATGATCACACATCTATGCCAGGATTACCACTACAGGAGCGCTGAATAAAAATGAAGGTTTAATAGTATTAGTCCATCACTTCACTGTTACAATGTTTTATACAGAGTGTTAATGCGTCCTTACTGTTTATCTTGTTTACGGAATTACGAGATACTGAACCCTGGTGTACAAGTGTGAGGTCAATGTCTTAGAATCGCAGAAATCGGAAGAACTTTCTACAAAATGTATTTAAAATTTTAATCACGAGTCTAAATAAGGAGTTATACCAGAATATTTTTGGTTTCCCCTACGAACCTCTTTAGAATAGGCTTGTCTGTAACATGTCTGAAAACTCAAAACAACCATCAATAGGCACAAAATTGTATGCTTCAAGATTTCGGCCAATACAAAAGACTCAAAATTCATTTTTTTAATTCTTAATATTGTTTTCAGCATGATTCATCACTGTTTAATTTGTCTTTTCCTTGAAAACTGGTTGAGTCTGCAAACAAGACTCTCATATTTAATGTGTTAAAACCCAGAGTCTTGCATAAATTTTCTGTCTACTGAATTTAGAGTCTGAAGGAATGTGTTAAAAGTGCAAGCTATCAATTTGACTGACAAATTTTCATACAGTCAGCAGATTCTTTAAAAACTTGATTTTCTGGTTTTTCCTACTCAGATCTGCCTAAGCAGTGGTTAAATTATTTTCCAAACATGGAAATCCATTGACGAAAATGTGCCAATTTAATAAAAAATGGATTTTCCCGATCAATGCTGGGAAAACCAGGATTCTGAGACCTTGGGTAGTAACGATGTGTCAATACATCCTTCACTAATTAACATACATCACCACACAAATCATCCTTAACATTTTAACATCATCTTCTTTTTACAAAGACAAAATACACACATACAATTTTTTTAAATCCTGGAGCTACAGATTTGGCATTTTGTTGTAATGGCAAAAATATGGAAATCCTGAATGAAGAAGGTCACATGGTCACATAGAGAGGACAGTAATTGACACAAACTAAACATATTATACAACTGGCTAATTCTATCAAAACCAAATAATTAATGGTGTCTATCAGGGAAGGAAGAAATCAGTTTGTCCTTTTATGGAATACTTAATGGCTTCAGATATTGTACAGAAATGGTTACACCTGGTGAATTATTATACTGAATAATACTCAGGACTAAACTATCATGTATCTTGATACTGTTGGCTAGACAAAAAAAACTGGGAATTGCCATTAATTTTCACATGATCATATAAAATTGGATATAATAACAGCACTATTGACTTTTTATAGGAATATTGGATGCTCCTTAATTAAATGACAATCGACAATTAGCAGATAAAAGCAACATCTAGGGACATTTGGGATGTTAATTTCTTCACTATCACAAATATTAATATTGATAATGATAGAGCTGGTTTGAAAGTAATGTGATGACGTTTCATTGTCTGAATGGAAAAATCTAGAGGACAGGTAATCCCATAAAACCTTGAGGATTCCCCTCCCACTGTAATAAAAAGAGGGAATCCCCCTTCCTCCTCTTCAAAGCAACCAAAACAAAAGAGACAATTACAAGGTGCTAGTTATTTTAGATATTCCTGATAATTGCACTAATTCAAGATTTAAATAAAAGTAAAGTTTCTTTAAAACTTGACTGATATAAGATGATAAGAAATGAAACTGTTTGCAGTTATCTCAGTAATTATAAATAAGCATCTTCGAAAAATGGTCGAAAAATTCTGATCTCTTTGATATTTGTAGGTTTTGGTAAGATAAAAAAGAAGTTTCATTCAAATTCAAATGGCAATGAAGTGGTCATCAAATTTGATATTTGCAAGAGTTCATAGTGTCTGTAAAATCTATTCACAGCTTTTTTAGACTCTTGGTGAACTAGAGCTTGATATATTGCAAAGACAACTATTTATATCTGGTGGTCCCTGAAGAAAAACTGCTGATTGTCACTACTATTTCTATTACTTTGAAATAAAAATATTGTTTCAGTCCTTTGCAAATTTTGGACCACTACTTTTCAAAAACTCTGGTTAAAAAGGTCAGATTGGACAGATGGAACATGGTGTATCACACAAGGTTTGATATTGATGTTTGTACCTGAATTCAAGATGATTCCTGCAGTTGCCATTCTATCAATAGTGGCCAGCGATATCCAATTAGATCCCATGTACTATGTCCATGTTTCCTTCAGTTGCCATTCTATCAATAGTAGCCAGTGATATCCAATTAGATCCCATGTACTATGTCTATGTTTCCTTCAGTTGCCATTTTATCAATAGTAGCCAGTGATATCCAATTAGATCCCATGTACTATGTCCATGTTTCCTTCAGTTGCCATTCTATAAATAGTAGCCAGTGATATCCAATTAGATCCCATGTACTATGTCCATGTTTCCTTCAGTTGCCATTCTATCAATAGTAGCCAGTGATATCCAATTAGATCCCATGTACTATGTCAACTGAAAAACAAAATACAAACATTTTATATAATATATATATCTTGTTCAAAGTTATAAAACAATTAACTTATTTATTATTTCAAAACTATAAACTTGTATCAAAAATGCCAAAGTTTCATGCAAGTTAGAAGTATATCAATTGGCCAAACCTTCAAGCAAAAAGACAGGCTTGAAAACAGAGCAACCTTGGGGTTCCGATCAGACCCCACTGATTCAACAATGCATCCTTTAAAACTGACTCTGTAGATATAAAATCTGTTACAAGAACAACACCATGTCATTCAGGCTACAGAATGAATTGAATCCTAAGCTACAATGTTATTACAGATTTGTTCTAAAATTCAAAGTCCTAAGCTTAAATGTAATTTTAGAATTGTTCTACAGAATTGTTGTACAGATCTACATTCGTAATCTGCAATGTAATTATAAGACCTTAGGTAAGTTTTTATCCTTGACATACTGATAGTTAACTAGGTTCATGAACCAATTCACACAAAACAATGTCCAGGAAAAAGGCAGGACTTCTACCAAACTTTATATAGACATTTCATAGCATAAATTATAAAACATCATTACATGTATGTTAAAGACCTTTCGTAACATAAAAAAACAAGCCAATCTTCACAATATCTTTGAGTGAGTTTCCTACATGAGACTTTCTTGAACTCAAAATTGATATATATCTGAACGTGTATATCTTGGGCAATTTACAACAATGTTAGAATTTCTGTTTCTTGAATCTTACAAATAAGAACTTCAAATAATTCAAGTACAAATTGTCGTACCCAGTGGGCAATTCCGTTTCATTGCATCAAGGGACGTTAACAAAATATCAAATGTTGAAACCAAATAGGATCTTACCTAACTTTGATAATGGAAAATCTCAGGTAAAATCCCCAGAAACAAGATGCTTCACCTGACTTACATACTGATGCCAATACCGGAACATTGAATTTTAATAATCCGCTTGCTAGCTAGTGCTCTAGATGAATTTGAGTTACTTTGTAAAAATTGTGTCCTATCTTCTTATGGTTATGGTAATTTAAATTAGTAGGTTATGCACTTCAAAATGATCTGACATATTTTATCCCTAAACTAGTTAGTTGATTTCAATCCCCCTTAGTGACAAATTTAGCCGTTTAAGGATTTTTCTTATTTTTATTTCCTCTGAAACCATCTCATATACATTCTTAATTTTGTATAGAGTACCAATGTGTTGCATACCAGGATTTCTATAGTTTGAAGTCGCTAATTACTTGAAAGAAGAAGGATTCTAGAACACCATGACAATTTTGAAACAGGAAGTTTTTAAATGAAATTATAAGCATGGTTACCACAATAGGAAATGAAGACAAACTGGAAATCTTAAATTTTTTAAAAATGTTGAAAAATAAGGACAGGATGATTTCAGAAGGCTGGTAGGGATGAAAATATATCTATAAATTTTAATTTACCTAAACTTTAACTTTGTATTGCCAAAAACCTCAGCTTAGGTTTAATATTGTGTTGATTTTTTTTTATTTATACTCTATTTTTTCCTTATTCATCATCTTTTTCCAAGTGCATCAAAAATCACCCTTATCAATAAAATAACCTAAAAATTTCTTTTGACAAATTTATTCGGATGAAGTGTGAATCTACCGGTTGTAATACATCCTTCATTAGGGTTACCATCAGTCTCCTGGGATGGTTGTTAAAACTTTGACTTTCAGATTTTTACTTCAATTCTCTCTATCAAAAATGAATAAATATGTCAAAGACAGTATAAACTATGTAGTTTTTAACAACAATAAAATTCATTCAGACATTATATTTCCAATAGAATCAACTCTGGTCTTAAACATTGTGTTTGATTATCAAATTAGTTCACTGTGTCTGTATAAAAGGTCTTTAAACTCTTTAAACATAAATAAAGCAATCAATTTGTTTTCTTTTTAAAGCATTTATGGATTTAATTCTGGTAGCATAGTTTACGGTCAGAACCCTAAAGAAACATGAAATATTTTCCTCTAATTTTTAGTTTTAATAAGGAAGTGGTAGAATATAATGTAGGAGGCTACCGATGTCTTTTCTCCATATATTTCTATATTACCGATTAATTGTCAATATGATTTAATTTTACAAAATTCTTTTCCCTTGGATCATGCCATACATATTAGTTTCTGTGCAGAAAATTTAATAAGATAAATTATTCTTTTTATCTTTTCACAAAAACTGAGTGAATTTACTGTCAACTCAGCATTTAATGCATGCATTAATTATTGAGAATCTTCACCAAATTACTATAATGTGAGATGAATTAATGTGATTTCTGTACTTTTGTACAGTATTACAATATTACAAGCAAAAATCAAATGTAAGTTTCTACTTCAATGTTTGTTCCATCAACCTTTTCACATCAATAAAAAAAATTGCATTAACTTTTTAATATACAAAATAAACAGGAATGAATGTGACACCATGCCCAACTCACACAACCACATTTCCATAATGTGGAGTGACACCAAGTCAAAGGGTTACACATGTTTGCAGGCACACAACCTTTGCAGGCACACAACCCTTCCCTTATCCTGGCATTCTAATGAAACTAATTGTGCCCCATTTATCCTTATTTGTTTCCTAATTATTATTAATCAAAATTGTTGCTTAATTTCAAAAAGACCAACCAAATTTGAACAATTAAGATCTGTTTTCCTTTCCAAAAATGTTTCCTTTAATTACTAAGAAGTACAATTCCTAGTAAAACAAGTCAACTTAACAATTTTCACACTGCAAAAGTACAAACACTTGTCATACTATAATAAGACAAATATGACCTTCTTGTCATTCTACCATGGGGTTCTAATATGTAATATATGTACACCTTAACTTGTTATGGAACTTGATGTTTTTAACATCTCCTGCATGGCACAAAATCACTTGTATACACCTGAGGCTTGTACTCTGTGATCTATATCATGTCTGATTACGATAAGACAGCTGTGTCCTCGTCTACGCAAGTACAAAATTGTTCCCAAAAAAAGAAACCTGAGTCAACCAAATCAGTCTATTCTGGGCCAAAATTGATAAAATCTGACTTTGTATTCATATAAGTCTATTTACACAGCTATGATTTTCTTTGATAAAAGAAACCTCATGAATGGATTTTTTGCAGGTGTATTTATCTGAAGTTTTTCTTAACCTCTGAAAATGAGAAGCTTTCAAAGTTTATAGTTGTATTATACTACATTTTTTGTACATGTTCTTGTAAGAAAAACTTAAATGATCATATTTACCCATTTGGTTTAATTACTTTTAGGTAATTTACCTTGTTCCTGAGGTTTTGGCCCAACAGACCACATTAACACCACCCCCCCCCCCCCCCCCTTCTTTATTTTTGATTGAGGATTGTTAAGCAATTGGCCTTTTCAGTGAAACACTTTCTGTTTCCTACTATATGGTAAAGTTTTACAATCAGTATAACAAATCCTAGGTACAAATTTACATGGATATTCAAATTTGTGATATTGCCAGTCAGCATACCCTCTAGTTTACTTATAACAATTTAATACTAGAAAATAGGTTCCCCTCATATAATCATTCATCCACACTTAGTATATATTTGTGACCAATTCAAATATGCCATATTTTCTATATATATATTTGATCAATGCTCTTGGCATGTATATCATTCATGTGTTCAAAGTTTTGAAGTTAGATACAGAGAAATAATGTACATCTAGTTAAAAAAAAAAGGCATATGATATGGTTTAAAGCAGTACCAATGTTTTTGTAAAGATCTAGTTTAAAAGTTCCTGCAGGACAGTCTGTGTGCCATTTATCTTTGATGATGTAGACTTTTATAAGCTAACTATCTCATTAATGATTTAACTGATAATTATTTTACTCTTTACAATAACAGATTTATACATTTTAAACAACTTTTTTACTAACTGGAAAATTTATGTATATGTTAATTTTACAAATTCTGTTACAAATTCTGTTACATGGCCAATATGGTTCAATATCCTCTATCAATGAATAAAAATGTTAGTTGTACTTTAAGGTCATATGACTCTACTATAGACTTTCGATAAGTCTAGGTCAGAGGGACCTTAGTAAACATTGATGGATTAGGATAAGTAAGAGATGTGTACTGAAACAGATCAACATGGAAAATATTTAGAGCAAAAATAAAAATATGTTTTCGGAAAACATTAAAAAAGAAAATATCTTAAAACAGAGCAAAACCAAAATATTTTTTGAAAGTGAGTAAATAAAGAAATGTTTTTGAAACAGATCAAAATAGTATATGTTTTTAACCAGAGCAAAATAGTATATGTTTTTAACCAGAGCAAAATAAAATGCTTTGAAACTAAGTAAATAAGGAATTATGTTTTGAAACTGATCAAAATAGAAAAGGATTTGAAACAAATCAAAATATATTTTTTGAAACAGAGCAAAATAGAAAATATGTTTCGAAACAGAACAAAATATATGTTTTTCAACACATCAAAATAGAAAAGGATTTGAAACAGATCAAAATAAAATGTTTTGAAGTTAAGTAAATAAAGAAATATGTTTTGAAACAGATGCAAGTAGAAAAGGATTTGAAACAGATCAAAATCTATATTTTGAAACAGAGTAAAATAGAAAATATGTTTCAAAACAGATCAAAATATATGTTTTTCAACACATCAAAATAGAAATTGGTTTTTTTTTAAACAGAGCAAAATAAAATGTTTAGAAGCTGAGTAAATAAAGAAATGTTTTGAAACAGAGCAAATTAGATAATATGTTTTGAAACACATCAAAATAGAAAATGTTTTGAAATAGAGCAAAAAAGAAACACATGAAACAGAGCACATGTTTTGAAACAGCTTTTTTAACAAATTTTGAAACACATCAAAATGGAAAATGTATTGAAACGTAAAAAAAAATGTTTTGAAACACACCAAAACAGAGGTTATGCTTTGAAACACAACAAAATACAAAATATAAGACAAGGTTTGTCTCTTTGGTGTTTATAATCAGCTAATTCACATGTTTCATATTCAATAAATGTTAATGAATATTTTGGAACTTTACTTGTATTACAATTTCCTATTAAATCCCAAGTTTAAATGAAGGTTCCAAAAATTTTCACCCATTGTTGTTTTATTTCAGTCTAAATCCTACTAGATTCACTTTAACATGGCTGACTTTAAGTTTTTTGCTGATTTCTATCAGTTGTTTATTATCTACTTACTTTAAATTAAATACCATAAAATTTGATTTGTCATCAACTTTTATATTTCCTGAATTCAACAAACACTTTGTCCTTGTCATTAAGTGCAGAATTTAAAATGGAAACCTCACAAGGACGGGGCTGGAGTGTGAATAGTTCAACCCGGATCTGTACAGCTTCATGAATAGTAACAGGGATGGCCCAGGATGTAACTTTAGAAATATCAAAGATCTTGTACATGTAGTATTTTACTGGCCCCTTAATGTGGCAGCCTTTTATCTCTCTTTAAAATTTTGTGGCCCATTTCATTGGAAGATTATCCTTTCAAATGTATTCTTTAATTGATGCCAATAACTTTTTTTAGAACTTTCTCATGATACATGATTAGGCTCCTGTATAGAAGAGTAAAACATCCTGGAACTTGTGTCATATGTACATAGGAACTTGAATAAAAGAGGATGATTTGTTAAATCAATTTTTTTATGACGTAGTTGACTTGCTTGCTTAAATATGCTACATTGCTATACTTGTAACTGACTGTACTTTCAAATAAACATGTGATTTTTCGACAAATTATACTTTAAAACATGTATGTGATTTAACAACAAGTATTTCCTGTGGTAAAGGAAAGATAGCAAGTCAGATACAAAATAATTCACATTTTCATATTTGTGGTTGGGAACAGTAGCCCTCACTTGGTATTGTGGTTTAGAGATTAATATGTATTGTATTGTGGTTTAGAGATTAATATGTATTTAATTGAGTAGGCGTAGTACAGGTGGTTCCTAACATGAATGAAAGTCTTTTGATGTTGATGGCATTAAACAAACATATTATTAAAATTTTATGCATTATTATAAGAACACCACTCAAAGATCTTATACTTGTCAATACAACAAGGGATGATTGTTGTTTTTACTTTTAAAATAATTCATGCACATTTAAAATATTTCTATGTTGAAATACAAATCATAAAAAGCTTTATTAATATGACAAGGCACTGAATACTTAATAATTATTTTTTCCTTCTTAAATCAACTACCAAACAAATGTAAAGGTCACAATATGTAATGGCAAGGTCAAATTTTCCTATCATTATGACTCAAAAATATTTTTTGTGTAAATTTATCATTCAAATATTAATAAACTTTCAGTTCAAATACTTCACATCATTTTTATATCTCCAGGCCAAATGGGGAAAAATTGTTGTTCAAACAACATTTCCACAAAAACAAACCTTATTATTGTATAACTAGTTGAAATATATTTCTTGTAATTGGATATGATATCTATAATGTCACCTTAAGTTAAGGGCTAATCATGAAATTGGAACTACATACATTATTTTGTAAGACATTTCATTCTTTATCAATGCCAACACAGAGATTAATGAGGGAAAGATGTGTACGAATGTAATTCAAACCAAATTGTGTGAAATTCATTTCCTTACCTGCCTCCACTTGTCTTTTATCTGTACAGAATGCATTAGCAAGGTTAACAAGCTTCTTTTCTGAAAATAAAAAATAAACTTTTTTATTTTTTGCTGACCTCAATGAATTATTTTTAAAGCTAAAGAAACAGATTTCGGTTAGCTGATACAATTTTTTTTTAATCGAAGTTTTTCTAAATCAAATCTGTTTCTTGACACACAACTTTTATTGCAAAATATTAAAAAGGTCAACTCAAAAAAGATTTTCTCTGGTATTATGCATATTAAACTACTTAACATGAGGACTGTCAACCTGAACAATTTCTTATGGAGTATATATGTGAAAGAAAACCTGACAAATTTTCAGATATGATTTGTACACAAAATTGCTGATTTCTTTCCCCAATGGGTCGTGCAGAACTATATTTCATATCCTTTTTTTTCCCCTCTGCTCTACAAATTGCAGACAATTGATTTAATATCAGACTGCAAATTTGTTCTAAATCATTGGTGGTACAAATTTAAAAATTTATTTTCTCTTTTAAAAAAATCCTGAATAACTAGATTTATGTCAAATTCCTAGAACTAATTTATATTAAAGACATCCAGTTCATTATTTAAAGCATTACAAATTAAGCTGCTGTAATTTATCAAATTGACACAAGTACTGTAAATTATCATCCCAAGTACAAAATTAACTTCCACTTTACAAAAAAGAGCTTATTTCCTAAATAATAGCATGATAGTTAGTGAAAATATAGATCAGAATTTAATCACATTAAATGCTAAAATTAGCAGGGTTTTTACCATAATATCAGGATTTTTCAGATTTTTCTTCTTTTTGTCTTTTTCTACATTTTGAAGTAAATTTCATATGCATTAAATTTGAATGTATCAACTGGTGTATTTCAATAGATTTTTTTTCAAATCTGAAATCAGGTTTCAAGAGGAAATGGTCAAATTTCCAAATCTTTCAATCTAACGATAAAACTCCCCCTTTTCACCTATTTCTGTTTTTTCCTGAACTTTTTTGACATGATCACACTCCCTTCAACTTATGAGTTTTAATTCTCTCTTTGGAATTGTCTGCCTAGTTTAATATATGAATGTAAGAGTACAACAAATTTAATTTTACTGCATAAAAAAATTACTGTTGACATCATTGCTGTCTCAAGTTTCAATCAAATATAAAATTTATGCTTGTAACTGTGAATTTAAAAAAAAAAGAAACAAAGGATTTCTTTAAGATGTTCATTCAAAGAAGATAATATAAATCTGTACACCTGGTCTTATTGAAAAATTCATTTCTTATTTCTTTTTCTCCCACACATTATTTGATTTAAAATATTCTACCTCACAATATAAAACTAATGGTTATTGTAACAGCTGCAGAAATTATATACATGCCATAAGGTTTCCAAAAATACACCAAACCTAGACACACACTTATTATGCCAGACTTGTGCAAACTTTATCAATATATGTCATAGGTAAAACTTCTCTCTTATCTTTTAGAGGGAAACACCAGCCTTGTATTGAAGGTCACACTGTCTGGGTCACACTACTCTAAGTTAATGGTGCATAGCTTTCAAATACCTTTAAAAACGGGGTACCATAAAGTTAACTTAAAAAACATCCAATTGAAAATTTAAATAATATATAACCAAAAAGCCAGGTGTGCACTCTAGTAGGATACAGTGATCAATACATTATTTAAAATTCTATTCAGCCACAGCCATGCTCAAAAATTTGTAACTAACACATGTCACAAAACACACATAATGTGTATTAGTCATGGTTTTGATGTAGACTTTTGTAGTACATACAGAATTATAACATGTACCATTAAAATGTCCTTGACAAGTCAACTATTCTACAATCTTTAAGTCATTAGATTTGATCTTATTTCTTGTCATTAAGTATTTAGAATTATACTATGTAACATGTACAAGTCCTTGACAGTCAGTTATTCAATATAAGCTGTAAATCATTAGATTTAATCTCCTTTATTGTGAAGGAAGAAGTGTCCTTAGATGACCAGTTATGTTAAGATGACCTGGAAATACCAGACTAAACACAGCTGGTCATAATGGTTAAGATGTCCTTGACTGACCACATTAATCATATCCAATGTCCATCTGTTTGTCACTTTGACCTTAGAAACCATTAAACACATGTCAGTGACCTTAGTGTCCTCACACAGGTAAATGACCTTAGATTCTCTTAACACAGATATAATACAAACCAACACACATGTCTTAATGGCCAAATTCTTAATCACTTTGACAAAAATAATGATATTTCAATAAAACTCTCTTTGGCAAATGTTTTGTAGTAAATAACAGCATATTTTTCATGTTTAATCTTTTTAACCACAGAAGATTATCTGTTGAACACATTACTGTATACCTGTGGTACCTTTGCATATTTGTGGTTTTCCTCTGAAGTACATTTGCCAGGCTGAAGTACATTTGATGGAGGTTTATCATTTGATTAAACCATTGATTTTATACATAATTTTATGCAAGTATCTTTTTAATAACACCTGTCTTTAAGACTCCAGGTGTTTTTAAGTTTTACAAGTTTGGGCCTAAGATACAGCAAGCAACAATCTGGTATTGACACCCAGTCCTTTGCAAAATTCATAATTACTAGTTTAAAACTTGATTTCCCTTCACAACACATTTTTAAAATGTTCCTCAACGAAAGCTTCATTTCATGTACTACTATTGCAACTGTTGCTGATATTTGGGACTTCCTTTGCCACATAGAAAAAAAGGGGGACCCAAGTTGATTTTTTTTTACATTATTTTTGTTAATTGTTTGATACAATATAATTGAATTCAAACCTAAAGACATGTCATGTTTTGCCACACAACAGTGAGCATTATCTAGACATAAAATGTTGTCCCCTGAAATACTGTACAATATCTCATATTTATTTCTTGTTACTTTGAATGCCCTGTAGAAGCATTAATTTCTGTCCAGAAATTGTTTGTCATTTTTCCAACATAAACATTCATTCTCTCTAGTGACTTTTTTATGACATTACTTAAGAGTCATCCTAACTTTTACACTAAGACTGAAGTTAAAAGGTGAACAAATCAACTGAACATGCATGATGCTTAGGTATGGGTAGGATTCTACAGGGTAAACCAGGCCTCACTTTATGGAGATACATACAAGGTATGATGCTTAGGTATGGATAGGATTCTACAGGGTAAACCAGGCCTCACTTAGGTATGGGTAGGATTCTACAGGGTAAACCAGGCCTCACTTTATGGAGATACATACAAGGTATGATGCTTAGGTATGGATAGGATTCTACAGGGTAAACCAGGCCTCACTTAGGTATGGGCAGGATTCTACAGGGTAAACCAGGCCTCACTTTATGGAGATACATACAAGGTATGATGTTTAGGTATGGGCAGGATTCTACAGGGTAAACCAGGCCTCACTTAGGTATGGGCAGGATTCTACAGGGTAAACCAGGCCTCACTTAGGTATGGGTAGGATTCTACAGGGTAAACCAGGCCTCACTTTATGGAGATACATACAAGGTATGATGTTTAGGTATGGGCAGGATTCTACAGGGTAAACCAGGCCTCACTTTATGGAGATACATACAAGGTATGATGCTTAGGTATGGGTAGGATTCTACAGGGTAAACCAGGCCTCACTTAGGTATGGGTAGGACTCTACAGGGTAAACCAGGCCTCACTTAGGTATGGGCAGGATTCTACAGGGTAAACCAGGCCTACTTAGGTATGGGTAGGATTCTACAGGGTAAACCAGGCCTCACTTAGGTATGGGTAGGATTCTACAGGGTAAACCAGGCATCACTTAGGTATGGGTAGGATTCTACAGGGTAAACCAGGCCTCACTTAGGTATGGGTAGGATTCTACAGGGTAAACCAGGCATCACTTAGGTATGGGTAGGATTCTACAGGGTAAACCAGGCATCACTTAGGTATGGGTAGGATTCTACAGGGTAAACCAGGCCTCACTTAGGTATGGGTAGGATTCTACAGGGTAAACCAGGCCTCACTTAGGTATGGGTAGGATTCTACAGGGTAAACCAGGCCTCACTTAGGTATGGGTAGGATTCTACAGGGTAAACCAGGCCTCACTTAGGTATGGGTAGGATTCTACAGGGTAAACCAGGCCTCACTTTATGGAGATACATACAAGGTATGATGCTTAGGTATGGGTAGGATTCTACAGGGTAAACCAGGCCTCACTTAGGTATGGGTAGGATTCTACAGGGTAAACCAGGCCTCACTTAGGTATGGGTAGGATTCTACAGAGTAAACCAGGCCTCACTTAGGTATGGGTAGGATTCTACAGGTTAAACCAGGCCTCACTTTATGGAGATACATACAAGGTATGGGTAGGATTCTACAGGGTAAACCAGGCCTCACTTAGGTATGGGTAGGATTCTACAGGGTAAACCAGGCCTCACTTAGGTATGGGTAGGATTCTACAGGGTAAACCAGGCCTCACTTAGGTATGGGTAGGATTCTACAGGGTAAACCAGGCCTACTTAGGTATGGGTAGGATTCTACAGGGTAAACCAGGCCTCACTTAGGTATGGGTAGGATTCTACAGGGTAAACCAGGCCTCACTTAGGTATGGGTAGGATTCTACAGGGTAAACCAGGCCTCACTTAGGTATGGGCAGGATTCTACAGGGTAAACCAGGCCTCACTTTATGGAGATACATACAAGGTATGATGCTTAGGTATGGATAGGATTCTACAGGGTAAACCAGGCCTCACTTAGGTATGGGTAGGATTCTACAGGGTAAACCAGGCCTCACTTAGGTATGGGTAGGATTCTACAGGGTAAACCAGGCCTACTTAGGTATGGGTAGGATTCTACAGGGTAAACCAGGCCTCACTTAGGTATGGGTAGGATTCTACAGGGTAAACCAGGCCTCACTTAGGTATGGGTAGGATTCTACAGGGTAAACCAGGCCTCACTTAGGTATGGGTAGGATTCTACAGGGTAAACCAGGCCTCACTTAGGTATGGGCAGGATTCTACAGGTTAAACCAGGCCTCACTTTATGGAGATACATACAAGGTATGATGCTTAGGTGTGGGTAGGATTCTACAGGGTAAACCAGGCCTCACTTAGGTATGGGCAGGATTCTACAGGGTAAACCAGGCCTCACTTTATGGAGATACATACAAGGTATGATGCTTAGGTATGGGTAGGATTCTACAGGGTAAACCAGGCCTCACTTAGGTATGGGTAGGATTCTACAGGGTAAACCAGGCCTCACTTAGGTATGGGTAGGATTCTACAGGGTAAACCAGGCCTCACTTAGGTATGGGTAGGATTCTACAGGGTAAACCAGGCCTCACTTAGGTATGGGTAGGATTCTACAGGGTAAACCAGGCCTCACTTAGGTATGGGTAGGATTCTACAGGGTAAACCAGGCCTCACTTTATGGAGATACATACAAGGTATGATGCTTAGGTATGGGTAAGATTCTACAGGGTAAACCAGGCCTCACTTAGGTATGGGCAGGATTCTACAGGTTAAACCAGGCCTCACTTTATGGAGATACATACAAGGTATGATGCTTAGGTATGGGTAAGATTCTACAGGGTAAACCAGGCCTCACTTAGGTATGGGCAGGATTCTACAGGTTAAACCAGGCCTCACTTTATGGAGATACATACAAGGTATGATGCTTAGGTGTGGGTAGGACTCTACAGGGTAAACCAGGCCTCACTTAGGTATGGGTAGGATTCTACAGGGTAAACCAGGCCTCACTTAGGTATGGGTAGGATTCTACAGGGTAAACCAGGCCTCACTTAGGTATGGGTAGGATTCTACAGGGTAAACCAGGCCTCACTTAGGTATGGGTAGGATTCTACAGGGTAAACCAGGCCTCACTTTATGGAGATACATACAAGGTATGATGCTTAGGTGTGGGTAGGATTCTACAGGGTAAACCAGGCCTCACTTAGGTATGGGTAGGATTCTACAGGGTAAACCAGGCCTCACTTAGGTATGGGTAGGATTCTACAGGGTAAACCAGGCCTCACTTTATGGAGATACATACAAGGTATGATGCTTAGGTGTGGGTAGGATTCTACAGGGTAAACCAGGCCTCACTTAGGTATGGGTAGGATTCTACAGGGTAAACCAGGCCTCACTTAGGTATGGGCAGGATTCTACAGGTTAAACCAGGCCTCACTTTATGGAGATACATACAAGGTATGATGCTTAGGTGTGGGTAGGATTCTACAGGGTAAACCAGGCCTCACTTAGGTATGGGCAGGATTCTACAGGGTAAACCAGGCCTCACTTTATGGAGATACATACAAGGTATGATGCTTAGGTATGGGTAGGATTCTACAGGGTAAACCAGGCCTCACTTAGGTATGGGTAGGATTCTACAGGGTAAACCAGGCCTCACTTTATGGAGATACATACAAGGTATGATGCTTAGGTGTGGGTAGGATTCTACAGGGTAAACCAGGCCTCACTTAGGTATGGGTAGGATTCTACAGGGTAAACCAGGCCTCACTTAGGTATGGGCAGGATTCTACAGGTTAAACCAGGCCTCACTTTATGGAGATACATACAAGGTATGATGCTTAGGTGTGGGTAGGATTCTACAGGGTAAACCAGGCCTCACTTAGGTATGGGCAGGATTCTACAGGGTAAACCAGGCCTCACTTTATGGAGATACATACAAGGTATGATGTTTAGGTATGGGTAGGATTCTACAGGGTAAACCAGGCCTCACTTTATGGAGATACATACAAGGTATGATGCTTAGGTATGGGTAGGATTCTACAGGGTAAACCAGGCCTACTTAGGTATGGGTAGGATTCTACAGGGTAAACCAGGCCTCACTTAGGTATGGGTAGGATTCTACAGGGTAAACCAGGCCTCACTTAGGTATGGGTAGGATTCTACAGGGTAAACCAGGCCTCACTTTATGGAGATACATACAAGGTATGATGTTTAGGTATGGGCAGGATTCTACAGGGTAAACCAGGCCTCACTTTATGGAGATACATACAAGGTATGATGCTTAGGTATGGGTAGGATTCTACAGGGTAAACCAGGCCTCACTTAGGTATGGGTAGGACTCTACAGGGTAAACCAGGCCTCACTTAGGTATGGGCAGGATTCTACAGGGTAAACCAGGCCTCACTTAGGTATGGGTAGGATTCTACAGGGTAAACCAGGCCTCACTTAGGTATGGGTAGGATTCTACAGGGTAAACCAGGCCTCACTTTATGGAGATACATACAAGGTATGATGCTTAGGTATGGGTAGGATTCTACAGGGTAAACCAGGCCTCACTTAGGTATGGGTAGGATTCTACAGGGTAAACCAGGCCTCACTTAGGTATGGGTAGGATTCTACAGGGTAAACCAGGCCTCACTTAGGTATGGGTAGGATTCTACAGGGTAAACCAGGCCTCACTTAGGTATGGGTAGGATTCTACAGGGTAAACCAGGCCTACTTAGGTATGGGTAGGATTCTACAGGGTAAACCAGGCCTCACTTAGGTATGGGTAGGATTCTACAGGGTAAACCAGGCCTCACTTAGGTATGGGCAGGATTCTACAGGTTAAACCAGGCCTCACTTTATGGAGATACATACAAGGTATGATGCTTAGGTATGGGTAAGATTCTACAGGGTAAACCAGGCCTCACTTAGGTATGGGCAGGATTCTACAGGTTAAACCAGGCCTCACTTTATGGAGATACATACAAGGTATGATGCTTAGGTGTGGGTAGGATTCTACAGGGTAAACCAGGCCTCACTTAGGTATGGGTAGGATTCTACAGGGTAAACCAGGCCTCACTTAGGTATGGGTAGGATTCTACAGGGTAAACCAGGCCTCACTTAGGTATGGGTAGGATTCTACAGGGTAAACCAGGCCTCACTTAGGTATGGGTAGGATTCTACAGGGTAAACCAGGCCTCACTTAGGTATGGGCAGGATTCTACAGGTTAAACCAGGCCTCACTTTATGGAGATACATACAAGGTATGATGCTTAGGTGTGGGTAGGATTCTACAGGGTAAACCAGGCCTCACTTAGGTATGGGCAGGATTCTACAGGGTAAACCAGGCCTCACTTTATGGAGATACATACAAGGTATGATGCTTAGGTATGGGTAGGATTCTACAGGGTAAACCAGGCCTCACTTAGGTATGGGTAGGATTCTACAGGGTAAACCAGGCCTCACTTAGGTATGGGTAGGATTCTACAGGGTAAACCAGGCCTCACTTAGGTATGGGTAGGATTCTACAGGGTAAACCAGGCCTCACTTTATGGAGATACATACAAGGTATGATGCTTAGGTGTGGGTAGGATTCTACAGGGTAAACCAGGCCTCACTTAGGTATGGGCAGGATTCTACAGGGTAAACCAGGCCTCACTTTATGGAGATACATACAAGGTATGATGCTTAGGTATGGGTAGGATTCTACAGGGTAAACCAGGCCTCACTTATGTATGGGTAGGATTCTACAGGGTAAACCAGGCCTCACTTAGGTATGGGTAGGATTCTACAGGGTAAACCAGGCCTCACTTAGGTATGGGTAGGATTCTACAGGGTAAACCAGGCCTCACTTAGGTATGGGTAGGATTCTACAGGGTAAACCAGGCCTCACTTTATGGAGATACATACAAGGTATGATGCTTAGGTGTGGGTAGGATTCTACAGGGTAAACCAGGCCTCACTTAGGTATGGGCAGGATTCTACAGGGTAAACCAGGCCTCACTTTATGGAGATACATACAAGGTATGATGCTTAGGTATGGGTAGGATTCTACAGGGTAAACCAGGCCTCACTTATGTATGGGTAGGATTCTACAGGGTAAACCAGGCCTCACTTAGGTATGGGTAGGATTCTACAGGGTAAACCAGGCCTCACTTAGGTATGGGTAGGATTCTACAGGGTAAACCAGGCCTCACTTAGGTATGGGTAGGATTCTACAGGGTAAACCAGGCCTCACTTTATGGAGATACATACAAGGTATGATGCTTAGGTGTGGGTAGGATTCTACAGGGTAAACCAGGCCTCACTTAGGTATGGGCAGGATTCTACAGGGTAAACCAGGCCTCACTTTATGGAGATACATACAAGGTATGATGCTTAGGTATGGGTAGGATTCTACAGGGTAAACCAGGCCTCACTTATGTATGGGTAGGATTCTACAGGGTAAACCAGGCCTCACTTAGGTATGGGTAGGATTCTACAGGGTAAACCAGGCCTCACTTAGGTATGGGTAGGATTCTACAGGGTAAACCAGGCCTCACTTAGGTATGGGTAGGATTCTACAGGGTAAACCAGGCCTCACTTAGGTATGGGTAGGATTCTACAGGGTAAACCAGGCCTCACTTTATGGAGATACATACAAGGTATGATGCTTAGGTGTGGGTAGGATTCTACAGGGTAAACCAGGCCTCACTTAGGTATGGGCAGGATTCTACAGGGTAAACCAGGCCTCACTTTATGGAGATACATACAAGGTATGATGCTTAGGTATGGGTAGGATTCTACAGGGTAAACCAGGCCTCACTTAGGTATGGGTAGGACTCTACAGGGTAAACCAGGCCTCACTTTATGGAGATACATACAAGGTATGATGCTTAGGTATGGGTATGATTCTACAGGGTAAACCAGGCCTCACTTAGGTATGGGTAGGACTCTACAGGGTAAACCAGGCCTCACTTAGGTATGGGTAGGACTCTACAGGTTAAACCAGGCCTCACTTTATGGAGATACATACAAGGTATGATGCTTAGGTGTGGGTAGGATTCTACAGGGTAAACCAGGCCTCACTTAGGTATGGGCAGGATTCTACAGGGTAAACCAGGCCTCACTTTATGGAGATACATACAAGGTATGATGCTTAGGTATGGGTAGGATTCTACAGGGTAAACCAGGCCTCACTTAGGTATGGGCAGGATTCTACAGGGTAAACCAGGCCTCACTTAGGCATGGGTATGATTCTACAGGGTAAACCAGGCCTCACTTTATGGAGATACATACAAGGTTACAGTCCCCCTCTAAGCAGTGCCTTGTTTGTGAGCCCCCCTTTTCAAAATGCTATATCCTGCATCTGAAGGAGGGGTCCTAGTGTTGTATTGATTCACCATTTCATAATCAGAAGTATGGAGGGATATTCCATTGTATGCCAACATAAAAATGAGGCTTAGTAGGCAGCACACAAAACGATGATCATGACATGAATTTAGGAGTATGAAAAAAAATTTAAATGAAAAAATCTACAAAAGAGTTTTTTAATTGGATATCCACTGATCATGCAGAATTCTGATGAACATGTACAGTACAAGTTCATTTATTAAATTTTTACCCAGAACACATGCATTTCCGAAACAATGAATTGAAAATGTGTATGGCTAGACCTGTGTCTATGTAGTGTGCACTTGAGATAAATGTGTTTAGTCTATCACTGTGGTTTGCGATCCAAAGTTATAACGCAGTAGGTTAACTCCATCAAATTATATGTGTTATCTCTGTTAGACTTTATGTAATTATGTGGTGAGGTACTAAACAAAGAGGAGAAAACATAAACCTGTGAAAATCATTTATTTTCATTGCTGATTTTTGTTTTCTTTTGTTTGCATTTTTCATTTAGAAGAAGAAAACCACAATTCAAGTAGGCTGGTGAACCTATTCTCTATACAGATGTCAGTTTTCTGTAGTGTATTTAGCAACTTTATAAAAAGAAGACAAGAAATTCATATGATTGCCCTGGCTAAAAAAAATATTCACCCCAAGGTCCAGATGACCTTCACTTTGAAAAGCATACCCAAAATTGTCAATCATTGCATATAGTCAGTGTCTTTAATATATTTTTATGTGTTTGCTTAAATTATGACATGAATTGATAAAAATATTATCTTACACAATTGCTTGAACTTTTACACTCTGAATATGCAATACTACAGTCATAACTGATTTTATAACAGATTTTTTTACATAAAAATAATCATCAACATAATAGCTCTTCAGGCTAAGACATGTCATAAACTGTTACAGATTATTATATTCCCCTAACTAATCAAAGCATTCTCATAAGCCATTGATGTCTATCCACTACTGAATAATAATATACAAGAGATAAGTTATCAATACAAGACCTAGATCAACTCCTCTCTCTCTCATGTGATCAATGTAACTCTACATCAACAATTCCCTCTTTTAAAAACTACTGTGAAATTATGATCAGGATAGCCACAAGATTCATCTTTTTTTCAAATCTATTCAACATACTTTTGACATCAAGGTAGACAAAGCATCTGACTCTCCTTCCAAGCATGGCAACATCCTTTTGGCACCAGAGTAGACAAATTATCTCTATTTCAAATCTTTGCAACAACCTTTTGACATCAGGGTAGCCAAATATCAATTGCTCCTTCCAAACTTTGCAACATCTTTTTGATATAAGAGAAGCCACAAGATCTATCATTGTGGCATCCTTTTGAACACTGGTATACTACTGTTGCCTTTACTTTTTTCAACTGACAGAGTAGACTCAAGATTCATCTCTCCCTACAATATTTTCAACATCCTTTCGACATTAGGGTAGACAAACTATCTGACTCTCCTTCTTATCTTTGCAACATCAGAATAGCTTTATGATAACCTTTTTCTCCTTCCAATCTTTGTAAGAGCCTTTTTAATGTCAGCATGTGTCCAAAATATCCATCCCTCTTTTCAACCTTCGGCTTTGCAACATTCTTTTAACATCAGGGAAGCCACAAGGTCCATCTCTCTAACCAAATCTTGTCAACATCCTTTTAACATCAGGGTGGCTACAAGGTCCATCTCTCTAACCAAATCTTGTCAAAATCCTTTTAACATCAGGGTGGCTACAAGGTCCATCTCTCTAACCAAATCTTGTCAACATCCTTTTAACATCAGGGTGGCTACAAGGTCCATCCCTCTAACCAAATCTTATCAACATCCTTTTAACATCAGGGTGGCCACAAGGTCCATCTCTCTAACCAAATCTTGTCAACATCCTTTTAACATCAGGGTGGCCACAAGGTCCATCTCTCTAACCAAATCTTGTCAACATCCTTTTAACATCAGGGAAGCCACAATGTCCATCTCTCTAACCAAATCTTGTCAACATCCTTTTAACATCAGGGTGACCACAATGTCCATCTCTCTAACCAAATCTTATCAACATCCTTTTAACATCAGGGTGGCTACAAGGTCCATCTCTCTAACCAAATCTTGCCAAAATTCTTTTAACATCAGGGTGGCCACAAGATCCTTTTATCCTTTATTATAAATCTTTGCAGCATCCTTTCGACATCAGGGTACACAAAATCCTTTTCTCCTTCAAATCTTAGCAAAATCTGGTTGGCATCAGGGTAGCAACAAGATTCATTTATCCTTCCAACTTTTTCAATATCTTTTAACATTAGGGTAGCCACAAAACCCATTTCTCCTTCCAATCTTTGCAATATTCTGTTGACATCAGGGTAGTCACAAGATCAATCTCTCCTCACAATCTTTGCAACATTATGTTTTACATCAGGATAGACCAAAAGATTCATCCGTAACAGCCTTTTGGCGTCAGGGTAACCACAAGACCTGTATCTGCTCTAGTCTTTACAACATCCTTTTCAACATAATGGTATACACAAGATCTCTGCATCCCATCAATGTAACATCTTTTTGACATTGGCAAAAGATCTTTACATCTTTTTGACATTGGCAAAGACAAAAGATCTATCTCTTCATCCCATAATTATAGCATCCTTTATAAATGACTGCATCAGCATCTAACAGCAAGGAAAACACAAGACTCACCTATCTATCCAACCTTTCAAGCATTTTTAAGATATGATATCTAAAAAGCCTGTAAGTATAAACTCCAATGAGCCCTGTGGCTTAAGGTGTCTTTTTGTGTTCAGACTGGAACTCTCCTACTATTCATAACACTAACATGCACCATAAGCCAATTTCTATACCCTTGGGTCTCCTCACAGGGGTTAAGTTTCTTTATTTATACATTACTTTCCGAAATTTCTACTTCTTGATTAGAAATTCAATATGAAAACTCTTTGTTCCCTATAACACTGTAAATTTACATAATACAAAGAAATTAATTCACAGGACAATGAATATCCTATTGTATGGTTGAAAAGGTACAGATAATCTTTAATCAGACTAATGGCATAGGACATCAAAAAAGCATATGATCATCTTTGCCAATGTTTGCATAAACACTCAAGTAACTTTCACAACCATCAAATAATGAACAATGTAATCCTTTGATGCAAGATCTGTCCAATTACTGCTTAGTTCAGTAGTGCAGAAAATGTGACAAAGCTATGAATAGTGATGGATTGTAAGAAGTTTAATTGGTACTTGTCTATAAGACTGCATCACCTGCAGATGTCTGGTAATGACAGTCACAATTATAGCTTGCTACTCTATAGACATGTTCTAATGAGATTTCAGGTCTTCCAACTGCTAAAGGCACTAAATACAGTCTCATTTTTTCCATTTGTTTCAAAAAGATGTTATTACTTCTTGTCTTTCAAGTGATTGTCTTGATGTAAAATATCTTAACTAGAAACCAAAAAAGTGTGTAAGAATCAAACGTACAAGAACTGGTTCAATGTGCAAGCTTTAATTTTAATAATTTGCTAGTAATATATATATATCAGTTAAACTGTCAAGTGAATGACTTCAATAAGAGCTGTACATGGTCCAACTGTTACTATATAGATCTACAAGTGAATGACTTCAATAAGAGCTGTACATGGTCCAACTGTTACTATATAGATCTACAAGTACGTGTACTATTACTGACTGACACTGTCACTGAATATTATTGTATTGAATGACTTTGACAATTACTTAATTATTCCCTAATAGTTAATAAATGCATCACACTAAAGTTAGAAGATTTTGTATTAATCCTTAAAATATGAGTTCCCAATCACTAAAAGATTGCATTGAAAGTTTGAACAGGAACTGCATTTGAAAACTAAAATTTTGCATTGCAACAAGCCACCTATATGTAAGGACCCTTGGAGAGATGTTGTAATGGGTCTTAAATACATTGTATATAAAGAGGGTGGCACTCTCCCTTGACATGACATCAGGTTGTTTAGCACCTGCCCCCTCCCCCCCCCCCCCCCCACCACTATTCTGACATGACTGAGTATCTATGAAGCTGGCAAAGCCAAAAGGGAGACAACTTTATCTAGTGCTTTATAGCTGGACAGAAGTCCAGGGATGAACATATTTCTCTAAAAAGCAATCTTGTATTTTGAACTGTCTTTAAAATAGACTGAATCCTAAATAAAATGTTGGAGAACAAATGTATCTAAAGAGTAATAAGATGTCATTGTTACCCAGTCAGTCAGTACATTGATGGATTGTTTCAATGTTATACACCTTATTGAAATCTTTCTTTTAAAAAATGTCAATAAGAGTGACAACAGCTGAGAAATAAATATTCAACATGAGGAAAAATTCATATATAAAGCTACAAAATGAGAGAGTTTATTGAAAATAAAGACAATTCTAAATATAAACTAAGCTACATGTAATCAATCAACCCCATTCTAAAAGTTACAATCCTATTGCATATATATATATACATACAATTAAAGGGAGAAACCTATGTGCACTGTAACCATTTATACATGGTAATATAATCTTGTCCATGTTGAAATGATTCTATTATTGGATCCCAACAGAGCCATTGGTGTGTATGTCCCACCCACAGTTTGTCTACCACTGAAAACAATGTACTGTATGTACCTGTCCTTAGATCAATACTTAATATCTATCCTTGTCTCATGGGTTTTGGTACTAGGCCATGGAAAATTAATTGTTCGTTTCCCCTAACATGGGAAAATTTTAAAGACCCGACAGGCAGGCTTTTTTTTTTTTTTTTTTTTTTTTTTGTAACCATGCATTATTTTATATCTATATGTTTTGTTTCTACAGCAGAACTTTAATCTTGCATATTTCAAACACTTTTTGTTGTCTCTGCAAAAAAAAATTATAAAAAAAAAATTAATTCTGGACCCGGCGGTAAATAAATGACCGGTCAGGTTAGGGGATACCATGAATTATTTTTCCATGGCCCTATTAAGAATGCATTGAAAAAGCATGCATAGTACAAATTCATATGACGTACGAAAACAGATGATCTGACCATACCTCATTTAATTTGTTACTGTTTTAAAGTTGAAGGGCTGCTGTCTTGAACTATTTTCCAAATATTTATTTTATTTTTTTATAGATTTCTATGAATTTTTGTGGTGTAAGTTTGACCTCAGGAGTCTTGTCAGGTTTGCTGCTGTAATGGGCAATATTCGAAGGACATGCTGTGGTACTAGCAGAAATAGACTACTAGACAAAACTCTACAATAAATCTAATTTTGAACAACTATAGTTCTTAGATTGATCTGGTGTCAGACTTCAAATATATTAGATAAACATATCATAAAATGGAGAACAAAACAGACAGCACATTTATCAAGTTGTCTTGATTGGGTTTTGACAAAAATGAAGATCAACATGGAAGGAAAATATACATGTACATGCAAGATTTTGGGTCAAAGTAGCCCTAAAAAAAATTTTTTTTAATCTCTTGCAGAATTAAACACTAAAATTGAGAATGAAAATGGGGAATGTGTTACAACAACCCGACCATAGAGAAGACAACAGCAGAAGGTCACCAACAGGTCTTCAATCCATGAGAAATTCCCGCACCAGGAGGCGTCCTTCAGCTGGCCCCTATACAAATATATATATACTAGTTCAGTGAATGTATGTACTGTAGTTTAGTATAAAACACTGCAGTTTAGGGTTTTAAAAACTTGTTTGTATAGTCATAGAACTAGTGTAATTCGCAATTTGCATACATGGACAAGACGTTTTACTTGTAACTCGAATATTTCATGCCCTTCTTGTAATCAATCTCTATTCTCGGTAGATGATGCTGTCATCATAGTGCAGCAGAATATGTCGACTTAATCATTTTCGTTAGATTACTTGAAGAAATACAAATTCGAAATTTGAAACAGGAAGTTTTGAATGAAACGAACTTATCGATGGTTCCCGGTAAAGGACATGAACAAAATCTGGAAATCATATCTTTTTTAAATTAAAAAAATTGGGGCGGAGGGATGAAAATCTATCAATTAATTTTAATTGGCCTTACATAATGAAGAGATGTTTTTTTTATTATTATTTCAATGGCCTTATCAACCTTAACTTAACTTACATTAGATGTATTTATAGTCAAGATGGATATAGAGAGGGAGATTGATTGCTTTATGTCCAGTGTCAAATATTACCAGTGCATAAGGGTGAGGACATTTAGACAAGTGATATCATTATATTAAGATTAAAGCCTTGTACCAGACTGCCAGACTGAGCCATGCTTTTAATTATTAGGGTTGTTTCCAAGTAAAAAGTCACATTTTTTTGCTATGCCTAAATGTTGTGTGCTTAGAGAAGTAGATGTTAATACCAATTCTAAGACTGACCTATGTACAAATGTATCAATTTAAGCAACTTTCTCTTCCACATTGAACACCCTTACATTGATAGAAAAAAAAAAATCATAAAATAAAATGTTTTACTTACCTACCCTACCTAATTTTTTTCAGGGTGAAATAGGAAACACACTATTTATTTATTTTGGCCTTATCACAAGACCAATGACTGGTGATGCCAAAAAATAATAATAAATCTACAGTATACAAAAAACAGCTTTTTGCTTTATCTACATGTACATTTACAAAATAATGTAAGCTAAATTATTACTATATGGCCTTCAAAAAGGAGCATAACTTATAAGGATAAGCTATAAAAGACTTAACATTTAAATCTTCTCTATAATAGTTTTCAACATGCTATTCATTGATCCTTTTCTCTTTTTAACTCTTAACCAGTTTAAAGATGGATCATAAAGAGGCCAGCTAATCAAGAAAAAAATCCAATTTCCTTGTGCATCAGAATCATAATCATAACCTGTTATTATCTCTTCTATTTACACGCGATGTTGGCTGCTTGTTTTGAACAGCTATGCAATATTTTAAACATGTCAAGGGGAGGGGGCCCTTTGAACAATGTTTATCTTCAGTTATCACTAGCAGAGTGTCAACTCTAAAGTTGTCAAGTTTCAACCCCTGCTTATTGCATACTGTTTTGGAGTTTTCATATTAATTGGCCAGCATTGTCAGTTTTTTCCCTACCAAAGTCAGTTCTCACCAGATATTCTTTCGTCAGTTCTCACCAGATATTCCAGTTTCCTCCACCAATATAACATGATACAGCTAAGGACAAGCTAACACACATAAACATGTTCCAAGGACAAACAAACAGACATAAACATGTCATAACCACATACAAACAAACAGACACACATGTCCTAACAACATACAACCAAACCTTATCATGTCCCTAGGACAGACAAACATATATTTGTCATTTCTGGCCCTTTAAAGCTGACAATAGTTATGGGATTTGCTCATTGCTGAAGGCCAGTGACCTATAGTTGTTAATTTCTGTCATTAGGTCTCTTGAGAAGAGTTGTCTCATTGGCAATCACACCTAATGGTTATGTCTGTTTGTCTCCGGGACATGTTAATGTTTATTTGTATGTTCTTAGGACATGTTTATGTCTGTTTGTTTGTCTCTGGGACATGTTTATCTTTATTTGTATGTCCTTAGGACATGTTTGTGTCTGTTTGTTTGTCCTTGGAACATGTTTATATATAAACATGTCCCAATGACAAACAAACAGACATAAACTAAACATGTCCAAAGGACACAAAAAAACATAAACTAAACATGTCCCAAAGACAAAAAACAATCCATAAACTCAACATGTCCCAAAGACAAAGAAACAAGTCATAACATGTCCCAAGGACAAACAAACAATCCATAAACTCAACATGTCCCAAAGACAAAGAAACAAGACATAACATGTCTCAAGGACAAACAAACAAGACATAAACTAAACATTTCCCAACTTAAGACAAACAAAAAAGACATAAACTAAACATGTCCCAAGGAGAAACAAGCAAGACATAAAACTAAACATTTCCAAAAGACAAACAAACAAAACATAAACTAAAAATGTCCCAAAGACAAACAAGCAAGAAAAAATTAAACATGTCCCAAAGACAAACAAGCAAGACATAAAACAAAACATGTCCCAAGGAGAATCAAGCAAGACAAACTAAACATGTCCCAAAGACAAACAAAAAAGACATAAATTAAACATGTCCAAAAGACAAACAAACAAAACATAAACTAAAAATGTCCCAAAGACAAACAAGCCAGAAAAAATTAAACATGTCCCAAAGACAAACAAAAAAGACATAAATTAAACATGTCCAAAAGACAAACAAACAAAACATAAACTAAACATGTCCCAAAGACAAACAAGTAAGACATAAGCAAGACATGTCCAAAAGACAAACAAACAAAACAAACTAAAAATGTCCCAAAGACAAACAAGCCAGAAAAAATTAAACATGTCCCAAAGACAAACAAGCAAGACATAAACAAAACATGTCCAAAGGAGAATCAAGCAAGACAAACTAAATATGTCCCAAAGACAAACAAAAAAGACATAAATTAAACATGTCCAAAAGACAAACAAACAAAACATAAACTAAACATGTCCCAAAGACAAACAAGCAAGACATAAACAAAACATGTCCAAAAGACAAACAAACAAAACATAAACTAAACATGTTCCAAAGACAAACAAGCAAGAAATAAACTAAACATGTCACAAATACAAACAAGCCAGAAAAAATTAAACATGTCCCAAAGACAAACAAGCAAGACATAAACTAAACATGTCCCAAATACAAACAAGCCAGAAAAAATTAAACATGTCCCAAAGACAAACAAGCAAGACATAAACTAAACATGTCCCAAATACAAACAAGCCAGAAAAAATTAAACATGTCCCAAAGACAAACAAGCAAGACATAAACTAAACATGTCCCAAATACAAACAAGCCAGAAAAAATTAAACATGTCCCAAAGACAAACAAGCAAGACATAAACTAAACATGTCCCAAATACAAACAAGCCAGAAAAAAAATAAACATGTCCCAAAGACAAACAAACAAAACATAAACTAAACATGTCCCAAAGACAAACAAGCAAGACATAAACAAAACATGTCCCAAGGAGAATCAAGCAAGACAAACTAAACATGTCCCAAAGACAAACAAAAAAGACATAAATTAAACATGTCCCTAGGCCTGAAAAATAGACATAAACATGTCAGAGGGACACAAAAAAACAAGACATAAACATGTCCATAGCAGTCACATGTCAATGCTTGTTTAGATTGGATAGCAAAAAGCCAAATTGCTAATGTTATTGATAGGTCAATGTGTATTAATAATTCAATGTGTTTCAATTTTGGTATTAAGAATTCAATATTTAAACTTCAGTTCACTTTCCTATAAACCCTATAAGGTTCATCATATCATACATAACACAAATATTGTATACTTATATATATATACATTTTTCCAGTCATCTTGATAGAAAAAAATAGAATAGGTACATGTAGGTAAACATTTTTTTATTTTTTTTAATATTTTACACAAGTATATAAGGAAAGGAGCTGCTTAACCAAAAATGTCTGGAATGTAACACTGTTTGACTGAAATTGTCAATAAAATGTTTTGGGAAAGGCATGGAAATTACAGGCAGGTATAGGAAACCAAGAACCAGGTTAATTGTTCTTATCAATTTAAAATGTGTATATAGGTGTAGCATTAATCAGAGGTAGTTTACTGAAAATCACACAGAAATTCCTATAAATCTATCACCAGAAACATATTCATAGGAGCAAGAATACCCCCCCCCCCCCCCCACACACACACACACACTCACACACACAGAAAAAACTCAAATCCTACTCCATATAAACAAATGATTTTAATAATATAAACACTTCAGGTAAGATTGACAAATAACAAAGTTCCAGAAGTATTACATTCACTATATAGGATCTTTTCAGTTCAATATTCATGTCATTAAACAAAACTATCAGCACTGCTGGTTGAAAAAATTGAACAAGCTATTACTGATTCAAAATTAATACCTTTTAATAATACCTATAATTAAGTAAAAACAAAACACTGAACACTGAACATTTTCTGTTGGTTGTGAAAACTATATATGTTTCAGAATCTTCTAGAAAATCTTCATTGTATATATATATATATATATGATGAATATCAAATCCTGTAAACTTATTTTGAAAGTATACCATATATATTAAAACATGTGAAAATAACTGCCCCCTTTTAAAATAACATTCAATGTAATGAATTGTTATAAACTGTTTATTTTTTGTTAAAAAATAGGTATTTTTCATGAAAAGAGAGGTTCTGGAAAATTCTTTCTAGTTCTAAATAAACAAGTACTTTTTCAAGATGGTATGTGGTCATTGATCAGGTATGCATAAATATAGCATCCCATTTGTCCCCTATAGAGCCCCATACTGACACAACTATTTTTGAATTTATCTGAATGCAAATGTTCTACCTGTTTAAATCTAGACATACACACTCATGACTTTGTCTAGTATTCACTGATTTATTGATTTCATTCAAACACTTAACCTTGTCCCAACTTATCTACTTATTAATTAAAAAAAATACACCTTGATTTTGTGTTATACTTCACTGATCACTGACTTGACAAAAACGTGTTTCCCAAAGTAGAAAAGAAAATCAATTCCATTTATTTTTAGTCTAAAACATATTATCAAATGTGGGATTATCTGTCCAAAATTCCCAGTTTTCGTGACCAGACAAAAACACTTCACAAATAAAAACATTTTGGTGAATCTACATGCAGTATCAATATGCAATGCATTTGCTATGCGCAGTGGATTGCATATTACGTCGGCAGGTCGGTTCACCGAGTTAAATGACCTCATGTCATGAACACACTGCTGCAACAAGCTGCACTTTCCACAGGAATATTGCGCAATAAAGTTTATAAAAGTGTGCAGGTTGCGTTACGTAATCATTGTGCAGTTGGTATCATTTGACGTTTTGTAAACAGAAAACGATTTTCATTTGTAACAATCGGACATTATTAAGTTGAATGTACACACAATATGAATGTAAGTGGTTTTACACTCCGGAAATGTGATATTTCTAGAAAAATTTAAGGGATTAGATGATATATATCAAAAAAATTGCAAGGGAACTGTTTCTTTGAACATTTAATGTGGATTATTTTCTTTCGCACGTTGTTAAAACTCGTGTGTTACAGATGTGTTGCAAGCAAAGTGATGTCACCACTTTTGGAATTTAACTTTAACAAAATGAATTCAACAATATTACAATCAGGATATTTCTACCTGGATCTAATATTTTTTATGCAAAGTGGGTTTTTAACTGAAGGATCGTACAGAATACCAGGCTCAATGTAACAGACGCGTACAGATGGTGATCTTTTTATCTTTCTACATAAATCATTTCTTTACAATACAGTTGATTAAATAATTGTCTCACCTGTTAAGCTTGACCACCAGAGTATGACATTATTGATCCGTTAAGCGGTCATTTCAGGCCACGGACAGAGCGATCTGACCTCACATGCCCCCGCATCCTTACAAAACGACCGCCAATATCTCCCGCCATCATCTGAAGGATTTGCTGATTGATCAGTTAGTGATGTCTTTCAAAATTGCAAAGTATATCCATTTTTACGCCAAATGTACAAATTTCATATTACAGAATGGCTTTGACACATAATCGAGTTCCTAAAGTTCCGTATTATGCTATAGAAAGATGGTTACTTTAAATGACCTTAACTTTGAATTCCAGACAGGTTTCAAATTCTCCTAACTGTATCGTTTGGAATACACTTGTAGGCGGGCGTTATCAATATAAACGTCTAATTCATTGGTTAACTTCCAATGAAATCAGCCAGGGGGAAATTTAGAATTATTTTCATTGGTTTAAAAATCAATACATTGCTTATTGCTTAGGAAGACATCTTTTTGAACCTTCTAATAAAATTTTACGCTAAGAACGCAAAAAATCCACTAACTGGAATAAGTTAATTTTGCAATTATCAAATATGAGAAATTAATATAGATCAATATATAATACAAAATTTTTAAAATAGTCAATTATTATTTTTAATACACGTCACTACATTTAAATAAATCGGAAATATATAATTGTTGTAAGACGAAAGACATGATTTTTGGCGGACTTCTTATAACGACTTTCATGAACAAGACTAATATAACATAGCACTTTTTTAAGATCTTTTTACATTCATGCATGTCTATAAAGATTGCCGAACGAAATATATTAAATTCATGGGCGAAGAATACTCAAAGCCTTTTTCCGATTATAACTAAATTAAATCTGCAGTCGAGCAATATTTGTTCTGATATATTGTCGAACTATATTAATACAAACCACCACGGAACAGACAGACACATTATGCGCGATCTCTATCTGTCAGCCATTGACATAGTCTGGAAAACCCAATATTTCCCATAAACATGTCTGCCTTATATCAGACTTGATCAATCTGCAAACTCAAACTTGTTTTCTATTTAGTTGCGCTGATGAATATGCGATACAAAATCATATCTGTTTAACTAACAGGCCCTTTGGACATGCCCTCTCCCCCTTTATTATATATTTTCAATAAATTTACAATTTCTTTAATAATTATTGGAAGTAGTTCAAGTTATATGTGCTGTCATTTTATAGTAGAACGACATGAAATATACACTGCTTCCAATGTTTAATTGTTTTGATATGACGAAGAACACTTTGAACCAAGCAAAGGAAACAGGAAATGCCTTTAAAAAATAAATTATACTCCCTGTAAAAAAAATAATAAGACAAAGTCCTTGCTCTGGACCGCTTGTTGTTCAACTGTCCTTATATTTAACAAATATATATCATAATAAAAGTTGTACATTATTATATAACGGTTTGTTGTTATTATCATTCCCATTTTAATTATTATTTTTAATTCAAAATTAATTAATATTATTTTTATCTATTTATTGTGATTATTTATCAATTTAGTAATGATTTAAATTTATTTTTTTTTTGAATTTTTAAAAATTGGGATCACAACGCTGCATTTTCAATTTATATATACAAAGTTTTGGAATATAGAATCAATGCGATCATAGTAGACCTGAAATATCATCATATGTCAATAATTTTAAACCCCATGTTCCTTTGGTAGCACCATATGTCTACTGTGATACAGTTACATATGTCCATATATTACAGCAACGTGTATTTTTATGTCCTTGTATCTGCTTAGCTGCTCTAAATATAAGAGTTTAAAAATGTAAAAGCATATTTACGAAGCTTTATATATAATCCTTCGACTTTGTTTAACTCTCCTTTTAACCCCCAAAATATTTAAAAACTTAAATAAAGGAAACCTAAATGACTTGTTTGTGCATTATATGAATGCGCCATGCACACATTTATGATTGAGGTGTTGCACTTTCGAATCACAGAATTAGTTTTGTAACATATGTAGAGTTTTTTCTACTGATTTATTTATTGATTTTACAATCCTAACTTTGTTATCAATAAATTAAAAACATGTATGAATTTAGATTTTATGTAGTAGGACGTGCATAAGATATCCTGTTCACCCTTGACACACTTTACTTTGACTATTTTAGGTTCTAATTAATTTGTTTAAATCTTTGTGTATTCTTGTTTTCATTAATTTATGTCGTTTGAACGCGTTACACACAAGAGTTTATTGGTTTTTTTTACTTGCATTTAATTGTATTCAATGTATATGAAGAAATAAGGCTGTAAATGGTTCACAATAGCAAAAACAATCGACACAAATAGTTGTCTATACGATCTCTAATGATATCAACAATAAGACAAGTGTCTAAATAACACGTCAAGGTCTTAGTGACCCTGTCAAGTCATACATATATAAATATATAAATTAAAAATAGAATACCAAAGATATGCTATGAATACAAAGTCTTAAAGTACAGAAAGGTAGGAGTTTATTGTTTGCTCATCGTTGAAATCCTTGCGGTTACCAATAGTTGTCTCAATGGCAAGCATTATGTCATAAGCATACTATATCTCTATTTTTTTATATGACAGGCAGATTTCTGACCGTTGACAGGTTTAATACCATGCAGCTTGCTGCAAGGTTAAGGTCGTGCTTTGAGAGTACTCGACCCTCCTTTGTATGTATATTTGGCATTCATATCAAACGTTTTCCCCTTTTAATAATTTTTAACAACTTGAAATCGTCTATAGTAATATCATGCGACAATATATCAAAACAAATATCGCTCGACTGCAGATTTTATTTTGTCAATATCGAAATGAGGCTTTGTGATTTTTTTCATCATGATGTTAACACGGTTAATGTCCATTAAAATTAACTTTTTCATTAGATTGATGAATTTTTATAACATGAAATATGAATTATAGATGTACATGTAATATATTTCTATACAAAATATATCACAGTGAATTGTTATTCTTGCCGTTTCGGTCATGGACAGTTATCTTTGACAAACGTTAACCTTTCTTGCAAAAAAATCCATATTTTATTGATAGAAATAAAAGAACATTTTTTTTTCAAATAAAGCTACACAAAAAACGGTTCATATTTTTTTCCTGTTAATCATTGTTCATGACTCTGAACACTGCTCTTGTTCACCACACATAAGAGTGTATAATGGCGTGTATAAAGTAGATATTAATTTAGAAAAATGCCCAAAAAAAATGAGAAAAAAAAGCGGCATATAGATTAAAGAATAATTGGGTACTAAATTATTGAAATAAGTAATTGGGCGTAAGGAATAAAGAATGTTAAAAAAAATGTTGTCCAAAAATACAAATGAGTACAAAAATGAATACCAAACTTTCCACCCAATATATAACCGTTTTAAAACTTTTGGGTTTTGTTCCGTTGTTGCTTATCAACCGAAAACTCCTTTGATTCAACTTCAACCTAACATGTGAGAACGATGGTCTTCATTATACTGGTCTAGGTCTATTCAAATCAGTAAGTTAATTTGTAAATTTTTACAGAAGATATGTTCACTTCCTTTCACTACCCTTAGAGAAACTAAATATACTGATTATACGCCAAGGTATCTTTACATTGTCCCTTCTCCCGCTAAAGATACTGATTATACGCCAAGGTATCTTTACATTGTCCCTTCTCCCTACAGACTAAAGATACTGATTATACGCCAAGGTATCTTTACATTGTCCCTTCTCCCTACAGACTAAATATACTGATTATACGCCAAGGTATCTTTACATTGTCTCCCCGCAGACTAATCCTTTACAAATATTGTTCTCAACCCCTATTGTTTTCTTTGTATAATCTTCGTTAAGTAAGTCACCCTTCATACAAACAGTTAGAATCTACCAAGTACTTACACTTAACCTAAAAACCGTGTAATATAACGACTCTTTTCGTTATCTCATATAAGATACTCTTTAAAAGTTTTGTATCTGTACACGTTTTACAGAAACCCAGTGGCGGATCCAGGGGGGGGGGGGGGGGGGGGTCCGGGGGTTGGAACCCCCCTTTTTTTTGCCGATCAATGCATTTGAATGGGAGCATATAGTTGGAATCCCCCCTTTACTCTGGGTTGGGAACCCCCCCTTTTTAAAATGGCTGGATCCGCCACTGAAACCGCAAGTGTGTACATAACCTCAAAGTCTGTCAACCACCCTGCAATGATCCCGTAGTAGTGTGTTTCAATAGTTTAAACAGAAAGTATATGGGTAGATCCTATATATGTTGGGTCAAACTTTAGTTAAAATATGTGTTTACTGCTTCTCCACAAAGCATACACTCGGCATTTAGAATTTGAAATACTGAAAACTGGTCGACTTAAAGCCACAACAATTTGTCTGTTTGAGTAAAATATCTATTTGTATTTTTTATCTTTGTAAGGCATCATATAAAGAATCCAACATTGTTGTTTTTTTGCAATGCAGAGATTATATATTCGAACTACACGGTGCCTGTGAAAAAAGGCGGAGTTCGACTTATAAAAAGTATCTAAAGTCCGTCTGAGTTATATACATCTTTAAAAACTTAAAGTTTTTGGTTGCTTTATTGTAAGCAATCTTTGCTTTTTTCTGTGTCAATTATAAGAAAAAAACACCATATAAATCTCTTCTTTGAAGACCCAAAGAACTCGAACACATTTTTGTCTTAAAGCTATATCTACTAATACGTGTTTGGTGTATGTTTCTGAAAATTCCGTAGATAAATCCAGAATGAAATTAACAAATTCTGTATTTTTTGCACTTTGATATACTCTCTTTTTTTTTGGAATTTGCAAGTTTATATGTACTGTTTTCTCTGGTGTCAAAATGTCAATGACAACGTGTCTAATTATATACATCTGTTTTAAAGGCTTCGATCCGATGTGTCTGCTTTAAACCTGATTAAAAAAATGTCGGTGTTCCTTGCTAATATATGCCTTTGTCGAATATACGAATGTTTTTCATTTTCACTTCCATTCTCTTCTTGACGTTTACTTCTATTTTTCTGTATTTCTGTTCCAATATTTGATTGATAACACTTGTGATATTTTTAAAACAAGTTTTCGATCAAACTGTTGGCGAGACTAATCGAATTTATGGCATAGTGCCTTCTGTAACGTCAGGCTTTTTTTAGATGACGTATACGACGCTGTACAGTTGCAATATATTTATTGATAAGTGCTGGCATCTTCAACGGGACTTCAACGGGATGATTATGTTAGATTCCTGCCACTTTTGCATTCATAATAACAGTCTAACAGACACGCTTATTATCTCTTTATGTTTTCTCGGTAAGACTTTCTTTTAATGTCTATACTAAAAGGAATTTGGAAGTTTGTAGATTTTTTTTTATTGTAACTTATTTCCCAATGTATAGACCATGTAACATCAGACGTAGAACATTGAATCTCTTATTCAACTATTGTGAATCAAAAGAAATATTTGCTCAAACTTGAACGCAATTTCGACACTGTTCTATCTCCTGTATTTGTCACATCTTGAAACAAAATGATTACACGAGTCCACATTACTGATAATATGTTAAATTCATAAATAATTTTTTTTTTCTCTACGTTCGTGCCTCAATTGAAGTAATGAATAATGTAAAATTTTAGGAAAATACAAAGGGCACATCCATCGAAGAAAGACGACAAATTCGATGGTCCAAGCGAAAAAAGAAAAGACAAATAACATGCCACAATACACTAAACTTGAAACTAAAGACTAAGCATCACTAACACAGTCATAAGGTGTACAATAAGATGGTTAGCAGTTCCCGATCAAAATGAAATAGCTAGTAAATATATAGTTTAAATATCAGCAGAATTGAAAAAAACACACTTTTTTCAACTCAAAAAATTAAACGTTTAAGATTTAACAAACTTAATTCAAAATTTAAGGTTAAAATCTCCAATAAGTATTTGTATCGACTATTGCCTATTGAACAGTTTGTCTAAACTGAATTACCAACCCTTTCTTAATGCACCTTGCACTAATGCATTTTAGTATTAGTTCCTCTTCTCGTTGTACAGTTTTCTTTAAGCATTTTTTATGCCAACTTTCGGTTTTCTTAAACATATGTAGCTTTTTTTCAAAAAGCTACACCGACCATTGCTTTCAAAGTTGCCAAACCCATATTAAGTCATTTCTTTACGGCTTCCATAGTTTACATTTGTTGTTTTTATAGTTGTTTTTGAGTTTGAGGTACCTCAGTGAAAAACTTAACATAAAAACATCTTCTTCAATTATAGATCTTTGGTAAAAAGTAAAATCACAAAAATACTGAACTCCAAGGAAAATTCAAAAAGGAAAGTCCCCAATCAAATGGCAAAATCAAAAGTTCAAACACACCAAACGAATGGATAACAACTGTCATAGTCCTGACTTGGTACAGGCATTTTCTTATGTAGAAAATGGTGGGTCTGAACTATAGAGGGATCTAACTACCTGTGTTTTACTGGAAAATATAAAAAAAAAGTTTTATACATAGCTTTAAAAATATAAGTCAACAACTGTAAGAGTATCAACTATGTTGTCAAAATATATATTCATAATATATAACAAAATTACAGCTTCAACTATCCCTGTTTTACTGGAAAATATAAAAAAAGTTTTATACATAGCTTTAAAAATATAAGCCAACAGCTGTAAGAATATCAACTATGTTGTCAAAATATATATTCATTATATAAAACAACATTACAGCTTCAACATTAAAAGCTCGTCAGTAAAGAACAATTTGGACAATACAAAGTACTTTTTCCCTCTGCTTTGGCTCGAACTATGATATCATATGATTTTAGTCAAATGGTAAAAAATAAGTTTTTTATGTTTGGTATTTAAGTATATCTTAAATATCTCTCATTTAAATATTTTGTATCAAAAATAGACAACTTTGCTCAGAGTATAGTTGTATCCTCTCCTTTGCTCTAGATACGGTACAAGAATGTGTGAGCTATGTCGGAATTGTCAGCCATCTGGCCATTGCTACAGAAAAATTACTAATGTATGCATGCAACGTTAATTAGTAGATACGAGGTCACATGATTAATTAAATGACAAATATCTCTACTTTTAGTAGATACCTTTCTGTGAAGGTATAATTAGATACAGTGAAAAGTATAATAATACATTATGGTAATACATAAACTTCATTGCATTCCATTTGATTAACTCAATGGATTAAAACACGAAAATATTTTTTCATGGCACATATTTCGATCTGAATTTCGTCTTTAGCAAACTCTGGAATATATCTGTATATCAAATAATTGATATTCAAATCTGTTAGGGTTAATTCATCAATTTTGGCTTATTTATTGAGTTTTGAAATAATACATTATAAGATAGCTCACACAGATTGCAAATACCAATACATTAAGATAAACGGTGTTGCTGTTGTACTTTAATGATTTTTCAGACCTGTTGAAATCAAATGAAGTTTAATTACATCTTGCCGACCTTTAAACAATACAAGATATTACCTGCTTAATTGTGTACTACTTTAAATTGATAAAACACGAAACACAAGGATAACAGGAGCGGGAGACGCCATGTTTAAGTAACCCCAACCTAAATGAACCGGAAGTTATTTTTCTCTGTATACGTTTTTTAATTTGTTGATTCACTTAAGTTTTAAATTAAATGTATAGATTACAGAGTTTAAACTTTTATATACTACTAGCGCCTACTGTTGAATGGCAGAAAACCTACCTACCAGTCTTGATCAGCGCTTTAAGTTTTATTTTTATCTTTGCTTTAGTTTTGCCATGATGCGATTATAATAAATTTTAAAAAAAATATGTTTTTCTCATCTTAGTCTTATACAGGGTAAACTTTATAATTTTCAGTCTTTTTTTTGAGAGAGAGAGAAGTCAAAAATATGTTTGGGGTACAATGTAATGTTGTACAAATATAAATAATTCCAATCTATAATTGTGGTGGTTTATTTTTACATTTAGTGGTGGAAATCATGCTTTTGTGCCTCCTCGTTTTCAACTTTTAATTCTGTGGTAGTCCTACATTTTTTAATCATGATATTGAAAACTCAATCGTCATATTTAAAAAAATTTCCGCCAGTATTAAATAATACAAACTACAGCAACTTTTTGGAATTTTTGAACCTCAATGCTCTTCAACTTTGTACTTTTTTGGCTTTAAAAATGTTTTGATATGAGCGTCACTGCAGAGTCTTATGTAGACGAAACGCGCGTCTCGCGTACTAAATTATAATCCTGGTACCTTTGATAACTACTTAACATATCATATTGTATGCACATGTTGGCATATGCAGTCTTAGTTTGTATCGAGATTTTACATAAACCTATACGTCCAAATAAGTAAAATAGCACGATAGAAATAGGAGACAGTAGGGGTAAACAGACTTAAAACCAAAATAATCTGACAATGAGGAAATTCTAATTTTAAAAGATACCATACTTTAATTTAATTCTTGGACACCAGAAAAAGGTGGCAATTATATTTTACTGATGTTTGAATCTAGAATATGCAAATCTCATGCATTCCAAAGGAAACGAGACCGCGGGTGCATCGCCAGGGTAGGTATTCCGTCATTTCCTGCCATGCAAATCCACACTTAGTCAAAATGTCACAATAACAAGTAGGACTCAATTAACAATTTTTCAACTAATCGAAAGATCTAAGTCATCTAAAATCTGTCTGTTGTGATTTGAGACACATATGCACCGTGTAGTCAACCATTTCGTGATGATGACCATTAATTTCGTGAAGTGTCGATTTTAGTTCGTCATAATACTGCAGTCCAAAAGCTTATGCAGCTGCAACAACAAATAACCTTCACTAAAAGTCATTCATTCATCAGGTTTGAAAGTCATCCCTGCATCAGCTTTGAAAGTCATCTCTTTGTCAGCTTGAATGTTAAACACCTTCTACCTTGCTGATAATCGTTAACTAACTCCCTCAGGTTAAGTTGACCTCAGATTGATTTGGGTGTTATAATATATTAGGTTCATCCATCATACATTTTACTAAGCATTTTTGAAGGCGATTTATTTCCCCACCACGCATGCTTAATAGTTTAAGATTGCTTTTTCACCTGCTTTCGGACATCCATATTTTGATTTGTTGATGATATTAGTAAATGCATATCATAACAGAGAATTAAAAACCTGTGAGGGAAAATTTTAACACAATAATCTTTATAGATATATAAATCCGAAGTGATTTCTCAACGTTTTAGGCAGTGTTGAAATTTCTGTTTAGGCCCTTGGAAGCGCTTCATACTAAAAATGTACGCACGGTCAACACTTTTACAACCCTATGAAGTTACAAAAAGAAGCATTCAATACTTATAATTACATTTTTTTAGCAATGATCAGGAAAACACGAATTTTATTATTGTTTTATTTAATTCACCTGTGCACTTTATTGTGGGACCACGTGTTATCATGAATGAAAAGTTTTATTGAGCAATGCAATTGCTTACGGAATAACATGTGATGTGCAGTTAGCCAATCAGAATAAAGTCTCATAATGAAACATACATCTAATGTAATTATTTATATTTAACCTTTCCTTAAGACTAAATTTTAAAACTTTTTAACAATAGTAAAACAAATATTAGGGAAGAATCATGAAATATAGTTTGTCTTATTCATAACACCTGAGTCCCCATGTATTATTGTAGATGTTGAGGAAAATAAAAAGTTCCAGTTCTCTCCAAAGATTAGATGAATAGATAGCTGTATTAATATATACAAGACTGTCTACTAAGTAAGGTCATTATTTAAAGCCAACATACACCTTATTATATATATTATAACTGTACTAAACAAACCCCTTGCACTAAACAACAACAAATTTACGAGTCTGAATGCCCTGATGACGTAAAAAAATGATTACAATAAAACCGAGTATTTTTTTTAAGTTTATGATATTTTTTAATTCAATTTTTCTACACATGAACTTCCTAAGTTAATAATGGATTTAGCCATCGCTCATTCAGCTCGCTATTAAATAAACTGCGTTTGAAGGTCATTTTGTGGATATAAAAAAATATCAATTACCAATACAAAATGTCATATTTCCATAAACTAGCACTGAAAATTTAAATCTTGATAGCATGAGAAAGTTCACAGAAAATAGATTTGGTATAACAACAAAATTATGATTCTTGTTCTTATTTCATTAGTTTAATACTTTATCTATAAATGGTATTAATCAACAAGTCAAATTAAATGGTTGTTTGTAAAAAGAAATTCATAATTGGTGATTGACATACATCAGACAGTTTTTTTTATAAGATAAGATAACTCTTTGAATTAAGTCCCTTTATTTTTTTATCATTTAATTATAATTTTTAGGATTTTCATTTTAAAAGAATTAAAGAGTGGTGATGCTAATACAACTTTTATGTTCAACTTCACTTGATTCATTACACAAGTGAAAATAAATATAAAATAAGTTCCAATACCAATAGTGCAGGATCTCTAACGGTTTTAATTTTTGTTTTTGTTTTTGTTTTTTTTTTTATCTTTAAATTTAATTTTATGTACCATCTGTGAACAATGGCAAATAACTGTTGCCTCTACTTTTAATCTGTTTTACTAATTTTTCATCTGACGTCGATTGACTACCTTCAAATGGAAAAGGCAAAAATTGATTGTGTAATACTAAACTAACAGGGTGCCTACAACTTTCTCTTCTAATTTGATACGAAGAGGGTTCCTATTTTTTGTCTTATAATATAATTTGAAGGGGACTCCTATTGCTTTCTTCTAATATAATACTTTTGATACTAAGTATCTACTACATTCAGTGTAAACTTCGAATATTAAAATATTACGGGTACCTTATGCCTAAAAGGTTCCTTTTTATGATATCTACTAAGTAAAATGTGATCATCTAATGATATAGTATGGAGTGTATCTATGAAATATACATAGAACAATTTCAAATAATTTGTTTTCAATATGTATACAGTGTGATGTCGTTAACACACCAGGGAAACTGTAATACGACTTCATGAAGAAGAAAAAATGTTAGCATACAGTCTTTAACTAAAACGATTGTCTATACAAACGGCCAAGCACTATATCTCCCCCAGTTTAAAATAAGGTATACAACTTTTCATCCCCCTTTTGAATACTTAATTGGTAATAAACTATGTTTTTGTTCTAGTTCATGTTCTATACTCTTTGATCAATCCTTAATGAATATGCATACATGTTTACGAATATTTCTCATTTTTAAAATTAAAAAGATATATATTCTTAGGATTATTTGTAATGCTAAGAAGATATATATTTTTTGGCATATTAGGTAATTTTGTGATTAAAATCTGTGAAGAAGAAATAAAAATATTACACGACTTAAAAATCATTATCAAAAGATCAATGAATTGCTTTTTAATGAAACAAATGGTCTGTGCATACATCATTTGAATTAGTTTTAATATAGTTTAATGGTACATTATTAAAGCACAGTTAATTCATTCAAATCTTAAGATGAACCAACGTTTTATGTCATAATAGAAACTTTGACGGCATTTTCAGGTATATTATTTCTTTAGACAGCAAACAGTTTTATTCAAATTTCGAAATAAGTGCATTTTTCAAACATACAATATTTTTCCATATCTTTTTCATAAACTAAATTGCTATTCATTTTTTAATTTTTCTATACTTGAAACCAGGGTTCATCGGACAACGTTATATTCAGCAAACTTTCTGACCTATACATTCCCTCAGTGAACATGCATAATACTTAATACTTAAGTTCTAATAAAAGAACACATTTTAATATGAAGATATGTCATTATAGTAAATTCCCTGTTCACAAAACTTTTAACTTTTCGTAAAACTAAGGAATTTTCTTATCCCAGGAATAGATTACCTTATCCGTATTTGGTACAACTTTTTGGAATTTTGGGTCTCCAATGCCCTTCTTCTTTGTTCTTGTTTCGCTTTATAACTATTTAGATCTGATCTTCACTGATGAGTCTTATAAAGACGAAACGCGCGTCTGGCATATTAAATTATAATTCTGGTACCTTTGATAACTATCGAGTAACTTGCAATCTTAATTGATTAAGAAATTTGACTGAGTTAGGATTCGTGCATGCATAGTAGGAGTGCGTACCATGTCGACGCACCAGTTCTAGCTCCTTTTGGAGTTCATTGACCTAGTTTGGCTTCGCGCATGTATAGTAAGAGGTGCGTACCTTTTCGACGCACCAGTTTTTGCTCCTTTTTGAGTTCTTGTTTTCCCCCCAGTTTATGTGTGTTACCTTGATTTGTCATTTTAAAATCGAGTTACGAGATTTAAACATCAGCAATCTACTTTCGGCTTAACGTTTTATCTATGTGATATAGATGACGGTTTTTTTTTAATGTATAAGCATTTTCTTCATTTTGGGTCATAATAATTTCATTTTGATTCGCGAATCAAATACCATTAAAGTCAAGTAAGATATTTTTTGTCTATCTTATATTATATGACAAGCGCATTCTGTTGCCTGTATTCTTTTCTATTATACCCTAAGCACCCTATTTACTACGAAGTTTCGCAGGTTTAGTTACATGGCTTTATTGCCGGTAATTGGAATCTCAACTAAATAGTTTGTAATAACTTATACATACTTGTTAAAAAAAGATGATACTAGACTATGTTTTTATAATGCAAAAGGAAAGTCTGCAAATCGAAACTTATCAAGCATGTAAATAATGAAAATATTCAGTTAAGATAAAAAAAAATCTAAAAACAAAAAAGAAAGAACCTTACACTACTGTATTTCATCGTTTTGAAGGAAAAAACTCCATCAATGATACCAGGTTTATCAGTAAGCACAACAAACGCGGTTTCGTTTAGAACACTTTGCTCAAGAATACATATTGCTAGATATAGAACAGTAGCTAAATGAATGTCAAATTCTCGCTGATGCATTCCCAGATAATTTTTTTTGTTATTCTGGTCTTGATTTCCTCGGGCAGTGTTGTCTTAAACATTTTATCAGGTTAGATTTAACCCGAATCTGGTGCGCTAGGGGCTAGAATTGACTGTGTCAGTTTAATAGGATATATTGACAACATTAAGGAATTTCATCAATCGGTTAAGGGGAAGACAAATAAAAAAACTTAGGAAATCTCATGAATTTTATAAGAAGCATGACTCTGTGCGTCGACAGAAATATATCAGATTGATGTGGTATCTGCATTAAACGGAATATCATCCTTACAGCGGATCCTGAAATTTAGTTTGGCAATTCTGTTGTCCCTTTTTTGTAATTATCGGGTATACACCAATGAATCAATAACCTTCAACTCCATAAACTATTCTAAGGGTCTAGTCCTATTTGCTACTATAAGGATTTTCTGTATGGAAAACGAAAATGTTTCTTCAAAACAAACTAGCAGTTTATGTTCAGAATGACGAGGGTTACTGAAATAGGCATGCCTAAAAGATAAATTGTTTTGTTAACTTTGAGTTTTTTAATATTATTTGAAGCCCATGCTCATTTTGCACATAAGTATCCTGGAACACTTCACTGATATAATTGACACATTGTACAATTAGGAAGTGTTTTATTTCCCCTACTTTCTTTCCTTTTCCGGCTCAGACTTCTTTAATATAATAACAAGACTTTCAATCATGAAGAAACATTATTTTTTGTTAATAAAACCATGCCAAACTGTTATAAAGTATGTCAGATTTTTATGTCTCATGCATTCTTTCTCGCTAAGCTACGGCCATATGGACAAATGCATCTTAAAAACACACTAAACTGGTCAGCATTCCATATTTCATCTGCTATTCGAGTAAGATTTTCATCTTTTTTTGCATACTATTTAGATATTTTCTGTGTGAAAGACGTCGAAAGAGAGCACTGCAGCAAGTCAATGATCCCAACTTAATAGAGGAATACTTTTAGTCTGTAAATAATTCGTTACTGCCTGTTTGTAAAATAAATGAGTAGTGCCGATTTCAACTGAACTCACACTAAGTCTAATTTTAAAAGGTCTAATAAATTCGTTAGATCACAGTCCATTCTGTTGCATTAGAGACTTCAATATTTTGATTGTAAAACCGTTAATCAATTAACATATCCTAAAAGCATGCCCAAAGCTGCATTTTTAGACATTTAGGCAAACGAGTAGTTATTCTTTTAATGGAGGAGAAGGATATCGTAAACGAAACGAAAAATGTAAAAAATGCTTGTGCCCATTTCAATGGTAGTTATCGAACAGTTGTAGTAAAATTGGTACTGTTGGTGCCATTTAAACCATACTTCGGTTTGGTGTTATCTTATTTTTTCTTATATCGGTTTCGTCGCATCTTCTGTCATCTATCTTCTGAGTTTTCTTTTAAATGATTCATTGGGTTTGGGTTGAAGTAAATTCTTGAAATCCTTACTATAGCTATTGCTGTTTCCTCATACCATACTATGTGTGTTTGGTTTTTCCTCTTGATATGTACATAAATATATATTTGCTTAGCTGGCCTCCAGTCATCTTATTACAATTTAATGAGAACGGATATTAAAGGTTAAAGGGGGGCATATAAAAGTGGTTCTGAATATAAAATGTTCATTATCAATATACAATTATGATAATTCATTAGCAAGTTCATTTCAAGGGAGATAATATCATTCTTGCTACCATCACTTATATTTTTTAATTAAAGTCTCAATAATTAATTGGGTTGGGACCTAAAATGCTTTTTAAATTGATCATAATTTTGCGTTTTAATTTTTTCAGAATTGAAACCAAAACAGTGATATTATTTATAAATGACATGTTGTAGAGTACTAATAATAGTTTTACACACAATATAAGTCTGAAAATTACACCAAACAGTGTTAGAAATAGATTTTTATGCTGAACATTTTTAGCAAATATATTCATATATTCGTGTGAATGAAACAGTGCATTTAAATCTCAAAATAGCATTAACAAATTTATACTCTTATATCTATTTAAAAATGTGTAGTGTTGAATGATATTTTGTTAAGTCCTTACTTGACCTTTTTAGTTTAGTTTGGCTCTCTGAAACGTCAGTGAACAAAATCTAATGAAGAATATGTCATAAAAATACACTATTTATAATTTGTGCGAAATAATATTAACGAATAACAGCAAATTGACAAACTCTTTCTTAAATTTTATTCAAATATCATTTTTTTAGTATTAGTATACCAATATATATTATATATTTAATTACAAGACCTTCTGTCATCCGTATAAGGAATATGAAAACCACAGTTTATAAATTAATTGTGTCCAAAGCTTTCATCTGAAATTTCAATTGCAAAGCACATACAGATATTTCCACATCCTTATAATCCCTGGTAAATGTGGTACTGTTCTATATTGTTCAGAATTGTACAAATAAAAAGGGTGAAAAACTTACTAATATATGTGCAAAAGTTTATGTATCCAATACCCGATTTTTTCATATCTGAACAATTTTCTTACATATTTGGACATATGTTAAGAAAAAGAAAAAAAAAACTTTTTCTAAAACAAAACCATAACATATACCGAGTTTTTCATTGTCAAATTGAAGTTTTGAACAGTTATATGCGACACAATACGTAAAGTTGTCCGAAATTAAGATGAAAATAGTAGAATGAAAAAAAGTGATTGTATCTATAAAATGATATTTTTGGAGGGAATATTAAACAAGCTGAAAACAAGCGTAATGCACCTGTGATATATATTTTACGTGACGTATGCATTAAGTGCATTTAATAACAAATTTCTCCGTATTTGTAGACATAAAAGTAATAAATATCTTTTCTAAATACCATTTACTTGATTATTCTTGTATTCGAATACATGCAAACGTATTTACCTGCTTGAATTTTCATGTTGTTTCTCAGACCTAAAAGGGCGGATAAACCTCATGCTTTTCAAAATGGCGGCTATGCACTGGCTGCATATTGAATAACATTTATCATTCGTTTGGAAATAAACAACTTTTTTTATCATAAAAAAGCTTACACCGTTAAACTGAAAACAAATTAAAGATACAGGAGGTTTTTATAAAGTAATTCAAATTATTTCCTGCCTTCGTTAGGATGTCAAAAATTATAATATAATACTTTGATTTATGCGCACACAAAATCGTATCAAAATTTCGCTTACTGCAGCAAAATATGTAAATTTAAAAATCATTCTGAATATTTGGATTTTTTTTCATTTTTATATATTTGTTGTGTTAATACAACCAAATATTTTAGACTATAGTTCAAAGTCATGATTAGTAATTTATTATGAAAGGTTGAAAGCCAATAGAAATTGATTCATAATTATATGAATCATATGCATATTTTAACATGTTTCAACACTATTAGATAGTCCTGGTACTAAATGTAATTGTTATTAGAAAACATGTACGACAATAACATACAAAGTTATAAGCTTTATGACTTTTATTCTTCTTTGGTGGTCTTTGCTAATGCATTTACACTTATTGATACATTGAAGGACAGAACTGATGAATATTATATAATATTTAGATTTTAAAAAAATCAATAGTCTAATTGTAATGTTTTTAAATGTAAATATGCATATATGATTTACATTTACAAATTATGACTTGGATGGAGAGTTGTCTCATTGGCACATATACCACATCATCTATATATATGCGACTAAAATTATTTTGACAATAACTGTATATTTTGCTTTATATATATCTGAGATATATCCACATTTTATCCTTTATGTATGGATATATGCATATTATATATAGATATAGGAAGATGGGGTGTGAGTGCCCATGTATATAGCTCCATTCAATTATGTTCTGTAAAAACTATTTTTGAAAGATTTTTTTTACAGAAGTAAAGTACATAGGAAATTTTATTATTTTAACATGTAAAATATTTGAAATGTCCTTTACTTAGAAATTTTACCTTTTTAACTACTTTTCATTATTAATTTTGGAATATTGCAATACTTATTCAAACTTATTGACTATAGCTAATTTTGTTTTGCGAAAAAAACCCAGCATAACTCAATCAGTTTTTAATAAACATTTTTTAGCTTATTAATTTGGAAAAAAATTATTTAAGTGTTTGTGCTAAATTATTTTGATTATCAGAGCAGAGAAAAAAATTATCTGCATATTATAAAAAATATCCAATCAAATATTCATTATATTGAAAAAGGTGAAATTAAACAAAAACTCAGTCTTGCTTCGTATAAGCACACAATTCTAAACACGCTTTCATTTTGTTTGGATTATGGATGTTTTATTTATTAAACTACAAATGAAGGTAAGCAAAGCTAAAAATTCAGACAGATAATTTAACAAATTATTAATTAAACATCTGAAGATCGTTACATAAACGTCGCGCCGTCACGTGATCAATTTTCCAGACTGAATCATGACCTGAACACTGGTGCATAAAAAGGGGACCTCACATGGGAGTTCATTATTACAAGCCGGTGTTAATGCATAATGAATTATAGATCAATCGAACATTCATATAAACAGTCGATAAATAAGAATTAAAGAAATGTTATTTATAAAACATACTGCACTCATAATAAATTAAAATATTGAGAAACGTTGAAATCTGTAAATAACAATTATTCATTATCAGAAAAGCAAATTTCAAAGTTGTAAATATCATCCTCAATTACTTTTAATCATTGCCTTAGAGGTAGACTTGAACAAAGGCAATAGAATTATACATTAGACAATGGTCAAATGACGGACAAACTTATCAATTTAGAGAAACACTGTTCTGGGAAATACAAAATTATTATAATTTCATGTAGGAGCAAAATCAAGTACTATAAAATTACTAATATAAGATATTTCATAAGTTACTTATTTCTAGTTTCACTTTATACTTTAAAACTAAACAGAATTGTTTAGGCATTGTCTAATAATAGATATTGATAATTTTACAAATGTGTACTTTATACAATAGGAATTTGCCACATTTTCCGGAATATTCAATTCATTTATATACAGAAATAAAATTCTGACTTTTTTCGACAGTCTAACACTTCGCCTGTTGTAAATATATATAGTTATATGAAATATTTATTTCCTAAAATTCTTATGTAATTGCTAATTCTTCATCTTCTTATATTTATGTATTCACCGAATCATTTTTCAATTAACAAAAGAAAAGTTCAAAATGTAATAACATTCAACGAAAAAGAAATTCGTCATATAGACAATAGAATTAGAATTTTTCATGAATTAGAGATTCCTCTTTACTTTGATTAATAAAAGTCGTGTATCTTTAGATTTCAAAATAGGTCTATATACGAATAATCAGCTATTAGAAATCACATAGGGCTATAATATTGTGAACACATTTTAAAATAAATATTATGTGTGGCACGTCAGGTTTACTACAAATATTTATATTTGAAGGTTCATCGATGTACAACAAAAAAATTATCCTAAGTAATGAACCAATACCCAAGTATAACTACAGATAAGGAGATGTAAATCTATTTATTTTGTGGAAATGAAAACTACCTATATACACAATTTTTTGAAGTTCTAACTTTCTGTGTCTCAAGAATTTCTATCAATTTTAAATTAAATACCATTATTTCGGTTATTCAGTTTGTGATTCTGGGGCCTGGTTTTCAAAAGTATCTTATGACTAAGACATGTCTTATGATGGCCTTATGACATTTCATAGTCGTAAGATATGTTTCCGTAAGTGTCCCAAGTTATGATTTCATAACTTTTGTCGTATGCAGTTTGACTAAACAGTGTATATTATTAAACTGCATATCAGGTTATTTTATGTAAACAGACGACTGTTTTTTAACCATACGAAAGAAATTAAGCTTACAAATGAAATATAAAAAAGATGAAAATATATAAACAAATTAACAACTAGAAAAAAAACAAAGCTAACATTTGTTCACTCGTGTTAAGTATTTGGTGATTAAAAAGAAAAACAAAAATCGGTTCTTATGTATTTTTGTATTTCAAATATTTAGCGTTGAGACTTGAACCAAGAAAAGCGCTTTAGACGAATGCAATTTATAAGGTTTTGATTTCATTTTTACTACCAGTAAATAAAGTTGCGATTAATTTGAAATTGGTTAATAAAGTTTCATTATCGGTTGGTAATAAAATAAAAAGATAATTAATGATAATAAAGTTTTCCGCATTTAATGATAATATCCATAATGATTTCCTTTTTTATTATCCCTTTGATTTCTTCCTACAAGAATGAAATAGCAGTCAAAATTTTAAAAATGTAATTCTCTCTTCATGTCATTGAAATTTTAATATAGATAAATTAACTGTTTACAAAACTTTGAATTATTCGCCATGCAAAGAATTTTTCAACAAAGGAATAAATTTCCTTAGCTGTATTTGGCAATTTTTTTGAGGAATTTTTAGCCCTCAATAGTCTTCCATTTCATTCTTTATTTGGCATTTTAACTTATTATTTCGAGTCACTAATGCGTCTATTGTAAAGGAAACACACGTCTGGCGCACACAATTATAAGCCTAGTGTCTTTGATAAGTTTTTATATCTTCTTGCACATATAAGTTACAGGCTCGTTTTAGTATGAATTTAATAATATTTTATGCAGTATATGTTTTACTTTTGGAATAAACAAAAAACAAAACAAAATAAGGCAAGTAAACGAAGTTTAAAGAAATGCATGAAATTTCAGGATTTATATGCTACTATATTAAGGTCAACATTAGATAGTTTGAATTGTCCTTTTCCCAACTAAATTTTCAGTTATTATTCGTGGGTTGAAAGGATTTTTTTCTTTTTTTTTCTTAAAAGTCGTGTGTATTTCGTAAATGAGTGGTAAAACTAAAAACATAAAAATAAATCTTAATCTAACTGCCCTTACACCAGTTTGTATAAGGAAAGATTCCAAGAGTGCGGTCAGTACAATAAACAAATTATACAATTTGATTTAGGCCTATGTGTTAGATTCTTTTACTTTCCCTTTTTTCTACATCGTGGAATAATTATGTTTCGCAATAATTGCACCGAATATTTTTTCATAACAATATGTCACTGTTATAATCTGCTAAATTTCAAATTTTATTTAATTGGAATTTAAGTTATTCACATTAACAAAAAGGCATCGACAAACATACTTTTCGCTATCAAATGTAGATATGAAAGAAAACTGAGCTTCAATTAGAGGGTTTATAATTTCAAAACTTTGAAAACCAACATAGCGACCGTTTAAGTTAATTTATCTTTTAAAGAGAAAATTTCTCTCTGGTTACAAAAAAGTAACTGAAACTTATTCAACAGGGGACAACAAAGTTGTCTTAGTCCTAAAACTTGTAAATAAAAAAACCAAACCAGAACTAAGGCCGTTCTGTAAAAATCTCCCAAAAAACCCGACATGCTTCTTGACCTTAAGCCAGACGAAAAAATAATTCAATGAATATGTGAATCAAATCTTATTTTCTTTCATATATAAACTGCAGTGTATCATAACTTTTAATAATTTTTCTACAGTTTTTTTTTTATATTAACTGTTATCAATAATAGTCTATCTATTATTCCAATTGTCATTCCAAATACAATGTATTATGTTTTAGAACTGAAACAATACGACACCACCTTAATATAATTAAATAAAAAAATATAAATACTTATAATAGATATTTTGTCTTTATATAATTATTCATTTGAATTATATGGTCTTGTGGTAACCTTGCGAACATCGTAACGAGGACCATTCATAAGATATATTCGTTTTTAAAAAATTGGCAAGGTGTAACGTATTTTTAAAGAACATGTATTAAGAAACAGTAGCGGACTTTGCCCCAGAAATAATCCAAAAAATAATAATAGTTAGTTAATGATTACCCTAATTGTTGTTAATTAGTGTTATATTTACTACATGTAAAACAGTAGCAAAATTAAGTATGCAATATTGCTTTAAATATCTACTTTGGACAATACTCAAAAATATTCTACCAATTACCCACTATTTTTTCTAACATAAAACAAATATAAGAGATCAAGTTATTCATACAACTACTTCTTCCTAGTAAGAATTATGTGATACCACCTCTAAATACAACCAGAAAAAAAGACTTGTAACGGACTAAACAGACTTGTATTTAATCGCTTGTATTTGATCGATTATTTCGTTTGCATATATATAATTAAAAATATTTTAATTAAGTCTATAACTAAGTCTGTGTATGTTCATATGTATTTTTTTAAATGCTTCGTAGTAAAAATATGATAAATAGGGTAATCTTGAATGCAATTAAAAAAAAAAGTAAACACTTAACCCTCAAATTGAATTAAGAATACAGAATTCTTGAGTTCATAATATGAAAAAATGAAAAACTTTCATAAACTTGACATTAAATAAAAAAGAAATTAGTTCAGAAAGAATTGTATTTATAACTTATACTTACAAGCAAACTGACTTTTACAGCAGGGTTATATATATTTTTTCTGTTTGAAAAATATTGCTTAAATCTGTTAAAAAAAAAGTCAACACACGACCTTTGTTCCAACAATGAATTATTAATTTCAAAGAATTATTGATCTCAACTGGACCAAATTTTTGTATATTTAGGGAAGAGACAGCATTAATATACGTAAGGCTCGTATGTGTCTGCCCTGTGTCTCTGTCGTATTATAATATCCAGACAGAAAAGATTAAACATACAAAATATGTAAATATTTCTAACAAGAAAGAAATCGTTTAAGAATTACACCCACTAAAATTGATTATATATATATCTATTACATTAAATATCGTTTATACTCTGAATCAATTATAAATACAAAAACAAAATGTATTCTTCACAACGGAAAAACCACGGAAAAACCAATAAAATCCCCCTCAAAGAGCCCACAAATGATCATGTGATAACAAAACTATCCACTGATTTAATAGGAAATACTTGTATTCAAATAGTATATGGGGATCCTTGCAGTTTGTAAGTAATTTTGTACAAATATTAGAAAATGTAGAAATAATGAATTATTAAGAGCGAATAAAGAGATACACTATTGAATTCATAATATTTAAAAAACAAAAGCTGCCAAAATAGCAATAATCTAAATATTGATAGAGTTCAAATGATAACATTATACAATCAAATAACATAAAAGATTAGAACTTTCGGTAAATGTTTAAAATATACAAATTATGTATATAGACTTTTGAATTGCCAGTGAATTCTTAAACGTATTGCATGTTTGTGGTGTCTCTAAATTAGTGCAGTAAATATTTATTTTAACGAAGATTTAGGTACAGTATATCACTTGAATTTAAAACCAAGAGTTACCTTTCATTTCAAGTAAATTTACTGAAAATAAACAGAAACAAATAGTTATAAAAGTTGCATTCATTTTATTATTAAATGAAATAATTGTGTAATTTTCTGAAGAATCTAGATATAAATATTCTTGTTACTTCGCTTAAGACAAGAAAAGTTTTATCATTTTTTTTTACTGCATATGTACATACAATCAAATAATATGCTGAACTGGTTTTTTTTCGACTTTACATGGATATATTTGATTTTAATTGAACTAATTAATATATTCGCGTGTATTGTTGAATTTAATCATGCAACTAAAAAAGGCCAACAAAAATGTGTATTTATTTGTTACATTTAAGTCTCATCGAATGTTTAAAATTTTTTTAAGGAAATCGTTACTACGTTTCTTATTTTAGTTTTTATATAAAAATAAAGAAAGAATAAAGCTAAATGATTTTTCTCAGACATTCGAAGTAAATTTGTTTGTTTCGATTCTAAATTTTATAAGTGGGTTAAAACTATTTATAATTTCCCCCATTTGAAATGAAATTCACCACATATTATTCACGTAATGAATTTAAATAATAGTTTAAATTTCGACAAACCCACTTAAGTAACAATTATAAAAACAAATTTGAAAACAGAATATATATCCCTCATCAGAAATTCCATATAAACACTTTATTCTTTTCAGATTCGGGTAATGAAAATATAATAATTATAAAAGAAACAAATATAGTATTATATATTTTACATATGATTCGAAAATAAATAAAAACAAAACATATTTTTTTTATCCAAAGAAATAAAATCAAATGCAAAAGGAAAATTTCATATGGTAAGTCATTTTTAATAGTAGATGTTAGATTGGCAAAAACTTGAGTTGAAACTGTAATGTACATACATGAAAATTTGTCTGTCGATGTCTTAAGGGATATCCAATAAATGATGTATTTATTTAATAAACTATTTTTTAAACAAGATATGTCACACTGTAATTTGGATTATATGAATTTGTCAAAAAATAAAAAGCTGTTAAACATATTTTTTCGCAGAAAAATTAAAAAACAAATTGTCCAAATAAAAACACTAAAATCGGACTTCATTTAAACTATTCTGATTCAACAATTGATCTATAATTTTTAATCTCGCAAATAAATTATCGATAATTTGAAAATAAAATCTGTAATGCATGACGAGCGAGGATGTCCTTGACAAATCAAACTTATTATCCGACATAGAATAATCGATTCCAGACTTCCCGAGTATTTCAACAGGAAAAGAGTACCTTTTGAAAAGAGACCCATTTCATTCATGAGTTATCTCTCCTCATATGCTAAACTTCATTTAAAAATTCTTTATACCTGTTGTGAAAGCAGAATTTTACACTTGCAGTAGGAGAAGGGTCCTACTGTACACATCATTTCAAATATAGGTGTAGTGTATGTCTTACGACACTTTTTATAAGAATCTTATATTATATATCTGTCTGATGATGCAAATATCAAAATTATAAAATAAATAATTGTTGTAAATATAATGGAATTTGATGCGACTGAAAGGTTAGTGCTATAAAACCAGGTTGAATCTACCGTTTTCTACATTTCTAAATGCCTGTACCAAGTCAGGAATATAACAGTTGATGTCCATTCCTTTGATGTGTTTTGTCATTTGATTTTGCAATTTAATTAAGGACTTTCCATTTTGAATTTTCCTCGGAGTGCAGTATTTTTATGATTTTACTTTTTATCATATTAAGTGTTAAGTTAAAAAATAGTCTAAAGACAGGCAAAACTAATTTTGATTATTTCGTTTAAATGTCGACATTAACTTTCCTAACACGGACCTAAGTCTAATGCTAATGAGATGTTCTACAACATAACTTTTATTTTCGTACTTCCCACCTGAAGTACATAATTTTCCACATATGAATTACAAAAAACGTATATTTTCATAAGGAGTTTTAAACAGTCTGGATTTTTTTTCGGAAATATAAGTTAACAGTTGTTTTTGAGCCCTTTTAACCCTAATATAAGTTAAAAAGAGATATATATATATCATAAGATTAATCTGACTTTTAAATAAGATATTATATACAAACTGTTAGGCAAGAAGATAGTATTAAACGAAACATAACAATCATAGATATATATGTAAAAAAAATATTTTCAATCATGGTGAATCCCACAAAGAGCAAAAACCAAAAAAAAAAAATGATTTGAGATCTAGCAAAATATGTTTAATCACGCTGCATGTATTGTACCTGTCCTCTGTCAGATGTACTTTTAACTCGTCTGAACATCAACCCAACACAATGTTAGATCTGTAAAATTGCTTTCGCAAATTTTTTGTTCTTCCCTCGCCGGGATTCGAACCCACAAAATTTGCGAAAGCAAATTTACAGATCTAACATTGTTGGGTTTATGTTTAGACGAGTTGTATATACATAATGTATACAGCCATGTATCACCATCATTGCTGGTGATCCGATGGATAAATCTGTTGTAGTTGTCACTGACTCAGAGGTACTTATATATATATTACTAGTAAATATAATGATGCTATTTTTTTCTTTTGTTAACATTTACTTAGTTAAACATATTCTAAGACACTGAATGTTGCTTTGAAGATGTCTCTAACAATTAAGACAAAGGATTATATACATAAGCATAAAACTTTGCTTTAAATCGTCTTATTCAGCACACTAACACACGCGCAAAAAAAAACACCTTTTTAATGACATTTGGGGATTATTTGATCATTATAAAGATAATATCCTATTGTATAAACAATTTTAAACAAGAATCAGGGCAGTCCCTCTTTAAAAGATTCTTTTTTAGAGTAGACCTTAGTTAAGGGGTTTCTATTTTAAGTTTCCAGATTTATACGCCATTAAACCATTATTTGGAAGCAAAGAATGAACCGAGACTACGATCTTCCATGTTTTTCCTTTTTTGTAAAACTGCATCAATCCTCATTTTTACTATTTGTTCTTTAACCAAGCTTTTATTTTCTTTTTTCTTTTTGTTTTGAAGATTTTGTACAGTGTCATCGTTTAAATTTGTTTAAATAAAACCATGACATACTTTGACGGAAAACAATCTATTCTTTTGTTTTTAAACTTATATCGACATTGATAGAAATAAGGCTTTCAGAGTTTTAATTAGATACGGAATAAGGCTTTCAGAGTTTAATTTAGATACATTGGAATTTTATTTACAAACCAAAAATGACAACTGAATAAGCAGGATAATGCCTAGTAGAAGTTCAAACAGATTGTTATATACAAACGACATGATACAGGAATTTATTGAATAGGTGTACGAGAAAAAAGTTATATGACATATTTAATCCAATGCGACTGAATACTAATATACAAACGACATTGTGAAAGAAAATGAAGATATTCTCAGATAATTAATTTGAACCATTTATTCCCTGTAAACTGAAATTTTACGTTTCTTTCTAATCATCAGAAAATCTGCTGGTGTCATGCGACTTTTATCAAGTTTGTAATGAAAACTTTTGTTAGTGACACCACTGCTATAAATGGGCATTTTTATTTAACAAAGACTTCATTAGTAGTAATTTTTATTATAACAAATGTCCTATACCTACCAGACTCAGCAGGAATTAATTATTTTAAATAACTGCCTACTGTACTGATATGATGATGAATAATGGGGAACATGGAAAATCTCTCTCACCTTTAATTCATAAATGTTTGTGTTTCAAATATACAGAAATCCGATTGGTTGCTAAAATTCGCTCTGATTGCTTTTTGCTAATTACTTATAGAACCTGTCTCCCTTCTAATCACGTTGGATGACACTTTTTGTGAATTAATTATTATACGGGCAAAGTATTCGTACATTATTAATGCGACATTAGGACCATCGGAAATATTTTTCAAAAGAAAGTACAAAAAATGTATACTTAGCAATTATTAATCCAAACCTCATACAAATGAATAAATAACGATAGCTTTTGTAACTTTCCTTTAGGAAAAAAATGGCACTTAGAAAACCAGTAAATATCTGTTGATGCGATGTCCCTATACAAGACGTATTGTTTATACCAATGTATAACACAAAATATCAACAAAAATGTACATAAGAAAAGCCCATTAGTTAGGTTACTCATAGCTTAACATTATTTATGTGTGGCTTAAGTTATATTCGTTCTATATCGGGTTTTTGTCCTTTTGACACATTCCCCATTGTCATTCTTAATTTTATGATTTGTTGTTTTGTTATCCATGATTTAAGTCATATTTAGTCCTATCAGATTGTAAGATTATAAGATAAACTTGATAAAATGTAAAACATAAGCATTTTCTCAACAGATCGTTTTTAACATCCACGAAGTATAGTTTGATACTGGAAACAATATAGCAAACAGCTGATGAGGGACTTTCCAATTTGAACTTTCATAAGATTGTAGTATTTTTGTTATAATTTTCTTTTTTAAAATTGATTCTGTAGATACGTCGTCTATTATCCATTTATGATTTTATTTGAGGCTCAAATTTTCCGAAATGTAGGTGAATAGTTTAGATCAGTAGGTTTGTTTTCTGACATACAAATCTTAAGTCATTTGTATTTTGGAATACGCGTTACAAATGAACGTTTACATATTTTGTTTTAATACATATATATATTGTACAGTTAACTGTAACGTACTTATTCAGATAAAAGTGAAAAATTGTGTTTTTTATTTGTTTTATATGTGCCAATATATCGTTACAAATCCAATTGTAAACACGCATTTTACACCTAAAAGTGTTATGAGAACCGTAACTTTGTTTTTACTTTATTGGATTGTGACTATAGAACAGTGGTATACTAGTGTTGCCTTTATTGTTTTAGATTTATGAGTTTATGGTATCTTTCGTCCCTCTTCTATCTAATAAAAAAAATTATTATAAAATCTTCAGTCACTACTCATTCTTTGGTTTAAGCATTCCTATTTATCGGTTGAAATCAGTTCTCAGAATAAACTATCATGAGAATTATTTTCATAATTACAATTAACACAGATTCCATATACATACTTAAGAACTTTCGAAAAACTACATCAGTAAACCAACGAAGAGACAAAAGAATATTGCTCAAATTACGTTAATCCATTTTGAAAATACAAATCTCGGTATAAAAAAAAACCCAACAAGAACCATAAGAATTGCATAAACTCATTAACACACGAGATAAGGTGATTGGAACGGATAAGTATTTCGTTCATAACATGCCATACTCAGTCAAAATGCCAAGACACCATTGCACATTGTTTTATAAGATATGCATAACATAACTTCCGAAGAAAACTCGATGCAATTCGGACATTCTAGATTCTGTGGCAGGTTAAATATATGAAATCCATGAATTCCGGTTTAGCACTACTACCTTGCAAAACATAGATTACAGCAAGTCAAAGTGATTTGAATCAATCAAGACTTGACAAAGTCATTTGAAAAAGTGTCCGTGCAAATTGGCTTGTAAATCGTTTTGAAAGTTAGCGGACAATGCTGACAGTATTATATATGTATCAGCAAACACTATTTGTCGTATGTTGTGGACATGATTTGAGATCTATTTGGTATTCATGATTTGTCTTTTCGTAACTGATTTACGAGATTGAACAGGAGTAAACTACTGTCGTCTTAATTTCTCATTTCTCTGGTTTAATATCGCATATACCACAGAAAAATATACATGTCGAAAAATGCGTACTCACAGCCGCTTATCATAAAAAAGAAGCATACGATTTTCAACAGATTTTAGAGTTTATCACCTGCAACAGTTCCATTTCACTATATATTAGCATTGTATTGTTATCAAATAGTTCAAGTTAGTCCACTGGAAACAGATAGTACTTACCCTTCTTTTGCTTTCATGTTTTCTTTTAGCTGCCTACCTGTAATAAGAGTTAAACAATTTTTATGTCGACATGTATCTCAATAGATGTCAGAAAATTGTAGGGCACTTCTTTCTGTGTTTTGTTTTTATAATATCGACATTTCCAATAACATTAGTCAAAAGCTTATATTTTTGAAACTTCAAATGAATTCATTTCCTGTTTAACATAACAGATATCTGTTCACAAATTGCTTAATAAAATATTTAAAAATCGAAAAGATCGAATAAGATATTATATTTATTTCATTTAATTCATGTAGATTATCCATGCTGATGCATATTTTACAATCAAGCTACTCTAGATTGTTTTTGAGTGTTTTTAACTTTGCAACATGTATGTGTGTGTGCGAGTATGTGAACATAAAATAGCTGCTAAAATTAGATCAATCATCCGAGTCTGAGTACGATAAAATTCAAAATGTTATGACCACACGACCGGACAGTAGAAACACTTAAGTCTTTGAGTAATTAAACGCCCATCAGCAATGGCATCACTTTGTAAAGACGCGTTTCGTGTATGCCAGCCTACTCATCAGTGGCATTCAAATGTAACGGTTGGAAGGCCAAAAAAAACCAATGCAACCAGGATGTTGAAAAACCTTAGTATCTCGAGTAATTCATGCCTGGTCACCAACAAATGAGCTATGAACAAAACAGTAATGTAAGGGATTTGTTTTACTGTTAAATCAATTTAGAGTAAAAAAAACAAAAAACATAGGGGTACCTTTTGGAAGATGACGTATGTTAGAAAATGTATGTTCAATGATACTTATTTGAATATATTTTGCCTAATAATACCGTTAGCGTTGGGGTTTGCTTTATAACCTTTCAAAGGAGTCAAAGATATGATCGATAAAGCAAATCATAACACATAGCTTACCTTTCGAATTTTATATACGTATACGTAAGCATATAAATGTAGATGCATCTTTTTGTAAGTCAAGAAACACAAATTTAGACATTCGAGATACAAAAACGATATCTCTTATGCAAAGTCGATTTAAAGCGATAATTGTAGAAAGTTGCATTTAAAAAAAACACTCTTCAAATATGCTTATAGTTTAAAACAATTCTTGTGTGTATCTTAGTCAGATATTTAAAAAAAAATCATTCCACCATCTTCCTCGGAAAATGCGTAGCAGGTTTGGAGTATGACAGTTCTTTTCCTTTGTTTCGTAGCGTTATGCGTTAGTTTATGTAGTCGAATATTGTTGTTTTTCTGGTTTTATTAAAAGTTGTTATCTTATAGTTCGTTTCTCTGAGTGGTGCATTGTCGTTTTGGCTTTTTGTTGCACTTCAGTGCTTCTGCTGTTTCGTTGTTTTCCTCTTTAAGTTGATGTGTTTACCTCAGTTTTAGTTTGTAACCCGAATTTGTTTTCTCTCCATCGATTTATGACTCTCAACAGCGGTATACTACTGTTGCCTTTATTTATGGACTTTTCCTTCTTAATTTCACTTGGTTTTGTTTTGTTAATGCCTCTTTTCCTTATATTGTGAAATGTTTTTCCGATTGTAATTTTATAGATAATTTTTTGTTTCTAAATTTTTACCAGATTATAGTTTGACTTTTATAAACTTGTGAACCAAGTTGCCCCTTTTCGTCTTAAAACCTTTTTAATTTTTTAATTTAGATTCAAGCCGCCTGGTGTGATGATAAGGACACATTTTCAAATAGATTATCAAAGTCTGGACTCAAACAGTTATTTTTGTTCTTGTACTTATACATCGTAACAACTGTCGTCTAGACCATAGGAATATTACAAATAAAGCACACCAAGGAATGTTTGCAGGTTCCCTATATAATGCTGGCTAATTATCAAGTTAGCATGCAGATATGTTGAGTTCGGGTGCAACGTACACTTTCTAGTGCAATTTCTTCAAACAGCGATAATTGTCAATATAGTTAGCCACAAATAGACCCGAATCAATTTACCTACAGCAAAATACGTTCGAAGCAGCAACTTTTTTTCATTTTTTTCCATTAATCTATTAAATCTGGATGATTTGCTTACCTACTTTTATATATAAAGTATAACGAATCTGTAAATAACTGTCATACTAGTGGCAGATTTAGCGAGCTATAAAGCCAGGTTTTACCCACCAATTCATTCGGTGACTGTATCAAGTCAGGAATATGGCAGTTGTTCTTCACAAGTTGGTCGATACAGTTGATCGATACAGTTTATCGATACAGTTGATCGATACAGTTTGATTTTGTTAGTTTTTAAAGACTTCCCCTTTTTAAATTTGCATTGAAGTTTAAGCATTTTTGTTAACAAAAATATCAACGACGTAGAAGGACCATAAAATACACAAAAAATTGTGAATAGAATTCCTCTGACTTTTTCTTTACTTAATGAAAAGAAAACTAATGTTATTTTATATAAGGAAATGAACAGCTGGAACTATCGGCATTTCAAAAAATGCAGGAATATTACAATTGATGAACTGTTGAAATTAACCAATTCATTAACTGACCAAATGAGCTGCGTATTCATGAACTGTACGAATTAATCAATTCATGAACTGTTGGAACTAACAATTTTAGTAACTGTATGAATAAATTAATGCATAAACTGAACCAATTGATTAATTCATAAATAAATCAATTCATAAACTGTACGATTTAATCAATTCATGAACTGTTCGAATTAATCAATTTATGAATTGTACGAATAAACCAATTCATCAACTGTACGATTTAATCAATTCATGAACTGTTGGAACTAATACTGTATGAATAAATTAATGCATAAACTGAACCAATTGATTAATTCATAAATAAATCAATTCATAAACTGTACGATTTAATCAATTCATAAACTGTACGAATTAATCATTTCATAAATTGTCGGAATCAATCAATTCATTATCTGTACGAATAAACTTATTCATAAACTGTACGATTTAATCAATTCATGAACTGTTTTCCGTTTTAAAAAGTTTTATTGCAAAGTTTTGGTAATACGGTTGTACTTTTGGTAAACTAACACTACAATTTGTGTCCCTGGATAAAAGAGATCGAAGTTGACACATAGTGTTCCTGAACATCTAACTCACTGTACGTCTCAAGCTCGTTTGGTTTGCATTTAAATCTAACGTTAACCGTATCAACTGATTATGCGCGCTAAACCTCTGAACAACGTACAAAACAAAAAGATAAGGGGGAAGACATCACACACGTAATCACAATTTAATAATTATAAAACACCAAACACATATATATATTTGCTTTCTTAGAAGTTGGAACCTAAATAAATATTCATGTGACAAAAGTAGCAATAACACCAAAAGATGAATCATAAATTTTTATCAAAAGATACGATATACAATTGTATACCATGAAGTTGCAACACTTAAGTGCATAACTAAATTAAGACGTTAATTTTAAAAAGTTTTTGTTACCATACAATTAATAAATCATATTCTTCAAAGAAATTATATGATGCTTTACTATTATGGGATTTATATCTTTTTGGGTTTTACGAATCATTAAGTTTGAAAATTGGTGTTATGAAATGTTTGATACCTATGATTTTTTACCCCAAAAGATTAAGTAAAATCCTTTAAATATGGGGCTTACAAAAATAAGGAAGATGTGGGTTTGTTGCCAATGAGATAACTCTTCACCGGAAACAAAATAACATAGACATTAACAGCTACAGATCACTATACGGTCTTCAACAATGAAAAAACGCATAGTCAGCAATATTGGCCGTGTTTAAATCGATATATAGAACGGAATGTAGTTTTTTTAAAGGGAAATGCTCTGAATTTACCATCTTCTTGCTTTTTAGTAAAACCTATATTTACTGTTTGTAAAATATTGAATTATTCTAATAACTGAATAAAGGCAACAGAAGTATACCGGTGTTCAAAAGTCATAAATCGGTTGATGAAAACAAATGTGGGTTACAAATAAAAACCGAGGGAAACACATCAACCGGAAAACTGGCAAAACAAATGAACACTGGAAGCTCTGAAGTGGTAAAAACACAAACGCCAACATAAAAACAAACCTCCTATTTTTATGACAATGTTGAAAACCATCACTTCAATGACAGCACAACGTGACAGAACGTACAGCACAAACACATGCAATACCATTCATTACAGACAAACGCACAAACAAATAATATAATAGTCGACACAACATGCAAACCGCAGAACAACAACGAACATCCTCCATCAACGACAAACACCACAGGAAATTACAAATAGTGACGAACTTTAGTAACGAAAATGCTTAATTTAAACAAGTAAAAACTTAAACAGTTAAACAATTATCATTTATTACACTAGTAATCCGCAATTGGCCCTATATCTCGAAATAATTGGTGTTTATTATTGCTTTTCAACTTCGAATGTGATTTGGCCTTCTAAATGTTTTAATTCGAGTGTTCTGTAGGATTTATTTGTAGATGAAATTCACTTCAAAATTAATATTTCCTACCTTTTTTTGCACCAAGGTTTGTTAACTACATTTAATATGAACATAAACCTCGTACCTTAGGAGATTTCATCAAAATTTAACCAAGGCTTTCCTACCTCAGGAATAGATTAACTTAGCTGTATTTTGGCAAAACTTTTAGGAATTATTGGTCCTCAATGCTCTTCAACTGTGTACTCTATTTGGCCTTTTAAACATTTTTTATTCGAGCGTCATTGATGAGTCTTATTTAGACGAAACGCGCGTCTGGCGTAAATATAATACTTTAATCCTGGTATCTATGATGAGTTTATTTGCAACCACTGGGTCGATGCCTCTGCTGGTGGAGATTTATTTCCACGAGGATATCACCAGCCCAGTAGTCAGCACTTCTGTGTTGACTTGAGTTATCATTGATATGTTCATAACTATAAATTAACTGTTAACAAAACATTGAATGTTTGAAAAACTAAGGCTTTTCTACCTCAGGAATAGATTACCTTAGCTGTATTTTGGCAAAACTTTTAGGAATTTTTGGTCCTAAATGCTCTTCAACTTTGTACTCTATTTGGCCTTTTAAATTTTTTTATTCGAGCGTCAATGATGAGTCTTTTTTTTAGGCGAAACGCGCGTCTGGCGTGAATATAAAATTTTGATCCTGATATCTATGATGAGTTTATTTGTTATGATATAACTCATATTAAATCAAACTGGCTGTTGAGAGTTATTCAATACTAAGTTTTCAAATAGAAGTTTTGTGACTTTTTGTCTTTGTTTTTGCTATTGATTTCTTCCACCCTTCTCGAACCAACTCTGATTTTCTTTGCCCATGTTCTATTTTTTTTTGTTCAAGCAAAGTCAGCATAAACTGTTTAAGATGATGTAAACGTTTGTATCTTAAGAAATAGTAAAAAAAATATCACAATTGATTTAGGTTTTCAGCAATAGCATTCATTATGAGTTATGTATTATTCAATTTGTATGAAACATGTGTCATTGTTCGCTTAACTTGATATCTTCATCAACACTTAAGTGAAAAGCTTTTATTCAGCTAACCACAAGAAGTGATTTTTGACTGATGCGAAAAATAATTTAACGGCTATATGCTCACCTTTGCTCTTCAAAGGGTGGAAAATTAATATTTTATTTCGCGGTCTACCAGAATATTATTCTGTGGTTTCTTTCGTTTGATAATTATGATAGCAATACAAAATTGATAGCCCGATGCTATTACAATTTAACCAGAATTTAAACGAGAAAGACAAATGTTAAAATAATTGGAATTATGTTATGTGCTCTCAAGTAGCAGTGATACCAATGTTAGGGAATGAACATTTAGTAACAAATTTCACTTCAACTAATAATCCTAAGATTTTAATTTTATATAGTTTTGCATGCTTATTCTGCCATTGATTGCGTGATTTGCAAGTAACTTTTATATCCAATTGCGGATGAAAGATTCCTACAGGTAAAAATGTAATAAAAGTAAAGTTTTCGAAAAATACAATTGTCTACAAAACGAACGACACAATCTCTATAAAAATCATCAGTTTGAATAAAATTTAACATTGAGTATGCGCAGATCCGACAGCAATGAAACAAACCCAATAAAAACGACATCGATTCCCTTGTACACCTTACCCTTCCGGAGCACCTGAGATCACCCCTAGTTTTTTGGTGGGGTTCAAGTTGTTTATTCTATGTTGTGTCGTGTGTGCTGTTGTTTGTTTGTCTTTTTCATTTTTAGCCATGGCGTTGTCAGTTTGTTTTAGATTTATGAGTTTGACTGTCCCTTTGGTATTCTTCGTCCCTCTTTTACATATATAAAAGGAAATTTGATTTTGCGTTGACAAGTTTTTCTATATAAGTTCTCATATTGAATGTTCTGTTCCCTTTCATTGACTTCTCCGTTTCGGTTGTACAGGTCTCAAATAGTTCGATGTGTGTGCGTTTGCAGTGACGTCTAACATTTCAATCGTTGTTTAATTTCTACTTCTGATAAATAACAAGGAAATCAAGGTCATAACCTAGTGTAACCTGCTACAATATTTTTCTTTAAAATTTTAACGATTCAATATAAAAGCTTTTTCCCCTTGCGGGATTTTTATATTTAAATTATTTCACTTTATTATTATTTAAATATAAAGACAAAAAATATGATTGCCGATGAGAAATTATCATTTAAGATCAAATGAAATATATGTGAACGTTTATAAGTCACCGTACGATCTTTCACAAAGAGAAAGAGTCATTCGATATTGTTATCTATCATTTCAAAATGGAAAACCAACTTCCAGATATATTCTACAATAATTCATTTATGATTTGTATTGTAATTTTATTTATAACGCAGGCAAATTGTACGATTATCCCTTAAATCATTCTTTTCGTTAAGAAATCAACCTATATATAAAGGTTGCCCATTTATTGTTAAAAATCTAATCAGTGATTTTCAAAAACTCCCCCGTATCCTTTTAATTAGACTTTGTAGGAATTTCATGCTACAATATTTGGATTTGATATTGCTTTTAAATATGAGGAGATGCTGTTTGCACGTTAAAAAGTCAGTACCCAAACGACACAAAAAAAATCCAACTGAACTCTTTGAAGTCAATATAAAATCTTCAAAATCAAAACAATGGTATATACAGTTTGCATTTGTGAAGCTATATTTGGACCCGACGATGTTCGTCACTTTAGACAGATTAAACAAGTATTTTACGCATTCAGTCAAGCCTCAAAAATCAATTTATTGTACAAAAAAACTTTCAATGAAAAACGTACTAAGCAATAATAGTAGAGTAATTTTATAATGTATCGATACAAGTGACATCAAACTCCCAGATTAAAAAAAACAGTACTAGATTATGCCGCCTATGTCATGAAAAAAAACCCTCACAAAACAATACTGGATTGTGTTGTCTACGTCATAAGAAAGACAGGTGAAAGGAAAACAATACTGGATACACTTATATGAGGAAATCCAACATTACTTGACAATGTTGGCTACGTCATCAAAACACACGTATAGGAAACAATAATGGATTTGTGCTGACTATATCAGAAATACATAGACACAAGAAAAGTGGTGAAAAATATAGGTACAAGGGCATCAATACTGGATAATGCCATCTACGTTCAGAAAAACACAACAAAGGTAAATAGAAAACAATGTTGGATAACACTCTTTGCACCAAAAGAAGCAAGATGTGTATCGTCATTTACTAAGAAGTGTTGTTTTGGTTCTGAATTGAGGATGCGTTGGTTCTTAATGATGACATTAACGTGTCCAATCTGCAGTTTATTCCATTTGGGCTTAAATGCGGTAAAAATATATTCACCATCTAAAACTGTGTCCTTTGTCCCTATATGACTATAAGATTATATGAAGTAAAAGGATTATGTAATAAGAAAAACAAATTAAATAATACTATATTTTTTTCGTGGTTTTTTTTTAAATGTGGTATTTGTGTGTTACAAACCAAGGTAACACAAAAGGACAGAGCATCATTAAGTTTTGATGTAACTGCAATATTTAAGTGAGTACGATTGAAGGTTTTGAAGTAGATCTTTAGAATGTTGTGAAAACTGGAGATTTTCAACGTTCTTTTTAATAGAAAGGAGAGAAGGGCGGATTTGAGATTTACTACATTCTTCTCTTTCGTCTGTGATGTAGGGGTAAATGTGGAATTCCCACTTTTAGCTTTGAATTCCAAGTTTGATATCTATACGTTCTAAATATTGATTTTTGACTGTACACTTGATTACGAATATGGCATCCACAACATCGGACTTCTTTAAAGCGTAAGAAACCATTGTGTTCATTATATAACGTAGATTTTGACTGAACTTTTGAATGCACGCCTGATCAGCCTCAATATATGCCATACAAATAAAAAAAATCAGTTTTGATCCATCTGTCTAGGATTTTACTGATTTCCTATTATCATTTCAGCAGTGTGCGATGTGGTTTACGATCAACTTCAAAAAATTAGATGGCCTTGAAACTTCGAAAAATTAGAGTATGTTTTTTCTACATTGATGAGGATTCCTGAGATCACCCCCAATTTTTAGTAGGGTTCGTGTTTCTCAGTCTTTCGTTTTCTATGATCTGTCTTGTGTACTCTTATTTGTCTATTTGTCTTTTTCTTTATTAGCCATGGCGTTGTCAGTTTATTTTCTAATTGTCAAATGAACATATTAGTGCGTAAAATCTATTTTTATGACATAGGTGACGATTTCAGTTTCCCATTGTTAACTTGCCTTTTGCAGTAGTTACATGCTACTAGTATCATTACAAAGACACTCCACAACTCAATTGATGCAGATCGGAGCGTGTTCACGTTTTGTAAAAAAAAAATTAGATACACAACAAAAGAGGGACGAAAGATACCAAAGGGACAGTCAAACTCATAAATCTAAAACAAACTGACAACGCCATGGCTTAAAATGAAAAAGACAAACAAACAACAGCACACACGACACAACATAGAACATAGAAAACTAAAGAATAAACAACACAAACCCCACCAAAAAACTATGGGTGATCTCAGGTGCTCCGGAAGGGTAAGCAGATCCTGCAACCGATACAACAGGGATATAAGAAAAAAACGACACAAATCAACTTCAAATCAGTTTCACGGACACTGTCACAATTAGATAACCGATCTGATGTGTACAGTTTTTAATATATATTCCCTTTCCCGAGATTGGATCGTATGGTACCATGATAGTCATCTGAACTTTATATGAACAGCTGATTGTATCCTGCTCTCTTTTGTGACATTTTTCTGAGTCTACAATCTGCATGGTGGATTACGCAAGACGCTTATCCTTTCCATGCAACAAGTCTTGATCCTTTTTGGAGTAAATATGATTTTATTTAGTTTTTAATTAGCCTCACGACATTAAACATCATAAGACTACTTTTGCCTCTTGTTAGAACTATCACCTGAATATCTTTTTCAATTTACGTAGCCCAACAGTATCAAATTCTCACAATCATTAAAACAAGATCAATGTAACTACCCAAAGTGAAGTTTTATAACGAAAAAGTGAAAGCATAATTCGGTGTAAATTGTACATCTTCACAAACTTTATCAGTATAAATCAAAATCAGCGAATAAGTAAAACCAATCAGTAATTAAAGCTATAAGCCGGATCACAAAAAAAATAATTATTTAATGAAAAAGGCAATTTATCAAAAAGAAAAAGAATGAAATATATTTAAAGTCAACCAATAACAAAGTTACGAATTATGGACTTGAAATCCAAAAGTAGATTTTTTTGTAATCAATCCTGCATGTTTTATTTTAATTTGGTCCATGCAATAATAATTAATACAATGTTAACACACACATATAGTCAGTAAAAAAGTTTAATATCGACATTTGTACCCCCAAAGTTGAAAATATATACTCGTTTAAGAAAAATAAGAGCTGATAGGTGCAATTGCCATAAGTAAAAGAGTGTACAAAAATCCAATACATATAAAACAACTAGATATCTTAGTGCCGCATTAACATGTAAACGAATATATCGGTATGTCTTGTATATCAAGAAAAAGATATACAATAGGTTATGACTGCACACCAACAGAAAAGCTTGTCTACAAAGATTCTGACGTCTCAACAGAAATAGACGAAATCTGACCATGACTTTTATATAAAATCCGGAAAAATTGTCACTTGACACAACATAAAATAAAGAACTTTAAAAGTTGAAAAAAAACGTCAAAGGCTGGGGTTGATCACATATGCTCTAGAAGGATGAAAAGATACTGCTCCATACGTGAGGAAAGGTCATTTGAAGTTTTGTACATATCATAAATTAAAAATGGAAATGGTGAAAGTGTCAAAGAGACAACAACCTGACCAAAGTGCAGACAATAGCCGAAGGCCATCAATGGGTCTTTAATGCAGTGAGAAACTCCCGTACCCGGAGGCGTGCATTTTAATTTCTTTTTTAATGACACACCTACGAAAGTCATTTAAAGTTTCGTACAAATAATGAATTAAAATGGAAATGGGGAATGTGTCAAAGAGACAACAACCTGACCAAAGAGCAGACAATAGCCGATGGCCAGCAATGGGTCTTTAATGCAGCGAACTCCCGTACCCGGAGGCGTGCATTTTGATTTCTTTTTTTTTTTTGCCCCACTTTATGTTTTCTGGTTTTTGCGTCTGTTCGTTCGTTCGTGGGCAAGGTAGTTTATGATGAAGTTGAAGTCCGAAACTTAGTACACATGTTCCCTATCATATGATCTTTCTAATTTTAAAGCGAAATAAGAGATTTTTTCCTTATTCCACGGTCCATTGAACATAGTCAATGATAGTGTACTATGAAAACATTCTTTTTAATAAGTGAAATAAGAATTAGGTCTCCATCTTCTTTTCCCTCATTTTTAAAAGGAAAGGAGACGTTTTGACAACTATCATTGGTCCAAAATTTTGTTGTATGCTTGTGTGATGTGTTTTCATTTTATCGTTTACCACTTTACATAAACAGATTGAATTTGCAAAAAATTAGAATTATTAAAAATGTCATACTGTTTGTTCAGAATTAGCATAACATAGAACTTGAATATAAATATCGACAAACCACTATTGCCCCTATCTATAAATGAACAGCTGTCAAGTATGAGATGTTCTATAGTCTAATTTATATCATATAGAAATCGAAATATTTGGTTGCTATATTCCGCTTAATGAAGTGTGGGTAAAAGCTGCTTTTCTTGGTTTTAAATATATTTGCGGTGTCATCTAAAGAAATAACTGTCAGCTTTATCTTGCGTCAATTCCATGAATTTAAAGTAAAAACAAAATAAGACAAGTATGCTAACATTTATTACGTTGCTTTAAATGAATTAATTTGATTTTAAAACTATAACCAACGTGCTAATTTAGCATTAAGAGGTATAGATATAAGTAATTAAGAGTGGCCATTTTTCGTTTACTGTCTAAATTGTTTTTTATTGTCACCACAGAGGTGACAGAAGCAATACCACGTTATGTATGATGCATCACATTTATCTCGATATTCTGTGTATTAATGCGTCCAAATTATTTCCTCTGCGTGTGCACGTTTAGTTCCCGAGGGTATCGATACTTTGCTGTCATCTAATGTTGTACCTTTATTAATATTGATTCATTTTTAAATATCTTAAGAGTCACAGTTCACATGTGTTTTAAAACGATATAAGTAAGCAAAAGATAAGATAAACAAAAATACAAAAAATTAAAATCGTAAAGTCCCTTATAAAATGCCTAATCAAAAGCTCAATCACACCAAACGACTGGGAAACAACTGTAATATTCCCGAGTTGGCACAGGTATTCCTAAAGTAGAACTGGCGGATTAAACCTTTTGTGTTACAATCTTAACCACTATTAAACAAACATTTAGCGCACGAACAAAAAAGAAAGACAAGCAAAACAAAACAAAACAAAAAAAAATGACCACGGCACAACACATCGGTGGGATGCGCAAGCACCGAGCAACGCCAAAAGAACACGACCAAAAATGCATTAAGCAGTAAAGGTAATTAATTTACAAAGAAAAAACAGGAACTCAAAAACACTTACTTTTATTTATTTATTTTCATGGGTACCAATATTTAATCTCGTTTTTTTTTACAAAGTCTGCATATATTCTTTTCGAAAAGTTGTAATTTGTTGAATATGTAAATTCTTGGTTTCCTAGTACACAATAAATCCTATAACATTGGTATCCGAAGACTCATAATGAATCCACAGTAATTAAGAAAATAAACAACATCAGTACCTAGAAGAAATGTAATGGAGCTAAGATATCTAATACAAACAAGGTAAATCCTCAGATTTGCTTTTTATGCAATGCTTATTGAAGCCATACATAATTTTTCAGGGGATAACATAACCCAAACACGAAACACTCATAGATATCAACACTATGTTTTCAGGTGAAGAACCTCTCATCCGAGAGGACATCATCAGCACAAAAAGTCAGTGCTCGCAACGTGCCTCTGGCTTATTGAATTATATTGAAAGATATCGCCGATGACTTTCGCCCCCGAGGGTACTGTTAGACCAGTAGACAGTGCTCCTGTATTGACCTAATATATCATTAATAAGATTTTTTCATGAACATTTACTGTTATTAAGATGTAGAAATCAATCAAACACTTTAAATATGCGGTTCTACCCAGACATATATGTCATCATACAAAATGGGAACTATATTTTAGGATTTTTCATGCACTTTAAATTCATCTGAGTTACCATTCAAACTGTGTAGATTTGAATGTTGCTGATGAATATCATAAAGATGAAACGTACGTCTGTCATATCGTATTATAATCATGGTATCTTTGATAAAATTTTACACCTAATGTGATTGTAAATACTGGAAGACATCTCTTGTCCCTCAAATTCAGGTTTTTGTCCTTTCAACTTTCTTGATTCAAACCCAACGAATGATTTTTGTGTATCAAATTATGAGCCAGCTATCAAGGATCAGACTTCAACAGTTGTCTTTATTAATATAAAATTGACTTAAACAACAAAAACCAGAGTGAACAATTTTAACAACGATTAATAGATAAAATTGAGAATGGAAATGGGGAATGTGCCAAAGAGACAACAACCCGACCATAGAAAAAAACAACAGCAGAAGGTCACCAACAGGTCTTCAATGTAGCGAGAAATTCCCGCACCCGGAGCCGTCCTTCAAATGGCCCCTAAACAAATATATACTAGTTCAGTGATAATGAACTGCAAACATTTCCCTTTTCTATTTCCTCTTTGTGAAACATAGTCAATATTGATGCGTTAGAAAATGGAATGAAGCTAACAGTTAAGAGCTATATAGGTTATACCACTGCATCGAATTGGATACAATATATATCCACTCGAGACAGTCAAAATTACAAATTTGAAACGCGTGGCTCGCCGAGTTTAGCAGAGTGCACGATATTTTGGTGGTGGAATCTGTTCTCTAATGCTTTTCATGATATGTAGACAATCTTAATCCTTCTTTTCAAACAACTTTCAGAAAGATGCGTTCTTTCTATGTGACGTCATCAGACATGATTGCATTTTTTCATGATGTCACAATTGGGATTTCCGAGGAAAGCAAGAAAGTTTGATACGTACGTAGCGAATTTTGACCAATGAAGAACTGAGGTCAAACGAACCATACGTCAATTAGATAAAAACAATCGACAGGTCAGATAGAGGATAAATCAAGTAAGGATTAGAGAATTATCTTAACAGCACTCAAAGTAACATTTAAGCATATGGATAACTTAGGGATAGTACGAAGATTCATTAAGGGTGTTGAAGAAACAAAGGCAGAAGAAATTGTCTGCGAATATCTTGGTCTAAAGGAGATGAAAAGTTATATAGTAATACATTGCCAGTACAGGAAATGCTGACGACAATGGCAAAAATATCCTCATGCGAAAGTAAGGCAACAAACTTCTCGAAGTTTGATATGTGGCTACCTTTTAGCAGGAAGTTTCCCTTTTAAGAACTCATGAATTTAAAAATATTCCATAATTTAATCTACTTACTTTTTTCATTGGCGTCAATCAACAAACCCTGACCTTGTGCATATACTTTGCAGGTTATTCTGTCTGTCCCTGGAAAATATAAACACACGTAATAACGATGGGTTCATTATCATTATGGTAGTTATTTGTATAAACACTTCTCAATGTTATGGCCTTCTGCTCCATCCTAAATAACAACAGGAGTTGGAATTTGAAGGTATAATAACACTTTATGTTTTACTTCTATTTTTTAAAAACTTTATAGTAAACAATAACATAACTTTTGTTAAAGTTTATACGCAAATGTATCTACGGATAGTACAATACTACAATGAAAGTTCAGGTGATGTTAAAGTGCGCTTAGTCTAATTTTGTTCTCTTAACTTACCATAATACACATATTTTTATGCAATCATTAAATGTTCATATTCTCTTATGTTCTAGTGCAGACTTTACATCACTCTTTGGGCAAAGAATTTGACTGCAATCATAAACTAAGAAAAAAGGTTTACTTTTATTAAAAAATCAGAGCCTAGTAGAAACACTGAAAACTGACAAAACTGATATAATTGAGAAGAAGAATAATTTATCCAAACCCGTTTAAATGATATTTTCAAAAGTTTTAAGTGTTGATGTCAAATCATGAAAGTTCTTCTCAAATACTTACAATTATCATAAACACCGAACTCAGAGGAAAATTCAAAACGGAAAGTCCGTAATCAAATGACAAATCAAAAGCTTCAACACACTCTTGATGATGTGAAGTATTTGTTGATACTAGGACATCACACAACAAAATTTCCAAACTACTAGAATAGTAGACTTGTCTTACAATAAGATAAAGGAAATGACAGATTTAACACCACACTACTATTTAATGACTGTACATGCATTTTCGTATGTAGAAAATGGGGATTAAACCTGGTTTGAAAGACGCATAAAATTCCATTATGTGGACAACGATGTGTGAACAAAACAAACAGACAGGATAGATTAAAATATCAAAAATAGGGGTACAGAAGTCAAAATTGTGTTATAATCTTAATCCCTATCAAACAAACAAATATGTAACAAAAAAGCACAAAAAGCCATAAAGACAAAGCCCATTAGCAAAACAAAATCCATAGCACAATAACACAATAACGGGATGTATAAAAACGGAGCCACATCATATGTACCAACTTTTCTACAATTGGGACAATTGGCTACTTGTCGTAAAAAGTTTGAAAACTGATTATTGTTCTTGTTTTTTTTAGTTTTCTTTACGTAATATATATCTTAAAATATTCAATGTATTCGTGCTATTTATATGTTTCTTTGATACATAGTTTATCAAACTGAATTAAATATCATACATTTCTTAACAATACTGATTATGTTGGAATAAAATTAACAACAAAGAAAGTATTCTAAAGAACATTAAATCAGCAAATATGCAAGACTTTAACATAAAATATGCCAGCATTGTCCTTTGTAGGGCAGTTGGTTCAAATATAAAACAAGAAACTTAATTTTTTTTTTATATTTCAAAGAATCTAAACCACAAACCATACCAAATGAAAAATATTTCATTTTGTATTATTTTAATGAGCACCGAAGACTTATAGTTAAGTATATACACACCAATTAATACACTAATTTTCCGACCATTGTTAAAAAAAGAACCTCGGTTCATTTGACTTAGATTTATTTTTTAAATTTTTGGTGTTTTAACGCTTCTTTTAAACACTTCTTTTTGGCTTTTTCGTGGCTGCAAGTTTCTATTTGCGGACGAAGCCGGAATGGCCGGAGAAATCCATCGACCTTCAATAGGAAAACTGAAAATCCTAGTCAATTTAGATTGGAATCGAGTGCACTACTTGCACGAGTGGGGTTCAAACTCACAACCTCAGTGTTGACTGGCTAGTGATTACAGTAGTACCTACTTAAACCACCTGACCACTGACCACAGAACTGCATAGACTCATTACAGAGTTAGATGAGTAAGACAACAACGTTATTAATACATAGCCAAGAATCACCATGATGGGATCCTGACATGTACAGATGTAGTTGCCAAAATAAGACAGATTAAGAAACCGTTGATGTAGTCTACATTATTTTTTTTTTTGGCACAGGGGTTACATTGACAGAACAAGATAAAAAGGTCGTTGTAGAAATTGGTTTTCTATCATATTTTGGAAATATTTCTTCAGTCTACAAAGCTAAAGAATCACGACTTGTATCATTAACGATTAAGTTGAAATGTTTCCACTAGGAGTTATATCTCTGATTCAAAAGATGATAAAGGGTAACCGATGAATGTACATAGTACTAAATAAAAAAAAAATGTGATGACCTCATTTAATCGCTGGTAACTTCCCTTTTCTGTGAAAATTTCCAGCGTGTGTCTTTAACATTTTATAGACAGTTTAAAATGTTGGTTCCAGATGAAGCACGCCTATAGGTGTGGGATTCTCACCTATTCATGCTATTCTCGCTTTGATTTGAATATAAGAATCACTATTGGATAAAACTAGTTGTGGGCCTTGTTATAAGGCCAATATGACTACGAAGAGAACACTTTAAGGCGACATCTCTCAGCAAATCTGTAAGCTTATTCGTTAAAAAATATATAAAAAAATTTGTTCAGTCGTGCAAATACAGTGACCGATAATGCATTATTTGATTATCAACAATTTATGTACTTGATATTACATGTACTTTAATGCATTCCATTTATCTGAATTAAACGAGTTTTTGTAAGGATTCATTTTGATTTTTGAAGCTGTATCGTTTTCTTTAATAGGTTGACATAACAGACAGCACAAAACGCTTTTTCATGATTATTGTCTTCCAAGATGCAACAAGGAGTTGTATTTCTTCATGACAATATGTTATAATGTAATAACGTTTTGAAGTATAATCTGTATATTTTTCTATGTCTACTTTATAAATTGTTCAAGTTCTATCGTTAGAAGAAATGAAACAAGTGATCGTATTACAATAAAACCAGCACTTCTGTGTTGACATGAATTATCATTGATATGGTCATAATTATAAATTAACTGTTTACAAAACTTTTTGAAATTTTTGAAACCCTAAGGTTTTCTACCTCAGGCATATATTACCTTAGCTGTTTTTAGCAAAACTTTTAGGAATTTTTGGTTCTCACTGCTCTGCAACTTCGTACTTTATTTGGCCTTTTTATCATTGGTTTATTCGAGCTTGATTGATGAGTCTTTTTAAGTCGAAACGCGAGTCTGGCGTTATATAAAATTCCAGTCCTTGTACATATGATGAATTTATTTATATCAATACAAATCATTACTGTTTTATGATTATTTTCATAATCCTTAAAAGTTAGACTTACTACGAATATCAATAAATGATATCAATAACTAGAGTTATACATTTGAATTCACCAATAGACGTTTTGTCGATCATTGTGAGATGAACACGGTTTGAAATAAGAATCGAATGATAGTATTTCACCTACTTCGTGTACACAAGGTAGTAAATAGAGGCAACATTAGTATACCGCTGTTCAAAAGTCACAAATCGATTGAGAGAAAAAAAATCCGGGTAACATGGAGTTCGATATTGTGGTTATTTTTTTATTTTTTTTAAATAAAAGCAACAGTAGTATACCGCTGTTCAAAAGTTACAAAGGTAACAAACTAAAACCGAGGGAAACCCATCAATTTTAAGAGGAAACCAACAAAACAACAGAACACAAAAGCGCAACAAACAGCAAACGACAATACGACTTATATAGAAACAAACTATTAGATAACAACTGCCATTTTCTTGACTTGGTGTAGGACGTTAGTAAGTGTCATTCAATACTGTAAACCAACTTATTTTCGCGCATACTTATTTCGCGTTTAACCCTTCCTAGTCCACTTTGCGTCGGTTTAATCTCGCAATTTTCTTATCTAGTCGATATAATTACATAAGGATAGATCAAAGATCTACATATTTGCGACGATTTATATTTGCGTTATTTTTCTACTCGCGAAAGTCGCGAAATTAAATCGCTCGCAAAAATTAGTTGGTTTACAGTATCTAAGTATTGCTTAGAAAGCAAGAATACCTATACAAAGATTATTTCACCATTTTGACAAAGGACTAGGCTCAGTAAGACCCCTTGTTGGCCCCAAAATATAGCAGTTTTACAAAATTGTTAAAATGTGAAATTTAAGCAAGTTATTGGAAAGTCAAATACTTCTGCTACATAAATATGGGCTATTTTTCCCAATACAATGCACATACATCGGGTACTAACATCTTAAAATCATGCTGAATTACTGAAATCTTCATAATTTTATCATTTAAGTTAGATTTTAAACGGTTTCCGTATTAAATGGATGTGGCCATAATACATAACATATATAAAGGTTGAGAGTAAACAAGGTACGACCATTTCCAATTTTGACCAATAAACATCTGAAAATTTACATATTATGACATTTTGTGATTGATTTTTCATATTTCAGCAGCTAGCATTTGAGCGTCTTAAATTACTTAATTATTTCAAATCTTTAACATAAAATAATTGATTTGACTGAAATAGACACTTACGTGTTTAAAAAGTGTCCAAAATATGTCATCGGACGAACATGAAATTTGAGGCCAAAATAGGCTCTTACCGGACCTACTCATTTCCGATAATCTATAGAAATAATCGGAAGAGATGCCTAAAACTATAAGTGGCAAGATATGAAAAGTTTTAAACACAACACGTAATAAGTACATTTGTATTACAGTGACATGTGAAATAACAGTTTGACAAAATACAAAATGTTGCAAAAACAATAGAATACACCGGACCCATTTAATCTATAAATTAAGGCAACGGTGGGATACCTCTGTTCAAAAGTCATAATTCGATTTAGCAAAACAAATCCGGTTAACAAACTTAAACCAAGGGAAACGCATCAACTATAAAAAGAAAACAACGGAACAACAGAAATACTGAACTACTACAAAAGCAAACATCAACACACATAGAAACGGACTGCTTTGCTCATTGTTGAAGGCCGTACGGTGACCTATAGTTGTTAATTTCTGTGTCATTTTGGTCTTTTGTGGATAGTTGTCTCATTGGCAATCATACCACATCTTCTTTTTTATATGTTGTCAACAACTAGCATATTCACAAAGTAATAAGTCACATCTCAAAATCATAAAACGCATTTTATTAGTAAAAATATTTGAAATGATTGCAAAACCCAGTCAACATGTCATAAACCTTAGTGTGCCATGTATTTTTTAAAGAAAAAAAATCAAGGAACGGTTATATTGAATAGGATAGAGTTGTCCAGGCTTTCTTCTGAGACCATATTGTGTTTATAGAACAAAAAATATATCAATGTATTTGTAAACTTTAAAAAAAAAATGAATCAGTTGGAGGAAATGAAGGACAATAATTCCAAATTATTTTTGTTATTCTTTCTCGCTATTTTACAATTTGGAAAGAAATGCAATACTTGCAGTTAGTCAGTTTAGTTTTGACCTCGTGAATTGAATATTAAATTTAAAAAAAGTCTCTTCTCCACCAATTATTAAGTAAAACTAATACACAATTGTTGGAGAATAAGTTTATAACATATACGGTATCAATTTTCCCTGCACCAGATTCGAATTTTAACAATCATTTTTATTTCAGTGATGCTCGAGGCCTTAATATTCATAACTTACTTTGTAGCTTACTAAAAGATGAAGAGCTATGAAAACATTTAAAGCCAAAGCCTTAAAAATTACAAACACAAAAATCCTCCGAGGAAAATTCAAAACAGAAAGTCCCTATCGAATGGCAAAAATAAATACGTTTACAACTAACTAATTTTGATATCTCATATGGTGACAGCAATGTTGCTAAGCTAAATGGTCAGTAGAATTATTTTTATTAAACTTAGTAAGAGAGTAATGCTTCTCGAGTTGACGACGGGCGATTTATTTTGTGTTTGGAGACTAACAAGATTTTCACATTAACGCCATTTTAGACAATTTCAGATATCCCTTATAACATGTTGTTTCGAACACAATGCACAGTCTCTTATTTTGAAAATTTAGATGTATCTGATTTGGAGTATGAGATTATGCTTGTGAAGCATCATTTCTCTGTAACTATAAAGTTCTGTAAAAAGATGTTTGCTCCACAAAAACAAAACGTGATTCAACCCACTATTTTGGTATGAAAATCAAATAAACAGTCCAGTTACACATCAGACAAAAGTGGGTGTGAAAACAATCATTATCTTATAAACATCAAACGGAATGCGCAGGTGATATAGACAGCAACATATGGTATCTACAGTTTATACCATATGTCGACATCAAAATCGCCCACTGGTCTAGACAATAAAAATACGGGCACACTGCGAGCACTCTTAGATCGGTACTTTGTATCTGTACGTTTGTCGTGCTTTGTTTCGATCTGATGAGTCAAGTTCTATTTATCGTTTTTTTTAAAAGATTGTTTCATGTTTCTTCAATGTCCTATGCTAGGTCAACGTTCGAAATATTTTTATCGACGCCATATACGGCATTTGTTTGTTCAAAGACAGGAGCCTATAGTTCAGTGTTTGTGGTTGTTGCTTTCTCATTTGTTGCTATATAAATAAATCAGGCCATTGGTTTTTCATATCCGGGTCTTTTATGTCATACTATATTTGATAGGTTGTGCTCATAGTTATTTGATTTACAATAAGACCATATCTACATGTCTTATATAATAACGAAACGTTCTTTTTGTATAAAGCGATCTCTGATTTTTATGGAAGCAATTCAAAAATACCAATTTTAAATTTTAAATAAGGTATTTCTCATATATGTTATGATGGTATGATACTAAACCCCTAACGGGAAGGATTGTGCCTGATGTTCATATGATGAAATCATAATCTTTCAGTCAGTTTAATTGAAGTCTGGAGCTGGCATGTCAGTTAACTGCTAGTAGTCTGTTGTTATTTATGTATTATTGTCATTTTGTTTATTTTCTTTGGTTACATCTTCTGACATCAGACTCGGATTTCTCTTTAACTGAATTTTAATGTGCGTATTGTTATGCGTTTACTTTACTACATTGGTTAGAGGTATAGGGGGAGGGTTGAGATCTCACAAACATGTTTAACCCCGCCGCATTTTTGCGCCTGTCCCAAGTCAGGAGCCTCTGGCCTTTGTTAGTCTTGTATTATTTTAATTTTAGTTTCTTGTGTACAATTTGGAAATTAGTATGGCGTTCATTATCACTGGACTAGTATATATTTGTTTAGGGGCCAGCTGAAGGACGCCTCCGGGTGCGGGAATTTCTCGCTACATTGAAGACCTGTTGGTGACCCTCTGCTGTTGTTTTTTATTTGGTCGGGTTGTTGTCTCTTTGACACATTCCCCATTTCCATTCTCAATTTTATTATTTAGTTATCTAGTAGGTAGGAGACATAAAAATTACAACAAATCATAACACATCGTTGTCAATATAACGAAATTTTATGCGGCTGTCATACAATTGAGAGGTTTAGCAAGCTATAAAACCATTTTCTAATACGAACATGCATTTACAAAGTCACGAATATGACAGTTGTTATTCATTCATTTGATGTGTTTTAGCTTTTAATTTTGTCATTTGCTAAAGAACTCTCCGTTTGGAATTATCGTCGGAATTCGGTATTTTTGTTATTCTGCATTATACGAAAAAATGACAGTAGCGTAACAAACATATAAAGCAACTACGAAAGGAAAAACAATAACTCATAAAAATCTCACAAATCACTCATAAAGTACAACAAAGAACGAACTCAAAGATAAACTCAAAAAGGGAAATGACAAAATCAACGCTATCAACAAATTGGTGCAAGTAAATATCAACTGCCATACTGCTGACTTGGTACATGTATTTTCCGAAGGAAATTATGAGTTAACAATGGTTTAAAAACTAATGAAACCTGCTACTCGTAAAAAAATTAAATGTGGCAGTAATTGCCAGAAATTTAATCACATACCTCACAGACATATTGTACAATAGCCAAAACAATAGTGTATAATAATTACTCGATAGATTACGAATTAAATAAAATATAAGTACACAAGTAAACAAAAATGAATGAACACTGGACAAAACATCTTATGTCAGACAAAGCAACATGAACTTAACCAAAATTCAAGAATCAAATACAAAAAAGAAGATGTGGTATAATTGCCAATGAGACAACTGTCCACAAGAGACCAAAATGACACAGACATTAACAACTATAGGTCATCGTACGGCCTTCAACAATGAGCAAAGCCCATACGTATTCCGGAAAGGATAAGCAGCTCCTACTACGTGTGGATCAATAGACCGTATAGTGACTTCTAATCGTCTTTTGGTATTTCAATATATGACGAATATCCATAAAATGATTAAAAGCTCATTGCCTTACTAATTCTCAGACAGCTTTAGCCTGGTTTGTCATATCATTTTGGACTTTTTGGTTTTTCCAACGAAGATAAGAACGAACCTTCATTAGAAAATAATACATTCTTTAAAAAAATGCATTTCTGCATTTTTTCCTGTAAACTTAAGAATAGAATTTTAATAATATTTTTTTTTCGACTATTCAGACCTTTGAAACATCCTGTTTCCCACTATAACCTAATACAAAACCTGTATTTTAATGATCACAAAAAGGAGATGTGAATAAAAATGCACCTTATTTTTTAAAGCATTAGTAAAACTTGTTAAGAAAAGTGGTCACCAGAAAATGACACGCGAAAATAACATTTACCCTATAACAACATCCAATCATTCATCTGAAATAATTTCCATAAATATCAAAGGCATATAAGAGGGGTGAGATAGTTTTCTTCTAATAATAAATGCCCCTAAAACAGCCATCTTCGCGTAAATGAACACGAACAATGAAATTGTAAAAATTTCTAAGTTACAAGTCCAGTTATGCAAACGTAACAAAGGAACACAAACAAAAAGTAAAAGTAAAAAAAACAAGAATGAACAATATAAAAAAAACCAGTTAATCCGAACAATTAAATGTAACAAACAAACACAAAAAAAATAAATAGCGACAGTTCAACTCAAACATTATTAACAAACCAATCATAAGTACTGATGCCATTTACAAACAATAAGAACCAACCATAAATGCTGATACCACTTATATTTGACAAACAAACAAAAAAGATAAATACAAGGCAACTGTAATGTAACAAACGATAAATACAAGGCAACTCAATGCAACAGATACAAACAATAAAAATAGTCAATTCAAACGTATCTAAGAAACAAGCATTACTGATGCTGAAATTGTAAATGAATTAACATTGTGGATACAGATTTGGGAAACTTGTATCCAGCCATTTAGGAGCCGTTCTTTGTATTACTTTAAAGAAATTAATATATACAAAGAGGATCTCATTACACTTGGCAGACCATTCAATATCCTGTTGTTAGTAGGTAGAGAGACTAGTACATTTTTATCAAATTTGCCGAGGTTGGTAATCGTTGTCATAATTAGCAAGTTGTGACAAGGCAAAAAGAAGAATAGATTGAAATTTTGGATGACAAGAGTTCGATTAATTCCTCCTTGTGTATAGGTGTATGCATTTCAGTACGATTTAAAGTCTGCCATCTACGTTTTTATTTGTACCAGGCTCCCAATTTAATGTGAAAGTAAACGTTTTCATCAGGAGAATGCTATTAATTATTTTGGGCATTATCAGTGAAAAATTTAAAGTATTCATGTCCAAGAATGTAACATGATTTTCATTCTCTCTTTGACTTCCAATCAGAAATTAATTTTCGAGGTACCGAATTTAACCCTTAGAAATAATTATATCTTGAATTCCTAAATTCATATCTTTGATGATCATTACAAGATTTCGTGTTTGAACATATCTATAAAAATCTATCGAACAGAGTCACGTCAGAAGCAAATAAAACATGGTATATCAGTTTATAACAAGTCTTAAATGAATTCATACATAAATTGCTTGAACTTTTTTGGTATAAAACGCTTTCAATATTTGCAAACCATTTTTATCTCCCAGATGCATCCTATACGGCTGAACTCTCGGTTGATTTTTTGTTTAGATATTGTTTTCTTGTCTGTATTTTCCGGAATCATCAATTTTACTCTAAATTTATAATTAGAAGCAGATTATTTCCTTGTCGGAAAATAGAACTTCTTCGTCGCAATGAGTCTCAATAAAGAGTCAATTATCAATTGTCTTTTTTCCTCCAGATTTAAATATAATATTCAGTTAATAAATGTAAAATTTCTAAATATTTTGTTTTTTGAACTAGATTATAAAGCTGCAAATGTTTGTAAAGTAACACATTGTCTTCTATTTACTTCTCATTGTTGCTCAAACTAGTATTTACACCAGCATACTTCCAAACAAGAGATATAATTTGCATTCACTTGTAACATTCAAATGCGGTTCGAGCTTCAGGAAGTGAGTTTCTAGAAAGTAAGTAATACAGGGACGGTACTTAATCAATTGTGTAGTTAATTGATGTCATACATACTTCTGCTGATAACTTGGATGTTATTTATAACATAATGGTCAATGACGATGTTGGGGTACTGTCGGTACCAGATTTTATCACACAGACAGCAAACAGTGCTATTTTGTAAAATTTAAATGATACATAGATATAGGAAGATGTGGTGTGAGTGCCAATGAGACAACTCTCCATCCAAATAACAATTTATAAAAGACCATTGTAGGTCAATGTACGGCCTTGATCACGGAACACCGAACAACAAGCTATAAAGGGCACCAAATTACTAGTGTAAAACCATTCAAACGGAAAAACCAACAGTCTAATCTATGTTCCTTTGAGATTTCAGATTTCTAGTTACGTTATTGCAGGTACAGTAAGGTTGCAATGTGTACAGGTAACATTGATCATACATTAAAGTGACTGTTCTTTGTGAACGCTTTTTGGCTTATAGGTTGAGGATTCTTGACAATTTACAATAACATAAGTGTTTCATATCTGTTTATTTTTACTCTCTGTTTGTGGCAATACTTTGAGTTGTTTACCCCTTGATATCTTCTTAATACCCTCATGCAAGTGATATATTAATTATGACCACGACACAATATTCAAATGTTTTCTTCGTAAAATATGTAGTTGATTTTTCAGACGTTCACATCAGCAGGTTTAGTACTGCAAGCTTGCTTTTACCAATTATCAAAATTCTTTGATAGGATATTTTCTATTTTTGTTTTGCTTACTCCTGTGTTTTGTTATCTGTTTTTCAGATAATATAAAATATATTGCTTCTCTTGTCTGATTTATACTTAACCGGCTCTAAAGTACTTTTTTCTATTGTATTAGATAAAGATCCGATCAAGTGAAAAAAGAGCAGTTTACTCACTTAAACAATTGCCGAAAATTTAATTACTTATAAGTACATTGACAGACTAACTGCAAAATTAAAGAAAAAATAGTCGAAAGCTCTAATATGTAAGGTAAAAACTCAAATCAGGTTCGTAGTTCATAAGTAGTTGATTAAATACAGTTGTTCGTCTATTTTCTGCACTAAACATCGGTTCACTACCCTTATATCTAAGTAAAAAATAATGTCTGTTTGTTTTGTTCAGACATCATTGTCAATATAATGGAATTTTATACGACTATCATACAAGTGAGAGGTTAAGCTAACTATAAAACCAGGTTCAGTCCACCATTTTCTACGTAAGAAGAAGTACCAAATCAGGAAGATGACAGTTTTTTTTCCATTCGTTTGATATGTTTGAGCTTTTGATTTTACCATTTGATAAGGGACTTTCAAACAGTAGACCAAGAGGGTAAAATTAAACTTCAAATTCAAACGTAGATATCCTTTAGTAATCTCAGTAAGTCCTATTGTAACATACTTCATTCTCTTTTCCGGTTTTCTATGTAAGGTCCAGGGCCAGCTAATAAAAAGGCTGCTAAGTTAGTTACCCTGCATAAGGTTCAAAAGAGAGACGGAAGACACTAACGGAATATTCATAACCAGATGTGTTATGAAGGCCAATGAGAATTCTCCATCCATGTCACAATTTGTGAAAGTATATTATAGGTCAAGGTACGTTCTTCAAGACGCATCTTTGGCTCACAATGAACTGCAAGCTGTAAAGGGTTCTAATACTAGTGTAAAACCATTCAAACAGGATAAACGGAATAATCTATATATAAAAAGGCGAGAAACGAGAACCACAGCAACATACGACAACCACTGAACATCGAGTTCCTGACTTGAAATAGGTACAAACAAAAGCACCGGGTTTAAACGTTTCAATAGGTACCAACCGTCACAGTAGTGTAATAATTATAATTCTAAGATAAACATAGAACGCCATAAAAAAGAACACAAAAAAACGACCAAAAGTCAATAGTATACGGGACGGTATTTTCGTAAAGACACTTGTAACATATCCATCGTTATCTATACAAAAGATTGTCTATAAATGTTAACCAACTTAGGGATTCGTCCGTAAAATTGTGGCAACTTTACCACAACGAATTTGGTTCAATAGTGTCATCATTAACGCGCGGGGAGCAGGGGATATTCACTTCATATGCAAGAGCGGATGTTATTTTGCAACATATAAATGGTAAATTAACAATTTGAAGTAAGTAATCAAGCAACATAACTTTCTCTGTAGGAGCCTTATGCAATTTAGGTATCTAATAAAGTGAACAAAAGTCAAATTCTTCATCTGTTCTTCTGTCATGGGGGTATATGTGAAAAATCGAAATATATTGTCAATACCTATAGCTATTTCCTTTATCAAGGCAGTTTATGTAATGTGATTTGTCTGCTTGGACAACAATGTATTTTTCATGAATTAACAGTTGTGTGTTAAAAGATCGAGATAGCACGTATTTTCGTATACCTCTTATTGTCTATAATGCTAAATTATATCAACAACATCACAGCCTAAACATAGTTGGAGAGAAAAGAAATTGTCAATACAATTGAGAATGTAAATGGGGAAAATAGCCGAAGCCCACCAATGGGTCATCAATACAGCGAGAAAATTCCCTTGGGACAGGCGCAAAAAAGCCGCGGGGTTAAACATATTTTTTTATACCTCAACTACCCCCAATACATCAATCCAATGTAGAAATACATACACACAACAATTCGCACAATAAAAGTCAGTTTGAAAGAAGCCCAAGTCTGATATAAGAACAGGTAACAAAAGAAACTAAACAAAGTGACAATGATACGTAAATTAACATAGACTACTGGCAGTTACTGACATGCAAGCTCCAGACCTGGCAGTTACTGACATGCAAGCTCCAGACCTGGCAGTTATTGACATGCAAGCTCCAGACCTCAATTAACATAGACTACTGGCAGTTACTGACATGCAAGCTCCAGACCTCAATTAACATAGACTACTGGCAGTTACTGACATGCCAGCTCCAGACCTCAATTAACATAGACTACTGGCAGTTACTGACATGCAAGCTCCAGACCTCAATTAACATAGACTACTGGCAGTTACTGACATGCAATCTCCAGACCTCAATTAACATAGACTACTGGCAGTTACTGACATGCAAGCTCCAGACCTCAATTAATATAGACTACTGGCAGTTACTGACATGCAAGCTCCAGACCTCAATTTAGCTTTGACAATATCTTTCTATATAAGAGTTCTTTTGCTCTTTATTTGTACTGTAGTCCTGTTATGTAATATCATTTTAGTGGTATATTTCACATTATTATAAAGCGCGGAGTTTTGGCTAGCCATTAAACCAGGATCAACCAACCATTTTTTTTTTATTAAAATGTCCTGTACCAAGTCAGGAATATGGCATTTGTTATCTAACATGTCGTTTCTATTCATGTTGTATTGTCGTTTGTTTTTTTGTTGCTCTTCAGTTTTCTGTTGTTTCGTTGTTTTCCTCTTATAGTTGATATGTTTCCCTCGGTTTTAGTTTGTAACCTAGATTTGTTTTCTCTCAATCGATTTATGACTTTTGAAAACCGGTATGTTAACAAACAAAGGTTCTTAATACTTTCGTGAGGCATGTCACAACGTAGCAAATGTTGAGGACATACACTGTTTTGCTCTCTTAATGAGGTTTTTCTTCTGAAGAGAAAATTCCTAATTTACAACATGGACAGCATGGTCAATTTGACAAGAAAAAGCAACAAAATTTTATAAAACTTTCTAATATTAACACTAAACATTGTTTTTTTTTTAATTGAATTTATTCAGATCTTCAGTGAAGGTATGAATAAAAATTGTGAAACGATATTTTTTTATTGAAAATAGCCCAAAACTTGGTTCAAATTTATGAAAAATTGGTAAATCATTAAAAAGGATACATTCAATGTGAAAAAACTAAGGATTTTCTTATTCCAGGCATAGATTACCTTAGCCGTATTTGGCACAACTTTTTGGAATTTTGGATCCTCAATGCTCTTCAACTTTGTACTTGTTTGGCTTTATAAATATTTTGATATGAGCGTCACTGATGAGTCTTATGTAGACGAAACGCGCGTCTGGCGTACAAAATTATAATCCTGGTACCTTTGATAACTATCAAATGTCCATAGCAAAAACAGAAGTGCAGCACCATATGATTTTTTCTTAATCATTTACTTTTTTTTACAGAAATATAAACGAAAAATTTGGTTAAGGAAATGAGTTTAATTTTAAAATATTTGGCTCCTCACAAGTGTACATCCTAAAGTAAGTTTTAGATATAACATGTAAATGTTACCCTATAAGTAATGTTCCTATCCAGATAACCACAATGCTCACCTGCGTAAGTTTCAAAGATACAAATGATTAATTTTCTAAGTAAGATTCAAAGATAACATCCTGATTCATCGGAGTAATGTCCAATATTCGAATAACTTACTAACTGCTATATGTGTTATTTTAATTGATTATCTTAAAGTTAGTCAAAGGGTAGAACATTGTTTTACTCTCAAAATTAAGGCCCAATAGACAAAATATCTAAAAGCTTTCCCTTATGATGTTAAAAGGTAAATACTCATTAATACTATTCTAAATGAAGTTCAGTAGGAAAATATAAATAAATCCTCTCATGATTAAAGTCAATGGGTACAATATCGTAAGCAAGGTGAAATTAGTAGACTTTCCGCAAAGAGAGGCAAAAGTTGTACTAAAGGGAGGATAGCAATCACTTTTCTTTCGAGTGCCCTTCACAAAGAAGCAAGAGAAATGATGTTTTTAAATTGAAATATATGCTTTATCAATTGTGCTAATAATGTCTGGTGACGGTGACCAATAACATTAACAAAAAAAAGAAATTGTTTAGTTTGTACAACCTTATATAAGAATAACTCAAAGATTTTGAACATTCTATCTGAATTCCTACTTGTTTACTCATCACGTCATTCCAGTCTCATCATATACTTCATTTATCTTGTATTTTATATTTTCTAATTTTTGTTGTTTATTTATTTATTTATTTGTTTTGTATTTTGTATTTCATACATTCCTACATGTTTTATCTAATGTAGTTTGAGTGTAAACTTGTATGTGGAGATGACGTCACTATAATGTTGTCATAACTTGTGTGTGGAGATGACGTCACTATAATGTTGTAATAACTTGTGTGTGGAGATGACGTCACTATAGTCTTGTAATAACTTGTATGTGGAGATGACATCACTATAATCTTGTAATAACTTGTATGTGGAGATGACGTCAATATATTGTTGTAATAACTTGTGTACAATTCCTGTTGCTCCTTTTCCAAATGCAATTTGTTGAAACTACTACCAAAGGGATATTATAGTCAATAGTTCGAAAATAATCTGACAATTTTATGATAACAAAAATCATCGACCAACAGACAAAAAACTGTACACAAAACACAACATAGAAAAATAAAACACTGAGTAACACAAACCCCGCCAAGACAAGATAAGATCGCAGGTAATCATGAAGGGTAAGCAGATCCTGATTTATATAACACACCTGTCGTACTGCTTATATAAGTACAACATAGGTAATAACTAATAAGTCTAATTTGGTAGGTTAGATTCGTTAAATAGAGGAATGGAGTGTGGTAACGACAATTAGACATATACTTCGTAATCTGTGAAATATCAGCAAAGCAATCGTGATTGTGTTCGTCACTTTATTGAATGGAGGATATCAATCTCATCACCTTGGACACTTGGTTTGATAGCTTCCTTTTAAAAGAGGGGCGAAAAATACCAGAGGGACAGTCAAATTCATAAATCGAAAATAAACTGACAACGAACGCCATGGTTAAGAATGAAAAAGACAAACAAACAATAATACACGTGACACAACATAGAATATTAAAGAATAAGCATTAAGAACCCCTGCAAAACCTGGGGGTAAACTCAGGTGCTCCGGAAGGATATGCAGATCCTGCTCCACATGTGGAACCCGTCGTGTGGCTCGTGTTATAACAAATCCGGTAAATAGTCTAATTCGGTAGCAGCAACGCTTTATCAATATCTGACATATTGTATCAGCTAAGAAATATATACTATATATACAAGCGTTGCTGAAATGTTACTACATAAAAAATGGAAAGTTCACAATTGAGAAGCTGAAATCATTTTGTTTGTAGAAATGATTTGTTCTCAACCAATCCTCATTGTCAATGTCTAGAGGTAAGTCAAGATATGGAGCAGACTTTAAATGTATCTATTGTATAGTGATATATAATTTTAAAGTCGAAAGGTAGAACATACAATTGCTCTCCTAAGTAGGGTGGAATTGGAAGACTATTTAAATGCTCTATTAAGTGCAAAAGTATAGCAATCAACATAGGGTGACTGCTTTGCCTGCTGTAAATATTTACTCCCTTGACATCTGGTCCGTTTTTAGAAATTACCCTTTAATCGACTGAAAAGAACTTGCAGAACAGAGGAATGCAGGGTTTGATAGAAGCATACCGACGCACCTGTTCTTATGTATATGGAATTCCTTTCTCGTGAACTTTTTTTGAAGAAAAAATAGGTCTTCGTCATTTCTTATTGTCAATAAATATTGTTTTTGTATTTCTGAAAACATTTTTCTTTTATAACCCAAGTGGTATCATTCAAATCATATTTCCTTCAAACGAGTAATGGAGTATTATAGTTCAACTTGTATAAATCTGTTCTCGCATTTTAAGCATATTTGTTTTCCTTTTAATATCATTGTTCAAGTGTACTAACTGAATACTTCTGCATGCAACGTGTCGATATATAAAAGACAAAGGACAATGATAGAAACAGAGTAAACACAGAGGTCATGTTTGATGTCTCCATGTTGCTAAGATGAACATCCTTGACATTGAAGTTGCATACAAATATTGAATTTTACTTTTTAAGTGGAGAGGTCTTTTGTATGGAATATAATTTACAATTAACTTTTTAATAAAAACTATTTATAAACACCCTTATCCTTGATCCATGGACATTTTAAAACTGAAAATACAGTATTAAGCCTCGTTTTGTCACAAACTGAAATTTATAGGCTTTTGAAGAAAAACCAATTAAAAGGATGAATCATGACGAATTTCCCGGCATAATAGAAAAATTGTGAATCATATACAGATAGTCTGAGACGACAATTTTGAATTAATTTTAAATGATTTAGTCATGTCTAGCAAGGATATTTCCCAGACAGACTTTTGTTCTTCACATTGGAAGATAAGAGCTAAAGGGATAAACTATTATCAAAAGTAAGACTAACAAAACGTCATGTATATCATAATTCTTTAAATGTGGAAGTGGTGGCATAGTGACCATAAAAAGAGATGCTAATGATATGCATAATATATATATATATATAGTCTAACAAATCCTGTACGAAGACATTAGATTCTTAAATGTATTTTTTTCAGTGTCCAGTAAACAACCTTTTCTTATTAACATTTAACAATAAAAAAAATAAGGTTTTAACAGTATCATGACAAGCTAGAGGTTTTGTAATTTTCAAAAATGCCAGAAAAAAGGGAAACAAGGGAATTAGCATAAAATGTAAAATATGTTTCATTTCTTTCTTTGAATCTTAGCAATATCCCTATGTGTTTTGATATGAAGTGAAGCACCTCATGTATAGCATCTGTGTATATGCTTAATATTATCAGAATAAATTAAAATATTTAAAAAAAAAATATCAAAAATCAATGAGATGACTGCAAATAAAAGTAGTTTGACATAGTTACTTACATTGATCATAATGTTTCCTCGAATCATTTAAAATAATTGCAAGGAAACACGAGTAGTCTCCCTTTGTTTGCCTATTTTTATAACCAGACATTGACAGATTACGTAATACTTTTGTCTGTCTGGATATTTGAAGGTAAGAACGTTTCTTGTCTGTTATCTGTATCAATATTCAATTTTACACCTGCTTTTATTTGTTCACCTAAAATGTCTTCACTCGTCATTGTTTTAAAATCATAAACACCTCAAAAAAGTGAAATAAATAAATGATTTCTTCATTTTGTTTAAAATCTAAAAAAAATCAGATACCTTCATTTGCAGTTTCCTCCCATTAAAATCCTGCTTTGTTTACTTTTAATATGTCTCAATTGTATATGTGTCCAATCTTTTTTATTCGACTGTCACGCTTTTCCAGTTTTATCTAGAAAAATCAATTGTATCGACCACCTTTTACTTCATTTATTTTTTGGATTCATCCATAATAATATTTTTATTTACACCAAGATGTGATAGGAAATCTTGCATTTTTTTTTTAGGTTTACCATAATATATGATGAAATTGCTGAGAGACCTCATTTAATTAAATATATTCTTTGCATCAATCTAAATATCTCGATGTAAATTGGACATACCCGATTGAGCAAACAACCTAAGGGGTGTATCTAAATAAACCTACATTATAAAAACACTTAGTTCTTCGTTGAACAAGAAAAAAAGTTTTTTCAACCAGTTTTTTTTAAGTCAGTCGATTTTTTACGAACTCTTTTTACATGAGAATCAATATCAAAAATAAACAAATAATTATATCCCCAAAAAGTGTAGATTTAGCAGTTCCAAATTATACCAAATTTTAATGAACACAAAAGTCATTTAATTTGTCATATTTGGTTACTTTTAAATTTAACTTTTAGGTCGAAATATCTGTGTCAGTTTATAAATAATAATAAATACAATAGATGTCCATTATAATTTCTTGTTTTTGTGTTTTTGAAGGAAGAAAAATTATTCAATTAGAATTTCCCCCCCTATTTCATAATGTAATATAATAAAAACACATATTAATAAACAAAAGCAACAGTAGTTTACCGCTGATTGAAAGTTTTGAATCGAGTGAAAGAAAACAAATCCGAGTTACAAATAAAACCGAGGGTTAAAAACTATAAGAGGAAAACAACGAAACAACAGAGACACTAGTGTGCAACAAAATAAAATTTTCTTTTCTTTTTTCACTTTCCTTTTCGTGTCTTTAATTGTCTTTTTTTCTGAATTTTCCTAACAAGTAAAACATGTATTTTCAAATATTATCTAATTCATATTCATCTGATCATCAGTCTAACAGTTTTCATATTTTAGTAATATTGCTTTTGTACGAGACATATTGGTGTTTTGGAATAAAAATAAAAGAGCAATAACTGTAAGGCAGTGTTCATTTGGGCCTTATTTATTCCACTATTTAAAATTACAGATTATATTATTATTCATCCAACCATATCTTAAAGAGTCCAAAAACTGCTGCATATTAAGTTCATTATTTTTTTTAATTCACTTATGCTTTTTATAAAACTTTCACCTTAGATTTTAATATATATGTTTTAATGGGAATAAACTTTTTTTTTTTTTTTTTACAATTGTTTCTCTCAAAATTTCAACAAACCGAAAACTAAAAGAAAAAAATAGCAGCAGTTTGATTTCTACTACGACCTACATATCTCGAAAACACGAAAATGCATTGTTTAAAAAACCTAAATTAATATTAAGAAAAAATTTCATTTTAAGATTGTAGAATGTTAATGAAGAAATTGTATATAAGCTATTTCCGTAAATGGCATTGCACTCGTGCCAAGGACAAATTCATATATAGAAGCTTTGTCTGGAAATAACATGGCACTTTCACAATAAATTATCCTCTGAATGCGATTGCTGGTACTATTCTAATCGTACTTAACTTCCACCGATCCCAAATCAAAGCCCAAGCTTCTTAAAATATAATGCTTGTTTATTTTCTTTCATAAAAAAAACTTAACAATAATTAGTGTTAAAAAGATCGAATATTAAAATTGATATTACCTTTGTTCCATACTGCTATGGTATGCTGCATTTATGCTAATAGGTGTGGGTAAATTCTATCCAATCACAGACGTTTTTATTTCTAGCTATTTGTTCTGATAAAAATATGGGGTATGCCTAAGGGAAATATTCTGAAGTAAAATAAATGCTTTTCTAATCAATTAAAGATACCAATTTGACCTGAAAATTTGCAAATTCAGATATTTCTTTTTATATTAAATATATATTTATTTAGAAATAAATTTCGTGCGTTTATAATTTTACCGTAGATTTAGGTAATATTAGTTTCCCGATGTTAAAATATTATTTATCCATGAAAATATCAAATCAAGTTAACTTTGATAAGACGAAATTATAACCTTTGGTATCAAATTATTTATCAACATTTGTTTACAGAATTAATTTACAGAGTTAATTTATTGAATTTTTACGCATTATTCCTCATGAAATATCCGTGAATACTAAGATTCGAATTGTCTTATTAATTTATCCATAATGGATATTCATTAAGACAAATTTCGATAAAAATAGATGTATGTTTGTTTCAAATAATAATTCTCATTAATTATTGTAATGAATTAATGTCTCATTTATTTATTCATCTACTCATTTTAATATTCATACATGCATTTTTTTATTTATTCTCTGGAATCGGCTTTTTGATTGTGAATGATTTGACATTTTTAGCAGAAGTATAATTTTCAAATAATAGAAAATACCTTTATAAATAATAAAAAATTTGATGCGTACAAAATCAAAACAAATATTCATTTTCATGAATCCATCGGTGTGCTACATTTTATACGATTTAAATTTGTTTTAACAGTTAAAATTTTCTTTTCGTTTTTAGCTAAAAAAATGTCATTTTAGATTTATTTTTTATGTCTTAAATAACAGTAAATTGTATTAAAAAAAATAATAAATTGTACTAAAAACCTACTCTAAGAATATTCAACTAGCAAGGATTTAGGGAGGACTTTTTTGAAAATCAATTGTATTTAAATTCTAGGCTTTATTTCAATCAACAACATTATTAAGTTAGAACAAATTCATATCATTTGAAATTAAGATATTGAGCACAAAAGTGTGTACGTGTTGGTAAAACTAGAAAATTTTGCAGTTTTAAATTTTAGATAATCTTTGCAAATGCAACAAATCAAAAAAAATATTGACACCTAAATAAATGTGTATCTAATTACAATTCTTTGTAAAATAAAATTGTATTTCAAGTATGTTGAATAAAAGGTTGATGTTACTTATATTTCTTTTATACAATATACATGCAAAACAAGTGGAGTTAATCTTCAACTTTCTATTGCATACGAAATGTAAAATAGTTTTTAATTGGGACAAATATTGATAATTGAGCATAAATAATTCAAATCATTACCCACGTTTCATCGTATTTATTTATAATTTTGCTATAAAGTAATATAAAAAAAATCTATATTCAAAATCTTTTCGGAATTTTTGTAGAGTTGGTTATAATTTTTGTTGTGAATGGTCAACTCTATTTCTTTATGTCCTTTAATCTCTACTGTAGTAAAATTTTGAGAGTGACTTAACCTAGGATTAAAATATTTTTGAAAAGTTACGACATCAGAACGCAAGTTTGCAGATCATCTCAATATAACCATAATATTTTTTTCTTCACATTTATATCTGTAAAACATTTATTTTGCTACTGTCAAAATATTCTAAAGTGGATTTGTGCAAAACAATACAACAACAATAAAACATTTACGCACTTTTGTTTGTCCTTTTTTTCTTTTTTTGGCAATGCGATGTTAGTTTTATTTCTACTTATTGCTTCTTTAGTGACTATCGTCTCACTTTTACTACTGCAAAATAATGGAGTATGCATTGTCTGTTTATTGTTTTTAGTTTGAACTATCGTGTTAGGAGAACATGCAAAGCTAAAAAAAAAAGTTGAATGCATTGATTGCCTTATAAAATTGAGAATGGAAATGGGAATATTTCAAGAGACAACAACCCAACAGACAACAGCAGAAGGTCACCAACAGGTGTTCAGTGCAGCGAGAAATTCCCTTCATCTTGGGGTGTCCTTCAGCTGGCCCCTAAACAAATATATATACTAGTTTAGTGATTAGGACCGCTATACTAAACATATATATATATATATATATATATATATAAATAAGTCTAAATTGAAAACTACGTTCAAACATATGATTGCGTTGGATAAAAATCGCAATTTTTATACGTGTGCATGTATAACAATTTTCGTTGTAGAAGGGTCTTAATACAGCACAAACAACATTTGCCAAAAGACCAAAAAATGTGAAAAAGTATATGTTAACATATATATATATATACACGTGCATAATTTGCTGTATCATTTTTTAAATTCCTTAGAGAATTCCTAAATATTTCAAAAACTTTCCTCAATGCATTAAACTTTCCAAATACTTCACACATATTATAATAGTTTACTATAAATATCCTATTATAAAAGTTCCATTTAAATTAACATATTCATGATGGAAAACGTTTCTGTTTTTTTTACCTCTGCTACATGTATTTTATGGTGGTCCTTAACAGTATATAAATTATTATGTGCCTTACACCATCAATCATCGTAGTAATATTGAAGTTAATAGTGTGAATAACTAGTATTTTAATCTGGAATAGGAAACAACGTTTTAAAATTGAACATACTTATAACTTGTGATAATCATAAGAACATTATGATACGGGCGCTGTAAGACTTATCATAAAGAGTGGGTCTATGATTAAAAATAAAATACAGTCTTCACCAGCTAATGTCTTAGAGCAAATCCTCGGACAGTTGAATATCAGGTCCGTGTATTTTATAAAGAATGTATTGTGTGATAATGTCTAGAATTCTTCTATTATTTCAGTTGTTAAGCTTCTTTTTCTATTGACGTGAACTCTACACCCGTTCATTAATACAATTACAACACATTAATTCAAGACAATTTGAAATCACATAGATTTTTGCAGCATAGAAGCTTTTATCATCAGAAAACTGAAATTTCTTACAAGATATCTTCAGTTATTTTAGTTATGAGGTGAATAGTGTCATATATAGTTTGTAAATGTCAAGGAGAACGTCTCGTCTTTTTTCTAAAAATAAAACTTCATCGGAACAGGACGTATAAATATTCCATATCAGTTTCACAAATAATACACAATGGTCTTGAAGTATTACTTCTGGGTACTGACGTGTTTTTTTTTTGGTTTTTTTTATCATTTTGATAAAATGTTATAGTAGTTTTTTTTATTATTCTTTTTACTGTTCAGTCTTATTTTTGTTTTTAAATAGAAACTTAAGAAGAAAAACAAATATGCAACTAAAAGGAAAATAGATAAATTATCTAAGTCTGCTGACTTAAAAAATTTGATCTTTTTATCCATGACTTTACCAGGTATAACATGTTCCAATCAGATGAAAGCGGAATATAACTGTCCTTGGTTTTTGAAAAATAGAACAATATTTGCAGTCGTTTTCATCTTTGTTAATTTTTTTTTAGAAATTTTACAATTTGGATTTTTAATAACATTAACATGTATCTGAAGAGAGATGAAATATTCCAATGGAATAACCAGCCAAATGGATAAATTAGGTATGCACATCACTAATCTCTCCAAATGACATGAACGTCTACAATTGCTAAGAGATACAAAATAAAAACCCGTTAACATATTATGTACACTAGTAATTTGGAATGCGATGAAATGTTTATCGAGAACTTCTAAATCGGGCCCTGTCTGAAAGAACATACATGAAAGTATAAGAATAAAAAGATGTGGTATAATCAAAATAGTTCTAACGCATAACTGTAACTTTGTAAATAAATAAAGTATTTGAGATGTTTTGTTATCAAATTACACCACAGTATAAGTTTTTGAATAATAAACAAAATGTATGAATTGAAGCAGAAGGGCATATCTGACTGTTTTCAAGTCAGAAAGATAACTTTTTTTGTTGTACTAAATTTCTTGAATCAGTGCGCTCTAATGTGCAAGAATAGGTATGCTCAATTTTGAGGAAAAAGTTTAGTTTTGGCCTGAAATGGCTATCATTGAATTCAAACTTCAGGCAAAATATATAAAAATGCTTCAAATGACAGAATTTAACATAGAAAGCAAGCTATTAATTTCGGAGTTTTGTTCCTATAGATTTTGTAGTTGAAACAACGTTTACTTTTATATCAAAGGTTTGAGAGGGATAAGCATTTTTGTTCTGGATTGAAAAAAATGAATAAAGCAATAGTTATCAAAAGTACCAGGATTATAATCAAAATTGTTGCATTCTTCAACAAGACAACAACCCATCGACATAAATTAACTAAGATATCAACATATACTCTTCAACATATACAGCTGTCTGTACGATATGTCTTAATTATTTTGAATGATGAAATAAAAAATGTTTCATTTGTTATTGATGTCAATAAAATTTTCATAAAAAAATTCAATACAAAAAATGTGTGAATAAACTATAAAAAAAAACCCCACATATACGAAAGAATAATACTTGCTTACTTTGGAATAAGAATTATATCTTTATTTTTAGATGTTAAGTTGTATTATTTTTTACTTATTCGTAGCTCGTTTAAGGAGGTTCAAGGGTATACAAATTTCAGAAAAAAATTAAACATTTGTTTTTTTTCATTACACGTTTTATTTATTACTTTATTAGTTGTTACTTTATCATATGGGACAAAAGTCATTAAAAAATTATAATTCGTTTTTGTCCCGGATGACTTTTGAAATGTTTATATCATTGAAAAAGCTCCAAATGATCTCCCTTTGATGCAAAAATGCCATTTTCTGGCATTTAAATTGAAATATCTTTTTTAACTCATCGGTGACCTATATTTTTTATTTCTGTTTTCAAATAAGCTGTTCTTAAACTAGCCTATTGTAAAATTTTAGCGATTTCTGTAATTAGGTTCTTCTTTATTTCGATATTACCTTTATTTCTCCTATTAGTTCAACATAACAGAATAAAAGTACAATTACAAAAATGTATGCTTCTCTAGAAGGCAGATTGTGAGCGTAAATGAACGGTGACCCCATTTTTTTAATTTTATTTTCTTCTTAAGTATCAGATAAGTTAATTTATAGAAAAATCTAGCGAAATCCTATATTAGGAAAAAAAACTTGATTTAGACCCGCGAGCCCCCTTAACGCAGTTTTTTTTAAATTCAATATTATGACGTCAAAATTTCTCGCTTTCCTATTATGACGTCAGGACAAAAGTCAACCAAGCCTGATGACGTTGTTTATAAAGAACAAATTTATATGCAGATTAGCCGCTTACACTACCGATGAATCTGATCGTGCTCATTTGTTGGAGTTCATTAAATTCCGTTAGTTCTGGTTTATCTTGATTTGTCTTAACACTTGAGATATTGGTAAGCTACTGTTGCTTTTTTATGATTGTATTAATCTCAAAGGTATAACGTGCTGAAAACATGATAATGACAAAGAAGGCCGGTTTTTAAAAGTGTTCAAAGATAAGTTTTCAGACATATCTTATGAAAGACTTTATAACTATCATAGAAAGATTCTAAGATATTTCTAAGACCTAAGTAAAGGCTGTCCGAGAATAATCCAAAATCAGAAGTGTCCCTAAGTTGTATTAAGTAATATTTTATTATTCTTCATTAGAAAATTACCTCTAAAAATTTAAATATCAATACTAAAAATATATAAAAGAAGTAATAACATTTACTGGTAAACGGATATATACGATAGTAAAACTGACGACGGACATCTGCAAAGCTTCAAATACAAAACAATAACCACTATTCTATAACTTTTATTAACAATAATTTCGATCTCTAAATCAACAAAAGCGGATTTCCTTGAATCCTGGCAAAATCAAAGGGTCGGCTATTTCATCCAACATAACGAATGGAAAACAACTATCATATCCGTAGCTGCAGTTTCACGCGATTTTGAAAAATCTAGCTTGAAGAAAAAAAAACATCCAGCCTCCCAGAATTAAAATATGAAACTTCGTTTGTGTGCATATATATAGCATAATCAATTTTCCAAGTTGCTCAATCAAAAGTTACAACTCTTTATTGCGTGTATTAGACATACATTAAAATATCTTAAAAATTTATTAAAAAAAAAACCTAACTCTAAAGTAATTTCAAAGGAGGAGGACACCTTCGCTATATTAACCCACAGCAGATTTAAAAGCATCTTCATATATCTGACTTGTTGCAGATTTTTCCTGAAGAATTTGATTGCTAGATTAATCTCTCACTTGTTGTTTATAGTTTTGTAAGATTGTCAAAACTGTGAACGCATACACTATAATTTCATTGGAACATATTCAACGGACAATGATATTGCAGAGGACTAGAATTGTTATTTCATTAAACCATCTCATTTGGTGCTACATTTACAGCACTAATAGTCTTACTTAAGTAAAATAAATTATCAATCATTATAGCTGTCTTACTTTATAAATAAACTGAAACCATTTAAAACATATTATGGTGCCCTAAACGAACGACAAATTGTAAGACGTGTCTTTACTTAAGACACTGTAAGACTAAACGATTTTCAGACCCGTCTTATTCCATAGATACCTTCGAAAAACAGGGCATATAGTTCCTACTTATATTTGAAGCAGATTGTATTATTCATTTAGTTGAATGATATTATAGCGGATATAAAAAATATGCTTCTATTATATTCAACATTTCATTTATACTTTATAAAGGATATAATGGATCAAACATGTTTTCGTGTTATAGTAATATCCTCAATATACATTCAATATCAGTATAGACATGGACATATTTAGATTTAAAATTATGATAATGCTTTGGTTCAGATTACATGTACATGAAGTCTTTTAATTTACAGTCAGTGATAAAAGAGTTTTATCTACAACAACGGTTAAATACGTACATTATAAATGTATTAGTTGACAACTATTATTGATGAACTATGACAGATATGAATATAAACGTTTGTGTGCATATATATAGCATAATCAATTTTCCTAGTTGCTCAATCAAAAGTAACAACTCTTTATTGCCTGTATAAGACATACATTAAAATATCTTAAAAATTTATTAAAAAAAACCCGTAACTCTAAAGTAATTTCAAAGGAGGAGGAACCCTTGGCTATATCAACCCACAGAACCATTTGAAGGCACTTCCGTATATATCTGACTTGGTTTCAGATTTTTTCTGAAGAATTTTATTGCTAGATTAATCTCTCACTTTATAGTTTTGTAAGATTGTAAAAACTGTGAACGCATACACTATAATTTCATTGGAACATATTCAAAGAACAATGATATTGCAGAGGACTAGAATTGTTATTTCATTAAACCATCTCATTTGGTGCTACATTTCAAGCACTAATAGTCTTACTTAAGTAAAATGAATTATCAATCACTATAGCTGTAAAAGTTCTTACTTTATAAATAAACTGAAACCATTTAAAACATATTATGGTGCCCTAAACGAACGACAAATTGTAAGACGTGTCCTTACTTAATACACTTTTAAAAAAACACTGTGTAGGACTAAACGACTTTCGGACCCGTCTCAGTCCATAGATACCTTCGAAAAACAGGGCATATAGTTCCTACAAATATTTGAAGCAGATTGTATTATTCATTTAGTTGAATGATATTATAGCGGATATCAAAAATATGCTTCTATTATATTCAACATTTCATTTATACTTTATAAAGGATATAATGGATCAAGCATGTTTTCGTGTTATAGTAATATCCTCAATATACATTCAATATCAGTATAGACATGGACATATTTAGATTTAAAATTATGATAATGCTTTGGTTCAGATTACATGTACATAAAGTCTTTTAATTTACAGTCAGTGATAAAAGAGTTTTATCTACAACAAAGGTTAAATACGTACATTATAAATGTATTAGTTGACAACTATCATTGATGAACTATGACAGATATGAATATAAACGTAAAGATGTGGAATAAGTTACCAAACTTGAAAAAAATTATTGAGAATGAAATTGTTCAATTTGAAGACGTAATAATTGACCAATAATGTCACTTTTATAAACTGCACTACATAACACTGCGTAAACTTTTAATTGTTCTAACCATTGCTCATAATTATTAGAAGAACTAATCTGAATTCTCTCAGACAAAGATTATAACGATAAGAAAATAAGTGTCTCACTTTAATATCAATATCATTATAATTAAATATCGAAATAGCAAAAACTATCTTGGATCGACTTTCATGAAGAAATGTTTTGGTCAAATCACCCCAGAAATATACCTAAAACCTTATCAAAAGGTATCAAAAGATGAGATAAATCATTTTATTTTTTGAAATTCTGCATAATATACTGAATGAATGAAGTTTTGCATTACATTTATTATTAGAAAAAAACAGAGCACTGAAACTATAATTCGTACATTTCAATATCAATCACAAAATAAATACAATATTATAAACGAATTATTTGTCTGAAATATAAGATCATCAGTGACTTACTTTTGTTTACTATTTAAATAGGTGAATACATCAACCTCTATTAAATTTCTAGACATACCCAGATATTACCAATATTGCCAAGTTACCATTACAAGTTTAAACCAGTTCGCCTGTTTGAAAAAATTATTAAGATAGTAAAGAAGTGAATCAAAAATTAGGCTTAATTGAGGTATGAGATTTTGGAAAAATATTTCATTATTATCATTATAAAGTATTTTACTTATAGCAATGTAAATTTTGTGTCTGGTATGTACTTCTCCTTTAACGGTCAGGCTAATCGCAATAAAACTCACAAAATAAAGTGTACATACATATGCTCAGATCATTAGATATATGGATCTTTTAGATAGCCCAAAAACCTGGTTCAACTCATCATGTTTTCTTAAAATGTCCTGTAGCAAGTCAGAAATATGGCGGTTGTTTAGTTCGTGTCTATGTATGTTGCATTGTCGTTTGTTTTTGTAGCACTTCAGTGTTCTGTTGTTTCGTTGTTTTCTTCTTATAGTTGATGTGTTTCCCTCGGTTTTGGTTTGTGACCGGGATTTGCTTTGTCTCAAACGATTTATGAATTTATATCAGTGGTATACTACTGTTTCCTTCATTAGTCAAGAATTGGTTTTCAAGGCATATTTTCAAAATGTTCAATAAAACACTTTAAAAACGTTGGAAAAAAGACAGACAAGAAGTTTAGAAATAGTAAAGTTATATAGCCACTGATAAAATAAAATAAAAATATTTAGGGAGTTATTTTCATTAATTGGGTGCAAAATATCTACATATAGCTTTAATGATAAGTGAAGATAAAAATATTTTTATTTTTTTACAACTTATAGTTATCAAAGTTACCAAGATTATAATACTTGATCTTTTTAGTGTAAACAGTAATAGAAGCACTAGGATATTTCACTATCCAACCACATATATTAAACACTTTTTTGTTTCACTGACTCATTTAACCAATATATATATGTTTATGTTTATCTCTAAATGGGCATTTAACTATTTATTCAATCTTGTATCTTAACGTATTAAAAATGAAATTTGAAGCTAGATTTGCTTTTTGTATTTGAATGATAATAATGCTTTGCTTAAAATTACATGTAAATAAGGTCTTTTATTTTACAGTCAATTTTAAAAAAAGTGCTTAACCTACAACTAATTTAGATTCACTGATTCATTTAACCAATATTTTTACAGTAATTATTTATCGATAAAAAAAAACAGTACACATCAGTTTTCTCAATCACGTCAAGGTGTAAATCGTTGACGAAATAATAACCAATTTGTTGGTGTGGGGAATTTCAAAATACTGTTCTTGAAGGCAATAATGACAATGTCATGTAATCATTTATCAGATCAAGATTTGTGGTATCTCTCAGTGGATGGTTTCAGAGATATTCACAAACCTTAAAGGTAAAATTAGCAAAACCCATCTTGTTTAGACAACATCAACACACTATACTGCTTTTATGCCTCTAATGTATTCTCATAGAGAGCATTTTTTTTCAAACTTAGCTGAATATTTTTTTTAAATATTCAGTTAAGAACCTACGTGTTTATATTTAATAATAAAATGTTAAAATGAAGGCAATATTTCGATAAAACAGAACTATTGCATAATTTGAATTTAAATGTTGGTAATAATATTGTTTTGATTCGGTATTATTGAAGCAATCATTTATGTTCAGGACTAAAGTTGATACTTTTTTTCTACTGTTAAGTTTTTATACTCTTTGGAGTGTCTGGCTTTTTCATTGGACATTTGTAGTATAACCCCGGTATGGCATAGAAGGATAAATCCTAAAGAAGTGAGTGAAGACGAAAACGACAATGTGCCTCGACGCTATGTATATAATGCTTTGTATACGTCCATGAGACCTATAAAAACCCGAACAATAAATAAGATTTAAACAATATCTAGGAGTCATCATTATATCTTCATAAATAGACAAAACTAAATGTCAAACATTAAATGGACCCGGGGATTAAATGAATTTAAAAAGTCTGCCATTTACACCATATGTATTATAGTATTTTTTTCCATAATAGCAAGATATAATGAGATATAGGTCATTGAGTGTTTGAACCTTCCCCCAACCTTAAAATAGCATTCTAATATGACGTCCTTATTACGCTTTGTAAACAAAGCCGTGTTCTAATGAGCACAAAATATGTTTGACACATGCGCACGAACTTACTGTTTATATATATTAACGTTATCTCCATCGTTAGCCATTAAAATATATATATTTAAGCAGCTAACATAAACTTTTATTATATATTTTTATAAAACAACATATATTTTCCCTGCTCGTAGTTTTTAAACTTATCAAATTTGAAATGTAATGTACAGACTCCTCGGGGAGGAAACGGGAATAGCCAAAGATTTTTACGGTATTTTCGTACGCTTCAACCTATAAAAATACTGTATTTGTCCTATTAGAATCGAAATAATTCCTTCATGTCACGATCTATGCTCATTTTAACATGGGTAGGCATTATATATGACCACATTTTATACCTTGCTAACGCTCAGTGTAAAATATCGACAAATATAATGCCTACCCATGTTAAAATGAGCATAGAGCATGACATGAAGGAATTATTTCTTAAGTAATATTTGAGAAATCACAATGTTATAATTTTCTAATCTCAGGACAAACAAAAAAACATGCTATTAAATTTAAATATAACATTATGCAAGAACATCTGTATTGCCGAAAACAATTTTTTTTCGAAAAGTCAAAGTCTTATTTAGTTTTTTCAAATAAAATTCTTTCTTATGATGAAATGGGATAACAGAGCAGAAATCGGTATTTTGACAATGTCAAAACTTAAGAAGTACATTGAGTTCGAAGACAAATACCCATGAAACTGTTAGTCGAGTTGCACACTATAAATATGAAAATCGCCATCAATGACAATAAATAAAAATATGCCACCATTATAGTTATTACCATAATATTTAAGCCTGTTTAGTTATCAAAGGTTACAGATCACATGTTATCAAATATAGCCAAAATCAGAACTATACGTCAGGAAGATACACTCTTGCTTTTTAAAAATATTTTCTAAGATATATAGCAACGAGTATCAATTTTGATATGCGATATCGAAATATGCATGATCAAAAAACCAGCAAGACTTACTTTAATGTTAAATTTTTGCCTGTTTAAGTTGATAACACAGAGTTTCACAGTTTTGATTTTTTTGCCGAAAAAAAATCAATGCTTTCAAACGAAAAGGTATATATTCAACCTGCAGAATTTCGTTTTATAGTTTTTAAAGTATTGAATTAGTTGCATATGTGTTTTGATAAAAAAAATTAGTATGAAATCTTGCACAATTAATCCAAATTCAAATTAATGCAGAAATATTTTTTTTAATTTTTTTATCGCAATTATGAATTTTTGAGAGAGTGAAAAGGGCGATAACTAGATAAAAAAGGGTATAAATGCTGTTTTTATTTGTTTTTTGTTTGTTTGTTAGTTATTTGTTACGAAAAGCATAACTGATCTTGGCGGCGAAAAACGTCGTTTAGCTAGTTTGTGAATGCCACATTACTGTGTAAGTACATGTATACCACATCGTTTGTAGCAGACATTCTCAAAATGGTGACAACAACAAAAAAAAACAGTTGTTAAATTTAATTAATTTACACAAGTAGACTTTAAATGCTTTCAAAATTAGCATCCCTCTCTTTTCTTTTGAGATTGCTATAAATATTTTGCAACTAATTTAGTGACAGGCATATTATTCGCTAAGACGCGACAAAAATAAGTTACACTAAAAATGCCGCTAATTCTTACTCATATGCTATAAACCGACATCATATTTATATAATATTACATAGAAATTAGACTTCAAATACCCTTTTCAATTATATTCAGGCAAAAGAATCATTCTCTTAGAATTAATCCCCATCAAGTAACTGTATGACAAGAATATTCTTGTCGTTAAAGCTTTTAAGTAATGAAAATATCGCGTTCTTCAAAACCTGATCTGTCAATATAAGCACATGCTTATTGAACCTTTGAGAAATGAGCACTCCAATGGGACATTACCATCACCATTAAGGAAAGAATAATGGAAAAGCAATCATGTTTGTCATTCATTTTGGTGTCAAACTTTTTGTGAAAAATTATTATTGCTAAATCCAATTTGAACATCATTTTTTTCTGTTGGTTTTATCAAGAATACCTTTCTCTTGGTATATTTCAACGCCTTATTCTTGCATTAATGAAACTATTGGTTTTGTTTAATCATTCTGAACTTTATTGGGACAAAAAGGCATTCAAAGGAATACCATTATCAAACACTGTCTTGTCCACAAAGAAGAACTACAAAAACAACGAACATTCAAACAAAAGGCAAACTGCATAATATTGAATGTATGTCACATTGGGATAACACCAGGTCTTATATTTCCTTTTTTCATTTATGCCGGTTAAACAGTATTGAAACATAATATGCGTCTTCTGATAGTTACTGAAGTTGGCTAAATTTAGTGTGAAGCATGCTAAATATTCAATAAATATTTGTGACACAGTATGATCAGTAGACATCTACGTATGTATTTTAGTATTCGATACATTACAAAATAATCACGTAATTACAATATTCTAAAACATATGTTGTCTACAATTCAGACGACGAATCAGTTGTACTTCGATGATAATTGTTTTAGATCCCCTTTGAGTGTGATGTTGGTCTTTAACCAAAAAAAATGGTTCAGGTGTGCGAACTGATTTCAAAATTATGCTATTCATTATCCAACGAATAAGTTAAGCAAGGTGAAAAACTAACTAAATCAAAAACCAAATGTTACGATTTTCTAACGCAAAACAATTTTATCGATTTTGTACTTTTCCCGATTTTGTCTTTTTCCCGATTTTGTCCTTTTCCCGATTGTGCAATTTTACTAAGTGTGAATGTGTAAATTGGTTTGGCGGGTTATTCATAACAGGAAACACTTATCATGTCGACGTAGCTTGTATAACTACTTTTGGATTTTATGCGATTCTTCAAGTTACTGCGTGTTACCTTCATTTGTCTCTTCCTACTCTTTTAGTGAGTTTTGAACACCGGTAAACGTATGTCGCCTTTATTTAGGAAATAATTGTAAACAATATGAATAACAAAGAAAACTAATACCGAACTCCAGAGCAAATTACAACAGGGGAGGGGAAGGGGTCATAATAACTGACAAAATCAATCGCTATCAATAAACGGAACAAGTGAAAAACGAAAGCCATATTCTAAATTTGGTATAGGCATTTTCCGAAGAAAATTGTTGGTTAAATCAAGTTTAAAGGCTAGCTCAACCTCCCACTTGTATGACAGTTGTTTATAGCACTGTACTGCACAAGCAAGAAAATGAATTAGACAAAAGTACAAATTAAATTACTTTAACCACAAAATAAATGATCTGCGTAATATTTTAAAATAGTGCATGCAGTGTAAAAAAAAAGGTTTACGAGGTACATGTTTCCTAAGCAGAGTAATATTTTCCTGTAACAAAGTACATGCTGTAATTGCGATGTAGTTTTTAATCGTGTGTATTGACGATCCAATGTTACCTTTCTCATAAACATTTGATCCTTTTAGTCATAGCATTAGCATACTTCATTTTATTTTACCTTTCTGATTTTTTTTCATAATTTTGATAGAAATGGGGTATATTTCAATGAGACAGCATCAGTTTGAAACAAAATAGGGTTGTTAAACACTGTAAACCCTTAATGGCAACCCCTTATCATCCTGCGACTCAAACAAAGTTGTAAATAAGTATAATAAAAGACTTTTGAAATCAACATATGACAAGCTTAGAATTTAGTGCGCAATGCTTGCTTTTCGTCAATATAACAATAATCAATGGCGATCGAAAGTAAACAAAAAGTAAGGATAGCCGCAAAATAAAAATTTATTTTACAGTATTTGAAATGATCAAACTGAGCTGACAGAGCCATTTCACATCAATTTTGTAAGAAGAGTTCCTTTCTTTTCTTTTACAGGGATTAACTGGTAAAATAATGTCAATATGGTAGTTTCAAGCTGTATATATGTGTCAGAAGTCATTAACACGAGTTGTCTGCTTTACTAGCGACTTCAAGTTACTTAATGTTTATGAACATGTAACACATGTAGTACACAGTCAGTGACCGGACGAAACCTAGAAGTGACGTATTGGTTCCATTTATTTTCTTAGAACCACGATGTGGTATGCAAGTAAAAAGAAATGGAACCGTTTGCATATCGTTAAATGAAAAAAAAATGGGCCATGAAATCACATGTACCGACGACAGAAAGACGTATGGGCCATGAAATCACATGTACCGACGACAGAAAGACGTATGGGCCATGAAATTACATGTACCGACGACAGAAAAACGTATGGGCCATGAAATTACATGTACCGACGACAGAAAGACGTATGGGCCAAAAAATCACATGTACCGACGACAGAAAGACGTCAAAGATACCAGTGTTATGATTTAGTACGCCGGATGCATAAAGGTCTACATTAGAAATAAGTTATTGTCTAAGGGTAATACAAATGCATGAACTGCTTTTTCAATATATTTGACCATTTTTTTTTACTTTTTTGGCGCGAGTTTCACTAATGAGTCATTTGTAGAAGAAACCGCACGTCTGGCGTACAAAGTGCAAGTTTGGTATCTGTAATGAATTGATCAGCTAGCTTTAATAATGCTCAATATTTAGCTATGTTTTGTTTGCTGACTATTGTTTTTAGTTCAGCTATTTCTTTTGAACAATGATTGTCCGTGTCCCTATCTACTCTTTTTTACTTTGTAATGCTGTATAAGTAATTTGTCAAATTTCACTTTTGTCTAGTTGTCATTTTTTCCTGAATTGTCTAGATTAAAAACTCGGATATTTAGTATAGTTTTTAATGAGACAGCTAAAGGTCCGTTATCTACTTTAACTATTATCTAGATTGTTGTATTGTCTTTTTCACATTTTATTATATTTTCACATCTATTATCATATTTTCATTAATGTCTTCAAACTGTTGTCTACGTTGGCTCATTACATTTACTGTTTTCTAGTTAAATTATCATATTTGGATTGATATCTGTGTTATTTTTCAACTAACTTTTTCTGATTTTATTATCAAACCGCAGAATTCACTCTGATTGTTTAAATTGAATCCATGTTAATGTTAAACATCTTTCATTTACAAATAACTTCAAATATCAAATATATAATTTTGAGCGGGTACATATTTAGAGTCACTTTAACATGATATACTGTAAAGCGGGTTATTTTCGCGGGGTGCAATTTTTCGCTTATTTTCGCGGATAGAACAAAATTGCCGAAAAACATTCCGCCAATTTAAACGGCACATGCAAATGTATTGATAACAGTTTTGAATCCGTCATACAAGTTAGAGCCAAAATATTTCGTATACCTTATTCAATGAAAATCGCGAAATTTTACACTCGCTAAAATAACCCACTATACGGTAGTTCTACCTTTTCACAACCAATTCGTCAGAACGTAAAATTTATAAATAAACGTCAGTTTTTCGAATTGAATAAATGAAACTCCTATAAATATTCATCAAATATACCAGGCTTTTTATGTGGGACACCAGACTTTTTCCTGCAACAACTTAATTTTTACAGGCAAAATGAATTACAATGTGTTTGTCTTCCTTGTATTTCGTTTAAAATAAACAGAATCATATGAAAAAGAATTGAATTATTTGACATGCGTATGCATTAATCTGCCTTATATAAAATGTTGTTTTAAATAGCATGTCAGACCCAATTGACCGTTTCAGACTGAAATCTTGTTATTAGAGTAGGAGACATACAGTTTATATTCATTGACTACAGATATTTTAGTTTTGCGCAGAAACACACCGAATAATAGAAAAAACAGGATACAATCAAACCAACAGAAGGGAGAAAAATAGTCAGAAAAAGTACAATCATCTGATACAAGTTGAGTCAAAATTACAAATACTTTTTTTTATCACAAAAATGATGGTCTACGTAATATTTTTCGATTACTGAAAATAATGCATAAAACATGTTTTCTATGTGCATAGATATAAGAAGATGTGATATGAATGCCAATGAGACAACTCTTCATCCAAGTACATTTTGTAAAATAAAAAAAAAACATGTTCACTTAACCAAGGTGTACCTACCTATACTATATTGTCAATATTAGGGAACTGTATGCTACTGTATTACAAGTGAGGGGTTAAGCTAACTATAAAAGCAGGTTTAATCCACTATTTTCTTGTATAGAACGCCTGTAGCAAATCAGGAATATGACAGCTGTTTTCCATTCTTTTGATGTGTTTGAGGTGTCTATTTTGCCATTTGATAAATGACTCTCCTTTTGGATTTTCCGTGGATTTCCTTATTAGGATTTTTTTTGGGGTTTTTTTTTTTTTGGTAATTAAAGGCAATAGTAGAATACCGCTGATCAAAAGTCATAAATTGGTTGAGAGACAAATTCAGACAGCAAACTAAAACCCAGGGAAACATATCAATTATAAGAGGTAAACAAAGGAACAATATTAACACTGAAGTGCACAAAATTTAACTACATCATACACAGAAACGAACTACTAGTATTTGATAACAACTGCCATATCCCTGACTTGGTACGGGGCATTTTAAGAAAAAAATTGTGGGTTGACCCTGGTTTAATGGCCAGTCAAACCTACCTCTTATATGGTAATGTTAAAAAAACATCGATAAAATTTTCAACACTAAGTGACAAAAGTACAGCACAAACACACGCAAGAACACTCATCACAGAGAAACGCACAAACAAGTAATATAATAGTCGATAAATCATGAAAACCGTAGAAAAACAACGAACATCTTTTTTTATCAACGACAGACAGCACAGGATATCACAACGAATTCCGCATGAATCGAGGTCAGATGTATCGACAGGAAGCGTCCTCCCATGCACTTATCATTGTCCGAATTAAGACATAGCGAAAAGACACAATTAGTATTCATAAAACGTATCAGACGAAGATTTTGATATCTTAATATCTAGACCACAAAAAGTATTTCCTGAATTGAGACGCAGACACAACTTATCGTTCGACCAATCCCTCGTGTGTTATCACTTTTGAAGTCGTTCATTTGTGTGTATTTGGAGAAAAGAACCCGGATATGTAGCAGACTTTTAATGTTCGTTGGTATCCTTAATGTCAAGTGCTTTTGGATTTATGAGGGGAAAAAAGAACACGTTGAAATGTTGGTTAATGAGTGACATAAAAAAATCATCAATATATCCGAACGTTAAAAAATAAAAACTTGGTAAGATGCTTTTGTTTGACAAAGGGAAAAATTTGTCTGAATTTTGTTTCATACGAAAATTATACTAGCCAGTTAAAACGGGTAGAGAATATAGATCCATTAGTCAAGATCATCAGTAACTTATGTTAAAAAAATCAAACAAAACTTTATAATTGATTTTATGAACAAATTTATTTTTATATTTGAAAGGGTTTATTAAAATAAAAATAAAAAAACATAATCCGATTTTTTAAAATATTTTTAAATAAAATAATTTTGAGAACGTGTGCCTTTCCAAAGATCTTAAAATGTAGGTGAAAGGAAGTAACAATTATGATCTTTCATTTTGAACTATAAAGTTTATACAGCTTCACACAACAAATACTCGCGAAAAACACAGACAGAACAAAACACATGAACAAATCAGACAGAATAAACCAAAAGTCAAAGATAAGAAACAATTCAAAAAGAGCAGATGTAGCAAAAAACTGCAAAGAAACAATACAAGCATACAAAACAAACTGTATATTTTTATACATAAATTTGAAGTAAACTTTTTAAACAAATGTCAAAGCCAAAAAATATGAGCCAGGGTATTGTCAAAGAACGTCTCGTCTATTTTTCTCAAAAAAATCACCTGAAAAAAGTAAAATAACAAAAATACCGAACTCTCAGGAATGTCCGTTCTTAAGTTCTAAAATCAAAATCTCAAACAAATCGAACGCATGGCTTACAACTTTCACATTACTGTCTTGGTACAGGCATTTTCTATTGTAGAAAATGATGGACTAGACCTTTTTTTTATAGCTATCTAAACCTCTCACTGAATGTACCTAGATATAATAGAGTTATTTTTATAGTACATAAGGAATTTACTTTTCCAGAATCGCCGATTTAGATCTAATCATATTTTTTTTTAAACTAACAAATACGAAAAGGTAAATGTAAAATTAAACAACGAATTTAATCAAAGACAAAAAAGTAAAACATAATGTGCATTAAAAACACAGCGAGAACAATTCAGATGTCGAGATGAACAACAGAGAACATGATTCAGATACCCAGAATGCAGTATTCCCTCTTAACTAACATTACAGAATGAAAACAATAGAGGACTGATAGACGCAAAAAAAAGAACATCAATCTTTCTCCATAAAAGTTTTGAATATCTGACATTGTCCTTTATACCGTCTATCCTCTATGTCGCCTTGATTTCAGACGCAACAACTAAAAAAAAAACAAGTAAAGTTTGAACCTTTTTTTCATTCTATGTATCCCTGTGTAAAAATAGTTTGACTATGAAAACATTATGATATCCATTGAAACCTGATCTGAGCTTATAGCAAACAAAACGAGATGTACATTTCATAAGCAAACGGAATAGCGTCATCGAGAATAGCGTCATCGAGAAATGGATGATTAACAATAGAAAAAGAAGAGTCAACTCGTTTATTAAAACATTTGTACGAATTGATGCCATGCCAATTATTGACGTTATCCAATCAAAATGAACGTTACAAATGATGTTGCATTAGAATGCAAAATATAATGTAGAAGAACACAAAAGCGACATTGTTTGTTACAATTAACGTTGTATTTACTTATTATTAGTTCAGAGTCACTAGTACGATTGTTCAAATGATGATTATTTTAAAAAGAACATAATTCGTCTAGACGGTCTCTCTTACAAGCAAAAACATATAAGTGCATGAACTTCATATAGTAATGTTGTACTGTTTTTGTATTGTTTCAAAAGTTTCAACATCAACAAGATTCGTACTAACAAAGAAAATAACAAGGAGAAGCTACAAAAGAGACAATGATAAACCTCAAGTCCAAAATAAAACGAACAACATCACGACTGAACATAAGAACAACGTCAAAAGAGGGACGAAAGATACCAAAGGGACATTGAAACTCATAAATCGGAAATAAACTGACAACACCGTTGCTATAAAAGAAATAGACGAACAGAGAAATAATTGAACACAAATGCAACATAGAAAAATTAAAACTATGAAACACAAACCTCGCCAAACTAGGAGTGATCTCAGGTGACCCGGAAGGGTAAGCAGATATACACAAAAAAACGGCGTGAAAAACTAAAGCTATTAGCTACCCTATACTGATATAAATCATCGACTGGAATGTAATTTTACGAGTAAGAAAAAGTATCCCTGGTGTAATTAACGAACTCGGTAAAGAATAGTTAATTGAGTCTAAACAAATTTCAAGTCCAAATGATATGATGTTTTCACAAAATTCAACAGTCGCAATTGACAATGTATTGCTAATTAAAAACTTTGTAAATGTTTAAATCAAATTAAATTCAGGCAATCCAAATTTCTATTCATACTTTTTCTGTTTTATCGACCTCTTTCTTAGTCGAGTACGTGGCGGTGTACCAGTTCAGGATTTTTTTTACACAAAATACTACACGAACAAATAAAATTCAAAGGCAAGGTCACTGCGGTTTCATCGAGAACAACGACAAGACATACATCAAAATCGGCGCATAAAACTAACCTTACTGCCTATCTTATTCCGGTATAAATCATCGACAGGAATATTATTTTATCAGTAAGAAAGAGTAGCCCTTGTGGCATTAACAGACTTGCTATAGAAAAGTTAATGGAGTCTAATTAAATTTCGAGTTAAAATGATAAACTGAAATCATTTTGTTTTCATAGAATTCAACAGTCACAATTATATTGCTTATGAAGAAATTTGTAAATTTACATCAAAGTAAATTCAGGCAATCCAAATTTCCTATATTACTTTTTCTGTTTTATCAACCTCTTTGTTAGTCGAGTCCGTAATAGAAATAAAGGTGGTGGTGTACAATATTACTACACGAACAATAAAAAAGCAAAAGCAAAGCCACAGCGGTTTTATTGCTGTTCTTGATGCCAAATTGTCAGATGTACAGTCAAAAATGTCTTTGCTTTAAGTTCGAGAGTTATTTTCCAAAGGATAAAAATTCATAAGACGAAGAAAAACCGGCAAATCCATCAACGGTCTACAAATCATTTCTACGAAAACGAATTACTGAACAAGGCGTAATGAACAGTTATGGTAATATTGAGAGCTCCGGATGTATAACTAGATCCCGTACTGTTTATGTGTCAAACTATTCATGGCAGGTTAATTCGGTGATAATTGGGATGCAATCAGACCATAGTTGTTTTTTTTTTGGTTGCGATCTCACTGAAGTATACAACACATATTCAATGATTACTATTTATTGTTATTGACAGAAAGACTGATGTTACGTGCAAGTAGAATGGGTACATAAAAACTTTCTTATTAATCAAACCGGTCGTCGACATTTTTCAAATTACACATTATTTTCATCAATACATAACGGGGAATAGCATAGAACCATATGAACAACTTATCTAAAATGTAAGAAATATCCTCAAAACACCAATATTGCTAAATTACATCCTTAACTAATTATAGACGGACATTTGTCAATAAAAAAATAAAGGCAAAATCATAATATTCTTTCGAAGCGTAGATAGTTCTACAAATAATAATGTAACAATCACATTTATGCATTGAAATGTTTGATTAATCAGAACTAAAATTGTGTTTATACTAAAAATGTTCTTCTCTTAAATTTATGGGAAAATTCTTTACTTTTTAGTTTTTGATATATTTAGGCCAACGATAAAAAAATACTTCAGAAGATATATATAAACCAACATCTAAATTCTGAAGATAGTTACAAAATACACGTAAATTTGTCTCTTGCGAATAGTTGTTTTATTGGTATCATACCACATCTTATTTTCATTTTGAAAGTTGAAGTAAATAAATGATCAGATCTTCCTCAGGACTAACAGAGATAAACGATACATCACTTGCTGGTTAAACAAATGTTCATAAAGACATATATTGTGGTTACTTTTTCAGTCTCTCATCCTGTACATGTATGAAATATTTGACACTGGACGTTAAGGAACCACTAATCAATCAACCAATAACTTTTTTCGTTCAATTAGTCCCTATCCTATTCAAGAAACATGATATGATGATCAGTTCATGACACTAAGTAGCCTGGAAACCTGGCCCAATCATACTGCGTCGAACATGTAGCGGAGTTAATCAGTAGCCAGGACCCCAGGCTAGACACTAAGTAGCAACGAATATGTAAGAACCAAGACATTTTGTTCTTTTACTTTTTTTAAATTGAGAAAGGAAATGGGGAATGTGTCAAAGCGACAACAACCCGACCATAGAGTAGTCTACTTAGAACATTTTCGTATATAATTTCTGATCAATAACTAGTATTTTGTTCAATTTTTTCAGATGTTGGTCAAACAGGAATCACACAAACAAATTAAAGGTAAAAATGTATGTTTCTATGAAGTTAAAGAGATGTGGTATGATTGGAAATGAGGCAAATCATCAGATTTCAAATAGAGTCGATGAAAGCAAATATAGGGAATCACACGTAAAGCAACAATGAAGAAACCCCGTATCGCACAGGAGGCTATAAAAGGCCACAACAGTGAAAATGTGAAACAATTCAATTGAGAATAAAGAATGTTGTGTGTAAAACATTTTTGTGAGCGTTCAGCCCTTCTCTATCATTGGACAGTGGTCTAACAGCACAATATAAAACTAAACTGTAAACATCGGTAGCAAATGGCTTAACTCAAAAAATCAGTAACCTACTAGATAAAGTGTATACCCCTTCTGAATATAGCGTAGTATCCTACTAGATAAAGTGTAGCATTCTTCTTAATACAATGTACATGTATTATCTTCTGAAAACAGTGTAGTATCTAAATCGGGAGATGCATCATAACGGATATAATGTAGTACCCCTATTGATACAGCGTACTGGTCCGAGTACACAGTTATTTCGTAGTGCATTTCCTTTAGACAATAAATGGAAATAAAAAAAATCCCACCTGCGCTTTCTCCATAATATTTTTACAGTGTGTTGTACTACTTTTGGGACAAATTATATCAAAATTATAGAAAACTTCATCAGCTCTAACTCAAAATATGGACAATTTTATGTGAAGGGGGGCTTGAAATCTTTTGACAGCTTCCGAAATGCTATTTTTTTTTACCTTTTTCAACTGGACCAAATCACTACTTTACATTATAATTCATGAATCAAATTTTTTTACAGTATTATTTTATCCCCCTTCTTGCTACTTGAGGCATAAAACATAAATAAATAAATTTGGAAGGGGTATAAAAAAATTGACAAGTAACACACTGTCCACAGTAGGGGGACAACGAAAATCAAGGGACGATAACTGTGTACTCGGACCTACTATTCTGGATACCCTGTTGTATCTTGCAGATACAGTGAAGCATAATAATGGATATAATGTTGTATCATACTTGGAACAGTACAGTATCAAACTGGGTAACCTGTAGTATCCTACTTGGTACAGTGATCAAATGGACGCCTCCAGGTGCGGGAATTTCTCGCTGCATTGAAGACCTGTTGTTGACCTTCTGCTGTTGTCTGCTCATTGGTCGGATTGTTGTCTCTTTGACACATTCCCCATTTCCATTCTCAATTTTATTCACTTCTTGTCTAATTCCAGAGATGCAGGATTTTTATCCTTTAATATATTCGATTATATTTCACACAAAAAAACCAAAAAAAAAACCAACATTTGTAGCGTTAATGTATCTTGGATATGCTAATCTTTTCTTCTTTTTTTTTGGTATTCAAAAATAAAAGATTTATATTGTAGAAATGTGACTATATAGATAATATGCATATTAATCTTTAAATCAAATTAAAACGTAAAATGTATCAACAAAGATAATAATTTACAAATGATTTATAGACAGATCTTATTTTGATAAAATTATAAGACTAGGAATACCATTGATGCTATGGATTTTCCACTTGTCTATGGAATTCCCAATTTCACAGACAACATAATGTTGGATCTTCAGATTTAATTTTCAAATCTACGGTGGCTTGTACCAGTTTAATTTAGTAGTTTAACCGTATTGGTTTTTTCCAAATGGCTTAGGGGAAACACATTGAGAGTTCTTATGATATATCATCAATTATATCTATATCAAAACATATTATAACAACAAAGAGATTTAAATAATTCATTCATTTCTTGTCGGTTTCATTATTAGGTTTTAAAATATCAAGTTTATTAACCGACTAGAGAAATAGTATTATGCATTATTGAAAACGAAGTTAGATATTATATTTATAACTTCGAAATCAACTAACCGCAATTGTTAGTTCACAAAGGCATTCTGTAGAAAATTTACAAGTTTAAGGTAATACCTTAGATTATGGGTACAAAATTTCAATGAGTTTATCTATCAACCAAAATAGCTTTGTTTAATTTCATTCATGTCTGTATAACGTGAGGGTATCCAATTGCACCTTCTTCGACCTTTATTCACCTACGTTTATTCTTAGACTATTATACTAATTATACCACTTCCAGTCCCGTTAGTATAATAGTCCCAGGTTTATTGCAGATCCAGTTTTCATTCTGGGTTTATTTTGAAGACGAATCCATCTTTACTATAGACTGAATCATAGAGAAATGAGTTTTGAAACTACCTCAAAATGACCCAATATTCTGTAATGAAGAGTTATGAACGGAAATTGCATCCATGTTTAAATTCACATCCGTAAAAATCACCTTTATTGCTCCCTATACCTTAAAAAAAAGACTTTGCAACACCAAATAAAAGCACCACGTTTGCAATTAAGTTTTCATAATCTTATACCAAAATTTAAAAGGAATAACAATAAGTAACGCCATCTGTATTAAAAACTGGAGACTTGAAATTCCCTGTTCAGGACATAAAATTATCGCTTGAATAATTTTAGTTAAGGGACTCGTCGTATTTCTTTCAATAAATGGACCTAAGCCTAATGTCCGGAGTCTGATTAAGACGACCAATGGATGGATGTAAATGGTCACAGGGGTAATTTACCACTAAAGTTCGGTAACAGATCTCTCTGAAGGTATAGACTAACAAACATTATTGTACAGAACCAGATAATGATGTCTAAGTGCGGTAAGTTCAGCCTAATCAGACACACTCAAATGTAAGCAGGTGTTAAGCAATAAAAGATTCGTTTTTACACTTATCCCACATGATGCATTGATAAAGCAAATTGAACCACAAAACATTATATACTGATAATAATGAGAAGAAAAGTAATTCTGCAGATACAGTATAGATGTTGGTAAACCACAATTAAAACAGTAAACCGCATAGTTGTTTAACATACTTTACAATACTTATTATCATAAAGACAGCCGCAAGTGGTGTAACAAGTGGAAAATTGTTTAAAGGCGTTTCTTCGAAATGTATAAAAGGATGTGGTCGCCTAGTCAAGGCATCGATAATTTCTCTATTGGTGGTATTACGCAATCAGCATATTTTTGTTTGTCTGTTTTCATGTTGCTGATCTTCAGACGAAGTATACTAGTATTCTGTAAACAACCTTAATTTGAAATGTTTTGTTTACCAAATTAACTTTTGAATGCATGTCAAGTAAGTAATTCAGCGAAATATATACTTTATTTCCCTGTAATGTATTTAAGGGAAATTGCAACATTGAATTCGCGGAATCCCGCATTGTGCAGTCTACCTAGTTGTAACGGTTGGCCCTTATACATAAACACTTGTTAACGATGTAAAAGTTATATGTAAAAGGTGAAGTGGAAATGTTTGCAAGTCATTATTATGTCCTCACAAGACACCATTGTCACACCCCCAATTTATTACCAAATTACCAAAACAAAACATTTTACAGACAATGAAAATTAAAAGTACAAATAGTTGTTTTAGGTGTAATATAATACCCCCAACTCATGTTACATCTTAGAAAACCTTGAAAATTGGCTTCAGGCTCTTAGTTGTTTCCTGTAGGTACTCAGATGCATGCATGTCAGGTCAAGAGGACAAATATCATATTACATTTCTGACTTAGAAAAAAATATATTACATGGATTAAAACATAGTAAATTTTAAAAATAACTTTTTGTTTTGATATATCAAATAACGAATCTGTTTTTGAGAAATTGAGCATTTCTTGGCTTTATCTTCAAAGGAAACAAACTATTAGCAATAACTGTCATGCCACTAATTCAAACAGTTTTTTTTTTCAATTATTACAGCCGTTTAGATATTTAACGGAAAATTTAATTTCATGGGATTTGATAAATCCTGCTTTGTACATCCTTATTGTTACCTTTTAGCATGATGCTTAATCTTCAATTTTCAATTTATGGACTCGTTCGGGTTTTGATTTGTCGTTATTTGTTTTTTAGCATAACAGTGTTCGTGGTTTTTTTTTACTTATCAGTTTTGAATATATCCCGCTGTGTCTGCAGCCACTGTTTAAAATCTTACTGTGACAGAGGTTATGTCATATGTGGAGCAGGGTTTAGTTACCCTTCCAAAGCACCTTGAGATCACCCTCAGTTTTTGGTGGGGTTCGTGTTGCTTAGTCTTTATTTTGCTATTTTGTATTTTGTGTACTATTGTTTGTATTTTTCTTTTTTAACCATGGGCTTGGCGTTGTAAGTTTATTTTCGATTTATGAGTTTTAATATCCCTCTGATATCTCCCGCCTCTCTTTAAGATGAACAAACAAAAACGGAAATCGTATACAAACAAGGAACACCTTCAATGTAAGAAGTACAAATTGTTACCTAATATGGAGAGTGATATCGGGTGTCTTGAGGAGAACGTGTGTCCTGTTTGTAGTTTAGAACATTGGTAAACAGTGGGGTCATATTATAGCCAATGTACTAACATAATGCAGTCAGTTTGAGTCGACTATTGAATTCATAAAATGAGTTGGACTAGGAGTGGTACTATTTCTATAGAACTAGTCAAGAACAGAAGTGTTGTTAAGGCTGTGGTGAGCCACAATTGTTGTTTGTAAAGATTATGTTCTGGGTTAGTCTTCTTTCTTCTTTAGGCGGCAGCTTACTTACAAAAGGCGAAAGAAATGACTATTTTTCTGTTCGGAAGAAAAAGCAGACCACAAAAACTGTAAAAACATAACAGCTATTAAAATGTCAGTCAGTTAAAAGTCAAAAAGTTCAGGTGAAACATTTTTGAAAATACTTTCTTCGAACAAAACTCTGAGAAGTAAAGCACATCGTCGTATGTTGGAGAGTGTGAATAAGTGAAGACTTAATTTGTCTGCTTGAAATTTCAACCTTTTGACTTGAGTGTTATATTTTGTATAAAGACTATATGAGTAAGCTTATAGATAATATAATTGTGGTACTAGTTAGTCCTCTTCGTTTCTGTTGTTGATATACCGATGTAAGTACAGATATCACCAGCATGAGATAATTTGCAAAAGCAGCAATCAAGATCATCAGTCGAAGAAGAAAAACAACGTTATGGTTAAAAGAAAGAGACAAACATGTCCAATATTCTCTACGCAGGAAATTTGAGATGGAGCAAACGAGCAATCTCAGAAATCTGACAGGAGGTTCTTTTGTGTTCGAAAAGGTTAAGCAGCTAATGGTCAATACATCAGCTGCATTGGTCTTGTTGGTCGTGATGAATGCGAAAAGAGGATGGAATTGCGACTACCTAACTTAAATCTTGTAAATCCATTATATTTTTGAAACAGAGTAAATGGAAAGTTGTATGCTTCCTCTGTTTGTTATATTTCTAAATCCTTTTAATTAATGCAAAATTACTAAAATATTTTATTTATTCACATCATAAAATTTAAAAGCAAAAAGAATAGATATCATAGTGATTAAAAATAAAAGACGAAATATGGGCTTGACATTGTCTTATCGGGGCCTTTTATAGCTGACTATGCGGTATGGGCTTTGCTCATTGTTGAAGGCCGTACGGTGACCTATAGTTGTTAATGTCTGTGTCATTTTTGGTCTTTTGTGGATAGTTGTCTCATTGGCAATAATACCACATCTTCTTTTTTATATTGACGCTCATAAAAGAAAAGCACATACTGCACTTCATATCCATCTAATTTATAATATCATTCTAATATCACAGTTTAGTGCATTGTTCATGATAGAAAATAATAAGTATGATTTTACAATTCGATCAAAAGTAAGCTTGATTGGCATTTTGTAACTTTAGATAAAAAAAACCAAACATTTAAGATGATAAGGACAGAAATGTAATCGTATTTACTTGTGGAAAAATTTTAATAAATTTTAATTGCTAGTCAAGTTTGTATTTTAAACAAACTATAAAACATGATTTATTTTATTTTCAATAGACACATTTTTGAATGTGATTATAAATTAGCCAATGAAATTCCTCGTTTCAAAGTGACTGGCAAACTGAGGCATCAATAAGGTTTACGAATTCCAACAACTAAAAATTTAAAATGAAATTTAAGAAAAGAAATCGTGTAAATCAATATGTCTCAAAAATATAGATAAAATGAGTGGTGGATTAATTACGACACGTTATAAAGAAGAAAATGACGGACTGATGACTATTTACTTTTTTGAATGCTATACTTATTTGAATATATTTGTTTGTCACTGGCTTTGGATTTCTTATAATAAACTAGGATAATAAGGCACAAAATCAATCAATAGAAAATACCGCAATAAATACCCGAAATAAGTATTTTAAAGTGTAAAATCTGTCTCTCTCCCCCCCTTATCTCTCTCTCTCTCTCTATTTTCTTTTTGTTGTTGCAAATTTTTATTATCTCAAATAACGGTTTTAGCAGTACTTCTTCGTACATTCTTGGAAAAATACTTCTTGTATATGAATTTCTTTTTTTTCATTTGCGACTCCTTTCAAGTTCATTTTATAGATTAGAAGATAATCATAAAGTATGAAGTAGTTACGATTAAACTGGTTTGTTTTGATATTCATTCCATCTATGATTTTTTTTAACTGTGCAATTTTAAAATGTATGAACACTGCCATTTTTTTTAACAACTTTATCATTTTAACAAGCATTTTCCGTTTAATACCTGAAATATTTCGCATAAATCAATATTATTTATGTCACAAAGTGCGTTTTGTCAATTTCTATCACATAAATCAATGGGAATGTGCGCCTTAATATGCATACATGCCTCAGATACATGCATTCATGCACGTTGCACATGTATAGATCTTACTCAGCAAAAATATATGTAAATTAATTATTGATCGCTTTTGTTACTGGTCATACCATCATTATCTAGATAACACAAGTGTAAGATGCGCAATAGTATGCGCAGACATGCTTCCTGACATTATGTCTGTAATCCGATATTAAATGTGACAAACCTAACTTTGTTATTATTGGCCAACAGATTAAATGCATGTCTGAGAGTTTTGTTTATTTTATGTCTCATCTTTGGGCGGAACAATAACTCTGATTCAGGATTCATTAATGATAATTCGTCAATTATTTATGATTTACAAAAAAAAAATATGCCGAACCAAATTATTTTCCTTTAATTTTTATTTCTTTTACAATGGATTGAAAATATCCAAATATTAATGTTGTCAAATTTATACATAAATTCAGTAATATTTATAATTATGACCATATACATAAGTGTAGAGAGAGCATTTATAACTTCACTTTTAATACATACAATATTTAACAATATTTACATATTAAACTTTTATCAAAAAGAAAATGCCGAATAGTTACATATAAGAAATATACAAAAAAAGAAGGAAAAACTGATGAAACACAGATGAAACACATTCAAATCATATTTGCGTAGACAGGAACTTTTTAATATTCTAAAATAGGCAATAAACATATTTTGTTTTCTCTAAAACATTCTTAATTTTTATCTCCGAATTATCTATATGTCTTAGAAAAAGGTGATCTAGCAACATATAATACTTTTGAATAATTTCTATAATTTTGATATCCGCATTATCATTATAAGTATTATTACAATTATTATAAACTATTCTTATCATCATTATTATAATTATTTTTTAAACAAATTTATTTAACAAAAAAAAGTGGGAGAAGAACTATCTATTATCAAACTATCAAAATATACTGGGAGTGTGACCATTTTCAAATTATCTAGATTGTTCAAAAATTAATCCTCATTCAATTTGTACAATGGTTGTATAGAATTAATTATTGTCTTACATAACTCTTTGTAAAAAAATATGCACGTTGGTATCTTTCATGGTAAAAGTTTATTCAGCGTGGATGGTCAGAATTTCAAATCAGTTTAATATATTATTTTTTCAATACCGGCTTATTTCTACTGGTTGACAATGGCGATCTTTTCTCTTTCTCAAGCAAAAGGTCTTAAAAAACCGTACACAACAGAAGAATAAAAATGTAACCCACTCTCAGTAAATATGCAACTATTTGAAATCTGTCTATCCACAATAACACTATAAGAACAATACCTACACACCAGTTTTTAGAAAGGGAAAGTACGATGGACTAAATAGAAAAAAAAGAACAAACAATTTATTAATTGCGTGAGTCCGACATGCTTTTTCTGTATTTACATTCACCAGGAACGCTCAAACCTAACCATTTGAAAGCCAATCGATTGATTGTTTGTGTTTCCCGCCACTTTCAGCTAGATTTTATCGGAGAAACCGGAGAGAACCCCAGAGCATCGAAAGAAAATATTGCAAACCTAGTAAAAAAATGAGGTTGTTGTGGAACGCGTCTTGCTACGAGTTTTTTCTTTACGTTTAAACAGGCTTTATAGGTATTGGAGAAAGAACTTTTTAGACCGCTCGGCTGCTAAGGTCCCGCCAAAAATTCGAAGTGCTATTATTTCTTACTGTGTTGTCTCTCAGATATGTTGTTAAATTCGATAATGATCTTGCCTTTGTCCAAAAAACGGTTTTCATTTTTAACTTCATTTTGCGTAGTCATGTATTCATAAGAACTGTCGAATTACCATGTATTTAGGCGTGTTTAAAGCAGGGTGTGTCATTAATGCTGCATCATATACTCTCCATAAAACGTTACAGTTTTACCAGGTGAGCGATTCATGTATCGTGAAGCTTTGAGTTCTCTTTATCAATACAAATTTGATTTATAGTATATAGTTTTACAATCAGATGTAAATTCAATTGAGTTTTCTACGAATTGAAAAGAACCGCAGAAAGATGATCAAATCGTAAATATTTCTATTCCTTATTGTTGTCTGTACCATATGTAATTTATATTTCAAAATTGATATAATCTTAAGTAAATATTATCAGTATACTTATTATTCCTAAGTATTCACCACAAAAACCAAATTATTTAACCACAACCAAAATATGAATGGAGATATCTAAAAACCGTCTACAATTTTATTGAAATAGAAGTTCACCTTTTTTTTTAAGCAACAACACAAGTATCAATACACGTGTTTTTCTCGCCATGATTTATCGTTATATCTAACTACCGATTATTACCATTAAAACATTAATAATAACAGTACGTATTTTGCTATTATCACTATATAAGGTTGATTACTAGTAGTGCATTTTTATCTTGGTGTATATTTCTCATTTTGTTCATTTTGATATTTACATTACATAGCGGGTATAGGCAATCCTCGGTGATTATTATCATAACAGTGCTCCTACATGGTAGGACAGTAAACTCATGGCCTGTATTGTGTCTCAGACACGCATGAAGGCATTCGGCATTATGTGTGCACCGAAACAATACAATACAAAAGGTAAAAAGGAAGAAAAAAAGTTTCATGTGCATATATTACAATGCTATGTTGCTAAAATCTGCGTTTCAGTCTGCTAAACTCACGTAAATACTACATTTCCTAGTATAAACATTTTTTTTTAAATTACGCAAAAGTTAAGTGCTGTTTTTCGCCAGACTATCACATAATTTCATTTTTTTTTATTTTTTTTTTTTTTGGGGGGGGATCTTGAGAAACAAAACTGCAGGTTCCATGTCATTAATTTGATCAAATAGTATTCACGTGTTGTAATATCTAACTTTGGGAACTTCTTAGGAAGAAATATAAGAAGTTAGCAATATCCCTTAACTTTACGTTCCGCCATAAAGATGATGTTCTCTCACTAAATAATACAAAATTTGGTGACTATGTTGAAATAATCTATCCCATCGAACTAGAGATAAAGGATACTACAGATACAATTAAGTCTGCCTCATATCTTGACTAACATCTAGAAATTGACAATGAGGATCGGTTGAAAACAAAACTTTACGACAAAAGAGATGATTTCAGCTTTCCAATTGTGAACTTTCAATTTCTATGTAGCAACATTCCAGCAGCGCCTGCATACGGAGTATATATCTCCCAATTGATACGATATTCCCGAGCTTGTATTTCCTATCTTGATTTCCTTGATATAGGGTTACTGCTCACAAGGAAGCTATTAAATCAAGAGTTCCAAATGATGAAGTTGAAATCACCCCTTCGTAAATTTTACGGACGCCATCACGAGTTGGTTGACCGTTACGGTATAACCGTTTCGCAGATAACGGATATGTTCCTTATGTCGTATCTACACTACCCTTCCCTTTTCACGAATGTGACCTACCGATTTAGACTATTTACCGGTTTTGTAATAACATAAGCAACATGACGGGTGCCACATGGATCAGGATCTGCCTACCCTTCCAGAGCACCTGATATCCCCTAGTTTTTGGTGGGGGTCGTATTGCTTAGTCTTTATTTTTCCATGTTGTGTCTTGTGTTCTATTTTTTTGTCTATTTGTGTTTTTATTTTTAAGCCATGGCGTTGTCAGTTTATTTTCAATCTATGAGTTTGACTGTCCCTTTGGTATATTTCGCTCCTCTTTTTTGCCTTAATGGTTATAAATGGAAGAAATAACAGAAATTCGAAATGTACAATTAACACCAGTTACATTGATTAGCCTAGAGAAATATAAAATTTTCTTGTAACAATGAAATACTTAGAAAATTCTCTCTTTTAAACATGTAAAAATAAACATTCGAAAGGAAAATGAAATGAAATTCGTCAGATGTGAAAGTACTATCAACACACAACACAAATATGGGAGAGAAAATTATGAATGTAAAATTTCAGCATTCCACTCCATGCTTTAGGAGAAACCCAAAGAAGTTTTCTATGGTATGAAATAACACTATTTTCTGCACTTCAATTTTTGCTGATATATGATGTTGTGCTACTTCTATAACCTTGTTCATGTTTTCTATAGTACTGTAACATATCTAATAATTATTTGACAGTGATTCATTATATATAAGTTAAATTACAAAGGTATTTCAAAAGGGTAACATGAAAATTATTTAGAAAAGCTTAGATCCCCATATGGAATTCACTGACACCCATATATATAGCGTATTAGGTCACTAGAACAGCGCCCATTGGGGGCCTTCGTCTGTTTTCTGCTCTTTGGTTAGCAGCCTATCAAAGTGATTAATTCTATATATTTCGGAGTTAAGTATGACGTCCATTATCACTGAACTAATACACATTTTAATTTCGAGGCCAGCGAAAGCTCTCCTCTTGGTTCGGGATTTTCTCGCCGTGTATTAAAACCCATTGGAGGTCTTCGGCTGTTTTCGGTGGCACCTTTCAGATTTCTTTCTTTTTTTCATTGAAAGGGGTATAACTCATTACGAACCCCATATAGTAACTAACCTTAAATGGTAAGTAACCCCATATTTTTTAGGACACCTTATATCAAATATATGTAGTCACCACGTGTAGTCCTTTAACCAATCAGATCCCATATAAGTCTACATGTTACATGGGAAAGATAAATATGTTTATGTTATAAATTTATAAGTTTTAATACACCAGATGTGTATTTCGACAATTAAAATATCTTCAGTCATGGTCAAAGCAAAATAATAATTCAAAAACCTAATACAAACGTGAACATAACAATTAGACACTTCATATTATCTGCCTTTCTGAAGGCTATAATATATCATTTCTGGCTAGAACAGTTTGAAAGATCTATGTTTCAGATGTACATTTGCCACGAGGTTTTCTAAAGGACTGTAATGTTTCGGTATTTTACAATGACAATGCAGGGCAAAAAGATATCAGTATATGCATTTTGTACATAAGCATAACCTATAAATTATTAGTTGATAGTGTCGTAATATGTGTTTGTCTTCAATAAATACTTTAATGGTGTACCCCATTTATTTTTATTTTTATTTTTTGCCTTTTATGTCTGTTTGTTTTGTTCACACATTGTTGTCAATATAATGAAATTTTATGCGACTATCATACAAGTGAAACGTTTAGCTAGCTATCAATCCAGGTTTAATCCACCATTTTCTACATAATGAAATGCCGGCAAATGACAGTTGTTATTCATTCGTTTGATGTGTTTGAGCTTTTGCAATTGTCATTTGATTTTGAATTTACGTCGAAGTCCAGTATTTTTGTTATTTTACTTTTTTATGTACAAAATCCCTCCTTTTTAAATTTTAATTAGTTAGTTAATTGAACAAAACTATAGATCGATGTCCCCTTCTTCTATGTGTATGCTCTAATAGAAACATGAAAACATGTATACATGTACATTATGTTGGCACATTATAAAGAGAATGGGTGATTCATGCAATTAATATTTAAACAATAAGAATAGATTGATATAACAATTACTTCAAGTGAAAACGGAAGTGTCAAGAATAATGCTGTAAGCTACAGCAGTTGACCTGGACAAACGAACCTATATGACACGTGAAATGAAAATAAGGATTTTATGGAATAATCTATTATAAAGCAATATAATGATCGCTCATGCTAGAGTTTTAAACATGAATACTGCAGTATCAACTAGATATTAGAATATTTGAACATACTATGGCTGCATGTTGCTGGATTCAAGCCTTTAAAAATCCCATCATTTACAAATGTAAAGAGGTATGGTTAAACAACCTTCAGTAAGACAACAACTCAATAACAGCATCTAAGTATCTGTATTGTGAATTGACCTTAGATTCGTAATATATTCTTACCATGTAAAAGAAGAGGGACGAAAGATACCAAAGGGACAGTCAAACTCATAAATCCAAAACAAACCGACAACGCCATGGCTACAAATGAAAAAAGACAAACAAACAACAGCACACAGGACACAACATAGAAAACTAAAGAATAAACAACACGAACAAGAATGGTAAAAATTGTCTATGTTGAAATTGCTGCTTTGGACAAGACGATTTATATACATAACAATATATTTCTTAAATAAAAAAAAATGCTAAGTAAACTGAAATTAAAATTTGATTCCTTGCAATTATTAGAATACGTATTGCATAACCTATAACACGGACAAGGTCCCAATATAAATAATTCATTTAACAGCTAATTATCTTTTATCATTGAATGGTTCGTAAAGGAAAAGACATATATTTGTTCACAATAGAATTAGTAAGATGGTGCTTGTAGTTGCTACATAATTAAAAGAAACTAACAATAAAAAAAAAGAAACATTCTCCTTGCGAAAAAGATAAAATAAAAAAAAAACGCACTCCGAGGAAAATTCAAAACGGAAAGTCACTAATCCAATTCATCAAAGACATCAAATGAACGGATAACAACTGTCATATTCTTGACTTGGTACAGGCATTTTTCTTATGTAGAAAATGGTTGATTAAACTTGGTTTTATATATACAATGTCATGTTTGTTTGATGTAAGACAACCGATACAAACAACAAAATATCAAATAAGATTTCTTCTCAAACGACATGCATGTGTAAAGAAACTGGCTAATTTTTAACTACATTGTTTTTTTGGTTGACACCTGCAAGATTTCAATTAAATGCATTATAAATTATTAACGTACATGTTTATAAATACTGTTCTTTGTTTGGTAATGTAACACACTGCATATATTTAATCAACAGATTCTTTACCAGAAAGTAGAGAATAATGGGAAAGGGACATTATCTCACGATTTAAGTCAGTGTTGCTTTCCTTTAAAAAAAAGAATGTAGGTGTTACTATTATTTAAATCCGTAGTAACCCTGTTAATAAATATGTTATGCGATTATCAAGACCTAAAACTGGAAAAAAAAATATTTAAAGCCCACCATTTTTTTCTTACAATGTCATATACAAAGTTTCGTTTCTATGTGTGTTGACGTATGTTTTTGTTACACTTCGGTGTTCCTGTTGTTACTTTGTTTTCCTCTTATAGTTGATGTATTTTCCTAGGTTTTGGTTTATAAATGAATTTATTTTCTCTCAATCGATTTATGACTTTTGAAAATCGGTATACTACTGTTGCCTTTATCTTAAACTTTTAATCCATTAAATATTTAGTTGAAATAACAAGCCTTGCAAGATCTGTGACAGTAAGTATAAAAATAAGGATTATAACATAATGATTTTGGGAAAATGTACACTGTATAATGATACTAATTTTTAAGAGCCTATCATGAGAAAAATGTGATGTTTTAAAAGAACTATTAGTTATCAAAGGTACCAGGCTTATAATTCTATACACCAGACGCGCGTTTCGTATACATAAGACCCATCCGTGACGCTCAGAACAAAAAAGTTTGAAAACCAAAGCAAGTACAATTGAAGAGCATTGATGTATATATGGTTTATAGTTATTTTCCCAATTAGAAAAAAATCATACACTGCACTTACAGTTTTTAAATTTGCTGTACATAAAAAAAAATGTAGATGTGGTATGCTTGCCAATGATACAACTCTCCAGAAGTTAACAACTATAGCTCCCCGCATTGCCTTCAGCAATAAACAAAGCCCATACTACATAATCTGCTAAGACTTATGACATTCCTGGGTAGCGTTTCCTACAAGAATATTAGTAATAAACAGTTGCTTTTTACAATAAAGTCCTAGACCCACGAGTTCTAAATGGTACAACTAAAGCGGTCCCCTCTTGAGGGTTTATAGACCGCTACGATAAATCCATAGACTATATGAACAATGATGTGCTCTTTTGAACAAAAGATGAAAAGAAAAAAATAATTTTTATAAGTTGTTTTCCATAATAATATATAAATTAAAAGAAAGCACATGTCTGATACTGAAAAAAAATAAAATATTTCGATTTACATAGGAAAAAAGGATATTATAACAAAAATACTGAACTCCGAGGAAATTAAAAAAAAATGTCAGTAATCCAATAGCAAAATCAAAAGTTCAAACACATTAAACGAATGGATAACAACTGTCACATTCCTAATTTGAAAAGATGGTATTTTATACCGCCAAAATCTGCTTTGAAATTTGATTGAAACGAAATTATATTTCATACTCATTATAGTTGACTATACTTTTATTAGTCTAAATTGATTTATAGTCTCTCATAACTCTTTACAATAGGGTAGCTCTTTTTGTTAACTTGCGTTTTATTATGTTGTATATTATATGTATAACAATTGCCTTGTCCTATCGTTTCTGTCATATATGAATTAGAAGAATTTGATCATAATTTATACAAATTTATTATGAAGCAAATAAAAGTAAAAAGTTTATTGTAATTATAGAATTTACCTACATTGAAGAAATATGATTATTTAACCTCTATCTTTAGAAAAAAAAAAAACATTCAATATGCAACTACTAATTTAACTTTTTTATGTTTGTTGCTGTTAGTGTATATTGTATTATGCAGTACGGATTCCTGGAGTACCACACACATCGTGTGAATGAGTGTGCAGTATAATTTCATATCTATATTCTTTAATATTAAAAATTGTCGTAGCTACAATTTCGTCAATCTTTGCTAGCGTTTGCAGCTGCGATTTGTTTTATTTGCATTTATACCAAAAACCAGGGACATGAAGGCTGACATCCCCCAGATTTCGTTGTTTTTTAATCCATTTGTTGTCCTCTGTATTGTTTTGTTGACTGCTTATTGTCTATCGCTCTTTTCGTCTTTTGACATTGGTAGTCTATGGCTTTATATTTTTGGTATACATAAAACCGCATGCTCAAGGTAAAACCATACAATTTAAATTTCATCAGCCGACATATGTATTTATATTAAATTGATTTATATCTAATTTGGACAGCAAAATGATAAATAACAAACAGCAGTTGTTTATGCCACTTTTTCCTTATAGTCATGGTCTCTCCTTAACTTTCCCCAGACAATTGTATTCATGTCCAGTGTTTTTGCCCAAACCAACACTTTGTTGGCCTTCAAAACATTTTTTTTATTCGAGCGTCACTGATGAGTCTTTTGTAGGTGCAAATACAAAATTTCAATCCTAATATCTATGAGGAATTTATTTAGAGGACTTCCTGTGTATTTGGTAGACTACTGTTGAAGCGTCTTTTCTTTTGACCATGTACGTGTTCTCTGACATAAATCGATCTGTGGTTATATATTGACGTCTCTTTCTATTTTTTGTACAATGATGAGGTTTTTGCTTTCTTCATTTTAGATGTTACTTAACATTTTCAATGATAATTAATCCAAACTGACATACATTTAGATAGATCACTCGAGACGTGATACTATATACGTCACAAATCAATAAAAGAAAAACAAATTACGTAGGAGACCGGAATTTCCGATAGATTTTCCCAAAAACCTTCTGATTGTGCTAGTTTATGCATGTTATTTGTAAAAGATGTCTATAGGTTATGGCATCTTGGTGATAATCCTATGGTTTCATAAAATATTGTGTCTGTTATATAAATGGGAAAAAAAAATTTCTATCGCTGATTTGCATAACGCATATAGTTACATAATACTGCTTGATTAATCAGTAATGCTATGATAATAAATAAAGGCAACAGTAGTATACTTGTGTTTTAAAGTTTGCCTTTTTCTCTCAAAAAATATTGAACAGAAGTGTTAAAGAGTATAAACAAAAATATGTCACAATTATAAGTCTATATTTAAAGTTTTATATGTTGAATATGATTTTGTCCTTTTTCATATATGTTATTTATAATGTTTTTATTCTGTAAACACGACTTATAATTTTGTAAATGGTTCACATTTTAAAATCATTTCAAATTTAAAAGTAAAACTGCAACGAAGAAGATAAACATATATACGATTGGCATTGATAACATACTTATTGAAAAAGTCGCATTTAGATAGCATGTAATAGTAGCCATACTCTGACATAAAGAAAGACAACAGTAGTAAACCGCTGTTCAATAGTCATAAATCGATTAAGCGAAAACATATCCGCGTCACAAACCAAAACCGAGCGAAATACATCACCTATTAGAGGAAAACAACAGATTCACTGAACTGCTACAAAAACTAATGCAGACTAACATAGAAACAGACTATTTGATAACGACTGCCATATTCCTAACTTGAAAGATTTCAGAATACATTTGCTAGCATATGAGTTTCCAGGAATGAGATGTTTGCTGCATGATAAATATATTGTAGATATAGGAAGATGTGGTGTGAGTGCCAATGAGACAACTCTCCATACAAATAACAATTTAAAAAGTAAACCATTATAGGTTAAAGTACGGCCTTCAACACGGAGCCTTGGCTCACACCGAACAACAAGCTATAAAGGGCCCCAAAATTACTAGTGTAAAACCATTCAAACGGGAAAACCAACGGTCTAATGTGACTATTTTGAGTCAAAATTTACCTAAAATTGCATCAACTTGCATAACAATTTAAGAGTAGATTTGCAAAATAGTATGCTTATTTTAAAGATTTCCAGAAATCCAGAGTGTTATATTTTTGTAGAGGGTGACTAAACTATATATGAAATATTTTCATAGTAACGATAGCAACAACAAAATATTAGTAGTATTTCTGTATATAGTTGTACATGTGGTGCTCGGGGTAAACAGTTGTCATGCAAAGATTTTTTATAATATGTCACGTATTGGCAGTACAAAAATACGGAGATTTGGTATCTTTGCCAATTAAACAAATATCAATTGAAGTTCAAACGTGAATGTAAATAATTATAAGCAACGGCCTTCAACAATGAGGTTTAATAGCATCGTATAATAAAAAAAAATATCATTTGTTTTTTTATTCAATTTATATATTGTTAGTTATTCATAGCTATTTAAAGTTTACTTTGATTTTTTTAGACCCATTGTCTTTGATAATATGTATGGTACTATGTCGGCAATCTGGGTATTTGTAACATTTCAACCTTCTCTTTTATCTCATCCTCTTAACTGAACATTCTGACAACATGAATGAAACTCAATAATTTGGCATGTAAGGAATGGGTGCTATCATTTTTCTTTGGATTCCTTTAAATATGTATGCATATATATGCGTATAAAAATACACCTGAACATTAGAGTGGTAAACATGATGTTTCACTACCCTAGGTATCGAATGTTAACATAAAGGAAAACTATGAGAAAGGAACGAATCTTCCGATGTAAAGATTATAAATATATCGTTTCTGAAACTTGCTGGTTTAATACAAGATGTTTTCGAGAGTTTAACCATTCAATATTTTGCAGAACTTCCGGTCGTGAATGTTTTGACTGGTTTAAAATTGTTATTGGTTTATTCTAGAGGATCGTTTTATTTTATGATTGCTTCTACGTTGAATATTCAATAAGAGGATAAGATGGTCAAAAATACACATATAAAAAACAAAAAAGTCTTTTGAGAATCAAGAAATGTAGCAACAAATACGTATAATTGAACTTTGTCCAAAATAAGTTCACAATGAAGAACTAGAGAACACTGGCTTGACAGCAAGGGCCCCGCATATCCGTTTTGTTAAAATCTGATCACTATGTTTTTTTTATGGATAAATAATAATTCTGGAAAGAAGAGGATTCTCAAAATTTATTATTGTTTTTAGCATTGCATAATTTTTTCCCCAAATTGATGATCCGAATTCACTAATATATGATATTCTTATTCAATGTATTATGCGCAACAACTGTGCAAAATTTGAGTGGCCGCCCAATTCTTGTTAAGTTATTTTGGCTTAAAAAATATTGACGGACGGACAGATAAACAGATAGATAGACACTGATGCAACCTCGATGCAGGGCCCTAGTGTAATGAATTATCAAAACAAAAAAGTTGCATGTGACCTGTTAGCATATCAAATGGTAAAGACATGTTCCGATAAAATTGATACTGAAGGTTTTCTTTGTGATGTTGTCTAGCAGGACAACTAGGAATATTATCCTGACAATATCTTATGACCCATGTGCACTTTTGCATTTGATTATGACTTTAGATTATTACTAAATAAAGGCAACAGTAGTATACTGCTGTTCAAAACTCATAAATCTATGGACAAAAAACAAAATCGTGGTAACAAACTTAAACTACATAATGTCAATTTAATCTAAGACTTTATGAACTCAGAAGTTAAGATGTATTTTGCGTAGGAAACATGAGTAAAAAGGGAAAACATGTGAATTGCCAATTGTAAAGGAGTCTTAAAGCAAAACCCTTTTTGTCCCTTTATATAAAAAAATAAAAGACCTAAATCAAATATGTAAGATAAAATCAAATACATTATTACTAGCACCTGAGGAACCTGACAGACTAATGTCTTTTGGACATATGGAGGGTGTAATTCGATAGATATATGATGATAGATGTCTCCAAAATTCAAGGGACTTAAAGGTCGCATTACCATTTCGTTTTAGTTCAATTTCAAATTATGGCGTTCAGTTAAAATTTAAATGTTTTTTTTTTTAACATAAGCATTATAAACAAATAATAAGGGATCGGTAAGGATTGGGAGGATCTAATAACGGCTAAATCTATTGTAGGTATCCTTAATAAACCGAAATATATGGTTAAAAAAAACCTAAAAAAACGGGCATATGAATAGAGATGGATGTACTATAACAATTCCCCCCCCCCCGAATTTAGCGAACTTCTTAGATTTTAACTCCTTGCATAACCGGTCACTACTGCTGATATTATGTACGGGACTAAATATGGTTAGTATTTCATGCATTAGTCAATTTTGATGTGAAATACTAAAAATTAAAAGGCGAAGTTTCATATTACGCATTGTTTAGCCAACGTAAGTGGAATTTCCAGACTCTAACAACTCAGAATAACAATTTCTCTATTTATTATATAGATATATATCATCTTTTGGAGAATTTGGGTTTGCTATCAGATTTTGATTGTTTTATTTTTAGTTCACCGCTACATAGACTCAGCACAAAGATTTTTTTTTAAGAAAGCCTATTCATGATCTTTAAAAATCTTCAAAAATAAAAACAAAATAATATGATTACGGATTGAATTCGTTATAACGAATTTGTGGAATTAATGAGTACTCAGATTTGTAATTCGTATCCTTGTAAAAAGTCGTAATCTCGAATTAAAATTATATATTATTTGAGATCTTAATTTGAATCCCATAAAAGTACTTCGGATGAATAAGTATTAAATAGAATATATGTCTTGTAATAAGATAAATCACTGTGGCTTGCTGACTAGTGTAACACTTGAAACTTAAAAAAAAAAACGTGAAAATAGCATGAACCCTTTACGTGTTTTAAAGTCAAATAACAATTTATCATATACAAATTTTGTCATGTCTGTACATTTTATTGCCGATTATACGATATTTTTTTCTTGATTGTAGAAGACCGTGCGGTGGTATTTAGTTTCCTACGTCAATGTTTTTGGTTGTCTCATCGGCAATCATTCTGCAATTTATTTTTTTCTTCATAATTATTGTTCCCTAGATAATCAAGTCCGTTATCTTAATAGTAAAACTAATTACTAGAGATATTTTTGTTTTCTAAATGTATCTTTTTGTTCCCATTTTGAAGTTGGAATCACTATCACTTTCCAAACCACATGCAATCACTTCTTTTTGTGTATTCTTATTAATTGCATACTATACTTTAGGTTATCATTTTTTTTTAAATTTAACCATGGCTTTATATGTCCCTTGACCTTCTAGTTTTTTAATTGTACTGGCTTGTAAGTGTTTTTCTTACGTCCCGCTAATCCATTTCTAGCTAACTACCTATCGGGGAGAAGTTTGGTTCTTACTACATGTAAACAGGAATTATTTTCATATATTAACACTTATTTACTTGTGCAATCTATTTCTCTTTGAGTAAATAAAATATGATAAAACTTTCGATGATACGACATACAGTGACTTGATTTACAATTTGGACACAAAAATTAAAAAAAATAATAATAATTGTTTTACTTTATACCTTCGACAATTTGATAAAGAACAATACCAGTATTCTAAAATTATAATTCATCCCTTAAAAGTAAAATAACAACAAAACCGAACTCCATGGAAATTTCAAAACGGAAAGTCAAATATCATAATCAAAAGATCAAACACATCAAACGAACAGAACAACTTTGTCATGCCTGTCTAGGTACAGGCATTTCCTTTTACAGAAAATAGTGGACTACATCCTGTTTTGTAGATTTATACAAAAAAACTATATTCATGACGAATTAAAAACTGTAATTATTAAGATAATGTGTGTATGTATTATTTTTGGAATAATTAGTCATAAAATCTGGCTAAAACGTGACATCTGTTTTTGTTGTTTTATATTTACGTTCTTTTTTGTGTTTTCGAAATATGAAAACTTTGTAGTGCGAAATGATAATGCAACCTTTTAGTCCCTTGAATTTAGGAGTCATAAATCATCATACATCTATCGAATTACATCCTCCATATGCTCAAAAGACAGGTACCAGTAATAATGTATTTGATTTATATCTTCTTTTTTTTTTATTTAGGTCTTTTAATTTTTTGGCATACAGGAACCAAAGGTTTTTGTTTTAATTGTCGCATTTTCACATTTTTCAATAAGTAATTTGATATAATCCACAGCAATATCCAAACCAATCGTTTCCACAAGATGAATCATGCAAATTTATAATGAACTTAGTCAACATGTGTTTATGTTTGGATATTTTTCGTATCAAATTTGACCAAACCTTTATGAGTGCAGGATCATTTAACAAGCCAAATGAGGCACGTATATGAGAATATTTTAAAATAAATACATTTCGGGATAATTTTCTTTACTAAATTGTCCAAACGTTTCAGTAAAATGGACACAAATAAGGCGAAATTAAAGATTTCGTATGCAGTTTTAACAGCTAACTGCTGACTAGTGTTTGATCTTTTGATTTTGCCATTTGTTAAGGGACGTTTTCTTGAAGTATGGTATTTTTTTATTTTTATTTGTTCGTATACTTTAATATTATAATTAGCTTTAACAAGTTTACACAATTTAAGCAATTCATTTTGAAAAGAATTCCGAAAAAGATTTCGCTTTTTTTAATGGATATTAAATTTTCGATCTCCGAAAACATTAAAAGCAACCCTTCATTAACAGATGATTAAAACACTTTCCAATTTGTCAAAACATTCAAAAGCATCTCAGCAGTTTTTATTTTTTTCCTGTTTTTGGTATATTTGTAAAACAGCGTATGACTCCAATCAACATATGTATAGGTGTGTAGCAAGTTTGGTGTTTTTAAACGTATTTAAATCAATGTAATGTAACGATATTAAATTTATTCATCTAGTTGACCATTTCAATTTATTTCGTTTTATTTAAAATCATTTTAACTATATTTTCTTTTCATTCTATTTCATTTTAGTTTTAATTTCATAATTTAAGAATCATTAATTGTTTAGATTCATTCGAGAAAAAAAATCTAGAATATATGTTTTCACAAATTAATTTGTTCCAAATGCACATCCAAGGGACAAATTGGAAGCAGAGTAGGAAATCACACGAACGATGAATACATGAAGGCTAAAATAAAATATTAGAAAGCAAAATTCAAATTCGAATTATTTCATTTTTAAAATATAAGTATTGAAGAAAATATTTTTATATGGGCGCCACTGGTGAGTTCTAAGTAGAAGAAACAAGCGACTGGTTTATGATCCTGCAACTTCTTTTTACACAAAAAAATTATGCGATTCAAAATCATCATAAGTAATACTAGAATACTACTGATGTATGTGTATTTTTACTTTTAAATTACTTTTAAATTTTTATGTAATAGCGTTGAAAACAATCATGAAGATTAATAGAAACAGTTTAAATTTGACGAATGTTGAGAAATTTGAGAAATTGAACGTAAGATTAAGGGATATAATATCAGATTATTACATGGCATTTTTCATATCGCATGTATTATCAGCCCTAGCTTCAATATCAGCCCAAGAGCCGCACGGCTCGAGGGCTGATATTGACCGAGGGCTGATAATACATGCGATATGAAAAATGACATGTTATGATCTTTTTATCATATGCTTCAACAATGGAGAAACATAACAGATTCATATATTAATCCTTTCACGTGTTTCCCAAACAGAAGTTTAAAGAGTTAGAAGTTAACGGACGTCGGACCCCAAATTTAGTACATTCGACATGAAATCTTTCTACCATATGCCTCAACAGAGAAGCAAAACATTTCAATATGGACGAATTGACAAAAAAAATCATCAATATACATAATGAACACTATTAGGAAAAGTCAACTTTTTTTAAGTAACTTTCTAAATTGTGTTTGAAACTTTTAAAAAATGCATTTATTTCATAATTTGTTTGTTTTTTATTTGTTTTTTTATTAATATTTTATACAATATACTTTTCAGTATCCAAATAATTGTTTTGTAAACTATTTTGTAATGTTTTTCACTGAAAACGTAGCATTGAGGTGTATTTTCCGGAATATGCCGAGTATCACCGGAATGCCATGCGATTATAGCGTTACGAAAAGGCATGTGATAACAATCGAAGTATGTGATAAACTTTTCATATCAGCCCGCTAAGCACCAATTCGATAAATATGGAATTTACGTAAATTTAATGCTATTATCATACAGTAAAAAATATATGTTATTTAGTCTAAGTATATGATAAACGAGAATATTGCATGTGAAATAAAGAGATGCATGAAGATAAAACTGATATACCATGACCTGTAATCGGAGAATTTAATAGGGAAACATACTATATAGACAGATGATACGAATTTCAAATCAGAGATTGACATTTTAAAAACTTACAAAAGTACAGATAAAACTAAATTGAAATGAAAGACATTTGTTTTAGAAACAGAGAAACCGTGGCCCATCTAATGGGTTGTGGCAGAAAATAGGGAAACAACGGCAAGGAGAATATACATCTAATACTATATGGCAGTAAACCAGAACATAATAGCAAGGCGAATATTCGTCTTATGGGTTGTGGCATAAAATCATAACAGATTGGCAAAGAGAACACACATCTTATGAGTTGGAGCATGATGACAAGGAGACAACATATATAATGGTTTGTGACAGAAAAATCAAAATAGAGAAGAAAGGATAAAAATCATCTAATATGGGTTACAGCACAACATTGGACAGAAAGGCAAGGAGAAAAATAGTCTTATCGAACAAATCAATCGGTAGATACAGGAAGATGTGGTGTGAGTGCCAATGAGACAACTCTCCATCCAAATAACAATTTATACAAGTAAACCATTATAGGTCAATGTACGGCCTTCAACACGGAGCCTTGGCTCACACCGAACAAAAAGCTATAAAGGGCTCCAACAATTACTAGTGTAAAACCATTCAAACGGGAAAACCAACGGTCTAATCTATATATATAAAAAAACGAGAATAAATTATAAATTACATAAACAAACGACAACTACAATCGAAGTTGTTTAAAGAGTAAGACATTGATTTGGAGGCAACATCCTATTATAAAGCATACGACTTGACTTCTTTTTTTAACGCCATGGCGCTGCAAATTAAACATTTTTTTTGTGGAAATAAACATCAATATTCAAATTTACAGAGTGACGGCTGAGAACATTTGAGCGAATTAATTAACAGGTTATTTTAGCAAAAGAATCGGACGTTTTAGCGAAAATTGAAATAACCAATGACCATTTTACCGACATAATCAAGTCCATATTTTCCTCTTTTTTTCAACATAAAAAAAATATAATATTTTTTGATACCAAGACAGAATATTCATATTCATGAAAAAAACAGTACTGAAAGTATAAGTACTAACAAGCCCGAAAAAAACAGCAATGCCACGGAAGGATTTTCCTAAAAAAAAAATACATTAATTTTGTATCAATGAAAGTTTTCGATTTGAATAAATATTAAATTAAGGAGTTGTGTATGTGCGTAAATAAAAGATAACATGAAGAAAAACAACACAGAATAATTGTGCAGGTGTTTATATTAAACTCTTAATAAACTCATCATAGATACCAGGACTAACTTTTATATACGCCAGACGCGCGTTTCGTCTACAAAAGACTCATCATGGACGCTCGAATCCAAAAAAGTTAAAAAAAAAAAGGCCAAATAAAGTACGAAGTTGAAGCGCATTGAGGACCAAAATTCCTAAAAGTTTTGCCAAATACAGCTAAGGTAATCTATGCCTGAGGTAGAAAAGCCTTAGTATTTCAAATATTCAAAATTTTGTGAAAGTTAATTTATGAATATAACAATATCAATGAAAATTCATGTCAGCACACACAGTGTGCTACTGGGCTTGTGATATCCTCGGGGAAATAAATCTCCACCAGCAGTGTCATCGACCCAGTGGTTGTAAATAAACTCATCATAGATACCAGGACTAAATTTTATATATACGCCAGACGCACGTTTCGTCTACAAAAGACTCATCAGTGACGCTCGAATCCAAAAAAGTTAAAAAGGTCAAATAAAGTACAAAGTTGAAGAGCATTGAGGACCAAAATTCCTAAAAGCTTTACAATAGATCATAGTTTGTTTTAGTCAACAGTTACGGAATGTCAAACTACAGGACCTCGAATGAAAATTGAGATTTCAATTTAGTCGATATATTTTTTATTTACCCCAAAATAAGTATTGACTTTGCAAAATTATGCACATTTTGGGGAAATTGTTGTCTGTTAGTTTTCTTCAACTTCGCTTATAATTTTTAAGAAATATTCGTGACTCGAGTCAATTTTACTGTTAGGATTGTTTTAGAACGAATCTGAGGTATCTTTGATGCATTTTTATCATAAAACATTAAAAAAAAAAAAACTCCTTACTTGCATTAGTAGGTTTTTCATTTGGACGTACTATTTCTAACAGAATTGCCAACAAAATTAGATAAATTTTTAACGTCTAGATTCATATATGCAATATTAAAAATATTAGGTTTTACAGTTTTGAAAACAATTACGGTATATTACTTTCAGTACTAGCGATCAGAAGTGTTCAGGCTCGACTTATTGACCACAACTGTCATACAAGTGTGAGGTTAGCTAGCTTCAAAACCAGGTTTAATCCACCATTTTATTTTCTTCATATGCCTGTACCACGACAGGAATATGAAAGTTTGTATCCATTCATTCGTTTACTGTGTTTGCCACTTAATTAAAAGGACTTTCTGTTTTGAATTTTCTTCACATTTCGGTATTTTTTTCTATTTTCTATTTTAGTTCATGAACTTCATATGTTGAAAAATAAATTCATTTGTCAGTATTTAGAATGAAAGTAATTAAAGAGTTATCGTCATCATGAAATTTATTGTAAGTTTATAATGACGAACTTTTATTCATTGACATTAAAAATCTTGAATCTTAAACAGAAAAGATTAATTACATATTGTGAACGCAAAATTCTAAGATAGTTGACTTGTATTTGGTTAAAGCAGATGCATAAAATACATGTATTGTATTGAAATATTGAGTAGTAAAAAATATATTCTAAAATTTAGAAAAACACCCATTTCAAAATGCACGAGTGGTACACTTTTATCTTTGCAATTTTTCCCAAAATAAAAATTTTAAAAAAATGTACGAGATAAGAACAGGAGATAATTTTATAATTTTCATTTTTCATTTTCGTCAGTTTCTTCAAAATATAGTATTGCTCTCTATAAAAAGTTGGAAAACAGGTTTTCTCTTCGAATTATTTTGAAGTTATTATTATTTCTGAATGGGAATCATTAGAAAAGAAGGAATAGTTCCTTTCTTAAGAAGATCAAGTTAAATTGGTTTATTTTCACGACTTGATTTACCATTTTGGTTTTTTTAAGCGCATATATTTTACTTTATGAACACATTTTTAAACACACGTATTTTATCATCCCTTAATTGTTGGTGTCCCGTGAAAAAATGTTTGATTTTCATCATTAAAAATGTCTTTGTCGTTCAAATATGCTGACCTTCTGCTATTGGTTTATTTCTATGGTCGGGTTGTTGTCTCTTTGGCATATTCCCCATTTCCATTCTCAATTTTATTAAAATAATAAATATATATTCCACTTAAGAACGTAATATTATTTTCTCAAATTAATATTCATGTTTTATGATTATATAACTATTTTAAGAGCACATATATTAGTTTTTATAGACATAACAAATTATAAACAAAAAATCTTTTACAAAAGTGCACAAATTGACACAAACAATTGACATCAATGAGGAACAACCGAGTAAAAGCATAAAATCTTGATTTAAATATTTTTATTACTGTTATTTTATTTGCGATTCTCAAAACAGTCAAAGAGATTATGAATTCATACTTTGTGACTTTGTGATGTAGTCAATATTAAAATATGGAAAAAAAAAAACCGAATGAAATAAAAAAACGATCATTTGCACTCTATAACTTCAGTATGATAATACATAGATATAATATGTCACATGCTTTTTAAAGTTTTGTAACTATTGCTTATCAATTCAAAAAAGATTATTGTATACTAGTATTTAATTTAACAATGCAATTGGTATGTTGATTTGGTCACATATATATAAGTATATATAGGTATTATGATAAGATACTTACATAAAGATTTGCATATTGTTAATATACCCATGAAGGTCACTTGCAATCTTCTGTCTGTCTCACTGCATCAAGAACCCCATATTACATAACAAGCCAGAGGCAGACACTCATTAATAATCAGACAGACACAAAGGGACACAAATGTCGGGTTTTAACATAAACTTAAAATTTTCAAAATATATTATCAATTATATGTCGTGATCATATAAACTTTGAGCAATGATTATTTTTGCCTTGTCATGAGAACATCTCGCTCACTCTTTTCTTGAATGAAAAGTGATTTTACGTTATATATCTAAGTGGTTTGGTTAACTTTTCCGCGGATACTCACATGGACTTTTTAGTGCTTCATTTGCTAGGTTTGCAATGCTTACTCTAAAAGATATGTTTTTTATTGAAAATTGCTGTCATCGTTCAAATTCAGAGTTCAAATAAAAATACTTTTCAACTGTCATTATACTGTAACAATGCAATTTGGATATCAAAAGCATTAATATTTGATTTTTCAACAGTTCATCATTGTTGGGTTTTTTTGGAGAACACACATAATGAAGCACAATTTGCAATTATTACATTGGTTGCAATGAATTACATTGATTTCCCAGTCAAATAAAAACCGATAATTTCACATGTGAAATAAACGTGGTTATTTCACTCTCTGAGGTCATACAACAAAAGGCGTTGTCAAGACGTCGATAACGTCGGATTAAAACATGCGTAGGAAAAACATATAGTTCCTTACATTTTCTTCATTAATGTAATAAAAAGAATAACTAATCAAAGAATTCAAATATCGAAAAATATTCAACTCGTGACCGAACAACACTGATAATTAATTCATGCGCTACGCGCATTCGTGAATTAATGTGTTGTTCGGTCACTCGTTGAATATTTTTCTCTATTTGAATTCTTCGATCAGTTATTCTATAATTAATGATAAAAAAACCCAGTGCAAATAACAAAATTCAATAAATGCTTGTGCAGTAAACATCGGATTATGGACATAATATTGTTCTATAAAGTATGTATATTATAGTAAGCAAAAAGTAAGATCACAACAATACCGAACTCTGAGGGAAATTAAAAAGGGAAGTCTCTAATCAAATAGCAAATACTCTCAGGATCATAACTTAGTGTCTTTTTTGTTGTTAGGAAATACAAGTTTCCAGCAACGTCCACTCCGTGTTTTTATCAGATGTATTTCTATTTGTATGATCTTGTATCCATCTGAAGAGTTAAGCCTTTTTTAGCTGATTTTTATAGTTCGTTCTTATGTTGTACTTTTACACCACTGTCCCAGGTTATGGTGTTGGGAATCCGCTTACATTTTTAACCCCGCCTTATTCTGTATGTATGTGCCTGTCCCAAGTCAAGAGCCTGTAATTCAGTGGTTGTTGTTTGCTAATGTGTGACATATTTGTTTTGCGCTCATTTTTTGTACATAAATTGGGTCGTTACTTTTCTCGTTTCAATTGTTTAACATTTGTAATTTCGGGGCCTTTTAACGCTGGCCATATGGTATGGGCTTTGCTCATTATCATTATTGAAGGCTGTACGGAGATCTATAAATGTTAATTTCTGTGTCATTTGGTTTCTTGTGGTGGAGAGTTGTCTCATTAACAATCGTACCACATCTTCTTTTTTTATAAATATTAAATTTAATATCTACCTTCATTGCTTCTTTATTATACGATTTTTAACCCTGACAGGCACATGGTTAGGTTAACATAAAATATGACATAGAATCGGACGTTTTACGTACATCAGTTGTTCATATATACAGGAGGATGTGGTATGATTGCTAATGAGACAACTCTTCATCCAAGTCACAATTTATAAAAGTCAACCATTAAAGGTCAAGGCACGGTCTTCAACACAAAGCCTTGGCTCACACCAAACAGAAAGCTATAAAGGGCCCGAAAACAATTACTAGTGTAAAACCATTCAAGCGGGGAAACCAACGGTCTTATGTATATAAAACAAATGAGAAACAAGAAACACTTATGAACCACATCAACAAACGACAAATACTGACTAAGGACAGGTGCAATGTAAATTCACATTAAATTTACAGAATGTAAATGTCACACAGACAAGTTTCCCTTATCATTCATTCAGATTGTCTATATGTTTATTGTAAATTTCTTCTAAAAAAGAGCAAAGAAACACCTAATGAACATAAAAAGCACATAGGCAAAAATGAAGAACAAGAATGCAAAAATTATCACAAAACAATAAAACAATGGCGGGATGTGTAAGTACAGAGCCATGTCATATGTATAAAAAAAAACACAAAAAGTCATACAGACAAAGCACATTAGAAAAAATGAAAGGCAAAAGTACAAAAATTATAGAACCATAACACAATGATGGGATGGATAAGTACAGAGCCACGTCAAATGGATGTCATCAAAAACAGACGAAACAGTACAAGTAATATAATAAAGACAAATACAAGAATAAACTAAAACACGTTATTAAGATTATAAACAACGCCAGTACCCAGTATCTCTATACTTCAAGACCATCGTGTATTATTTGTGAAGTTGATACGGAATATTCATTAACAAGGTCTTTGTACCTTCAGATGAAATTCTTTAAAAAAAAAGAAGGACGAGACGTTCTTTGACATAACCCTGGTTCATCAACTTTATGCTCAGACACTAACGACGTTCACAAAGTCTGAATAGAAGCTGCAAGCTCTTGAATAGCGAATTAGTTGAAAAATGTACATCCCTAATGCAGGTGAAGTTGGTTAATTGTTACTTAGGTTGGGGAAAATGATAATATCAAAATTAAATTTGATAATTTCAAAATTTACATCGTAATTTTTTTGTGTTAAACACTTTTTCTATACTATACAAAACAACGTTCTGTTGGCATGGTAAAAAAAGGGAAAAAGATACAACGGGGGAATAAAAAACAGTATATATATATAAAAAAAAAAAAAAAAAAAAAGACGTACAGTTATATGAAAAAAATAAATAGACTTTTCAATAAAATTACAACACATGATATTTGGATACAAAATTACAGACAGCAAGTATTACCCAATAAATTTTTTGGTTACAATTATTACTTTTTCAATATATAAGTCGTATTATGTATCTGAGCAGAAAACAAAAAACATAGACGTATTCAGAATTTTTATTAATGAATACACCAAGAGAGTAGATACCAATATTAATGGACATAAGACAATAAGTCCAATGTTGCTTTCAATTAAAAGAAACTTAATCAATGAATAATTTTTATATTGTTATAATAGAGTTTTGTAAACAAAATGTATGTCAATTAATTTAATCAGCTGATTATTCCCTGGGTAGTCAGTGGATTGTAACAGGGTACGTCAAGAGAAGCTTGGAATCTTGATGGTTTATATAACAAGCAATATTTGATGAATAAAATTATTATGTAGTTAAAAAAAAAAAAAAAAAAAAAAAATAATCAAGCAGACGAGAAACAAAACATCACAGAAAGCCAAACCCCACCAATTATGGGAAGTGAATCGCAGAAACCTCGATCGTACGTGACATCTCTTTTCTCCGTCTGTGCATGTTTTTTTCCAAAAGGCGATTCCAAAGTCAAACATAGAATACGTGTCCTGATCCATACGATATGTCTGTGTCTAAACTGACTAAGGACAGTTTCACAACGTCTTATATTGTGGTTTACCATTTACGTCGTTTGGTCTTTTAAGTACCGATTTTGACCTATACCCGAATATGACTGTTTTGATGAGTGTTAGTTCGCATTGCTATAAAACTTGTCTCGATATGTGTTTATCCAACATTCTTGTATTTAGTTATGATGTGTTATATTTACATGTAAATCTGATCAGATATTGTTTTATGTCTTATCGTTTGTAGTTGTAATTCTATTTTGTATTTTCTATTCGTATGAAAGACAATTAATCACCCAGTTCATTTATATGATTTGATTTTAAAGCAACTATCTAATAGTATCTATACAGGATTTTGTTTAGTTTATAGTTTGATTTAAAAGAATTACTGACATAATTAGATAATATAATTAATTACACAATTTCTTACACAGTTCTATATCAATATTCTTTTAATTGTTATAAAATACATCAAATAACATAATTACTAACCAATCTCGGTTTATATCCAATATTTGAAAATTATCTGTGACGTCACTTTTGGGACGTTGATACATTCTTTTGACGCATCATTCGTAATTCTAGTATTCTGTTTTGTGTTTAAGGTATTTGTCGTTATTCTTTGATGAACATATTGAAATACAATATTTTATTTATTTATGTATTTCTCTGTCCTAAGTTTCCTTGCATTTATTTGTACTGTATTCCTCTCGTGTAATTTTGTCATTTAAGCGGTATATCTAACATTGCAATAAAGCGGGATGTTTTGCTAGTCATAAAACCTGGTTCAACCTTTTAAATGTCCTGTACCAAGTTAGGAAAAACAAAACAAAAACAAAAAATACTGAAATCCCAGAAAAAATAGAATAGAAAGTCCCTAATCAAAAGCTCTAACACATAAAACAAAATGGATAACAATACTATTCCTGACTTGGTACAGAATATGGCAGTTGTTATCTAATAGTTCGTTTCTATGTATGTTGCATTGTCATTTTATTTTATTTTTTACACAACCTTATTTCTGTTAATTTGTTGTTTTCCTCTTATAATTGATGTGTTTTGATCGGTTTTCGTTTGTAACCTGGATTTGTATTTCTGTCAATCAATCTAGAGCTCCCTTTGTATATAGAGGTAGACACCAGTTTTCCCTTTGTATATATACTCTCTTTTTAGAGAGAGATTTTGGATGCACCAGTTACGAACTCTTGAACCTGATGGACTCAATGAGAGAGACGAAAAAAGATTTCAAAGCAAATCAAAACCATAGTTATCTTGAAATCATACAAATTAATTTATAAAAATTCATACAATTAATCGAACATCTATAAATGTGTTAAACTTTTATTCCAACTTCATGTAGTTGTAGCTACAAACATATTTTATGACCGAATTAATATGTTACACCCATCCCTCAAATCTTGTATAGATTAAGCTACAAAAATATTTTTCTGTCATGCATCCGATTTCACCTTGAGAGATGCACACGCCTGATGAAGCTAATTTGTTTAGCGAAATATTGCGTATTTCTATTTAACATCTAATAGAACTTTTTAATGTTTCAATTAGTGTGTTTTAGTTATATTCTTAGACATTTATATAATTTTAATTCAGTAACTGTATCAGTTTATTTTCACAAACTGATCTACGCTTAATTAGATTGAATGTTGATTGTTGCTATTTTTAGACATATATATATATATATATATATATATATATATATAGAGTCTATACGAATCTACCAACCAGTAAACTTATATATATATATAGAAGCCAGTGCTTTCTTTTTATATAGAAGTAGAAACCAGTGATCTCTTTGTACATAGAGGTGCTTTCTTTATATATATACAAGTAGAAGATAGAGTCTTCTTTATAATACCAGTAAAAGCCAGTGCTTTTTATATATAAAAGTTGAAACCAGTGCTTTTTTATATACAAGTAGAAGCCAGTTCTTATTTTATATACAAGTAGAAGCCAGTGCTTTATAATACAAGTACAGGCCAGTGCTTTCCTTATATATACAAGTAGAAGACAGTGCTTTCTTTATAATACCAGTAATAGCCAGTGCTTTCTTTATAATACAAGTAAAAACCAGTGCTTTCTTTATAATACAAGTAAAAACCAGTGCTTTTTATATATACACTCAGAAGCCGGTGCTTTCTTTGAATATAGATGTAGAAACCAGTGCTTTCTTTATCATACCAGTAAAAGCCAGTGCTTTCTTTATAATACAAGTACAAGCCAGTGCTTTTTTATATATACACGCAGAAGCCAGTGCTTTCTTTGTATATAGATGCAGAAGCCACTGCTTTTTCTATATACAAGTAGAAGCCAGAGCGTTCTTTCGAATACAAGTACAATCCAGTGCTTTCTTTATAATACAAGTAAAAGCCAGTGTTTTTATATATACAAGTAGAAGCCATTGCTTTTGTATATATTACATTGAAGCCAGTGCTTTATTTTACATATACAAGTACAAACCAGTGCTTTCTTTATTAAACAAGTAAAAGCCAGTGCTTTCTTTATATGTAAAAGTAGAAGCAAGTTCTCCTTTTGTACACGGAAGTAGAAACCAGTGCTTACTTACTAATACAAGTACAAGCCAGTGCTTTCTTTACATAGAAGTAAAAGACAGTGATTTTAATATATACACGCAGAAGCCAGTGCTTTCTTTGTATATAGATGTAGAAGCCAGTGCTTTTTCTGTATACAAGAAGAAGCCAGAGCTTTCTTTATAATACAAGTAAAAGCCAGTGCTTTTTATATATACAAGAAGAATCAAGAGCTTTCCTGATAGTACAAGTAAAAGTCAGTGCTTTTTATACATACACACAGAAGCCAGTGGGTACTTTGTATAAATGTAGAAGCCAGTGCTTTTTCTATATACAAGTAGAAGCCAGAGCTTTCTTTATAATACAAGTAATAGACCGTGATTTTTATCTATTCACGCAGAAGCAAGTGCTTTCTTTGTATATAGATATAGAAGCCATTGCTTTTTCTATATACAAGTAGAATCCAGTGCTTTCTTTATAATACAAGTAGAAGCCAGTGTTTTCTTTATATATACAAGTAAAAGCCAGTGCTTTCTTTATACATACAAGTAGTAGCCAGAGCTTTCTTTATAATACCAGTAAAAGCAAGTGCTTTGTATGTATAAAAGTTGAAACCAGTGCTTTGTTATATACAAGAAGAAGCCAGTGCTTTTTTTATACTAAAGTAGAAAACAGTGTTTTCTTTATAATACAAGTAAAACCATTGCTTTTTAGCTCACCTGGCCCACAGGGCCAAGTGAGCTTTTCCCATCACTTTGCGTCCGTCGTCCGTCGTCGTCCGTCGTCGTCCGTCCTCCGTCGTCGTTAACTTTTACAAAAATCTTCTCCTCTGAAACTACTGGGCCAAATTAAACCAAACTTGGCCACAATCATCATTGGGGTATCTAATTTAAAAAAATGTGTCCGGTGGCAGGCCAACCAACCAAGATGGCCACCATGGCTAAAAATAGAACATAGGGGTAAAATGCAGTTTTTGGCTTATAACTCCAAAACCAAAGCCATAGAGCAAATCTGACATGGGGGTAAAATTGGTAATCAAGTAAAGAACTATCTGCCCTGAAATTTTCAGATGAATCGGACAACCCGTTGTTGGGTTGCTGCCCCTAAATTGGTAATTTTATGGAAATTTTACTGTTTTTGGTTATTATCTTGAATATTATTATAGATAGAGATAAACTGTAAACAGCAATAATGTTCAGCAAAGTAAGATTTACAAATAAGTCAACAAGACCGAAATGGTCAGTTGACCCCTTTAGGAGTTATTGCCCTTTATAGTCAATTTTTAACCATTTTTAGTAAGTCTTAGTAATCTTTTACAAAAATCTTCTCCTCTGAAAACACTGGGCCAAATTAATCCAAACTTGGCCACAATCATCATTGGGGTGTATAGTTTAAAAAATGTGTGACAAGACCCTGCCAACCAACTAAGATGGCCGCCATGGCTAAAAATAGAACAGAGGGGTAAAATATAGATTTGGCTTATAACTCTAAAACCAAAGCATTTAGAGCAAATCTGAGGAAGGTAAAATAATCTATAAGGTCAAGATCTATCTGCCCTGAAATTTTCAGACAAATCAGACAACCCGTTGTTTTGTTGCTGCCCCTGAATTGGTAATTTTAATGAAATTTTGCAGTTTTTGCTTATTATCTTGAATATTATTATAGATAGAGATAAACTGTAAACAGCAATAATGTTCAGCAAAGTAAGATTTACAAATAAGTTAACATAACCGAAATGGTCAGTTGACCCATTTAGGAGTTATTGCCCTTTATAGTCAATTTTTAACCATTTTTCGTAAATCTTAGTAATCTTTTACAAAAATCTTCTCCTCTGAAACTACTAAGACAAATTAATCCAAACTTGGCCACAATCATCATTGGGGTATCTAGTTTTAAAAATGTGTGGCGTGACCCTGCCAACCGACCAAGATGGCCGCCATGGCTAAAAATAGAACATACGGGTAAAATGCAGTTTTTGGCTTATAACTCAAAAACCAAAGCATTTAAAGCAAATCTGGTATAGTAAAATTGTTTATCAGGTCAAAATCTATCTGCCCTGACATTTTCAGACAAATCGGACAACCCGTTGTTTGGTTGCTGCCCCTGAATTAGTCATTTTATGGAAATTTCACAGTTTTTGCTTATTATCTTGAATATTATTATAGATAGAGATAATATGTAAACAGCAATAATGTTCAGCAAAGTAAGATTTACAAATAAGTCAACATGACCAAAATGGTCAGTTGACCCCTTAAGGAATGATTGCCCTTTATAGTCATTTTTTACCACTTTTTCATAGTATTTTGTAATCTTTTACAAAAATCTTCTACTCTGAAACTACTGGACCAAGTTTAACCAAACTTGGCCACAATTATCATTGGAGTATGAAGTTTAAAAATGTGTGGGGTGACCGGGCCAACCAACCAAGATGGTGGCTATGACTAAAAATAGAACATAGGGGTAAAATGTAGATTTTGGCTTACAATTCTGAAACCAAAGCATTTAGAGCAAATCTGACTGGGTTAAATTGTTAATCAAGTCAAAATCTATCTGCCCTGAATTTTGCAGACGAATCAGACAACTGATTGTTGGATTGCTGCCCCTCAATTGGTAATTTTTAAAGAAATTTTTTCCGTTTTTGGTTATTTTTATAGATAGAGATAAACTGTAAACATCAATAAAGTTCAGCAGAGTCAGATCTACAAATAGGTCAACATGATTGTCAGTTGACTCCTTAAGGAGTTATTGCCCTTTATAATCAATTTACAAAATATTTTCCTCTGTTACTAATGGGCCAAGTTCATTGTAGATAGAGATAATTGTAAGTAGCAAGAACGTTCAGTAAAGTAAGAACTTCAAACACATCACCATCTGACACCAAAACACAATTTTGTCATGAATCCATCTGTGTCCTTTGTTTAATATGGACAAACACCAAGGTGAGCGACACAGGCTCTTTAGAGCCTCTAGTTTTATTTATAAACTCAGAAGCCAGTGCTTTCTGTGTATATAGATGTAGAAGCCAGTGCTTTCTTTATAATACCAGTAACAGCCAGTGCTTTCTTTATAATACAAGTAAAAGCCAGTGCTTTTTTTATATATACACGCAGAAGCCAGTGCTTTCTTTGTATATAGATCTAGATGTAGATGCCAGTGCTTTTTCTATATAGAAGTAGAAGCCAGACCTTTCTTTATAATACAAGTAATAGACCGTGATTTTTATATATTCACGACGAAGCAAGTGCTTTCTTTGTATATAGATCTAGAAGCCAGTGCTTGTTCTATATACAAGTAGAAGCCAGTGCTTTCTTTATAATACAAATAAAAGCCAGTGTTTTTATACATACAAGTAGAAGCCAATGATTTCTTTATAATACAAGTAAAAGCCAGTGCTTCTGATGTATACAAGTAAAAACCAGTGCTTTCTTTATAATACAAGTAGACGCCAGTGCTTTCTTTCGAATACAAGTACAGTCCAGTGCTTTTTATATATACAAGTAGAAGCCATTGCTTTTGTATATATTACATTGAAGCCAGTGCTTTTTTTTTTACACAAACAAGTAATAACCAGTGCTTTCTTTATTAAACAAGTAAAATTCAGTGCTTTCTTTATATGTAAAAGTAGAAGCCAGTTCTCCTTGGTATATGGAAGTAGAAACCAGTGCTTTCTTTTCATACAAGTACAAGCCCGTGCTTTCTTAACATAGAAGCCAGTGCTTTTTTTGTATATAGATGTAGAAGCCAGTGCTTTTTTTGTATATAGATGTAGAAGCCAGTGCTTTTTTTGTATATAGATGTAGAAGCCAGTGCTTTCTTTATATATACAAGTAAAGGCCAGTGATTTTTATATATACACGCGGAAGCCAGTGGGTACTTTGTATAAATTTAGAAGCCAGTGCTTTTTCTATATACAAGTAGAAGCCAGAGTTTTCTTTATAATACAAATAAAAGTCAGTTTTTTTTTTATATACAAGTAGAAGCCAATGCTTTCTTTATAATACAAGTAAAAGCCAGTGCTTTTGATGTGTACAAGTAAAAACAAGTGCTTTCTTTATAATACACTAGAACACACCCGTGAAATCGCGGGCATTCAGAGCGTAGTTTAAAGGATGTAAAGTGGAGAATTTCAGCAAAAGTATCATAAATCATAGGTTATTGGGGACAGGAAATTTTTTTTTTTAATCCCTCCTCCTTTATTTCCAAAATTCCCAATTTGTGGTTTTCTGTCAATTTTAATATGAATATACATTTAGCATGTTATGAACATTTAAGTAAGGAGCCTGTAATTCAGTGGTTGTCGTTTGTTTATGTGTTCCACATTTGTTTTTCGTTCATTTTTTGTACATAAATAAGGCTGCTAGTTTTCCCGTTTGAATTGTTTTACATTGTCATTTCGGTGCCTTTTAAAGCTGAGTATGCGGTATGGTATTTGCTCGTTGTTGAAGGCCGTACGAAGACCTATAGTTGTTAATTTCTGTGTCATTTTGTTCTCTTGCGGAGAGTTGTCAACATGGCAATCATTCCAGATCTTCTTTTTTTTGTAATCAATGAATTTTGTAAACGATTTACTGACTGGAGAATTTCAGAAAAGGTATCAAAAGTGCACATGAATAATTTTAGCGTTTATCTGTATCTATCATATAAATAAAGTGTATTTACTTTCAATTCTAAGTTTTCTAATCGATCCATGGTGGTCATTGATATAGTATACAGACCCTCTCTATTTAATAAACTCTGTGACCACCGTGGATAGTAAACTTTAAACTTAATTCTGAAAATACACTTTTTTCGTAGTATATGTATGTTCAAAGTATACAGAAAAACGCAAACCGGAAGTATAATCTGACTTAAAATTTTGTCCAATGACGGGACAATATCCGGATGCCCTTTTTCTCGTTTTTCTCCCAAAATAACTCAATCTGAATAATCATATGAATGGATGACAAATGCGACTATGCACTGTACCTATTGGACACAGAGGCGTGTTGATTAATTTATTGTGGAAAGAAGAGAAGCGACACCCAAAATGAGGTCTTCTCGTTTAATAGTATAGAAGTAGAAGCCAGTGCTTTCTTTCGAATACAAGTACAGTCCAGTGCTTTTTATATATACAAGTAGAAGCCATTGCTTTTGTATATATTACATTGAAGCCAGTGCTTTTTTTTTTTATTAACAAGTAATAACCAGTGCTTTCTTTATTAAACAAGTAAAATTCCAGTGCTTTCTTTATATGTAAAAGTAGAAGCCAGTTCTCCTTGGTATATGGAAGTAGAAACCAGTTCTCCTTGGTATATGGAAGTAGAAACCAGTTCTCCTTGGTATATGGAAGTAGAAACCAGTGCTTTCTTACTAATACAAGTACAAGCCAGTGCTTTCTTAACATAGAAGCCAGTGCTTTTTTGTATATAGATGTAGTGCTTTTTTTGTATATAGATGTAGAAGCCAGTGCTTTCTTTATATATACAAGTAAAGGCCAGTGATTTTTATATATACACGCGGAAGCCAGTGGGTACTTTGTATAAATGTAGAAGCCAGTGATTTTTCTATATACAAGTAGAAGCCAGAGTTTTCTTTATAATACAAATAAAAGTCAGTGGTTTTTTTTATATACAAGTAGAGGCCAATGCTTTCTTTATAATACAAGTAAAAGCCAGTGCTTTTGATGTGTACAAGTAAAAACCAGTGCTTTTTTTATAATACACTAGAACACACCCGTGAAATCGCCGTCATTCATAGCGTAGTTTAAAGTATGTAAAGTGGAGAATTTCAGCAAAAGTATCATAAATCATAGGTTATTGGGGAGAGGAAAATTATTTTTTTTAATCCCTCCTCCTTTATTTCCAAAATTCCCAATTTGTGGTTTTCTATCAATTTTAATATGAATATACATTTAGCATGTTATGAACATTTAAGTAAGGAGCCTGTAATTCAGTGGTTGTCGTTTGTTTATGTGTTACACATTTGTTTTTCGTTCATTTTTTGTACATAAATAAGGCTGCTAGTTTTCCCGTTTGAATTGTTTTACATTGTCATTTCGGTGCCTTTTAAAGCTGAGTATGCGGTATGGTATTTGCTCGTTGTTGAAGGCCGTACGAAGACCTATAGTTGTTAATTTCTGTGTCATTTTGTTCTCTTGCGGAGAGTTGTCAACATGCAATCATACCAGATCTTCTTTTTTTTGTAATCAATGAATTTTGTAAAAGATTTACTGACTGAAGAATTTCAGAAAAGGTATCAAAAGTGCACATGAATAATTTTAGCGCTTATCTGTATCTATCATATAAATAAAGTGTATTTACTTTCAATTCTAAGTTTTCTAATCGATCCATGGTGGTCATTGATATAGTATACAGACCCTCTCTATTTAATAAACTCTGTGACCACCGTGGATAGTAAACTTTAAACTTAATTCTGAAAATACACTTTATTCGTAGTATATGTATGTTCAAAGTATACAGAAAAACGCAAACCGGAAGTATAATCTGACTTAAAATTTTGTCCAATGACGGGACAATATCCGGATGCCCTTTTTCTCGTTTTTCTCCCAAAATAACTCAATCTGAATAATCATATGAATGGATGACAAATGCGACTATGCACTGTACCTATTGGACACAGAGGCGTGTTGATTAATTTATTGTGGAAAGAAGAGAAGCGACACCCAAAATGAGGTCTTCTCGTTTAATAGTATAGAAGTAGAAGCCAGTGCTTTCTTTCGAATACAAGTACAGTCCAGTGCTTTTTATATAAACAAGTAGAAGCCATTGCTTTTGTATATATTACATTGAAGCCAGTGCTTTTTTTACATATACAAGTACAAATCAATGCTTTCTTTATTACAGAAGTAAAATCCAGTGCTTTCTTTATATGTAAAAGTAGAAGCCAGTTCTCCTTTTGTACATGGATGTAGAAACAGTGCTTTCGTACTAATACAAGTACAAGCCAGTGCTTTTTTTTGCATATAGATGTAGAAACCAGTGCTTTCTTTATATATACAAGTAAAGGCCGGTGATTTTTTTATATACAGTGGGTACTGTGTATAAATGTAGAAGCCAGTGCTTTTTCTATATACAAGTAGAAGCCAGAGCTTTCTTTATAATACAAGTAATAGACCGTGATTTTTATATATTCACGTAGAAGCAAGTGCTTTCTTTGTATATAGATATAGAAGCCATTGTTTTTTCTATATACAAGTAGAATCCAGTGCTTTCTTTATAATACAAGTAGATTCCAGTGTTTTCTTTATATATACAAGTAAAAGCCAGTGCTTTCTTTATACATACAAGTACTAGCCAGAGCTTTCTTTATAATACCAGTAAAAGCAAGTGCTTTGTATGTTTACAAGTTGAAACCAGCTTTTTTATATACAAGAAGAAGCCAGTGCTTTTTTTTTATACTAAAGTAGAAAACAGTGCTTTCTTTATATTACAAGTAAAACCATCGCTTTTTTTATTTATAAACTCAGAAGCCAGTGCTTTCTGTGTATATAAATGTAGAAACCAGTGCTTTCTTTATAATACCAGTAACAGCCAGTGCTTTCTTTATAATACAAGTAAAAGCCAGTGCTTTTTTTTTATATATACACGCAGAAGCCAGTGCTTTCTTTGTATATAGATGTAGAAGCAAGTGCTTTTTATATATACAAGAAGAAGCCAGAGCTTTCCTTATAGTACAAGTAAACGTCAGTGCTTTTTATATTTATAAGTAGAAGCCTGCGCTTTCTTTATAGTACCAGTAAAAGCAAGTGCTTTGTATGTATACAAGATGAAACCAGTGCGTTTTTTATATACAAGTAGAAGCCAGTTCTTTTTTATATACAAGTAGAAGTCAGTGCTTTTTTATATACAAGTAGAGGCCAGTGCTTTCTTTATATATACAAGTAGAAGACAGTGCTTTCTTTATAATAAAAGTAAAAGTCATTGCTTTTTTTTATTTATAAACTCAGAAGCCAGTGCTTTTTTTTTGTATATAGATGTAGAAGCCAGTGCTTTCTTTATATAAACAAGTAAAAGTCAGTGATTTTTATGTATACACGCAGAAGCCAGTAGGTACTTTGTATAAATGTAGAAGCCATTGTTTTTCTCTATATACCAGTAGAAGCCAGAGCTTTCTTTATAATACAAATAATAGACCGTGATTTTTATATGTTCACGCAGAAGCAAGTGCTTTCTTTGTATATAGATATAGAAGCCATTGTTTTTTCTATATACAAGTAGAATCCAGTGCTTTCTTTATAATACAAGTAGAATCCAGTGTTTTCTTTATATATACAAGTAAAAGCCAGTGTTTTCTTTATACATACAAGTACTAGCCAGAGCTTTTTTTATAATACCAGTAAAAACAAGTGCTTTGTATGTTTACAAGTTGAAACCAGCTTTTTTTTATATACAAGAAGAAGCCAGTGCTTTTTTTTTTATACTAAAGTAGAAGACAGTGCTTTCTTTATAATACAAGTAAAACCATTGCTTTTTTTATTTATAAACTCAGAAGCCAGTGTTTTCTGTGTATATAGATGTAGAAGCCAGTGCGTTCTTTATAATACCAGTAACAGCCAGTACTTTCTTTATAATACAAGTAAAAGCCAGTGCTCTTTTATATATATACGCAGAAGCCAGTGCTTTCTTTGTATATAGATGTAGATGCCAGTGCTTTTTCTATATAGAAATAGAAGCCAGAGCTTTCTTTATAATGCAAGTAATAGACCGTGATTTTTATATATTCACGCAGAAGCAAGTGCTTTCTTTGTATATAGATGTAGAAGCCAGTGCTTTTTTTATATACAAGTAGAAGCCAGTGCTTTCTTTATAATACAAGTAAAAGCAGTGCTTTTGATGTATACAAGTAAAAACCAGTGCTTTCTTTATAAAAGAAGTAGAAGCCAGTGCTTTCTTTCGAATACAAGTACAGTCCAGTGCTTTTTATATATACAAGTAGAAGCCATTGCTTTTGTATATATTACATTGAAGCCAGTGCTTTTTTTACACATACAAGTACAAACCAATGCTTTCTTTATTAAAGAAGTAAAATACAGTGCTTTCTTTATATGTAAAAGTAGAAGCCAGTTCTCCTTTTGTTCATGGAAGTAGAAACCAGTGCTTTCTTACTAATACAAGTACAAGCAAGTGCTTTCTTTACATAGAAGTAAAGACAGTGATTTTAATATATACACGCAGAAGCCAGTGCTTTCTTTGTATATAGATGTAGAAGCCAGTGCTTTTACTATATACACGCAGAAGCCAGAGCTTTCTTTATAATACAAGTAAAAGCCAGTGCTTTTTATATATACAAGAAGAATCCAGAGCTTTCCTTATAGTACAAGTAAAAGTCAGTGCTTTTTATACATACGAGTAGAAGCCAGCGCTTTCATTATAATACCAGTAAAAGCAAGTGCTTTGTATGTATACAAGTTGAAACCAGTGCTTTTTTATATACAAGTAGAAGCCAGTTCTTTTTGTTATATACAAGTAGAAGCCAGTGCTTTTTTTATTATACAAGTAGAGGCCAGTGCTTTCTTTATATACAAGTAAAACCATTGCTTTTTTTATTTACAAATTCAGAAGCCAGTGCTTTCTGTGTATATAAATGTAGAAACCAGTGCTTTCTTTATAATACCAGTAACAGCCAGTGCTTTCTTTATAATACAAGTAAAAGCCAGTGCTTTGTATGTATACAAGTTGAAACCAGTGCTTTTTTATATACAAGTAGAAGCCAGTTCTTTTTGTTATATACAAGTAGAAGCCAGTGCTTTTTTTATTATACAAGTAGAGGCCAGTGCTTTCTTTATATACAAGTAGAAGACAGTGCTTTCTTTATAATACAAGTTAAAGTCATTGCTTTTTTTATTTATAAGCTCAAAAGCCAGTGCTGTTTTTGTATATAGATGTAGAAGCCAGTGCTTTCTTTATATATACAAGTAAAGGCCAGAGCTTTCTTTATAATACTAGTAAAAGCTAGTGCTTTTTATGTATACAAGTTGAACCAGTGCTTTTTTTTATATACAAGTTGAAACCAGTGCTTTTTATATACAAGTAGAAGCCAGTGCTTTTTTATATACAAGTAAAAGCCAGTGCTTTCATTATAATACAAGTAAAAGCCAGTCCTTTTTTATATATACACGCGGAAGCCAGTGGGTACTTGTATAAATGTAGAAGCCAGTGCTTTTTCTATATACAAGTAGAAGCCAGAGCTTTCTTTATAATACAAGTAATAGACCGTGATTTCTATATATTCACGCAGAAGCAAGAGCTTTCTTTGTATATAGATATAGAAGCCATTGTTTTTTTCTATATACAAGTAGAATCCAGTGCTCTCTTTATAATACAAGTAGAAGCCAGTGTTCTCTTTATATATACAAGTAAAAGCCAGTGCTTTCTTTATACATACAAGTACTAGCCAAAGCTTTCTTTATAATACCAGTAATAGCAAGTGCTTTGTATGTATACAAGTTGAAACCAGTGCTTTTTTATATACAAGAAGAAGCCAGTGCTTCTTTTATACTACAAGTAAAACCATTGCTTTTTTTATTTATAAACTCAGAAGCCAGTGCTTTCTGTGTATATAAATGTAGAAACCAGTGCTTTCTTTATAATACCAGTAACAGCCAGTGCTTTCTTTATAATACAAGTAAAAGCCAGTGCTTTTTTTTATATATACACGCAGAAGCCAGTGCTTTCTTTGTATATAGATGAAGAAGCAAGTGCTTTTTATATATACAAGAAGAAGCCAGAGCTTTCCTTATAGTACAAGTAAACGTCAGTGCTTTTTATATTTATAAGTAGAAGCCTGCGCTTTCTTTATAGTACCAGTAAAAGCAAGTGCTTTGTATGTATACAAGTTGAAACCAGTGCGTTTTTTATATACAAGTAGAAGCCAGTTCTTTTTTATATACAAATAGAAGTCATTGCTTTTTTATATACAAGTAGAGGCCAGTGCTTTCTTTATATATACAAGTAGAAGACAGTGCTTTCTTTATAATACAAGTAAAAGTCATTGCTTTTTTTTATTTATAAACTCAGCAGCCAGTGCTTTTTTTGTATATAGATGTAGAAGCCAGTGCTTTCTATATATAAACAAGTAAAAGCCAGTGATTTTTATGTATACACGCAGAAGCCAGTAATTGTATAAATGTAGAAGCCATTGTTTTTCTCTATATACCAGTAGAAGCCAGAGCTTTCTTTATAATACAAATAATAGACCGTGATTTTTATATATTCACGCAGAAGCAAGTGCTTTCTTTGTATATAAATATAGAAGCCATTGCTTTTCTATATACAAGTAGAATCCAGTGCTTTTTTTATATATACAAGTAAAAACCAGTGATTTCTTTATACATACAATTAGTAGCCAGAGCTTTCTTTATAAAACTAGTAAAAGCAAGTGCTTTTTATGTATACAAGTTGAAACCAGTTTTTTTTTATATACAAGAAGAAGCCAGTGCTTTTTATACTAAAGTAGAAGACAGTGCTTTCTTTATAATACAAGTAAAAACATTGCTTTTTTTATTTATAAACTCAGAAGACAACGGGTTCTTTGTATATAGATGTAGAAGCCAGTGCTTTTTTTTAAACAAGTAGAAGTCAGTGCCTTCTTTAAAATACAAGTAGAAACCAGTGCTTTCTTTATAATACAAGTAGGAACCAGTGCTTTCTTTATATATACAAGTAGAAGACAGTGCTTTCTGTATAATACCAGTAATAGCCAGTGCCCTCTTTAAAATACAAGTAGAAGCCAGTGCTTTCTTTATAATACAAGTAGAAGCCAGTGCTTTTTTTATATACATGTAGAAGACAGTGCTTTCTTAATAATACCAGTAACAGCCAGTGCTTTCTTTATAATACAAGTAGGAACCAGTGCTTTCTTTATATATACAAGTAGAAGCCAGTGCTTTTTTTTATATACATGTAGAAGACAGTGCTTTTTTTTTATAATACCAGTAACAGCCAGTGCTTTCTTTATAATACAAGTAGAAGATATTGCTTTCTTTATATATACAAGTAGAAGCCAGTGCTTTCTTTAGAATAAAAGTAAAAGCCAGTGCTTTTTTATATATACAAGTAGAAGCCATTGCTTTTATATATATTACATTGAAGCCAGTGCGTTCTTTATATATACAAGTACAAGCCAGTGCTTTTTATGTATACAAGTAAAAGCCAGTGCTTTCTTTATAATACAAGTAGAAACCAGTGCTTTCTTTATATAAACAAGTAGAAAACAGTGCTTTCTTTATAATACTAGTAAAAGCCAGTGCTTTCTTTATATATATAAGTAGAAGCCAGTGCGTTTTTTTTATATACAAGTAGAAGACAGTGCTTTCTTTATATATATAAGTAGTAGCCAGAGTTTTCTTTATAATACCAGTAAAAGCCCGTGCTTTTTTTTATTTACAAGTAAAAACCAGTGCTTTCTTTATAATACAAGTAAAAGCCAGTGATTTTTATATATACAAGTAGTAGCCAGAGCTTTCTTTATAATACCAGTAAAAGCAAGTGCTTTTTATGTATACAAGTTGAAACCAGTTTTTTTTTATATACAAGAAGAAGCCAGTGCTTTTTATACTAAAGTAGAAGACAGTGCTTTCTTTATAATACAAGTAAAAACATTGCTTTTTTTATTTATAAACTCAGAAGACAACGGGTTCTTTGTATATAGATGTAGAAGCCAGTGCTTTTTTTTAAACAAGTAGAAGTCAGTGCCTTCTTTAAAATACAAGTAGAAACCAGTGCTTTCTTTATAATACAAGTAGGAACCAGTGCTTTCTTTATATATACAAGTAGAAGACAGTGCTTTCTGTATAATACCAGTAATAGCCAGTGCCCTCTTTAAAATACAAGTAGAAGCCAGTGCTTTCTTTAGAATAAAAGTAAAAGCCAGTGCTTTTTTATATATACAAGTAGAAGCCATTGCTTTTATATATATTACATTGAAGCCAGTGCGTTCTTTATATATACAAGTACAAGCCAGTGCTTTTTATGTATACAAGTAAAAGCCAGTGCTTTCTTTATAATACAAGTAGAAACCAGTGCTTTCTTTATATAAACAAGTAGAAAACAGTGCTTTCTTTATAATACTAGTAAAAGCCAGTGCTTTCTTTATATATATAAGTAGAAGCCAGTGCGTTTTTTTTATATACAAGTAGAAGACAGTGCTTTCTTTATATATATAAGTAGTAGCCAGAGTTTTCTTTATAATACCAGTAAAAGCCCGTGCTTTTTTTTATTTACAAGTAAAAACCAGTGCTTTCTTTATAATACAAGTAAAAGCCAGTGATTTTTATATATACAAGTAGTAGCCAGAGCTTTCTTTATAATACCAGTAAAAGCAAGTGCTTTTTATGTATACAAGTTGAAACCAGTTTTTTTTTATATACAAGAAGAAGCCAGTGCTTTTTATACTAAAGTAGAAGACAGTGCTTTCTTTATAATACAAGTAAAAACATTGCTTTTTTTATTTATAAACTCAGAAGACAACGGGTTCTTTGTATATAGATGTAGAAGCCAGTGCTTTTTTTTAAACAAGTAGAAGTCAGTGCCTTCTTTAAAATACAAGTAGAAACCAGTGCTTTCTTTATAATACAAGTAGGAACCAGTGCTTTCTTTATATATACAAGTAGAAGACAGTGCTTTCTGTATAATACCAGTAATAGCCAGTGCCCTCTTTAAAATACAAGTAGAAGCCAGTGCTTTCTTTATAATACAAGTAGAAGCCAGTGCTTTTTTTATATACATGTAGAAGACAGTGCTTTCTTAATAATACCAGTAACAGCCAGTGCTTTCTTTATAATACAAGTAGGAACCAGTGCTTTCTTTATATATACAAGTAGAAGCCAGTGCTTTTTTTTATATACATGTAGAAGACAGTGCTTTTTTTTTATAATACCAGTAACAGCCAGTGCTTTCTTTATAATACAAGTAGAAGATATTGCTTTCTTTATATATACAAGTAGAAGCCAGTGCTTTCTTTAGAATAAAAGTAAAAGCCAGTGCTTTTTTATATATACAAGTAGAAGCCATTGCTTTTATATATATTACATTGAAGCCAGTGCGTTCTTTATATATACAAGTACAAGCCAGTGCTTTTTATGTATACAAGTAAAAGCCAGTGCTTTCTTTATAATACAAGTAGAAACCAGTGCTTTCTTTATATAAACAAGTAGAAAACAGTGCTTTCTTTATAATACTAGTAAAAGCCAGTGCTTTCTTTATATATATAAGTAGAAGCCAGTGCGTTTTTTTTATATACAAGTAGAAGACAGTGCTTTCTTTATATATATAAGTAGTAGCCAGAGTTTTCTTTATAATACCAGTAAAAGCCCGTGCTTTTTTTATTTACAAGTAAAAACCAGTGCTTTCTTTATAATACAAGTAAAAGCCAGTGATTTTTATATATACAAGTAGTAGCCAGAGCTTTCTTTATAATACCAGTAAAAGCAAGTGCTTTGTATGTATACAAGTTGAACCAGTGATTTTTTATATACAAGAAGAAGCCAGTGCTTTTTTGGCTCACCTGGCCTAAAGGGCCAAGTGCGCTTTTCTCATCACTTTGCGTCCGTCGTCGTCGATCGTCGTCGTCGTCGTCGTCGTCTGTTAACTTTTACAAAAATCTTCTCCTCTGAAACTACTTGGCCAAATTAAACCAAACTTGGCCACAATCATTATTGGGGTATCTAGTTTTTAAAATGTGACCCAGTCAACCAAACAAAATGGCCGCCATGGTTAAAAATAGAACATAGGGGTAAAATGCAGTTTTTGGCTTATAACTCAAAAACCAAAGCATTTAGAGCAAATCTGACATATATAAAATTGTTTATCAGGTCAAGATCTATCTGCCCTACAATTTTCAGATGAATCGGACAAGCCATTGTTGGGTTGCTGTCCCTGAATTGGTAATTTTAAGGAAATTTTGCTGTTTTGGGTTATTATCTTGAATACTATTAAAGATAGAAATAAACTGTAAACTGCAATAATGTTCAGCAAAGTAAGATTTACAAATAAGTCAACATGACCGAAATGGTCAATTGACCCTTTTAGGAGTTATTGCCCTTTATAGTCAATTTTTACCATTTTTCGTAAATCTTAGTAATCTTTTACAAAAATCTTCTCCTCTGAAACTACTGGGACAAATTAATCCATACTTGGCCACAATCATCTTTGGGGTATCTAATTTTAAAATTGTGTGGCTTGACCTTGCCAACCAACCAAAATGGCCGCCATGGCTAAAAATAGAACATACGGGTAAAATGCAGTTTTTGGCTTATAACTCAAAAACCAAAGCATTTAAAGCAAATCTGGTATAGTAAAATTGTTTATCAGGTCAAAATCTATCTGCCCTCAAATTTTCAGATGAATCGGACAACCCATTGTTGGGTTGCTGCCCCTGAATTGATAATTTTAGGAAAATTTTGCTGTTTTTGGTTATTATCTTAAATATTATTATAGATAGAGATAAACTGCAAACAGCAATAATGTGCAGCAAAGTAAGACCTTAAAATAAGTAAACATGACCAAAAGAGTCAATTGATCCCCTAAGGAGTTATTGTCCTTTTTAGTCAATTTTTAACAATTTTTCATAAAATTTGTAAATTTTTACTTATATTTTCCACCGAAACTACTGGGCCAAGTTCATTACAGATATAAGTAATTGTTAGCAGCAAGAATGTTCAGTAAAGTAAGATGTACAAACACATCACCATCACCAAAACACAATTTTGTCATGAATCCATCTGCGTCCTTTGTTTAATATTCACATAGACCTCGGTGAGCGACACAGGCTCTTTAGAGCCTCTAGTTATACACAAGTAGAAGTCAGTGCTTTCTTTATAATACAAATAGAAGCCAGTGCTTTCTTTATAATACAAGTAAAAGCCAGTGCTTTTTATATATACATTCAGAAGCCGGTGCTTTCTGTGTATATAGATGTAGAAGCCAGTGCTTTCTTTATATATACAAAAATAAACCAGTGTTTTCTTTATAATACAAGTATAAGCCAGTGATTTTTATATATACACGCAGAAGCCAGTGGGTTCTTTGTATAGATGTAGAAGCCAGTGTTTTTTCTGTATACAAGTAGAAGCCAGAGCTTTCTTTATAATACAAGTAATAGACCGTGATTTCTATATATTCACGCAGAAGCAAGAGTTTTCTTCGTATATAGATGTAGAACCAGTGCTTTTTTTATATATACAAGTAGAAGCCATTGCTTTTTTATATATTACATTGAAGCCAGTGCATTCTTTATATATACAAGTACAAGCCAGTTCTTTTTATGTATACAAGTAAAAACCAGTGCTTTATTTAAAATATAAGTAAAAGCCAGTGTTTTTTTTATATACTAGTATACAAGTAGAAGCCACTGCCTTCTTTATATATACAAGTAGTAGCCAGAGCTTTCTTTATAATGCTAGTAAAAGCAAGTGCTTTTTTATGTATACAAGTTGAACCAGTGCTTTTTTTTATATACAAGTTGAAACCAGTGCTTTTTATATACAAGTAATAGCCAGTGCTTTCATTATAATACAAGTAAAAGCCAGTCCTTTTTTATATATACACTCAGATGCCAGTGCTTTCTTTGATATAAATGTAGAAGTCCGTGCTTTTTCTATTTACAAGTAGAAGCCAGTGCTTTCTTTATAATACAAGAAGAAGCCAGTGCGTCCTTTATAATACAAGTAAAATCCAGTGATTTTTATATATTCACGCAGAAGCCAGTGCTTTCTTCGTATATAGATGTAGAAGCCAGTGTTTTCTTTATATATACAAGTAGAAGCCAGAGCTTTCTTTATGCATTCAAGTAAAAGCCAATTGCTTTTTTTATATACAAGAAGAAGCCAGAGCTTTCTTTGTATATAGATGTAGAAGCCAGTGCTCTTTCTATATACAAGTAGAAGCCAGTGCTTCCTTTATAATACAAATAAAAGCCAGTGTTGTTTTTTTTTTATATATATAAGTAGAAGCCAGAGCTTTCTTTATAGTACAAGTAAAAAACAGTTCTTTTTTATAATTCCAGTAGAGGCCAGTGCTTTCTTTAAATACAAGTAAAAACCAAATCTTTTTTATAATACAAGTAGAAGCTAGTGCTTTCTTTATAATACAAGTAAAAGCCAGTGATTTTTATACATACACGCAGAAGCCAGTGTTTTCTTTGTATATACAAGTAGAAGCCAGTGCTTTACTTATATATATACAAGTAAAAGCCAGTGCTTTCTTTCGAATACAAGTACAAGCCAATGCTTTTGATATATACAAGTAGAAGGCATTGCTTTTTTATATATTACATTGAAGCCAGTGCTTTCTTTATATATACAAGTACAAGCCAGTTCTTTCTTTATAAAACAAATAAAAGCCAGTGCTTTTTATATACAAGTAGGTCACAATTCTTTCTTAATATAAACAAGTAGAAGCCAGAGCTTTTTTATATGTAAAAGTACAAGCCAGTTATCCCTTTGTACATGGAAATAGAAGCCAATGCTTTCTTTGTATATAGGAGTAAAGCCAGTGCTCCCTCTCTACATAGAAATAAAAGCCAGTGTTCCTTCATACACAGGAGAAGCCAGTGCTCCCTTTGTACATAGAAATAGAAGCCAATGCTTTCTCTGTATATAGAAGTTAAAGCAAATGATTTCTTTATAGGTACAAGTACAAGCCACCGTTTCTTTGTATGTAAAAGTAAAAGCCAGTGTTTTTTTAAAAACAAGTAGAAACCAGTGCTTTTTATATATACAAGTAGAAGCCAGTGTGCTGGTGGTTTCTACCACAGGGGTTGTGTATGCGTCTAGTGCAGTGGTAGAGTTAATACTCTATCACTGCCGTGGCTAACTCACTTGTGGGTGAAAAGAAAGTTGAGTGTGTATATCTTTCCTGCCAGTACAAAGCCTCTACACTATCCAAGACTTCTACAGTGCCTCCTCGCGACACCACACGGTAACTAGGTTTTATTACCCTAGGCGTCATCTGTAGAGGATCTTGGAGCAGCAAGGGGCCCCAGAGATGCAGTGTGTAGGCCCACCGGCGTGTGGACACGCCCTAGCATTCATCATCCTTGCCCCAGCTATGGGTCAAATAGTATCACTGCCTTGTGATTGGATTCTTGAATGAAAGGCTATGGAAGTAAATCCAGACAGAACATCCGGGTAGACTGAACTCGATAGCAACAGCAATCGTCTAAGGGATGGAAACCCCTACAGAAAAGCTGCCGGTCCTCCGGGCACAGGGCGTTAAGCGTAGGGTTAATCACCCTGCCTTGGAAAAAAATATTGATTACAGAAACGACTACAATAGCCACTACTCTTTCTCGTCACAGACTGGAGGAAGAACATGTTTTTAACCGAAAACAGCAGATGACGCGAAGGCCGATGGAGCTGTTTTCATCGGCAGATGGGTGAGTCGGAAATCGTACAATACTCCTTTAGGGATTAAATGGACATTACAGTCATGCCTTGAAGACCTGGACTTTGCAGACGATATCTGCCAGCTTTCCCATCGCCATGAAGCCTCACAAAAGCAAGCAACCAACCTTGAAACAACTGCAAAACAAGAAGAACTATCCATAAATGCAAAAAAGACAAAATCAATGAGGGTAAACACAAACCAACTTAACAAAACTAAAGTGAGAGATGCTGATGTTAAAGATGTCAATGAGTTTACATATCTTGGAAGTGTCATAGGAACATCAGGAGGGACAGATGAAGACGTCCAATCAAGAAAAAGAAAAGCTCAACAAGCCTTTGCTATCCTAAAACCAGTCTGGGGGGCAAAGCGCTCAGAACAAACACCAAAATCAGGATCTTCAATTCAAATGTAAAATCTATTCTTCTTTATGGTTCAGAAACTTGGAGACTGACAGCTGCATCTACAAAAACATTACAAGTTTTCATGAACAGGTGCCTAAGAAGCATCATTGGAATCAAGTGGCCGAACACAATCAGCAACAAAGAGATATGGAAAAGGACAAGACAAGAGCCAATAGAAAGAACGATAACAACACGAAGATGGAAATGGATTGGACACACTCTTCGTAAAAGCAACACAAATGTAACAAGACAGGCACTAAATTGGAAACCTCAGGGCCATCTTAAAAGAGGGCGACCAAAATCCACCTGGCGCAGAGATTTAACATCTGATCTTCAGAAAATTGGGAAAACATGGGGTGAAGCAAAGAAACTAGCAAAGGACAGGAAAAGATGGAAAGCTACTGAGGTCGCCCTATGTCCCCCATGAGACGAAGTGGATTAAGTAAGTAAGTAAGAAGCCAGTACTTTTATATATACAAGTAAAAGCCAGTGCTTTCTCCATAAAACCAAAAGAAGCTAGTGCTTTCTTTAAAGATACAAGTTGAAACCATTGTTTTCTTTTTATAAACAAGTAGAAGCCAATGCTTTCTTTGATATATATGCAGAAGCCAGTGCTTTTTTTATATACAAGTAGACGCCAGTGCTTTTTTATATACAAGTAGAAGCCAGTGCTTTTTTGAAATACAAGTAGAAGCCAGTGCTTTTTTATATACAAGTAGAAGCCAGTGCTTTTTTATATGCAAGTAGAAGCCAGTGGTTTTTTTATATACAAGTAGAAGCCAGTGCTTTCTTTATAATACAAGTAAACCCCAGTGCTTTCTTTTTATATACAAGTAGAAACCAGTGATCTTTTTGTATAAAGAAGTAAAAGCCAGTGCTTTCTTTATATACACAAGAAGAAGATAGTCTTCTTTGTAATACAAGTAAAAGCCAATACAAGAAGAAGCCAGCGCTTTCTTTATAATACAAGTAAAAGTCAGTGCTTTTTATATATACAAGTAGAAGTCAATGCTTTCTTTATAATACAAGTAAAAGCCAGTGCTTTCTTTGTACATAGAAATAGAAGCCAATGCTTTCTCTGTTTATAGATGTAGAAGCCATTGCTTTTTCTATATTCAAGTAGAATCCAGTGCTTTCTTTATAGATAAAGTAGAAGCCAGTGTTTTCTTTGTATATACAAGTATATGCCAAAAAGAATTTATGAAGCACAATTAGACACTACAGTCGGGGGGACCAGAATAGACCATATTGTTTGAGCGATTAACATGTTGATAGTGTCATCTTCTGTACTTAGTGATGAAAACATGAAAAACTTTTAAGAGATAAAGCAGCTTGTTATGTCAACTTCCGTGAATCGATTTGCTGACAGTACATTATTCTAACTGAAGCGAGAATAACACTTTGGGCGGACCTTTATAAATGAAAACTTATCAATATGATAGTTACATATGATACCACAGGATATATATATATATATAAACAACAGTGACGAGCCTACGTAAATAACATGTACTTGAACTTTATACAAATATTTCACATTATTTGTCCAAAGAATCTTTTTGACAATTTTATAATTATTTGGACTACAAACGATAAGGCATTACAGATTGTCCAACCGGAACTATAACATAAACGCAATGAAATTCTTAGGGGCAGATGGTATGTTAGTCTTGCTTTAAACGGGGAAGGTTTAAAGATTGAAATTCAAATATGAAATAATTACTTTTGTCATATGTTTTAAATTGAAATACCTCAACAAATATGTTGGTGTTCGAAAAGTGTCGCATTTTGATAATATCATCTCCGTTATATTAATATTGGAATAAGTGTGGCTCTTATAAATCGAAAAAGAGGAGCTACGCAAATTTATTAGTCTGGCTATAATTTAGGCAGTGCGGTAGTTTTGATGGTTCCTGTATCTAGTTTTCTATGTTCTGTGCTTTGTAAAATTGTTTGTCTTTTCGTCGACTTTCGTCTGTGTTTTTGTTTTTGTATATGAGACAATAACTGAAAAAGTCTAATTTCCATGTCCCGCACTTCACCAGCAATTATTTTTTTATTCAACCATCTTTTTTGAAAATTTTAAGTTTCAGTATAAACTGAATTATATAATGCACCATGGCCTGCCAATTGAACACTCATTCTTATATTTCTTCCAATAAAATATTGTAATTTAAATGTTCAACCCCCCCTAAAATCATGTTGTCCCCTGTGTTTTTTTGAAAACTAAATCATTCAAATAATATCCAAATTAATTAAACAGGCGTCCGATTCTCACATATATGATATATTATATAATAAACTTGCCCCTAATTTGTCTTTTTATATTATAACTATAGCATGTAATAAAATTTTGCAAATTTTAAGAGAAAAAAAATTTGTCCCCAGGGGTGATTTCCCTCCTGTTACCACTGGGTTTTTTTTACCTGTGGAAACGTTTACAAGACCAAGAGATATTTTCCCATTATGTATTGTGAAGAGCATCATTTCCTGAATGCATTAGTACAAAGAAATAGTTGGAAAGGCGGCCAGGTTTGAAAATTCAAGCCCATCCAAGGTAAGAATTTATAGAAAAATACTTATTGGTGTTCTATCCTGTTACAGCCTTTTCTTACACTTTCTGAGAATATTTTTAAGTGTGCACCACAGCATTAAGTGTGTTTTTATATCATCTTTTTAAAAGTTATATGTCACAGGAAATACACTTACATTTAATGTGATAAAAAGGACAAAAACTATCGCGTAATTCCTTTCTGTTACGTTCTGTCATGTTACCTGATAAAAAGTAACAGCATAACCATCATCAGTAACAGGAAGGATGTTCAAGACAATTTCACTGAAGAATCGAAAAGTTAATCTACTATATGCCAACCATTTTATTTAATATAAGTTATCACCATCATATTAAATAAATTTCTAAATAATATACAGTATATTTAATAAAAAAATAGGTTTTTTGCTTTTGGTAACAGCAGAGAACATTGTGCAATTCTAGTTTAGTAGATAGTAACAGAAAGGAATTTATTTTAGAATTTTTCCTTACCTAGGCAGATTTTTCATCTTGCAAATACAGTTTCAAAGGATAAATGACATTGTTTGCTGTTATCTTCCAATTGTGACCAATTTAAAATGGTGTATTTTTCTTAAACTTTAAAATAAAGCAGAAAAATCCTTTCTGTTACCAACTCTGTCCTGTTACCGTTGTGCTGTTACTCAAGATTCTTTCATGTTACCGACATATCTGACTATATTTAAGTATATTTCTAAACCTTTTGTATTGCAAATGCTAAAATAAATAATTGGCATTTGATAAACTATTGCAGGATATACTAGTAAACCACAAATATTGTCTTAAACTTATTCCTTATTCCCATTAGAAACTTTTTAAAATTGATTCACTTTGGTAACAGGAAAGAACTGGATTTGTTTTGTACCCTTTTTAAAATAGTCATTGTTTCCTTATTAAACAATTGTTTGAATTACAGACAACAGTTCCTAGATCCCCAATGTGTGTTCTTCGATTTGTGCTATTAAAATACTGGGTCTAAAAAAAAAATTTTGGTTTTTTCTTATTTCCAAAAATTAGACTTTTTCAGATATTGTCTCATATGATGTTGCCGGTTTTTTCGACTAATAGTTTTGAATGTCCCTTTACACTTTGGAAGTTATCAAAAACATAAAAATATTTGAACTGCTTGAAAATTTGTCATAGCTGACTCTGCGATTTTGCTCATCAGGGGTGTTTCGAGCCATTTTTAAAAAAGTGTTCCTAACCCCGGATAAAGAGGGGAGTTCAAACCATTTGTCTCAATTCAAATGCGTTAATCGTCCAAAAAAAGAGGTTCAAACCCTGACCCCCTCCATTTTGGGATCCGCCATTGCTCATTGTTGAAGGTTGTACGTATACCTAAGTTTCTTACATCCACTGCCTTTAGACACCAGTGGATAGTTGTCTCAATTACATTCATACAACATCTTCTTGTTTCTGTATATCAAATTATTTGGGTTTCTGTACGCAGTTAATATTGGTGTTTCACTGGCAATGTTCTAAAATACATTAAGTCAATTTTCAGAAACTTGTAAGTCTTTGCCTTAGTGTAAGTTAATTTAAATATATTTAAATTCAAAACAACATACTGGTAGGTATAATATAGTTAAAAAAACGTTTTAAAAAATATATCTATATATATGAAATAAATCCAGAAAAGTCTAAAATGCAATGAATAATTTCTAAAAAAGAAAAAAAGGTACTTAGGAAATTTATACTAAAATGTAGTCTCAATTGTTTACTAAACTAAACTAAACTGACTAAACGTCCGACTTGGGATTTATACTAACCACATCCTCGTTTCTAATGAGGGTAAACAAAAAGATTCTTCGGACGGACGAAAATAATTAAGTGTTACTTTCTTCAATAAAACCAAATAAATAAGATTTTACCAATAAATGTGACACAAACACTGCATTCGTTTGATGTGTTTTAGCTTTTGATTTTGTCATTTGTTAGCGTCTTTCCGTCTTGAATTTTCCTCGAAGTTCACTATTTTTATGATTTAACATTTTTGTATGTTAACGGTAACATTTAGAACTGCAATTCAAACAAGAAATATACATCTCAAAATACCATGAATACATTAAAGGGGAGCCATGTTGAAAAAAATCAATAAAAGGGAGATAACTTCTAAAGGGGATGATGAAATCCTAAAAAAAGTTCATCTGGTAAAAGTTCATGATGAGGTCTATCGATGGTCCATATTTGGTCTTGATAACTTCAACAGAAAGGGGAGGAGGCCCTGTCAAAAATAAATGTTGGAAGAAAAAAAAGAAAAAAAAAGAAAAAGAAAAAACATTAGAAAAACAATAAGGTATTTCCTCACGGAGAGGAAAGACCTTAAAAAAATACAATGAATACAAAATGACTACAGATTCTACATGATCAACGGGAGATAACTCTACAGTTAACAGAAATAAAAACTTCGTGTTGAATTTATAAGATAAATGATATAAGATTGACTATAAGCAATATCTATATCAATAGATCTGCTCATTGATTGATTTGAGAATTTTGGGGAAATCAGAATGTAGCGGATTCAATGTCCTGAAACCTATTAACTACGATCAGTAGTAACGCGAGCTTGTTTTCTATATTGATACCAGCTGCGGATTCAGCTGGATTTTCTGTATTTGGCAATTATTATTTTTTTTTGGGGGTGGGGGGGGGGGGGGTGGGGGAGGGAGAGAAGCGGGATGGAATTTGTGAAAAGGTGCATTTCACTTTGTCTGCAAAGATGTATTGATGTGTAAGGATTCTACATATATGTGGATGTATAATATTACCTGAATAAAAGTTCCAAACTTGAGTCACATGCCAGCTACCAGGTCGGTCGACTAAACTAGAGACGTCTGACTTTGGATTGTTGCCAGTGACTGACTAAATCAATACAGGAATTTTCAAATATAATGTGGTAGTGTTAAAATAAGTTGAAGTTGAGGTGTTTAACGTCCTTCAACAGCAATACATGGTATTTATTCGCAAATTATGTGCTGTCAGGAATTTGTTAAATTGGTATTGCATGTAAAAAAGTTGCAAATATTATGAAAAAAACTAAGAATTTCCGAACATTTTTTTTCTCGGAATTGTTATTGCTTAAACCAATTAATCATTTTAAAACTGATGTACTCAAAGTAAACTAAGATTGGATATTCAATCACTAGAAACGATATTATTTTGTCAACCAGGGGAGATAATATTTTTCGACATATTTTAAAGTTTGGGCGGCGAGTTAGATAATCAAACTTAAGGTTTATGTACCCTTCTGTAGCCATTTTTGTACGAATTTTTCAAACCTCAATTGTATCAAAACTAAAGATATAATAAATAATAGAGATAGGCCATTTAGTACATATTTCAAGGGGAAACTTGATGCAAAGCATTATTTTTTACTGTTTCATTGCATTTAATAGAAAAAGAGGACTTTGTGGCAAATAAATCAAGATTTTTATCGAAAATCCACAGCCTTTAATACAGAGATTTTTGTTATAAAATTTGAAACATAAATTACTCACTTGATTTTCTATGATGTGCTAGTGTTTATTTTTTACAAAAAGTTCTAAGTAACCTGTAAATTCCAAAACACCTCGTGCTGAGTCACTAAAGTCGAGCGCACCCTTAAAGGTGTACTTGATTTTGGCCATATTTATACTTGTCTTAACCAATAACTACATTTATAAACTTGTTTTAAGGAAATCAATGCTAGCACTGCATGCAATAATCCTATATCTATCAGTCATCAAATTGCCTAATATGAGAGTACAAGAATAAGGCTGTGGATTTTCTATAAAAATCTTGATTTATTTGCCACAAAGTCCTCTTTTTCTATTAAATGCAATGGAACAGTAAGAAATAATGCTTTGCATCAAGTTTCCCCTTGGAATATGTACAAAATGGCTTATCTCTATTATTCATAATATCTGTAGTTTTGATACAATTGAAGTTTGAAAAGTTCGTACAAAAATGGCTACAGAAGGGTACATAAACCTTAACAAAACCACAAATCCAACATATTTTATACTGTTCTTTGAACTAGCAAGCTAGACTATACCTTCTTTTTATTTCCTGGAAGTTATTTATTCTGATTTTTCAGGCAAAAAGGTTTAGTTTTTTTTCACCAAAGAATAACTTTTAAAACTGAATATTGCACATGTTGCATCATGCGATGACATATTGTTATACATATTGAGCCCTCTCCTGGAAAAAATGGAGAATACTCTATAGCATATATTTGTACGTCTCCATCCACTTAAAGGTAGTTTTTATTATTTTTTAAATACACGGGTTACTACTTTCAATAGTTGTTATCATAATTAGGTGTCCGTGATTGTTATAGTTTGTTTTCAATTATCCTTTAGTTTTTAGTGACACATTGAATATTTTCAACATGGCGGCGTCCAAGACCGATGCCACGTCCGTATCCTCGTTGGATACGGTTGAAAATCTGACAGATATTGACAGCATAAAGGCTGCATTCGATAAATTTTGTGTTGAAGAGGTAGTTTTATATCACAGATCCAAATCACAACCAGAAACATTTACTCACAGTGCAGAAATGAACGAAAGAGCCGAACCGGCTCAACCATAATATTATGAAAAAATACATGGATGGTACCCTCAATCTAGAGATCTCAAGGCCTCTAACCGAATGAGCCACAGAAAATCTTCCCTAATTCAAACAGTTACACTGTCTTTATTTCCAGTTATACAATATTATGCCCCTTTTTTTTCACTTTATCTGACAGAGCTAGATGGACAGAACTGAAGAGGAGGGTATCAGGTCCGTTCGCGCCCAATACACTTTCGCACCCTACACGTTCGCACCTCGCACGTTCGCACCCAAGGTCCAATCACACTCTACACGTTAGCGCCCAATTTTAATTCAAATTCCAGTTGAATAATTGGAAAATCATCATTGTTGTTTTTAATTGCTTTCGTGTAAATACTGAATGTATTTATAGCTTGGTATGAGTAAAAGATTAAAGATTATAAATGAAAAACACAAAAGATAATTGTTTTTAACAGCTTGGTCCCTTTGATCTGAAACAATGAAACAATAAAATATACCAATACACTATTATAACCAAAACATGATAAAATTTATTCAAGACTAAAAAAAAAAAACGTAGTCAGAATCTCACTTCATTTTGAAACAAGTCAATGAAACAAAGTTATAGTAATACACTAACCAAAACATGATAAAGAGTTATTCAACACAAAATAAAACGTTGACAGAATCCCACTTTATTTAGAAAGGAATATTATTTTTTTTAACAATACACTATTCAAAACATGATTAAGATTTATTCAACACAAAAAAATGCTGTATCACTTTATTTTGAGACAATGAAAACAATAATACTTATAAGAATACTACTTGATTACAAAGTTAAAATTGGGCGCGAACATGTAGGGTGCGGAAGTGAAAGGGGGCGAACATGAGTGGGTGCGAACGTGAATGGGCGCGAACGGACTCGAATTCGAAGAGGAGGGTGGTAAAGTGTGATTTTCGTGCAACCTTTTTATTTCATGTTTTGACGTTTTATATCTCTTTTTTTTCATGTTTAGTTCAATGTTCGTGCTTCCTGTTTACCGATATTCGTGATTCGTGTCGATACTCTTAATTTTTTGTGCTTGTCCTACATTTGAATAAAAAGTATATCATGCCTTATTCACAGTCACCACGGATATCAAATTACTTCAATGATTTCTGTTTTCAAATCAGATGCTAGTAGGGGACACTAAAAGGTGACTACAGGGTCTTCATGTCCATTAATAATGACTGCATGATCTCCAAGAACGATTGAGTAATAACTTCTAGTACCCTTTAACCACCCTCAAAGAAGTACAGCTGGCTAAGTATTTTCTACCAATCTAATTCACAGTCACCACGGATATCAAATTACTTCAATGATTTCTGTTTTCAAATCAGATGCTAGTAGGGGACACTAAAAGGTGACTACAGGGTCTTCATGTCCATTAATAATGACTGCATGATCTCCAAGAACGATTGAGTAATAACTTCTAGTACCCTTTAACCACCCTCAAAGAAGTACAGCTGGCTAAGTATTTTCTACCAATCTAATTCACAGTCACCACGGATATCAAATTACTTCAATGATTTCTGTTTTCAAATCAGATGCTAGTAGGGGACACTAAAAGGTGACTACAGGGTCTTCATGTCCATTAATAATGACTGCATGATCTCCAAGAACGATTGAGTAATAACTTCTAGTACCCTTTAACCACCCTCAAAGAAGTACAGCTGGCTAAGTATTTTCTACCAATCTAATTCACAGTCACCACGGATATCAAATTACTTCAATGATTTCTGTTTTCAAATCAGATGCTAGTAGGGGACACTAAAAGGTGACTACAGGGTCTTCATGTCCATTAATAATGACTGCATGATCTCCAAGAACGATTGAGTAATAACTTCTAGTACCCTTTAACCACCCTCAAAGAAGTACAGCTGGCTAAGTATTTTCTACCAATCTAATTCACAGTCACCACGGATATCAAATTACTTCAATGATTTCTGTTTTCAAATCAGATGCTAGTAGGGGACACTAAAAGGTGACTACAGGGTCTTCATGTCCATTAATAATGACTGCATGATCTCCAAGAACGATTGAGTAATAACTTCTAGTACCCTTTAACCACCCTCAAAGAAGTACAGCTGGCTAAGTATTTTCTACCAATCTAATTCACAGTCACCACGGATATCAAATTACTTCAATGATTTCTGTTTTCAAATCAGATGCTAGTAGGGGACACTAAAAGGTGACTACAGGGTCTTCATGTCCATTAATAATGACTGCATGATCTCCAAGATTGATTGAGTAATAACTTCTAGTACCCTTTAACCACCCTCAAAGAAGTACAGCTGGCTAAGTATTTTCTACCAATCTAATTCACAGTCACCACGGATATCAAATTACTTCAATGATTTCTGTTTTCAAATCAGATGCTAGTAGGGGACACTAAAAGGTGACTACAGGGTCTTCATGTCCATTAATAATGACTGCATGATCTCCAAGAACGATTGAGTAATAACTTCTAGTACCCTTTAACCACCCTCAAAGAAGTACAGCTGGCTAAGTATTTTCTACCAATCTAATTCACAGTCACCACGGATATCAAATTACTTCAATGATTTCTGTTTTCAAATCAGATGCTAGTAGGGGACACTAAAAGGTGACTACAGGGTCTTCATGTCCATTAATAATGACTGCATGATCTCCAAGAACGATTGAGTAATAACTTCTAGTACCCTTTAACCACCCTCAAAGAAGTACAGCTGGCTAAGTATTTTCTACCAATCTAATTCACAGTCACCACGGATATCAAATTACTTCAATGATTTCTGTTTTCAAATCAGATGCTAGTAGGGGACACTAAAAGGTGACTACAGGGTCTTCATGTCCATTAATAATGACTGCATGATCTCCAAGAACGATTGAGTAATAACTTCTAGTACCCTTTAACCACCCTCAAAGAAGTACAGCTGGCTAAGTATTTTCTACCAATCTAATTCACAGTCACCACGGATATCAAATTACTTCAATGATTTCTGTTTTCAAATCAGATGCTAGTAGGGGACACTAAAAGGTGACTACAGGGTCTTCATGTCCATTAATAATGACTGCATGATCTCCAAGAACGATTGAGTAATAACTTCTAGTACCCTTTAACCACCCTCAAAGAAGTACAGCTGGCTAAGTATTTTCTACCAATCTAATTCACAGTCACCACGGATATCAAATTACTTCAATGATTTCTGTTTTCAAATCAGATGCTAGTAGGGGACACTAAAAGGTGACTACAGGGTCTTCATGTCCATTAATAATGACTGCATGATCTCCAAGAACGATTGAGTAATAACTTCTAGTACCCTTTAACCACCCTCAAAGAAGTACAGCTGGCTAAGTATTTTCTACCAATCTAATTCACAGTCACCACGGATATCAAATTACTTCAATGATTTCTGTTTTCAAATCAGATGCTAGTAGGGGACACTAAAAGGTGACTACAGGGTCTTCATGTCCATTAATAATGACTGCATGATCTCCAAGAACGATTGAGTAATAACTTCTAGTACCCTTTAACCACCCTCAAAGAAGTACAGCTGGCTAAGTATTTTCTACCAATCTAATTCACAGTCACCACGGATATCAAATTACTTCAATGATTTCTGTTTTCAAATCAGATGCTAGTAGGGGACACTAAAAGGTGACTACAGGGTCTTCATGTCCATTAATAATGACTGCATGATCTCCAAGAACGATTGAGTAATAACTTCTAGTACCCTTTAACCACCCTCAAAGAAGTACAGCTGGCTAAGTATTTTCTACCAATCTAATTCACAGTCACCACGGATATCAAATTACTTCAATGATTTCTGTTTTCAAATCAGATGCTAGTAGGGGACACTAAAAGGTGACTACAGGGTCTTCATGTCCATTAATAATGACTGCATGATCTCCAAGAACGATTGAGTAATAACTTCTAGTACCCTTTAACCACCCTCAAAGAAGTACAGCTGGCTAAGTATTTTCTACCAATCTAATTCACAGTCACCACGGATATCAAATTACTTCAATGATTTCTGTTTTCAAATCAGATGCTAGTAGGGGACACTAAAAGGTGACTACAGGGTCTTCATGTCCATTAATAATGACTGCATGATCTCCAAGAACGATTGAGTAATAACTTCTAGTACCCTTTAACCACCCTCAAAGAAGTACAGCTGGCTAAGTATTTTCTACCAATCTAATTCACAGTCACCACGGATATCAAATTACTTCAATGATTTCTGTTTTCAAATCAGATGCTAGTAGGGGACACTAAAAGGTGACTACAGGGTCTTCATGTCCATTAATAATGACTGCATGATCTCCAAGAACGATTGAGTAATAACTTCTAGTACCCTTTAACCACCCTCAAAGAAGTACAGCTGGCTAAGTATTTTCTACCAATCTAATTCACAGTCACCACGGATATCAAATTACTTCAATGATTTCTGTTTTCAAATCAGATGCTAGTAGGGGACACTAAAAGGTGACTACAGGGTCTTCATGTCCATTAATAATGACTGCATGATCTCCAAGAACGATTGAGTAATAACTTCTAGTACCCTTTAACCACCCTCAAAGAAGTACAGCTGGCTAAGTATTTTCTACCAATCTAATTCACAGTCACCACGGATATCAAATTACTTCAATGATTTCTGTTTTCAAATCAGATGCTAGTAGGGGACACTAAAAGGTGACTACAGGGTCTTCATGTCCATTAATAATGACTGCATGATCTCCAAGAACGATTGAGTAATAACTTCTAGTACCCTTTAACCACCCTCAAAGAAGTACAGCTGGCTAAGTATTTTCTACCAATCTAATTCACAGTCACCACGGATATCAAATTACTTCAATGATTTCTGTTTTCAAATCAGATGCTAGTAGGGGTCACTAAAAGGTGACTACAGGGTCTTCATGTCCATTAATAATGACTGCATGATCTCCAAGAACGATTGAGTAATAACTTCTAGTACCCTTTAACCACCCTCAAAGAAGTACAGCTGGCTAAGTATTTTCTACCAATCTAATTCACAGTCACCACGGATATCAAATTACTTCAATGATTTCTGTTTTCAAATCAGATGCTAGTAGGGGACACTAAAAGGTGACTACAGGGTCTTCATGTCCATTAATAATGACTGCATGATCTCCAAGAACGATTGAGTAATAACTTCTAGTACCCTTTAACCACCCTCAAAGAAGTACAGCTGGCTAAGTATTTTCTACCAATCTAATTCACAGTCACCACGGATATCAAATTACTTCAATGATTTCTGTTTTCAAATCAGATGCTAGTAGGGGACACTAAAAGGTGACTACAGGGTCTTCATGTCCATTAATAATGACTGCATGATCTCCAAGAACGATTGAGTAATAACTTCTAGTACCCTTTAACCACCCTCAAAGAAGTACAGCTGGCTAAGTATTTTCTACCAATCTAATTCACAGTCACCACGGATATCAAATTACTTCAATGATTTCTGTTTTCAAATCAGATGCTAGTAGGGGACACTAAAAGGTGACTACAGGGTCTTCATGTCCATTAATAATGACTGCATGATCTCCAAGAACGATTGAGTAATAACTTCTAGTACCCTTTAACCACCCTCAAAGAAGTACAGCTGGCTAAGTATTTTCTACCAATCTAATTCACAGTCACCACGGATATCAAATTACTTCAATGATTTCTGTTTTCAAATCAGATGCTAGTAGGGGACACTAAAAGGTGACTACAGGGTCTTCATGTCCATTAATAATGACTGCATGATCTCCAAGAACGATTGAGTAATAACTTCTAGTACCCTTTAACCACCCTCAAAGAAGTACAGCTGGCTAAGTATTTTCTACCAATCTAATGGGAGCTATTCCTATTCTAAAGTTACCTCGTACTTTCAGTTTGACCTGGATATCATACTAGTTACTGATATCTCTTCAGTTTGTCTGTTTCCAACAAATTTCCCTGTTGTTCTCACTGTGTACTTAAGCTTCCTCCACCATTATGAAAGACTCCCCTGGTGTCCTAGCCTGGTTTTCCGCTGGCGGTCGCCATTTTTCGCAATTTGTCAAAAAATTATAATTGTGGCGATTAAAATTTGTCATTGCAAAAGAATTTGGTCAGAGAAATATATATATAATGATTTATTTATTTTTTTCAGGTTTCACAGACTTTTTTAGACAATACTTGGAATTCACCTTGAAATGGTTAAAATTTTAACAGAAAATCAGTAATCATCTGATTGCATTTTATTGCTGTAGACATCAAAGGACTAATTAATAAAGATGTTGATTGTAATATTGGACAAAATGATATGGTTAAATGGCGTCCCTCACATGTTACATAAAGGATTTATTAACCATTTTGCGACACACATCTTTAAAGCAAACTTTTGACGTATCTTCTCCTTCTATTAATAATAGGCCAGAAAAGAAAACTGTTATGACGAAAAATGTTCAAAAGCAAGAAAAATCTCTGATTTAAAACTTTATCCTTTGACTTTGATATAGATAATTGATTTGAGAGAGTACTTAATTTGAATTTGTTTGAGTGACACAACGTGTTTCAAGGATAGTTTTACGTCTCAAGGTTTTCATTTAGCATGTTTAGGATGGTCTAGAAAAGAAAACTGTCGTTACGAAGAAATCTTTGCAAAAGGTTGGGAACAGCCATGGCAGCCCCTCGAAAAGAGTAACCCTTCAATGTTATGACTACACCTTTTATAGATGAAGGATCAATTTCAAGTGATACAAGCTTTTGTTTTGTTGTAAAAACCACTTCTTAGTACAAAAGGGCACATATTTTTCTTTTGAAGAAACCTTTCCAAAAAACTGTACATCTTTCTGGTATTTTATGATCAATACATGTCCAAGAATTTTTCCCCTTTTAAATTAAAAAAAGAAAGTTCTTTTGAATGTTTGTTGTTTATTCATTACAATGTAGACTCTTAAGATAAGTTTGAGTGAATAATCATAGACAACAATGGGGCAAACTCATCTAATTTAGGGGGGAGGGGGGTGTGTAAAAAGAAAGAAAACATTTTAACAAAAAATAAATTTATGTTACTTGATGACAAAAAAATGATAAAGTGGCGATAAATATATTGTTTTGGCGAATGAGGCGGCGAAAAAAAATAATTGACCCAGGGGAAACCCTGGTCCTAGCATGCCCTTTTTTTTGGTTGGGATGGGGATTGTCCTTTTAATTAAATATTGTTGTAAATACGTAAGTGAAACATCACCATTAATCTGGATAGTCCATTTCTTGAATTTTGTCTTTCACCTGAAAATATTGTCAATTTCACATGCCTTTATGATGTCATTTACCAGATAGAAGGGGCTCTTGTATTCCTGCTCTATTAAAGTTTCAAGCACTTTCCAAATATTTGTGCAGTATAAGATGAATCTTTTTCACCCCTTCACTCAATATGTGCTTGAAGAGATGATGCCTACATTTTAGTCACTTGGTGATGGAAGTCATATGACAGATTCAACTAACATTCCTAACCACTGTATCCCAGAACTGGCGTATTAAGATTGTCCATCATCTCTCACTCATTCACTTAGACTAACCTATAAAAGTATTACATGATTAGGATCGTAATTGGGTGAGTCAGTCTTGACAAAGTCCTGTAAACACACTCTGTCGCTGGTACATATATATAGGAAAGATCTAACGGTGGGGGAATCAACTTTTTTATTTGCAGTTATTTCCCTTTATCTTTTTTTACAGGGAGGCGGATTAATATTAGTATTACACTTTAACTAAGCATATTTCTTTATTAAATCTTTCAGGTAACTATTAATTCAGATTTGGAGAAGCTCATAGAAAATCAAGGTAGATTAGAGAACAAAATGGGAAACATGCATAAAGTTATGTAAGTACAAAAAAGTATCTCAATGAGTATTAATTTACAGTTGAGGAAAACCAAAATCTTGTTTGAAGTAACAATAAAAATATACATGTTATTGCATATTCAACTGTGGTAAAACAGATGTAACCATTTTGTGGGAGGGGGGTGAAAATGCAATTCTGTTATCAAACTCACATTAAAAAAATAGTGTCTGATAAGAATTTGATTCTATTAGAAATATTTACAAAATGCTGTTCCAAAATTGCATTAGGCAACACAATTGAAAATTTATGATATTTTGTACTGTGGTAATTCCATTTTTTATCTGTCCTCAATTATTTTAAAATAAAACATTCCACAAAGCAAAAACATTATCAAAATAACTGTAACTGTAAAATTGAAAGAACTTGTATATTTTTTTATTTTTTTAGTCCAAATATTCAGATACTAGAAACTGATTCCAAGAATTTATCAAATATGGTGGCATTTACCTCAACACTTGCTGAAAATGTCAGTAGTAAAGTCAGGCAACTGGATCTGGCAAAGGTAAATAAAATGTAAATAGTACAGTCAGGCAACTTTATCTAACAAAGGTAAACAAAATGTCAGAAGTAAAGACAGCTAACTTTACCTGTCAAAGGAAAACAACATGTCCGTAGTGAAGACCGGCAACTTCAGCTGAAACAGTAAACAAAATGTCACTAGTGCAGTCAGGCAACTAGATCTGAAAAAGATTAGATAATGAATAAAACTAGTTCAAACAAGTTAAAAATACAGGTCTGGTAAAAAGAGACTCAGAAAAAATATTTCTGTAGAGGGGTCTCAGATAAAAAAAAACTTTCATTAGATTTTGGCCTCTTACACCTCTAATTAATCCATCCATCCACATATTTGTGATAAAAAATCATGGAAGCATTCCATACATGTCCTCTAGATAGATTATTCTAAAAGTTGATAAATTTATAACACTTTTAGTTTTTATTGAACATTTTCGTATTTGTTAATTTTAGAGTCAAGTGGACATCCTGTATTTGTTTATTTTAGAGTCGAGTGACATCATGCATTTGTTTATTTTAGAGTCGAGTGACATCATGCATTTGTTTATTTTAGAGTCGAGTGACATCATGTATTACAAGAGTGGAAGATATTTTAGATCTGAAATTTTGTACAGATGGTGTGCAGACAGCCTTGCAGAATGAGGATTATGAAAAGGTTATAGTTAAACTCAAATTAGAAATATTTCTTATCTTTTCTTATTATATGATATTTTATAATCATGATGGTTTTGGAAATTATCTCAACAAAGAAAAACTTTCAGAATAATTTTTTTTTCAACATAGTCCTGGCAAATATCTTAACAGAGTCCTAAAATGAATATCATTTAGTCAATAATATCATATTTGTGTTTTAGTATCTAATCAAGACATCCATCTCTAGTCTTGTATAGTCTGAAAATGTTAATTCTGAATGTTTAAAACTAATATCTTGCGAACTAGAATTTCTTTAAACGAAAATAACTTGGTATTTAAGAAGCTACATGAATACTTTAAAAAAAAAATACAGCTCTTCCTGAATAAACATAAAAAGGTTATTCCATTGTTCATATTTGAAAACAAAAAAGAAAATAGTCTGATATATTTTCTTTATTCAACCATTCAAAAAGATTGGCAGCACAGTTTTAAAAGATTCATCAAGGATTACACTATATTTCATAAATTTCTGATGGAAGCCCTTAGTATCACAATCTTAAATATTATTCTAGATGTTGCTATCAGTTAAACAATTCTTCACAGCTATAAACTAATGTAAGTGGTAAACCTAGAACTAAACCTAAAGACTGCTTTAAGGTCATTTAAAAGTTTACATTCCAACAGCACAATGTAGTACTTAAATTTCTGAGCACAATTGCAGCTACATACCACATCTTCTTATATCTACATACAATTTGACTGTTTATTATCTTTTCAGGCTGCTAGTCATGTTCACAGATTTAGGAATTTAGATGAGAACGTACTGAGAATGTCCCTTACTAGTGGTGAAAGTAAGATTATAATGATAACAACTATAGAAATTCATGAGTTATAGAAATAACTGTAATTTTTTATTAGGACTGAAGTGACAAATACATCACCATGGCAAAATAGGACGGACAACAAAAAGTCAAGTCAACAAAACATTAAAAACATTAAAAACATTAAATCTAAAAAAAACTATACACTGAGCATCATAAACTCCTTCAAATACTGGGTGTGATCTCATGGTTCTGGAAGGGGAAGCTGAACATGAGGCAACTGTCATGTTGCTCAAAAGTACAAATTTTAATTGAGACAATTAAAATATATATTTTATTTTTTTATGTGATTTACACACAAAAAAAACTGTGTTGTTCTGGGACAACATCATATTTGTAGGTAGGACAGGTGCTTATCAACATTTAGGTCTATGCAGAGATAATGTGAACATTTAAGAATGGCATATTTCACTACTGGCAAATTTAAATGACCTTGACTTCCCATGAGGGTCTTGCACAGTCAGTGATTTCTGTTCAAGCAATATTACAAATGGTTTTATACAAAGAAAGACAACTGTGATGTTTCTAGGATATGAACTATAAACTTACATCCCATCGATATCTTATGTGTAATTTGGGAACTAATAAATTCAAAATAAGTTCCCCTAAAACAGAATGCAAATAAAAATATCCATTCACCATGTTAAAATAAAAGATGAATTTCATAACGCATCATACTCTAATCAAGCTTTATTTACTTTGGTTGGCTTGCTTGCTTTGTTTGTTTAAACATATTTTATTGTTCAAAATACTTTGTTTGTATAAGCATTAGCTGAAACATTGAAATTAAGATTGACATCTGCAAACAATATAGACAAGCATATTTTAACCTGAATATATTGCATCTGAATTTGATTGAATTTTATCTCTCATCACAATTGTACAACATACAAACAATGCAAGCAAGCTAACCAATTTCTTACTATACATGCATTAGGAATTCAGCTCGATTGACTTTATAACATTTATTTTGTTTCTTTATTCTGAATTTCCTATACAGTTGATTTTTTATATGTTTCAGGCAGTGACACACTTGACAACTCATTTAAACTATTACATGAAGCTGAAAACAAACTGAAATCCATAGTAAATTCCAAGTTTGATGCAGCAGTTCATTCAGGAGATAGTGCTTCAGTAGAACGATTTTTCAAAATATTCCCTTTGTTAGGCCTCTATGATGAAGGACTAACAAAATTTGGAAAATATTTATCTTCACAGGTAAAATTATATAAACTATCTTTATTTTTCACATGACAGTGAAATTTTGTGTCACATGTAATTTCTATTGTCTTGCATCAACATTTCTTAATTCTCCGCTTCTTCAAAACATCAATATCTAGGACGTGATAATTTGTTATGTGTGAGCATTTTTCAGATTTCTCACTTACTTTTTGTTTACCTATTCTTTGAATTGGTCAATATGTTCAATGAATAGAAATAATTTGTCTCACATTTTTCCAAAAGTTCTGGACAGAATTATTTCATATTTGGTCAGCATCTTGACAGCTATGAGTTCTTCAGATCTGTCAACTACCTTATTCAGATATATTTTCCTGAAATCGAAATAATTAATCTTGCATTTTTTTTGCATTTGTCAAAATTTGCAATAATAAATGCAACAACAATTTCTAACTCCACAATAGAAGTGGGATTATATTCCTAGCACAACAACGTATCCAAGCATAGTAATGTATACATTCTATGTATGATACTGAACTGCAATCAAATTTGAAAATACTTTCTAGTTTCCCATATTTAAGACTGTTTTTTATGTTGGAAATTCTTTTTTTAAGCTTTCAGACACTGCAGATAAAAGTATAAGATTAGCTGAAGCAATGGGTTCTGAAGATAAAAGAGCCAATGTAATTTATGCAGATTTAGCAACACAGCTGTTTGAAAATATAGCTAAAATTGTAGAAGTTCGACAGCCTATTATAGAAACATATTATGGTATGTAGACTGTTAATGTCTGACAGAACACTGAAATAGTTTTTAACCGAATTTTTGTGACAAAAATGTCGGTTATTGATTTAGGGATGTACGGCGGGCGGGCTGGTGGGCCGCAGCCAAATGTTGTCCGTGCATTTACTCATGAACCGTTCAACCAAAGATTTTTATTTTTAAATATGTTGTTACTGACAACGACATGGAGGTCAAGTTCAATATTGACGATTTTGACTTTTACGGTTCTGGAGTTACGGTTCTTGAAAGATTGAAAACTGGTGTTTCCAGTCCTGTCCCTGCGTTAACTCTTGAACCATTCAACCAAAGCTTTTAAAATTTTAATATGTTCTACTGACAACAAAACAGAGGTCAAGTTCAATATTGACGATTTTGATCTTTACGGCTCTGGAGTTATGGTTCTTGAAAGCTTGAAAAATGTTATTTTCAGTCCTGTCCGTGCATGAACTCATGAACCGTTCAACCATAGCTTTTAAAATTTTAATATGTTGTTAGAGACAACAAAATGGAGGTCAAGTTTAATAATGACGATTTTGACTTTTATGGTTTAAGAGTTATGGTTCTTGAAAGATTGAAAAATGGTGTTTCCAGTCCTGTCCATGCATTTACTCATGAACTGTTCAACCAAAGCTTTTAAATTTTAATATGTTGTTACTGATGACAAAATGGAGGTCAAGTTCAAAAATGATGATTTTGACTTTTACTGTTCAGGAGTTATGGTTCATGAAAGATTGAAAAATTGTGTTTCCAGTTGTGTCCGTGTATTTACTCATGAACCATTCAACCAAAGCTTTTAAATTTCAAATATGTGCAGGAGTTATGGTTCTTGAAAGATTGAAATATGTGTACCAGTCACGTTGTTGCATTTACTCATGAACCATTCAACCAAAGCCTTTCAAAATTTAATTCAAATGTTGTTACTGATGACAAAATGGAGGTCAAGTTTGATATTGATGATTTTCACTTTAACAGTGCATCAGTTATGGTTCTTGTGATATTGATAAATGCCAGGACAGGAATAAATATTAATAAATCTGGTTTGCTGTCAGATGACAGCCTCTTGTTATCAATTAAAGTAGAAATAACCCTCATGTTTTTTTAGCTTGGTTTTACAACAAGGTGTCCTCTTTAAGATAAAATATAAGGAATCTTTATAGATCTTTGTGAATTAAAGGGAGATGGATTAACTCTTTCAACTGCCATTTGATGTTAAGTACTAAATTTTGATACCATTCCTATTGTATAAAAAGTTCCCCCCCCTAAATTCAAAGGTTATAATTAAAAAAAAGTGTTAACCCTTTCGCTGATGAGTCCCGGTTTACCGGGATTCACGCTTCAGACAGCTGACGATGAGTCCCGTTTTACCGGGATTGGAATACCTCTTTTATATTTCCCGCTCAAAACAGTGCAAACATGAGTTATCTTTCTTTGATGAATACCCGGATGAAAGTGTAAACATGGCGCTTCCGTTTGTTGAAAACCATGTCAAAATCAGACGAAATTTACGGAATTTACGAGAACTTGAAATGAGGGAACATTTTTTTTGAAAGAATATGGAAGAATTGAAGCCAAACTAGTATACTTTTTTGACATAAAATGTCGTTTTATATACAAACACTTGGAATGGACATCATTCAGTTTGAGGAATTTGTACAGCCTCAAAAAAAATTTCAAAATTTTGCCGTTTTGGGTTAAAAAATTACGATTTGGGGTCTTAGAGCAGAATTTTGAAAATTTCACCTAGATAATGCCGAAAATTTGAATATTTTATGAAGAAAAAATTATCAAAACATGAACCAAACTGTGAACATGGTGTTAGTGAATGAAATAAATACACAAATAACTATAAACAAGTTTTTATTGACATTTATTATGAAGGTCTCCCACTTGAGTAAAAGTAGCCAGGGAAGCCATCGTCTCAGAGTAGCTTCTGTCTGGGCAGCAATCAGTGAAAGGGTTAATGTTGGTCAAATCTTGATTTTTGTCGAGCCTGCAACTTTTGTTGCAGAAAGCTCGACATAGGGATAGTGATCCGGCGGCGGCTACGGCGGCGGCGGCGGCGGTGTTAGCTAACTTCTTAAAAGCTTTATATTTTAGAAGGTGGAAGACCTGGATGCTTCATACTTTGTATATAGATGCCTCATGTTACGAAGTTTCCGTCAGTCACATGTCCAATGTCCTTGACCTCATTTTCATGGTTCAGTGACCACTTGAAAAAAAAGTTCAAATTTTTTGTAATGTTGAATTCTCTCTTATTATAAGTAATAGGATAACTATATTTGATATGTGCGTACCTTGCAAGGTCCTCATGTCCGTCAGACAGTTTTCAGTTGACCTCGACCTCATTTCATGGATCAGTGAACAAGGTTAAGTTTTGGTGGTCAAGTCCATATCTCAGATACTATAAGCAATAGGGCTAGTATATTCAGTGTATGGAAGGACTGTAAGGTGTACATCTCCAACTGGCAGGTGTCATCTGACCTTGACCTCATTTTCATGGTTCAGTGGTTATAGTTAAATTTTTGCGTTTTGGTCTGTTTTTCTCATACTATATGCAATAGGTCTACTATATTTGTTGTATGGAACGATTGTAAGGTGTACATGTCTATCGGGCAGATGTCATGTGACCTTGACCTCATTTTCATGGTTCAGTGGTCAAAGTTAAATTTTTGTGTTTTGGTCTGTTTTTCTCATACTATATGCAATAGGTCTACTATATTTGTTGTATTGAACGATTGTAAGGTGTACATGTCTAACGGGCAGATGTCATGTGACCTTGACCTCATTTTCATGGTTCAGTGGTCAAAGTTAAGTTTTTGAGTTTTGGTCTTTTTATCTAATACTACAGTAAAACCTGTATAAACTGGCCGGCTACGGGACTATGAAAAGGGACCGGTTTGGACAGTGAGCCGGTTTATTCAGGTTTCCGTTTTGACCGGAAGTTAATGACTTGTGACGTTCGACATTTTGCATGTAAAAGTTCTCTCTGATTGTAAATTATATCTGATAAATTAGAATACTTTCACTTTGTTTTTCACTGTTTGCATTTGCATCATAATGTTCGCGTTGTTTGGATTGTAAGACGAGAGTTTCGATTTACTCCCATGATCAATAATTTGAAATGTTGGAATGGCGGATTAAAAAGCCAGAATATTATCAAACGTAATTTCATCACTTTCGAAAGGTTGTCGTACAGTGTACAATATCCATTGATTGTTGTCATCCGGGTGTTTTTCATTATCAAGGTCATTTGTTTAGGGGTTCACAACAGGGAACCCAGGATTTCAAAATCACGATGTGAATTTCTTACTCCGCGATTTTAATTAGTTTATCCAAGTTAAAACGTAAGTTCAATCCGAGATATATTCGGTGTTTCTTTTCGTTTAATTGACACGTTTATAATATTTTAATAAATAATACGCTCACTACTGTACGATTGTAGGTTCAGTTTGACACCTGCATGACTAATTGATTATCACGAAAAGCCATATCGTATAAACAAATATGTTTTGATTGCATATCGATCATTGAAATTAATTAGACAAACCGGTTTTGACAGGTAATAATTAATGTAATTATGAGTATTGGGACTTCATAATTAGACCGGAATTCGGAATACACAGGGTCCGGTTTACAAAGGGTATTTTAACAAAGACTTTGAATGGGAAAATATGGGACTTTCATTTTCGGCCAGAATGGACAGGAAACCGGTTTATTCAGGGTCCGGTTTAATCAGGTTTGACTGTATATGCCATAGGTCAACTGTATTTGGTGTATGGAAATATTTTATGATCTTTATGTTAGTCGCACAGGTTTTATTTGACCGTGACCTCATTTTCACGGTTCATTGCACAGTGTTAAGGTTTTGTGTTTTGCCTTTTGGTCTATTTTTCTTAAACTATAAGTAATCGGTCAACTATATATGTTGTATAGAAGCATTGTTAGCTGTACATGTCTGCCTGGCATGGTTCATCTGACCTTGACCTCATTTTCAAGGTTCATTGGTCTTTGTTTAGTTATCTTGGTTAATGTTAAGTTTATGTGACAATTGTTATAAAGCTTAGCTTTATACTTAGGACTATCAACATAATATCAATGATTAGTATAGAAGGTGAGACATTTCAGCGTGTGCACTCTTGTTTTGTTACTTCTGATTTGCACCATATTTCATATTTTAATGTTTCTTTTTTTGAGACATCAATATAACTTGGTTATAAGGAGAGATGACACCTAAGGGACAATTGTGTATCTTGTTACAAAGCATTTAAAGTAAACCCAAGTGGCCTTTGTTTTTTAGAGGATCAAAGAACTGTCAGTCATCACAGTCAAACGTGGAAAAAAGTCTAAAGAATAAAAATGCTGAACTGTGATTTATAATCTAAAACAGAAAGTCCCTAATGAAATGGCAAAAGAAAAAGCTCAAACACATCAAACAAGTGGAAAACAACTCTCATATTCCTGACTTGGTACATGTATAAGCATTTCCTTGCGTAGAAAAGGGGGATTTAACCGGGCTTTAGACTAGCTAAATCTCTCACTTGTATGACAGTCGAATTAAATGACATCTGATTGCAACCTTGTGCTTTTGTCAATTTTATAACAATGACAACACTTAATTAATCACTAATTAAGAAGTGATAACATAATATTATTTTAGATGATGCAATGTATCAGTATAGAGATTTTGTTGACAAAAAAAAATTCCCAATTTGACTTGTATTGCCTTTTCTAAATAAGGTAAAAAGGCAATATAACTGGATTGGATTGATTTGAAGGAAGCTTATTGGTTTGTTTTAGTATTTTGAACATTTCTGAAAGATGAATAAAATCATGACCAAAATAAAATGAGTACCGGTAGGTTTTAGCATAATGTGATGTATAGACATATTAACTCATTTTCATATTTTTAGGTGCTGGAAGACTTTTTACCTTATTAAAAATATTGCAAGTTGAATGTGATCGACAATCAAGACAAATTTTACAACAGTTTAAAACAAAAAGAAATTTTGATCATGTGGTGAGTAGTATAAATAAAGCAAAATGTACTGGTCAGTTTACTGGTCAGTTTACATCATTGAATCTGTCTATTCAAACATTAAGTAAATGTAATATTGTTTGGATTGGTCAAAGTCAGTTGCTTGATGATATAGTCATTTCAGAGTAATGGAACTTTTAATTGTCGGATTTTCAAGTTTTTGACACCTCACACACAACCACCAATATGCTTGGATAATTTTCCTTCTAATTTATATTGTTCAGATCGCTGAAAGTAAGCTCCTTTTCAATTTTCCAAATTTTCACATATGCCTTTTCAAGAGATTTTAATGCTGAATTTGAGGCAGTATATTATCCTCCAGTTTTTCTTGTAGAGCCGTCCTACAATTAAACTTATGCTAAAAATACACAGTAGAGCCGTTTTTTTATAATTTAAGATTGCTGAGAAAAGTTTCACTGAGTAAAAAAACACACAAAATATGACTATAAGTATTTAGGGAAGTTGTCATTTTTGTTTTCATTGAACTTAAAAATTTATAATTTGTGTCATCTTTTATAACAGTCTATTTTAATATTTTAGGTGCAGCAAGTTCAACAATCAACAATGTTCCAGAAACAACCAGCTTCTGAAAAGTAGGTAAAATACAGTTTACCTGATACTGTACATGTGGATTCATTTATTTTTCGTGGGTACCAATTTCCTTGAATTGGAGAACTTTCATTTTACGTGGAAATCTAATTTCATTGTTTTGTCAAAATCTGCATACATTCCTTTTGTAATTGTTTAAAAATATAAATTTTGGTTTCCCCTGTTCCAACAAAATCCACGAAAAATTGGTATCTAACTAATATTAATTAATCAGCAGTACCTGATAGAGAAAACATTAGAGCAGTTTTAGCTGCACTTCTTCTTCTTCTTTATGTAGATCCCTGCAACGTTGGAGCACACACAGCTAGCCATGTTTCCTTAACGGATTAGTTTTTAAAATGTTAACATATTCACAAGTTATTCCAAATTGTAATGAAATCCTCCACCAAAACATGCACAAGCAATGTCTAGTTTAATAAAATCAATGAACTATTTTGGCTGTTGAATTTGCTGGATAGAGTTAATGATTTAAAGGTCTTCATTCATATGAGAGCCAAGTAGAGCAAGCCTAAAATACTATCCATTCAGAAAATGCTTCGGATGGTTATTTTCTGTCTAATGTTGACATCTCTGTTAATAAGCAATGATATATTTTTGTGTTATAAAAGTTAGTTCTACATTGTACTCAAATTTAAAAATCTAGCTATACACACCTTCAGGCTTGTATATATGGTGTATATTATAGTTAAGCAAGCAGATATTAATGTTGCGGATAGTTATGCATAAACATCACACTAAAGTTTTTAACGCCAACTATTTTGCTATTTATGATAAATATCAGATAGACACATGTTGGTAAGTATTGTCATTAGTGTCTTTATGGGGAGCTGTGAGACCCAGGGAAGTGTTATATCTTGGTGGATAGTCTCTTTTTGTGAATTTCATAGCAGTTTATTCTGGACATATTTTCAATCTTTCCAAGTATTTCTGGGTTCGGTATAATGTTCATATTTGTGAAGTTCTGACAGTCTACTATAAGTGTACATATTGCCTCACGGTTACTGAAGTGAGTTGCCCATTTTGTTAACCGGATTTTTGTGACAAAAATGTCGGTTATTGATTTGGGGATGTACGGCGGGCGGCCGGGCGGTCGGGCGGCCGGGCGGCCGGGCGGTCGGGCGGGCGGGCGGGCGGCAATCAAATGTTGTCCGTGCATTAACTCATGAACCGTTCAACCAAAGCTTTTAAAATTTTAATATGTTATTACTGACAACTATACGAAGGTCAAGTTCAATAATGGCGATTTTGACTTTTACCGTTCAGGAGTTATGGTTCTTGAAAGGCGGCAATCAAATGTTGTCCGTGCATTAACTCATGAACTGTTCAACCAAAGCTTTTAAATTTTTAATATGTTATTACTGACAACTATACGGAGGTCAAGTTCAATAATGGCGATTTTGACTTTTACCGTTCAGGAGTTATGGTTCTTGAAAGATTGAAAAATGGAGTTTTCAGTCGTGTCCGTGCATTTACTCATGAACTGTTCTACCAAAGCTTCCCAAATTTTAATATGTTGTTACTAATGACAGAATGGAGGTCAAGTTCAATAATGACGATTTTGACTTTTACTGTTCAGGAGTTATGGTTCTTGAAAGATCGTAAAATGGCGTTTCAATTCACGTTGTTGCATTTACTCATGAACCATTCAATCTAAGCTTTTCAAATATTATTATTTCAAAATGATGATACTGATGACAAAATGGAGGTCAAATTTGATATTGATGATTTTCACTTTCACCATTCATCAGTAATGGTTCTTGTGATATTGCCAGGACACAAATAAATGTAAATAAATCCGGTTTGCTGTCGTTGTGACAGCCTCTTGTTTTATATATTATACTCAATATAAAGTTTTTGATTGGAGTATATAATGCCATCCTGATATTTGGACAAATCGGGTCTACTTTGTCTTGGTTAAATCTGTGTCTATGAGCTTGTAATAGATAAGTTCCCGTTAACATGCAGCTTTTTGTAATTGCTTTTCTAATGTCCAAGACTGATGAAGAAACTGTAGCCTAAACTATATTATGATTCATTCCATATTGGTCAATATATTAGACTTTACTCTTTTAACTTCACAAAGTCTTAAAGGTATCTTTATGGTATTTTAAATTTGACATGTGATTGGTAAATAATTGATCTTTTGAATCTTGTTTGCTTTAAATTACAGTAGAATCAATCATTTAAGTAGTGAACATTCAGTCAATGTATCAATAGATCATTTGGATATAGATATATAAACTATGATATGTTCTTTTGTTTTACAGATATGAACCAAAAGGTTTAGATATTTTATTATCAGAAGTTGTTTTACTGAATACAAGAGCTGAATTATATTTGAGATTTATTAAAAGAAGATCCACAGTAAGTTTTGTGCATATTTGTGATTTTTCATAATGGACATATTTTTAAAATTTTTACATGGGATCAATATTATGCTGTTATGTACTGATATCACATGGCAATGTTTGTCTTTACTTTAAGAGTCAGCTCTTAAATTCTTTGTTTTGTGTAGTTCCAAAATTCTGTACTATTCTGGTGCCTACCAACCACATGCATCCACTTAATTTATGATATAAAATATGATATAAAAATTGTTTTTCTAAGTGATAACATCCCATGGCAAATATGTTATACACATGCAGGACAGATATGAAGTAACAATAAATCAAATATGTAGGGTCTACAAAGGTGTGCAACAATTATGAAAACAGAAAAAAACACCAAAAGACAAACAAAAGTTCATTGATAAGAAAAGATTGATTGATTGTTTGTGTTAAACACCATTGTCAACACTATTACCTATTTCATGGTTGTCAGTTGTTATTTGTGGAGGAAGCCAGATTGCCTACAGTTTTTGAGAAAACAACCAATCTTTGGTTGGATAACTGGCAATCCTAGGCATTTAAGATTGGAATCAAATGCACCTGCTATGTGAGGGGTTATAACTCACATCCTCAGTGTACAACTTTTTCACCTCTCAAGAAATACTTAGAAACTATATGAATTACATAATGTATTTCAGAATGATATTGAAGCAGGGTTTCAAAATGATGTGAATATTGTAAAAGGTAAGTTGTTGCATTCTATTTATATTTTTAGGATACTATATATGGCGTTTAGCAATTCTAGGGAAGCATCAAATAATATAGCTGTGAATTACTTACAATATCAATACTCAAGACAAAGTTTTTTACATATACAGATATACAGTTCCTGGAGCTAGATAAGTCAAACCATAGAGGTATAGAGATAGAAATGGTACTCAGACAAAAATATCAAACACAGTTTTTGAAAAAATTCTGAGAGGATTATATATGTCTATAAGGGAGTCTAAATAACTTGAAGGTAATGAAAAAGAACACCAAGTAATGCTTCAACATTTCTTCTCATTTCTATTAAGCAAAATTATGGAAACAAACCATGATAAATACATGGCACAAAAATCTGAACTTTTAGAAAATTGTAAGGAATTTATAAGTTTTAAAAGATTTTACTATATTTTTCAGAAAAAATAACTGATGTAGATACATTCCTTGATAACTGTGATTTAAAAAGATTAATGCAGGAACTAATTGGCAGCTATATATTGATGGAGGAATATTTTATGAGAGAAATGGTATTAAAGGTAAAAATATTTTTAGTTTAGATAAATACTGTCCTATGCAGTCAGTTTTATCATTAATATTGTAATAATTGAAGATTTGACCATTTTTTTTAAACCCTGTTCACCAGGAAATAGTGAACATGAGTTTGACAGCTAATTGCCCTTTAAAGACCTTTCATTATCTATTTTATATAATTACCACATGGTAGTATTATTGAAGATATATGTTTTACTTTATAGGCTGTTAGTATGGATTCATTTGATACAGGTCAGCCCACATCAAGTATGGTAGATGATTCTTTTTTTATTGTTAAAAAATGTGCACGGTGAGTTATGCAATTTGTTAGATATGCATTCTGTCAGACTTATTTTTTTACTTTTGTACCAAAAATACTGACGTAAAATACTAAGAGACATTAAAAACTCAAAAAAATTGACAAAACCTTGGCAAACAATTAAAATCGATGAAAGACGACAAAGCTCAACATAGAAAACTAAAGACTGAGCAAAACTAATCAAACCCAAATCCAGGTGTGAACTCTGGTGCTCCAGAAGAGTAAGCAGTTTCTGCTCTACACTAATCATACTCAAATCCAGGTGTGAACTCTGGTGCTCCAGAAGAGTAAGCAGTTTCTGCTCTACACTAATCATACTCAAATCCAGGTGTGAACTCTGGTGCTCTAGAAGAGTAAGCAGTTTCTGCTCTACACTAATCATACTCAAATCCAGGTGTGAACTCTGGTGCTCCAGAAGAGTAAGCAGTTTCTGCTCTACACTAATCATACTCAAATCCAGGTGTGAACTCTGGTGCTCCAGAAGAGTAAGCAGTTTCTGCTCTACACTAATCATACTCAAATCCAGGTGTGAACTCTGGTGCTCTAGAAGAGTAAGCAGAGCATTGAAAATTCTTTTTTAAGAGAGAGTATACAAACAAAGCTTGTTAATGAGTGAATAAGGTTTCAAATTATTGTGATCATGATACTCATGTAGAAATGTCTGAAACAACTATTTTTTTTTTATCTACAATAATCAACTAAACTATGTTTCAGGCGATCATTGTCTAGTGGGAGTGTCGATGGTGTTTGTGCTATGTTAAATCATGCATGTACTGTTTTAGAACAAGACTTTAGGGAAGTGTTACATTCTCGGATACGTGTAGGATTTCCGTCAGATCAATACTTATCTGTAGCGTATAACATGGTGCAATCTAGTTTACAACAAGGAAAATTACAGAGTTCAGACACAGAGAAACAAAAAACACAGTTTTTAGTAAGTAATTTGACCAAATGATTTGAGAAATACAGTGTAAGCAGTACAGTGAAATTTTCAATTAGTCATAATTCCATAAAATGAAGTTATATTACTAGGATTTGTTACAGATAAATTGGAACCATTCACTAATCACATCACAAATTTTGCATTAGCATTTGAATTTGTGGTATCTCGTTAGTTCTTAACTAATTTAAATTGGAAAATACATTTGATTAGAATTTATTTGAGTTTTCTCCAAAAGACATCAGCACTTATCACATATAGAAATAACAAGAAGTAATATGATTGCCAATGAGACAACTATCCAGCAGAGAACAAAGGTTTAAGATGTAAACAGATATTGGTTACAGTGGGATCTTAAACTATGAGCAAAACCTATACTGTATAATCTGTTATAAAGTGCCAAAAGTGTCAAAATGTGAAGCAATTCAAAAGAAAAACTGATGGCCTTATTTATGCTAAAGACAATAGATTATGACAGAGAGTCACCAACAACAACTACTAAATTACAAACTCCTGACTTGTGATTGGAAATTAAATAATTTTGTGTGGCTTAACATGTTTTTAAGCACTCAACTCTCCTTTAATCTTTGATAGCAGAGTTAAAAGACAAGATAAGAACAAACTAAAAATCTGTTGGAATGAGCTCAACTCATCAGGTCACCACAAAGACGGTTTCATTAAAACATACATAGTACCCAGGGAATACACTTAGTCAGTTGGTAACCATCTATAAAGGCAATTCAGAGTATCTCATATTCTTTCACTCTCCAAACACACCATTTCATGGTTGAGATTTCATAATGCCTTCTCTTGGTCCCATGTATGTTTTTTTATGGAAAAGTCATAAGCAGAAAAAACATAAAACCAAAAGTCAAAAGACATAAATTATGTATCTAACTGCTCTCCCTATTACCGAAAGCTTGTGTAAGCCATTTCAACATGAATGAAACATGTTTTTCCCAGAAAAAAAAACAAAGCTTGTGTTACAGATCTCAATTCACAATGAAAATGCATCAGGTATGATAATAATATAAACTATAATTAATTTCAGACCACATTAAATAATGCTGAAGCCAGCTGTGAATATTGTCAATCATTGAAGACCATGCTTGAGGTGTGTATGTAACTAAAATAGTATGGAACCAATAAATGTGGTAGAAATGGTTTAACCAAATTAACATTTAGATATAGATGTGAAGTATATGTCAACGAGACAGAAACTCGGCAGCATAAACATAATAATTATCTTTAGTTCCACATAGGTCATATACTTTAGAAGTATTTTTTTTGTATCATAGTCAACATGGAAAATGTAAACACATTTCTCTTTATTTATAATAATTTTCCTTTTAAATGTTGTATAAAAAGAACTATCTTGCTTTTCCATTTGAAAGTTATGACCATTATTCTTGAGATGTCTGATTTGGTTTTTGTCTCGGGGTCACACATGTTATCAATTGAAATCGACTACAATCAATAAATGTGTTGTAAGTTCTTCCATATGTGAAAATAACAAATCAATCTTTATACCCCGCTTAAAAAAAGTGGGGGTATACTGTTTTAACTCTGTATCAGTCCGTCTGTTGTCCCACAAATATTTTCATTGCATCTTTCTCTGGAACTACATTACAAGGATGTCTGAAATTTGGTTTCAGGATTATATAGGTTAGTTATACCTTGTGCTGTGTTTTCAGATTCATTACTCAACAACTTCCTGTTTATCGTACATTTGTATCATTTTACACATGATAGCCAAGTTATTAATTTTGGTCACATTTTTCTCAGGAACCACTATACAAGGATTTCTGAAATTTTGTGTCAGGATTTATATAAATAAGATATACCATGTGATGTGTTTTCAGATTCATCACTCAACAACTTCCTGTTAACCGAAATATTTCGGCGGGATATCACCAGCGAGCAGTATTTATTTAGTCTCTTTGATTTACTTTGATTGCCAGTGTGAGAAAAACAATGATTTTGAGCAGGGGTTGAGAACATCATAATCTACAGGTGACTTCAACAAGGAGCAAAACCATACACAGTAATCAATGCTTTAAAAAATAATACACATGTATGTGAAACCATTTATATATAAGTATGTTTTACTTCCAGGCTGAAGTTTCAAAATCATTTCATCAGAGTTCAGAACACACAAAAGCCAAACTTGAGGTAAGCTTTTGAACAATTCCATTGCTACATACTACCTGTATATGCAGTGTGTCTATACTGAAGTGAATGTTAATGTCATCTTAAGCTATTATGAAAAAATTTTGCTGAAAATACAATTTGACTGTTTCACACATAAATTATATTTGTCAATCCATCAAAACCATCTTTCTCTTTTTGTTTTTGTTTTAAAAAGCTGCACCCAATTTTCTACTGCCATAAGATTTGTTTTCATTACAGAGTTGTTTATCAGATTTAGGTGCTGCAGCAAACCGATTTAAAGATGTTTTAGAGTTTGGTTTTACACAGTTACAGTCAAATGCTGTTAAACCTCGAGTCAAACCACTGGCTGATGGTTATTTATCTACCAGTCATAATATTACAGAAGTATGTTACAGTATAATATTAAAAAAAATATTGTTTAGATTTACAAAGGATCTACATTCACAGGCTACCACTCATAATACACAAGTATATAAAAATAAAATTCTAAATCTACATTTCGTCAAGTTACTACATGAACGAACCAGAATACATGTAGATGAATTATTGAATTTAATGCCACTTATTATAATTTTATATAATATCAGTATATGAAGAAATTGGATTTCGACAAGCATGTCTTAAATAAATCTGTGCATATTACTACCCCTTTATTTCATTACAAGCTATTTTAAGTATGTGTTTGTGAATTACAGGAGGACTTTTCCAATTTTGAAGCCAATGATCCATGGGTTCAAAACTGTATTGTACAGTTAGATACTATGCTAGCAGCTTTCAAGGTGAGTCAGCTTTCTTCCAGACGTGATAAAGATGTTAGCTTTTGATTGGTTATAATATTGTGGTTAGTTCTGCTCCCTAACTTTCACACCCCTTGGAATTTTCTAATGATTTTTCATTCCTATTAGAAGTTGTGTCACATACGAGAAAGAAAACTGTACAGTAAAAGTCTTGAGTAAAAACGTAGTTGTCACTGCGCATGTCAAAAGAATTGTTTAAAACTCAACTTTTAAAACCCTTGCATTTCATTTAGGGGAAAAATTAAATCATGTCTATGAGGTAATATTTCAATTTTAAACTGTATTTTTAGCTCACCTGGCCTTTTCTCATCACTTGGAGTCCGTCGTCGTCTGTCATCATCGTTAACTTTTACAAAAATCTTCTCTGAAACTATTGGGCCAAATTAAACCAAACTTGGCCACAATCATCATTGGGGTATCTAGTTTAAACAAGAGGCTCTCAAGAGCCTGAATCGCTCACCTTAATTCTTTTGGTTAAATCTCTCATCAATGATTATTTTGGCTTTTCAATTTATGTAAATGTTTTTTGGATCATTTTCTCCTATGTTCTATTTTAGCCATAGGAGCTATGTTTCTTGACATACAAGGAAATAAAATATAAAATTTATACTAGATACCCTGAAACTCATTTAGCCTAAGTTTGGCTGAAATTGATACAGCAGTTTCAAAGGAGAAGATTTTTTAAAGTAAGTCAACATGATGAACAAATTGTGAAAAAAGTCTTTAAAGGGCAATAACTCCTTAAGTGGTCAATTGACAATTTTGGTCAATTTAACTTAATTGAAGATCTTACTTTGCTGAACATTATTGCTGTTTACAGTTTATTTCTATCTATAATTATATTCAAGATAATAATCAAAAACAGCAAAATTTCCTTAAAATTATCAATTCAGGGGCAGCAACCCAACAACAGGTAGTCTGATTCATCTGAAAATTTCAGGGCAGATAGATCTTGACCTGATAAACAATATTACCGAACGTCAGACTTGCTCTAAATGCTTTGGTTTTTGAGTTAAAAGCCAAAAACTGCATTTGACCCCTATGTTCTATTTTTAGCAATGGCGACCATGTTTGTTGATAGATCATAACTTCGGATACAATTTACAAACTAGATACCCTAAGGAACATTCAGTGAAAGTTTGGAAGTATTTGGCCCAGTAGTTTCAGAGGAGAAGATTTTTGTAAAAGATTACTAAGATTTACGAAAAATGGTTAAAAATTGACTATAAAGGGCAATAACTCCTAAAGGGGTCAACTGACCATTTCCGTCATGTTGACTTATTTGTAAATCTTACTTTGCTGAACATTATTGCTGTTTACAGTTTACCTCTATCTATAATAATATTCAAGATAATAACCAAAAACAGCAAAATTTCTTTTAAATTACCAATTTAGGGGCAGTAACCCAACAACAGGTTGTCTGATTCATCTGAAAATTTCAGGGCAGATAGATCTTGACCTGATAAACAATATTATCCCATGTCAGATTTGCTCTAAATGCTTTGGTTTTTGAGTTATAAGCCAAAAACTGCATTTGACCCCTATGTTCTATTTTTAGCAATGGCGACCATGTTTGTTGATAGATCACAACTTCGGATACAATTTACAAACTAAATACCCTAAGGAACATTCAGTTAAAGTTTGGAAGTATTTGGCCCAGTAGTTTCAGAGGAGAAGATTTTTGTAAAAGATTACTAAGATTTACGAAAAATGGTTAAAAATTGACTATAAAGGGCAATAACTCCTAAAGGGGTCAACTGACCATTTCCGTCATGTTGACTTATTTGTAAATCTTACTTTGCTGAACATTATTGCTGTTTACAGTTTATCTCTATCTATAATAATATTCAAGATAATAACCAAAAACAGCAAAATTTCCTTAAAATTACCAATTTAGGGGCATCAACCCAACAACGGGTTGTCTGATTCATCTGAAAATTTCAGGGCAGATAGATCTTGACCTGATAAACAATATTACCCCATGTCAGATTTGCTCTAAATGCTTTGGTTTTTGAGTTATAAGCCAAAAACTGCATTTGACCCCTATGTTCTATTTTTAGCAATGGCGACCATGTTTGTTGATAGATCAAAACTTCGGATACAATTTATAAATTAGATACCCTAAGGAACATTCAGTTAAAGTTTGAAAGTAATTGGCCCAGTAGTTTCAGAGGAGAAGATTCTTGAAATAGTTTACGACGACGGACGACAGACGACGGACGACGACGGACGCCAAGTGATGGCATAAGCTCACTTGTCCCTTCGGGACAGGTGAGCTAAAAATGTGTCCGGTGACCCGGCCAACCAATGGCCGCCATGGCTAAAAATAGAACATAGGGGTCAAATGCAGTTTTTGGCTTATAACTCAAAAACCAAAGCATTTAGAGCAAGTCTGACATTGGGTAGAATTGTTAAACAGGTGAAGATCTATCTGCCCTTAAACAGCAATAATGTTCAGCAAAGTAAGATTTACAAATAAGTCAACATGACTGAAATGGTCAGTTGACCCCTTTAGAAGTTATTGCCCTTTATAGTCAATTTTTAACCATTTTTCGTAAATCTTAGTAATATTTTACAAAAATCTTCTCCTGAAACTACTGGGCCAAATTAATCCAAACTAACCCACAATCATCTTTTGGGTTAGTAGTTTGAAAAATGTGTCCGGTGACCCGGCCATCCAACCAAGATGGCCGCCATGGCTAAAAATAGAACATGGGGTAAAATGCAGTTTTTGGCTTATAACTCAAAACCCAAAGCATTTAGAGCAAATCTGACATGGGGTAAAATTGTTTATCAGGTCAACATTTATCTGCTCTGAAATTTTTAGATGAATCGGACAACCCGTTGTTGGGTTGCTGACCCTGAATTGTTAGTTTTAAGGAAATTTTGCTGTTTTTGGATATTATCTTGAATATTATTATCGATAGAGATAAACTGTAAATAACAATAATGTTCAGCAAAGTAAGATTTACAAATAAGTCAACATGACCGAAATGGTCAATTGACCCCCTTAGGAGTTAATGTTCTTTATAGTCAATTTTTAACCATTTTCATAAAATTTGTTAATTTTTGCTAACATTTTCCACTGAAACTAATGGGCCAAGTTCCTTATAGATTGAGATAATTTCAAGCAGCAAGAATGTTCAGTATAGTAAGATGTACAAACACATCACCATCACCAAAACACAATTTTGTCATGAATCCATCTGCTTCCTTTAATATTCACATAGACCAAGGTGAGCGACACAGGCTCTTTAGAGCCTCTAGTTTATAACCTGATAGAAAAGTGGAATATAACAAATATTAAAAGTGCATCAGAAAACGTGTGCCTTTGGGTGTAAGCTATGTTAACATAGAATAACCCTGGTTACATCTTAAATAATCAAAATTAAATCTGGTATTTTTACATTTAGTTGGCCCCTCTGTGGTGGCTTCCAGCACATTTCTCTAGTTATCTCAATGTTAATAACCTGAGATATATGATATTTGTATCTTCATGTGAAATAAAAGATTATTATTTTTCAGGAATCTTTGACCAGTGGTAACTATGATAAATTTGTCAGCTTAATAACCAGTGAAATTACATCACAGATGGAAAAGGCAGTTCTGAAAACAGCATTTAATAGAGTAAGTTCACTAAAAGACAACTATAAACAGCTTTTACAAGGTTTTTTTTTGTATTCTTTGTAATATTTGTTTTATTAACTTCAATAAGGCCAGCAGATGTTAGACAAAAATAAAATTTAAATGGAAATGCATGGAAAATATTTGAAAAAATCAGCAACAAATAAATATTGCTCTATGATTCCGCTTGTTCTCCATGATTCTTTGTTGATTGTTTATCAATATAAGGATTTTTAAAGTTTGTCACCAAAACCTTAAAGTAAAAAACATCCAAATTTTTCAATTAACTATCAACTCATGAAATAATTTTTGTCAAATATATGTAACATGTATTGAATTGTAAACATTCAAAAACGAGTACAGAGTACTTTTTTAGTGTATGGATGCATTGGTACGACTTCCTGAATATTATGATCGCCAGTCCCATTTTCCATTTCCAAATGTTGACTGTTTTCTGTGTTTTTTAATATCATGAAATGTAGAGTAAAACTAAAATTCCTTATAACCATTATAAGTATAAATTCATTATTGTTCATGAACTGATAGTCAACACAAGAACTTTTATTTTCTATTAATAAAATGTCTGTTATTTATATTACAGTTAGGTGGGTTACAGTTTGATAAAGAGTTACGGGCCTTAGTTGGATACCTCTCAACTGTTACGACATGGACTATTAGGGATAAATTTGCAAGACTTACACAAATGGCTACAATTCTAAATCTGGAAAAGGTAAGCACCATATAGATTGTAACTGCAGTACACAAGTTTTTATTTTTAATCTAATGAGTCCAGGTTCATTTATATTTGAAATATCACTTATGTATATTAAAAGCAGTATAATTGAAGATAAGTATTGACATGCAGTGGTTATATGATTACTAAATCAAGTAAAAATTCCTTTAACATTAACAAGATCACATCAATGTTTTAACATGAAGTTAACAGCAAACCGCTTCATTCATACGATTGATTTATTAATTGAACAAATGAAAATCTACTGAGAAATAACATATCTAATGCATTGCAAAGGTATCTAAATTATATAAGTGTATTACATATAAAGAAAGCTTTTACATTGTGGTCTTCAGATTTGTTCTGGTAAAAGGGAGATAACCTAGTTTATACTATATTCTGTTGCCTATTAAAAATGAATTACACATATTATAATACTTTAATAAGTTAAGTGCAAGTTATTTGTTTCTGGAGGTTTATTTTTAAAACTCACATAAAAAGGTTATAATCGACATGTGGATTGATAGTGGCTTTAAAGAATAAAATACAAGACTATCAATACAAGATTTTAAATAACAAGTTTATTCTCCTTGTTTGAACTTATTATTAGTTGTAATGGTATACTCTGTGGTTCAAATGAATATTACCTAAACCTGCAGTTCTGGAGCTAACGTCTTACTTATGTACTCCCCACTTCTTCTTTTATTCAGAAGCATACATACATAATTAGTTATATTGAACATTATTACAGGTAACAGAGATATTAGATTACTGGGGACCCAACTCTGGACCACTAACATGGAGACTTACACCAACAGAAGTACGACATGTCTTAGGATTGAGGTAAACAATTTTAATGATTGCACTAATGTTAGCTGAATTTAAATCTGCAATATTTGATTTCAGATACAAAAATCTTAATTATGAGTCACAAAATCTTTTTATCTACTGCAGATTCATTATTATTCATTGGATATTAATTTTCGTGGGTGGAGATGAACAACGAATTAAGATGTTCACTATATTAAGAACTACAGTAATTCTATTAGGTTATATATACAGACTTTGGTAAAACCTTGAAATCACATAGCCACGAAAAGGCAATTTTTCTGCAATCCACGAAAATTGGTACCCACAAAAATAAATGAATCTACAGTATTATTATGTCACCCCTATAGTAATAGGGGTGATATATTGTTATTGTTCCGAATTATTCTTCCACAATTTTTGTCCAGCTTAGTTCTGAGATGACTTGACATACATTGATAAAACTGCACCATAATGACAATCCCCATGTGCAGATGTGCAGTTAGGGTCTGGAATTTTCAAGATCTACGCCATTACCATGGAAACGGCAAAAATGTGAAAAACTGAAAAATGGTCCAAATTAAATGAAATTTTCAGACATTATAACTCATCATTAGAAAGCGTGAAATCCATCTTAAAAACTTTCAAAATGGCTACGGTTGTCATGGAAACAGTCTAAACGTGAAAAAAACGAAAATAATTCCTTAATCAATTCATAGTTAATCAACCGTTACAGATATGACCCAAAACCTCCCCTTCGTAACAATAGTATGAACTGTAGAATTCATTGCCGTTGGAATTTTTGAGATTGCTGCTGTTACCATGGAGATAAGGCTAAAAGTGCAATATTGACCAATATGGGAAAAAACGTCAAAGTACCATTTTCTTACAAATTTTAAGCTCATCTCTGATTAAATGCTATTGAAATGTCACCTGTCCTTGAAATTTTCAAAATGGCTGCCATTGTCATCGAAACAGCAAAAAAAAACAACAACATAAAACACTCGCAAAGGAGTAGGTCCGGTAAGGGCCGATTTTGGCCCCAAATTTTAGTTTCATCTAACGAGATATTTAGTACACTTTTTAAACACTTAAGTGTCTATTTCAATTGATTCGATTAGTTTATGTAAAAGATTTTAACTGATTCAGTCATTAAAAACGCTCCGATTGAAGCTTAAATATGAAAAATCTATCAAATATGCCAAAAAACGTCACTTTTCAGATGGTTTTCTTCAAAAATGAAAGTGGCTGCATCCGTGTTCATCCTCAACCTTTATATATGTTATGTATTATCATCAAATACAACTTACATTTCAATATTATGAATGAACACGAATGCGGCCACTTTCATTTAAGACGGAAACCGTCTAAAATTTAACTAAAATGCTATAATTGTGAAGATTTCAGTAATTTAGCATGACTTTATGATGCTAGTACACAATATATGTGCATTGTATTGTCACAAACAGCCCATATTTATGTAGCAGAAGCATTCTACTTTCCAAAAAATAGCTAAAAGATTACGTTTTCACAATTTTGCAAAACTGCTTAATTTTGGGGCCAAAAAGGGGTCTTACTGAACCTACTCCTTTGAGGCAAAATTCTGTAATCATGAGTATGTGCATACGATCAAATACAAAGCTGTACTGCAAATCATCTTTTAGAATATGCTAGAAGAAAACTAAAATATAATTTAACGTGCTTTTATTCTATACAAAAACCGTGCTTTGAAGAGAAAATTGCCACTGAAAGAAAGAGAAACCCGAAGAGTACTACACATAAGTGACATTTCTGCACTTGCACTAAAATACACATACATTAATCGAAAACCTGCTACAATATACACATTAATCAATTGATAAGCGTGTAATTAAATTGTACAAGATAAGATACATGTATCGTGTGATACGCGAGCTATTGAAGAACAAAATGAACAGTTAGTATGCAGCTCTGTCAATATATACACATGTTGTCTGTTCCAAGGTCCCTCTTCAAAGACTATCAATGTACTAAGTCCACGATAATATACTTGAGTATCACGTGACGACACCTTCCTCCTGGCGCGTGTGTCTAATTTAAGATTCAAAAGAGTTCCCCAAATATATATTGACATCAATCTTATTCTACAAGAAGAGAAAAAAAAAGGGGGGGGGGGGGGGGGGGGGGGGTGGGGGTCAAAGGCATGTATACTAGACGTGCCATGTGACTTTGGTACACTCAAAATGGATGCTGCTACTGTGACAATGTCCAGTACGGGGTGACATCCTCCGCTTTTGCTTGCAATGGCAAATCTAGTTTATTTTATTGTTGTAAGATCATGATATGATATATCGAAATCATGGATATAATCTGAAATTGGATAAGAGAATGATGTACATGACAGCTAAATCCAACAATATACTAGCTATTTTATTGATGTCTTTTGTCTCGACGTGTACATGACAATTTTCACAGTATAAATATAAATACATATATATGACATCAGCAAGGATTGTACTTTACTTTTTAAAAATTTATTTTTACAATTTAGCTCGTGGTTATATGAATTACAGTGCCTGGTTTGGACAACAAGATTACTTTGCTTTTTTTTTATATTTACAGAGTGGACTTTAGAAGTGATGAAATCAAGAAATTAAAGTTGTGAGAAATGAGTGATTAGATTTTAACAATGTGATGTTATGATTGTATGTTTGTTTTGAGGGACGATATTGTAATTGGAGCTATATCATTATTTATTGATCATATTATAATATAATATAGAAGGTTTTTATGAAAAAGAAAATTTTAATGTGAAAGTGGTAATCTATGCAGTGTATTTATTTATATATTATTGTCATCAGGAATAAATAAAGTGATGATTGTAGTATTCAGCAGTTAAAAAATAAGCTGTATTTATTTATAAAGTGTAAACAACATAAAACACAATAAAGAAACAATACAGATCTTAAGTAGATCATCTATAAACAATGAAATCCAGAGTTTCTCAGATTTAGTACCATAACAAGCCTGGTGTTGTATCGTTTGTGCCACCTTTCTGGCAAGGACTTTTTAAGAAAAGCATTGTTGTATCATTTGATGAGTTAGTTAAAAGCAAATGTCTGCAGCATGATGGAAAAAAAATCTTTTTGGATAGATAAAATAATTGAAAAGAAATATTGCTTTTAACATCACAGAATTTGTACTTGCCAGGAACCACTTGTGGAGTAGGGTGGTTCTATTCTTGAAGCACCCGCAATCATTCCTGCTTTTTAGAGGGTTTGATTTCTCAGTTTTTAGTTCTCTGTGTTGTGTCTTGTAAACTGTTGTTAGGACCATCGCCATGGTTCTGTATTGTCAGTTTTTCTTGACCATCGCCATGTTTCTGTATTGTCAGTTTTTCTTGACCATCGCCATGTTTCTGTATTGTCAGTTTTTCTTGACCATCGCCATGTTTCTGTATTGTCAGTTTTTCTTGACCATCGCCGTGGTTCTGTATTGTCAGTTTGGTTCTGTATTTTCAGTTTTTCTTGACCATTGCCATGGTTCTGTATTGTCAGTTTTTCTTCTACTTATGAATTTTTATTGTCCCTTGGCATTTTCTACCTCTTTTTTTCTCCACTCGGTCAAGAAAAATTGTGCATGTTTTTAACAGGATTTCGTCACTGAATTTGATATGCACCCTTGCATGTCCGATAAATTCTTAAGTGCGTTTGTTAATACTGTACACTGATTGAGATGCTAATTTAAATGATAATAGATATTGTTATATTTCCAATTTGTTGTAAGTTTGTCGATTTTTTTTTAAAATTAAGAGTGATTGGTCAGTTGTTTTGTGTATGTATCATTGATTGATTGATGGTTGCTTAACGTCCAGTGGCAAATATTTCATGCATGTTCAGGATGACACAAGTTAAACCAATATCTAAAACACTAGTTGCTTTGTTAAACAAAGTATAGATGAAAGAAAGTGTGTGTGGAATTGAGGGAATTGATTTATTGTAAACATTGTTAACATTGTTCAAAGAATTGTGTGATTGAGAGAATACATTAAATGTTTTCATTAAATGAAATATGTTCTGTGATATTGTGTGTTTATAGTGCAATTTATATATAATGTAAAATGATTATAGGTTGAACATTCTCTTAACAGTTATCATTACTTTTAGGTAAAAATATTCATCAATTATCCACAATTATGATTAAAAGGTTTACTTAATCTCAAGACTGTTATTCTAACTTTGGCAAGCATTTGAGATAGCTATCCACCTCTTTTGGAGACATTTATCTTCTTCTTTTTTTTCTGACTGTCATAAAACAATAATAACCATCTTCATGTTTTCATTTGACTGCCACATCCTTGGTAGATATTGAGAGGGTTTGTTTCATCTCATTATTAAAACTGTCAAATAAATGTTGCCATATAACTTGGGTATCAATTGTCAAATGCATGGTCAATCAACCCAGAATTGGGTGCTTTTTCTGCTTTATACTTCTAAACAAAGAAGATTTCTGAACTTTTACATCAAAATTAAACTCGAAATCAATTTTCAATTGTTTACTCCTTTCTTAAATTCATTGTCTATGGCTTCTCTGTTTGATGAACCAGGCCTGTTCAGAAGGGTAGAATGTTTAAATAAAGTTTGAATTTGTCAGATGTAATTACAGTCCAACAAAAAACCCTGGCCTAAACCAGTACTTAGTTGAGATTAAATCTAATTTATATTTATTACCATGTAAAGTGCTATGATTATCTCACAGGTGTTCAAGGAAAATATCATTATTTCACAGAAGTGTTGAGAAAGGTAATTATTCATCAAGGGATGGCATGTTAATTTTGTTGTTTATTCTAGGTGATGAAATGTCATATTTACATAATCATGCCATTATTTAATGATACAGTACTATACCTGTTACCTTGTATGTCTTTTTTTATAGTATACAGTATGTTTGAATGGATATTGTTGTTATCTTTTTATTATGGACCATTGCAAGTGTACATAAAGTAATCCTTTCAGAGGGATAATAAAATATTAAGTTCTATAATTTTCAATTTTATGCCTTCTACAGTGTTGATAATACTTAAAGCTTTGTTGATTTATACATGAAGGAATGACAACAAAATTTCCCAATTAAAGATACCAGTTTTGTACAGATTCCCTAGGAGTTTTAATAATTATATCCAATTTAAAGGTGTACGTACATGCAGCCTAAGCAGTTTAAAAGTTTTGATTTTTTGCTTTGATATGTGCATCACTGGTGTCCTTAAATCCTTTTCTGTGACAACAGCTGGTTCTTAAAAGCAGTCTTTGTGCAATAAATTTACTTTGGGCATAGCACAAGATCAAGTAATACTGTTGTTTACAGTGTCAAGTTTATAAAATTTACGCCTGGAGATCTATGCAGAAAACCATGCTTTAGACAGTATGGTTCCATATCAGCTTGATTTGTACTTTGAACATGCTTTAAGTGAATGGAAGCATTTAATATACATTATTTACTTTCAATTTGCTTGTACCTGTATTTTTAGTGTCTTTTTATCCTGGTACAACATAGTGCTGTTTCTGTATGGACCATTGGTACATTCTGTTTATGCACTTAATGCAAATTGGATCCTGTCCAAGTTTAGGGCACTCATCAGTGGTTGTTGGCATTAATTTCTTTTAGGGAATGTAGTAGTGCTAATGGCAGACCTTTTTTACCATTTGCAATGAAACAGATTACGCAACATTACAATGAACAATCTGAAACTACGGTAGTTTCAAGCTCAAGGTTATCATCATGTTAACTAATATTCAGAATACTCCACTTTATTCCACAGAAAACTAACAAGTGATATAGCTGCTTCTCCTTTGTTACTCAATCTACAAATGCATTCGTTAATCATGTTCAATGATAAAATAGAACACTTTTTGGAACTGGAATATGACTCTTGCAAAGCCTTCCGACCATACTGAAAACCATAACTCTAGGTTAAATTTCTCAACTCTATTATGCAAAACCAAATGAGAAACTTTAAAATACACCATTTCAAATATTTTTGGAATAAAATAACCAAATCATAAATGAAAGAAACAAGAAACCACTTAGATATTACGAAATATAAAATTACACAACAAAACTTGGAACAATACAAGCTAAAGCAACCGGAATACCAGTAAATGCCAGGGATGGAAAAGGCTGCTCTAGAAAGGTAAGCAGTTTCAGGATATACAGTGACACCCCTCATACACATAACATGTTTCATCATAACCCAGGTGAATAAGTGATTGGAAAATAGGTTTGAAAGTTAATTCTAACTGGTTCTTCTATATTTTCAAATCCAAATAAATAGGGAAGTTTGACATCATTGTGAAAATTTTAAAAGGTTTTGAGATGTGGGACCTCAAATTCACTGCATACCAAATACTAATCATGAATGTTTGTTGACAATTATTTTTGATGCCAAAGACATTTTTAAATTATCCCGTTGTCCTACATTTTATGCCAGTTGTTTTATAAGGAATTGCAGATGACCACAAAAACAACAGAAGTGATGCCAATGTACAGAATTGCCTTTCATCAAAACATATATTACTTATAACAGGAAAATGAATGTATGCCTGGCAACCAAAGTTAGACATTTCAACATCAATATTGCAACTTATTGTGGTACATTTCATTGTAACGGCCATTCCAATCTTTTTTTCAGAAAGAGTACTTTGTAAATCTGCATTCAGGAATGAGCCTTGACCAGTGTTTTATTCAGGGATATTAAATGATGATAACCCTCTTTGATGGGAAAAAAACTGTCAACCACTTCCCTAATGTTATTTTTTTCTTTTTTTGAGTTTTAACCTGTCTCTGTATTTTCATCAGACAATGGATCTGCCCCTTTTTTCATTCACTGATAATAAATGTATGGGGATAACTTTCTCTACTTTATTTGACTTTCTAAGTGACTTACTAACTAAATAATGTAACTCTATATATTTATAAAAATACAATAGTGGGCATTTCAAATAAAATACAAATTTTGTTCAGATAAAACCATAACATTTATTCTATATTAATTGATGTTACATTAATAGCTTCTTTTATTCACATTTATAAACTAAAAGTAAAAGATTTTTTTTTACATAAATACACAAAACCGCCTTGAGAATAACTTATTATCTAACAATGTCTTGAGGTTATTTTCCTTCTCGTAATGCAATTTTTCTTGCCTTAAGAACAGTGAAATAATGTCGTTTAGCATAGTATGATACAAACATCATTGTTCCTAACAAGCCCAAAATCTGAAATTAAATTAAGTAAAATTTAATAATGATAAATTCAAATTATTATAGCCACTTCACAAAGAATCCAGACTAGAAATTACTTTTACAATGGTAAAATTATGGAAATCAGACTGTCCATGTTTAAACAACACTGTGACTTAGAAGAAGAGCAATTAAAGTTGTGTAATGCATGTTTTTATTTTGTGTCAGGAGTTGATAAACAGATCTCCTCTTTCTAGTATGAATACATGATGTATGTATACAAACAAACCTCATATATTGTTGGGTACTCTGTCAATTGTTGAAGACAGAATCTTCCAGAGTACTTGTGCTTTTTTTTTTTATAGTTTTGCTCTCTTATTGACTTATATAGCAATCAAATCCTTTTATTCATGCCTTTTGATTTATTATATATATACAAACAATAATCAGAGACTTAACATAATCTTAAATATTAAATTGTCATTACAGTATTGTAATACATTGTATTTCAAGATCCAGAACTAGAATATTGATAAATGAAAATGAATTAATTTTGAAAGAAACAAATTTCTTCACTATTTTTAAGTTTTGGGTTGTATATTATTCCGATCACGATTCTAGTTGGTAAAATATTTTGAAAATATAAAAGGTAAGCAAACGGTAAAAATACATTACCTTTAGAGCAAGTTTCTTTCTATCATCGAAGTCTGGCATTGATGTCCACACTAAAAATGTAGATACATCTTTAGCTAACTGGCTCTTTGTGGCTGGTGTACCTGTTAAGAAATAGAGGGTTTATTTAAATGCCAAATGTCATTAACATTTTGAATAACTCATTCCCTAAAATTAAATTCGTAATAAGAATAAGGTCTTCATGTACATGTATTTGTTATCAAAACTTAATTTTGATGTATTTTTAAGACTACAGAAAATATTGGGGGAAAAATGGTGTCTTCTATAGTCCTTGTTCTATTCCTCTTCGATTAAAGGATACAACAGTTGTTCTATATAACCCTGGAGTTGGTTTCTCAAAAAAAATTTACACTAAGATTGATCATTAGTATACTGAATTGTTCATGACTTACGATCAATCTTAGTTTTTTTTTAAACCAACTCCTGATATTAAAGAAAAAAAAATTTAAATTGCATTTTTTGGTGTCTTTGAGAAGTAGGCATACACTTATTGTTCCTTAGTATGTCAAAGGTACATTACTCACATAACACAAGTTCTTTAAAGCAGGTATTATCATTTATATTCAATAAGTTAGATTAAACATATTTATTTATAGTGGATTGGGAAACAAGTTTTGCAACTTATATTAATCCCTTTCCACTTTGCGGGTGTGAGTGCTGCCTTGTAGCGGCATTAGCCTGCTCTTTTTCAAATTTACAAGGGTGTCTTTTACATGCAAGAGATATGTCTCTCTCTTAACATGGGTCATTTATCGTCCCCAATAAGTTCCAATAAGTTTAGACATAAAAACACACAGGCTATATACTTACCATCAGAATATTCTATTATGTCAGTATATAATGCCTCAGCCATGGCTATCACACCACCAGTGAAATAAGGATTAAAATGGCCATCTTCTGGTACCTCTACTCCAGCTGGGGCATCACAATATCCAGTCAGTAATGAAAAGATGTAGTTCTGAAACAAAAACATACATCAATACTAACATACCTACTGGAAGTTTTAAAAGTTATGACAAAATATATAGTTACATGTCAAAAATATGTGGGAGGCGAATAAACAAATTTGTGTGTGGGTCGTCGGACAGAAATTACTTTGTTATATATTTTGGTATGGAAAACCCCAAAAAGCAATCAGATGAAACCTTCAAATAGTAAGAAGATTACATATAAATTTGGATGAATTTTGTCCATCTGTCATAAGGAACTATGATTAAGATAGTGTCACGAGGATGAAGAAACAACAATATAAGTGATCTTTAAGTGCGCTACAGCTGTGCTTTGTGCTATCCTGCTAACAAAAAAATTACTTAAATCATCAGAAGACAAATATTTAAAGTCTACTAGGATGACACAATATGATATTTCTCAATCATTTTCGGCAAGATAATATAAAATTTAAGTTTGTTTGCAAGAAACAGGGTGTGTCCAGATCTATGTTTTTATCTATATGTCTATTTTTATGCATATATTTACAAAATATATGTCTTTTATTTTTTTATCTGATCAGGAAGGAGACACTGCTCCATTATACTTACTTCTTCCCCTTCTACACCAGGGACAATATAGGTAAGATCTGGAGGCACTGCTCCATTATTGGCAGCCTTTGCAGCTTCTTCATTTTTATAAGGTGAGGGAATATAGTCAGCTAATTTTCCTGGTCGTTCAAACATGTTCCCGTTATCATCTGGCCCATCTGTTATCATTACCTATCAAAATGATAATTATTAAAATAACTGTTTGAGCATTTTTAGTGAATATGCTACACAGGAAGTACAAAACATAGGTAAACATTCTTATTTTTTATACACTTTTCACATTAAATATTTATACATAATATACTTTAATGTTTAGACATCTAATATTATAACTTGTCAATTCTGGTTGAGGATTTTTGGAATGATTGAAAAAGAAATGTCAGCCATGTAGTTTAGAGGAATAATAAACAACTGAAGAAGGCCAATGGCCGAAACGTCTTGAACAATTGGTTTATTTATACAATTATAAAAGGTATGTTCCCTATTGGAATTTTGAAAACAAGGATTTTAAATTGGTTGAGGAAGAAATTTCTAATATCTAGACATGAGTTAATGGTTTTAAAATTTAATTTTAATATTGTTCATTTAGTCGTTTGTTATGATTGTTACCGATTTAGCTTCCTCTTTAGCCTCATCTTCTGACAAGAAGGATCCAACCATTTCTCTGTATGCCAAATATTTCAGACTGTGACATGCAGCACACACTTGTTTATACACTTCATATCCTCTCCGTACACTGTAATAAAATATTGAATTTTTTATGTATGGAATAATTTTAACATTTCAAAACCTTACTACAACTATGCGATATGGAATTTGCTGACTAGGCGGTATGAGTTTTGCTTATTGTTGAAAGCTATACCATGACCTATAGTTGTTAATTTCTGTATCATTTGGTCTCTTTTGAAGACTTGTCTCCTAGACAATCATACCACATCTTTTTTATATAAGTATCTTTATAGATCAATGATACAGTCTGAAATGTTCAACAATCATTCAGGTTTCAGTTTCCTGAAATAATACGATATAATGAGTCACAGATTTACAAGTCCAACAGAAGGTGACTATTATTTACATTGCATATGGTTCAGAAATGGGTCTGATCACTGAACTAACAAATGTGGTTCGTCAGGTGAACCCTGTCTGATAGACCTAACTAACTTGAAATGTTCCTATCACTGATGTTGGAGGGAAAAAAGTGATAAAAATATGGACACAAATCCTGCTTCAAATAACCAATGTACATGAAACAGGGGTAATAATCATAATTTGTCATATATTCTTAAAAGCTAACCTAACGACAGCATGACATGTTTTAAGTTTCAATGTAACCATAACCAAATACTTTATGCAGAGAATGTACTGATTTCTCATAACCACATTTCTATATTAAGTATACTGTGTAACCAGGTCAAAACTGAAATTTGGCACAAAAAGTTCATATCATGAAGAATGTAGTAAGTTTCAAGTTGATGAAAAACACCTTCATTGTAAACTAACTTTACAGTAGGCTTTAACCTGAAAGACTAACAGAGGGATGCACAGACCAGAAAATATTATGTCTCAACTATTTTGCCTCACATAAAAAGAACATAACAGTTTTTGAAGCAGTCATTACAAGCATATGACAAGCATTAAAGAACAATAGACAGTGTCAGACATAATATCTGATCATTAGACAGATGTAAACAAGATAGGAATTATTCAACTCTCTATATATTGTGAAATATGAAGTCATATAAAAAACATAAGCAGTTGGAAAAGGATAAGTTTCCATCTCAGGCAAAACAAAAACATCCATATTTTTTAAACAATCATCATTTAACATCAATAACTCTTATGTGTTGTTCAAGAAGCCAACTCAGGCAACTGTTTGAGTATTTTGTAAAAAAGTCTCACAAATATATAAGAAAAAAACATTTTTTAGCCATACCTTTTCATGTCAATAGAACTGAACATTCCATGATGACTCCATTTATAATGGGGGGGATGTAACTCTAATTCACTGGCTAATACAGGGAAGGCCAAGGCTGCTCCCACTGCTCCTATACTACCAACAGTAGCTGCTCCAAGTAATCCATAAGCCTGTGAAAAAAGACATCAATACAATAATATCCCGTACTGTACAGTACAGGTTCAGAAACAATCAGTTTTCAAAATAAAAAATTTAAAGTTGTTTGTCACAATATTGCTCATTTATCATGCGTGTCTCTATATATTTCATTCCTACCTTTGTTTATTGAACTTTTAAAATTTGTGTCAAAAAGTATTAACATTGCCAGTTGTTATTGTTGAAATATAGTGTTGACATTAAGTGTGAGTTTATAGAACCAATTTTACCACTCAAATAAATAATTTCAAGAATGTGTCCATACTACACGGATGCCCCACTCACACTATGATTTTCTATGTTCAGTGAACTGTGAAATTGGGGTCAAAAATCTAATTTGGCATTTAAATTAGAAAGATCATAGCAGAGGGAACATGTGTACTAAGTTTCATGTTGATTGGACTTCAACTTCATCAAAAACTACCTTGACCAAAAACTTAAACCTGAAGTGGGACAGACAGACTAATAAATTGTAGATGGGGCATAAAAATGTAATATGGAATACAGTTAATATAACTTACAGCTTTCTTCCCTCTTGATGCTGATTTGAAACTGAAGCTTGCCTGAGAAAAAAGGAACATTTTATTATAATAGTTATTGTATACATATAGGTACATAAGGTATAAGGTACTAAATGAATATTGACAATAATTAATACAAAATTGAATTTGTATATATATCTTTACACAAGTATACAACATTTGCAATAAAAGAACCTTAATAAGCGCACTCACATACCCCACGTCCCCACATTGTCATTGAAGAAATTAAATAAGTGTAAGAAAAGAAAGTTGAATAAGAAAAAAAATTTAATCATAATTTCCTGTCAATATGCACATCTACTTAGTCTATGTCTTTATTATCTACAAAGCACATCTACATAGTATGTCCTTATTATCTACAAAGTTTCATGAAATTCTGTTGTGTGGTTTCAGGAGTTGCGATGACAAACTGTTGCAGTAGTACATTAAAGCAAATAAGTTCAAAGGCGCGTAACTCCTAGAAAAAAATTATTCAATCGTAATTTCCTGTCGATATGCACATCTACATATTATGTCCTTATTATCTAAAAAAGGTTTCGTGAAATTCTGTTGTGTGGTTTAAGGTGGCTCGGGGCCTATTAAAAGTATCGTATTTTTTGTTATTTTATTCTTTACAGAAATTGAATCAAATTGGTAGAAAAAAAATAGGGGGTCACGGACCATTTAAGCTCAAAATTTAACTTTTAAACAGGTATGTAAAAGGGACCATTTTTCAATGAAATGATAGGGAAAATAGAGGTGTTGACATATTTTTATCGGATTATTAAAAAAACGTTCTATGACACATGGTCCAAAACTGTAATATAAAAAGCTAAAATATAGCTTAAAAGAATGAGCAAATAAAAAAGATAGGTCACCGATAAGGAAAAAAATATATTTTGCCTTAAAACCCAAATTTTGGCGGGAAAATGGTGAAAATGGGTGAAATGTCATTTTGACCCTTTAACAAATACGGATTATAACGAAAATATTCTATTATTCACATGACTACAATGATTTAACATTTCTAATCAATCAAAATATTTAAAAAAATTATATCAAATTAACGACAAATACATTTGTAATTCATGCGTGAAATTATGCGCAGTCGAATAGTCCCGAGCCACCTTAAGAGGAGTTGCAATGACAAAAAACAAGACTAATGGACGGATCACAAACATTATACCCTCCAGAACTTTGTTGTGTGGGATATAATTAATCTCGCTTACGCGCATGGAATATTTGCCACCAGATATTAAGCAAATAACAATCAAAGCAAAATGTCCCGAATAAATGTAAGAAAATCAACAAAACGACATTTCCTACAGGTACAAAAAATCTTTGAGATAGTCCCCTTCAGGTAATGATTATATTGTAACATATTGATTGATATGGATTAAAGAGGGACACTAGAAATCAACACAACAAAGGTGATTTGAAAAGTGTAAATGAGTGGACTGTTTTAATTAAACTCTTGTGTTTGTTTATTTTACCATCTTCTTGGCAATGAAAATTTCATTGTGTATGTGAACACAGCCAATAGGCCAGTTCGGGGATACGGTTTTCAGACAAATCTGTCATGTGACTTTCATCACCACCGGACAAAAATGTATGCATCTTCATTTCCAACATATGTTCAGCAAACAGGTGAAAAAGTTTGATTTTATACTGCACAAAATATTTGGGAAATTAAAATCTAATAAGATGGTCACGCTCCCTCGGTCGTACAGGAATCAAGATTACGTTCTCACAAAACAGAGATTATTTCCTTACTACCACACAGATTGAAGATTTTGAAAGTGCTGGAAACTTTTAATAGAGCAGGAATACAGACGCCCCTTCAATCTGTTAATAAAGGCCTGCGAAAATTGAAGATCTTTTTAGGTGAAAGACATGATTCCAGAAATGATGTTTGTAATCCAAGTGTATACACCTTATCACTATTTCAAGTATTTGTCTGCCATTACTGGACTCCCTGGCAAAAGAAGCTGCTAAAGAAGCAGAAACACTAGCAGTTGATGACATAGTATTTACAAAACAAGATGTAAAAAAAGCAGCTAGAAATTCAGTTACAAAAAAATGGCAACACAGATGGGAAAACAGTAATGCTGGACGTCATTATTTCAGATTTCATCCTTAAGTTAAAAATAAAGTAAAAAAAGATTTCCCGTCAAAAAGAATGTACAACATAATCAACAGTTTAAGAACAGGTTATTCTAAATTAAATGCATACCAATTTATAATAAACCAGCACATCAACTCGGAAACCTGTGATCACTGCAAACAAAAAGAAAATGTACAACACTACCTTTTTGAATGTGACCTGTATTCAGATGCCAGAGACAAACTATTCCATCAAATATACTTCATAACAGGACAAATTCCAACAGATTTAGACAATTTATTAACAATCAATTTGCCAAATGCAGAAAGTATCAATCAACTATTAGCGGAGTACATAGAGGAAACAAACCGTTTTAGTGGATAATTTAATACAAATTTCTTTTAATTTTTAATATTTTTTAATATTTCATGCCATTTCAATAACCTAATTAACCATTTTTTTCTTTTTTTTCACTTTTATATAATTCTATAATATTTTTAAAGCGCCACCTACAATATCTAAGTACAAAGGAGAAACTACATTAGTGTTAAGAATTTTACAAGAGAGGATAATTCACAAGAGAGATTATATTACTCTGTCATCACGACAAAGATTGAAGAAGAAGGACATCACAAAAGTTCCAATAAAATGTTGACGTCATAATAGAATATAGTTGACGCCACAATGGTAAAGTGATTGATCAGTTGATGTATGACCTCAAAATTACAAGTGGGACAGATTTCAAAATAGCGATAAGGTGTATAATTTGATGAACCCTAAACAGACTGAATGACAATACAGCCTTTTGTGTGAGGTTTGGAGCATTCCCAATAGCCTATTACTTGTTGAAGCTAAAATCTAGTTAGGAAAACTTCTTGTTATATCAAATATATGATTACTGTTCTCTGAGACTTCCAAAAAATTTATTAAGTAACATTTTATGTTACACAACTTGGGTTACACAACTTGTCAATCAGTTCACCTTGAAAAACATTTGCTGTTTTCTCCTTAATTGAAGCTCAAACAAGAAAATAATTGTCACAAGTTACAGATATGAATATAATGGTTACGACTGCAAAGTGATTTCAATACCTGTTGTGTATTTGTCAATGATTTTGTCTTTAAAAGAGCTTGTCGCGAGAGCCTGCCAGCAACCGCTGCCATCTTTTCTATACCTTAGTCTAAAGACCCTCGAAACGGAAGTTGACATTTTTGAATATATTAAAATACTTTTGGTTGAAGTAGAATATTTTTATTTTCTATTTAAATTTCAAAAATACAAGTAATTTTTTTTTTTTTTAATATCTTTTTAATGGTCTGCAAAACTTGTGGTAAATGAATCTAAATCGAAATCTGGATCATTTGATTGTTTTTACCTGAAAAAAAGAGAACCCGGCTAAAACTAACACACAAAATCAATAGGTACTCAGTGAAACTGTTAATTTCTTTCAAAGGGCAGCTCTTACACTGTTATTTTATCGTCATTCTTACAATAGAACAGGATACACATTTTAAAATAAAAACCTGAACCCTGGCGTAGTTAGTGTCCCAGGGGTTCGAGTCAAATCGGCACAGGATCTGGTTATTTCGGCACCTATATCAAAAAGACTAATCGACACTTGGTCAAATCACCACCGATTCAAAGTAATTTTGGCATTTGTTTGATAATTTCACCACCAATTTATATTTTTCACCTTTTCTGATTTTCAACTAGTACACATTTTTGTTTAGGGTCCAGCTGAAGTCACCTGTGTATGGTCAGATCATAAGTTTTCGTACTTCATACAAATTCGTACTGTGCATGCACAGACACTTGTTTCTATCCATGGGAAGACCCACTATCAACGTATATATTTACGATAAGTTGATAGTGGGTCTTCCCATGGATAGAAACAAGTGCTTGTGTAACGACTAACGGGAGTGAAAGTGATGTTTAGTTGGCATATAAAACTATGAATGTAAGACAGAAAGTCACAGGACAAAAAGTCACAGACAAAAAGTCACGGACAAAAAGTCACAGGACAAAAAGTCACAATTCAGTTTTGAGATTATTTTTCTTTGAACAAGGCTACACTAATTTTTTAAAATATTTTTTTGTTTTTTTCTTGAACTATTTTATATATGAAGCAACTTTGTAATTCAAAATGTGTTCAATAAATAATTTATCATGATCATAATTGTTATGAAAACAAAATGTCACAGTGGCTAACTACCTAAATGGCTTCATTCTGCCAAGAAATATGTCCTTTGTATGATTAATTTTAATAAATTTTCATTTATCAAGGTTTATGAACAATTGCCTAAACTTAGAAATAAATATATGTTACAAAAAGAAAATATTTCAAGATCTTTCTCTCGTATATTCAATCAATTGTCAAGAAGTTATTTGTGACTTTTTGTCCTATCAAATTTGTGACTTTATGTCTTGTGACTTTTTGTCCTGTGACTTTCTGTCCGTTCTGAGATATTACATGTATTAGTCATTCAATAATTTATTCTTTAGAAGGTCTGATGATTTAAGGTTCATCATAACAAACGGACAAATATGGCTGTATTTACATGTCAAAAATTACTCTGAGTACAGACTTACCTGTGAAGTTGGAAAAGTTTTAATGCCTGGCATCCACTAGATATAATAAAGTTACATGCATTTTGTGTTTCAGAAAGATAAAATCTCTTTTGGATTTTGATGGGCATTTTTTTTCCTTCATGCAAAAGGTGTGAAAATTAACTAAGTTGTGGTACAATGTACAACTATGAGATGCTCCCTCAGGTAAAAAACCGGTTTGTATTGTTTTGATTGTCCTTAATTGACATGGACAAGATTTATCTTCACAAGTGTAGGTGAGTTATTACTCAATTTATTTCACTTGACTGGGCGGAGTTTAACCGTTTCGCTCATAATAAATCATTTCATCTATAGATAGGTGTTTCAGGATAAACTCATCAATGAAGTGTCCAGTTATTCTTTTGTTAATTCCTTTGATGGCACTGATAGGTGATTAGAAATCAGTAATAATTATAACGGCAATCATCCTAATCACACACATCTTCAAATAGACTGTCCTTATGCAAATTAAAACGTAAGCTCCGCCCGATCAGTTGAAATGACATTGGTAATAAAGAGTTTATTTGAGTCAGTGAGTGGACAGCATCAAAGTAATTCAGGTGTTTGTTTATTTTTACACCGCACATCAAAAACTATGAAAGATTTTATCTTTCTTAAACAATGTTAAACACAAAATGCATTTAACTTTTATATATCTAGTGGATGATAGGCATTAGAACTTTCCAAACAGCACAAGTAAGTCTGTACACAGAGTAGTTTTTGGGGTGAAAATACGGCCATATTTGTCCATTTGTTATGATGAACCTTAAACTATAATTGATTACATCAATATTGTCCATACACTTTAAATACAATTCAGTGGTAGACGTTCTTACCATAAATATTATTGTTTCCCAAGGGTTTTCTAGCAGCCGTCAGTATGACGAATTAAATCTGGGCTATCTCGGGACTACGCACAGCTGTTAGAGTACCCACTGAAAGACCCGACCGGGCTCAGGACCAAAGAAAGTGTCACGACCAGAAGTACAATATAATAGTTAGAACTTCAACCACTACACTTGTGTGTGCATGCTTTTTCAATGGAAAACTCATGAGACAAGGATCTATGTGCTGTCTCTTTGCTTGTTGGTGCCAGTATTGTTTTTATACCACCATCTTGTTGAAGCTTTCTGAGATGATAGTGGGCCTTAATTTCCCCAGGGGCTTTTAACATCATGATAATGTGGTGTTACATTGCTAGAATGTAATGCTACCTGAAATTAGCTTCTCAAAGATGAACAATGCAAGAGTTTTCTCAAAAAATGTTTTTTGCAGGAACATGGGACTCCTGTCAGATCCAAAGAAAAGGCAGAAAATACTAGATGTGATTTCTAAGTATAATAACCATTTATCTGTTCTGTGTTACATTGCTGGGGTCACATGGTTTCTGGCGTTAGCATACCAACCACTCAACGCTCGTACATACTTTTCTGAAAATGCTTTATTGCCAGGTATGTATCTTTACAACTGAAACTGCAAATTCAGAATTGACTACATGCATTTATTATTGTGATTTTTGTATCTTCATCTGGGACAACATCCCTAATGCACCTCGAAATGAGGAACTCAAAAGTCATGTGTAAACAAAAAATCTCTGTGAAGTGATATTGGACATGTTGGACATGTTTCTATTTTTTTTTACAAATGACTGAGCTTAACCATTTGTCAAAATGTTTGTGGTGAGAAGGAAAGTAGAGGAACATAGAATAAATGTGTAAAAACTATGGAGCTATTAAATGTGTTCAAAGTATTAAATTTTCAAAGAACTTATTGTGTTTAAAAGGGATTTTTTTACCACAAGGAGCTGCATCATGAAAGGATGTTCGGGGTATGCTAATTTAAGGAAAAAGTAATCTCACTTTGTACCTTGAAAATTTGACCACATATGTGAAAATGTTGCAGCTTCGAAACGAGCTATCATACATATCCAAGTTTAGGATATGGACTGAGCTATAGAAAAAAACGTTACCATTACCGCCTATGTAATTAAAATTAAATATATTGACCCATCTAATGAACAATAATGCGAATATCATTATCGCAATTTTCAGAAAAAAATCTTAATACATCATTACATGTACAAACACATGAATTGAATTCAGTATGTGAGTTTTTATAATTGCGATACTTATCAAGTCACATTATTTGCATTTAAAAAAAAACGTCTGAATTTAAAGCAATTAAGGATTAATCAGGTACATTGAAGCTGGTTTATATAGATTTAGATTCAATATTTTATCTTTTAATTAGATAATTGAGAAAATGCAGTGATTAAAATTTTATTCTGAATGATAATTTGATTTGTTGGTTAATTTTCTTTAATTATGTTGCTGTCCAATTGATGTTATACCTTATATTGCCTTTCAACATACTCCTAATTAAATTAATATGTGTATGTGAGAATGTCATGGAATAGAAGTTCCGTCATAACATAAGTTCCAAAAGGAAAGAATATTCTGGAATATTATTTCCACAGGAATAAATATTACAGTATATGTTCCTGACGGAATAAATGGTATAGAATATTTGTTCCAACAGGAATAGGTATTATGACAATGTTTATAATAAAGTTTCCATTGGAACTTCTGTTAGGCGGAACAAATATACTTTGACAAGTGGACGGAAATTGCAGCTCCAGTAATTGATAATATTTATATTTTTTAACAGTAATTAAAAGTAATTTTATAATGGTTGAATAGACAGTTATGTGAAAAATATACATCTGGCAAGATTTCTGTGTTGCTTTAATGAAATTATTTACAGCATGATAATTGTAACAAGCTTTGAGTGAAATCTGAGAAAATATTTACAAGTGCCCAAGATTTTAGACTTTAGATTATGAATTTGTAACTTGTGTATCACTTACATTTGTAGGTCTAGTAGAAAATGAGTTTTACCCACAGTTGGATATGGAAGCCCTGGTACAAGAGTACAATGAACAGCTTCAAAAGGAAAAAAAGTAAGATATTATTATATTTAGAATTCATATTACTATATCGTGTATATGCAAAAGTGTTTAACTTTTTTTTTATTCTAGTGGGATTACTGCATTACAAATTTGTAGTTGATAAATGATTAATTAAAAAAAAACATATAAACACAATCAATAATATTTCAGCAAAAAAATAGGATTTTTTTTATAATTATTGCATATTATTTCTGTCAAATGTTTTATCTTTATATGTTAATCAATATTTTATTTCAGAAATGTACCTAGAAAATGGGTTGCTGACCAGTTCACAGCTTTGGGTTTAGATACATATATACAGAATTATACTATACTGTATCCATTACAGTTAACCAGGGGACAGGTATAGTATAATTTTAACAGATTCAATATTATCATGATTATCATGATGAATAAAGTACTATGTATTTTGACATGAAGTTAGTTTGATACATATTGTTATTGAGACATGTACTGTTAAATTCTGGAAAGTTCATGCTTTCCTTCAATGGAAAAAAGTTTTATTATTAACAAAAAATTGTAGTGAAGCTTATAATATTTTGCACATAAGTTATTTTTAAAGATCAATGTAGTAATTAGTAATTATGAATAATAGTTTGTATACCATGAATTCATTAGTATACATAGGATACCAATTTTCATGGATTTTGTGGTTACCCTGGCAGGAACCATGAATTTCAATATACAACAAATTATAAATTTCTATAAAAATGTATACAGACTTTTACATTAACACAAAATCAAATAGCAATGAAAAGGCAAGTTTTCCTCATTCACCAAAAACTAGTACCCACAAAAATAAATGAATCCACAGTAAAACTAGTACCCACAAAAATAAATAAATCCACATTAAATTGATTTGAATTACATGTCATACATTGAGTGTTGATTCCAAGAATTAAAACCTGATTTTTTTCTACAGAGTGTACCAGGCCAGAATGTCTATGGAATATTGCGGGCTAGGAGAGCCAGTAGTACAGAGTCTATTGTTCTCTCAATGCCTCTTCGTCAAAAAGAATCAGATATGCCCTCCACCACTGGTAGTATGGTGTTAATGCTGGCCCTGGCAAAATACTTCAGACGTAAGTTGTACTTTTAAGTGCTGCAAATTGGCTGTAGTCATTATTTCGTGTCTAAGAGGAAAGTGTTATATTTCAATCCTGGTCTCTATGATGAGTTTATTTACATATAAATTCACAAATAAAACATGAACCAAAATGCCAAAATTGCTCAACTGCATGCAGACATGTTGTCAATCCACAACTGGAGATTTGGAAATTTTCAGCTGCAGTTTTTGGCCTCATAACTGGAGATTTTTTATTGACCTTTTTATCGACATACGCAAGATTTTTTTGTGTGTTTAAACTGCATATCTCCCTTTTTTGTTAAAAAAAACATTGATTTAATACCTTCAAACACATGCATAGCCATTTTTTACTTAGTAAAATAAAAGATAAGGGGGGTTTAAATATTTATTCATCATATATAGTTCCAAGATAAAGTCATCATACATAGTTGGCAAAAAGTACCTCTGCTTTAGCTACATTGTCAACTTTAGTACCACTACTGAACATGTTTGTAACAGAAGGTGTTGAAATGATAGAGTTTTGGGCTATCTGGTGGGTAACTGTCTCCATATTTTTGGTCAAGTAATTAGGGCCAACATAGTCAGCTTTGCATGAAGTGTAGTAAGCATGGTCTTGACCTTTGGCACTGGACTTGCACCATTTTTAAATTTGGCTAGATACTTTGTCTTCTTTAATTTGATGCTGGGGTATTTGGTGATAACATGCAGTTTGCATTATGTCAAATTACAAGACAAACACACTTACATAGGTATTCAATTGGCTTCGATAGAAAACAAGCCATAAATATCATATTTGAGTGGATTTTATTGTCTTTGAGGTTCAGTATAAACTGTATGGTAAGTCTGTTCCATGTTTTCAACAGCATCAACATTTATTAAAAGTCGATGTTTATACAACTGTTCCATTGTCAGTATTTCACTTTTAATCATCCAGACATGTATATTTACATAGCTAGTTGATTACTAGGTAAATGCCTATCATCTTTTATTGTTGTATATGCAGTCTAATCCTTAACACCTTCATTGATTACTCCAGGCTATTTTCCTATATCCGTTTTTGACACAAATTCCATTACAAGAAACTTCCGTTTTTCTCGGACTTTTCCCATATCAATTTGAGTTTCTCAGACTTTTTACTTGTCCGTATTGTCCGTATCTATTTTGTAAACAGAAATGTCAACTGAAAATTTTTTGGCGATTGACATTTTCAAAAAGCGGAAGATTTCAAATTTTAACGGGAGGGACGGAAGAGGGTCTGAAAAGTGGGAGATTTAACTCCCACCGGGAGAATCACAAGTATAATATTTGGGAAATTTACTTCTACTAGGGTGTGTTTTATAACCTTGACTACTGAAAGAGATCAATAACCTCTGTGGATTCATAATTAATAGTTGGATACCGATTAAGGAACCACGAAATTAAATGTTTAAACGAATAACAATTTTTTTTCAGGTTTCTATGCAAACTTTGGCAAAACCATGAAAATAAATATTCACGAACATGTAACCTTTTCCATAATCCACGAAATTGGTACCTTAGTGTACCAAAATAAATGAATCCACAGTACAAGAATTATGTCTTTTATCCCTACATTGTTTGTATTTCTTTAAAGCTAAGCCAATTTCTTATACATGTTTAACAAGATTTAGATTAATTACAAACAAACACCTATTGAAATAACTCATGATCTCCTGTTATTTTTATATCCATAAAGTTGAGTTTTTAATCATTGAACATCCTGATATATTTTTCAGAGAAACCATATTGGGCCAAGGATATAATATTCCTTGCCACTGATCATGAACAATTTGGAATGCAGGCATGGCTTAATGGTTACCATGAAATCAGCTCTGAATGTAAGTTTAACGGATTAAAAATATGGAGGTTAATACTTTAAATAGTAGTCTATGAAATAAATATTGAATGTTTAGATTTTTCATATTTCCGCTTGAATCAGAGCGTTTTAATGACTAAATCAGTTAAAAATTTTCACATAAACTAATCGAATCAATTGAAATAGACACTTGAGTGTTTAAAAAGTGTTCAAAAACTATCGTTAGATGAACTTGAAATTTGAGGCCAAAATCGGCCCTTACCGACCTATTCCTTTGTTGTAGAAAATATTTTAAAACATGATTATTACTTTTAGACATATCCCCAGGAGACCTGATGGGTAGAAGTGGATCTATACAGGCAGCTTTAAATCTAGAAATACCAGATTCTAACCTGAAGCATCTAGACATTAAGATACAGGGATTAAATGGACAACTACCTAACCTAGATCTGGTCAACCTGGTGGTCAGATTATGTCAGAGGGAAAGAGTGGAAGTGTCAATACACAAGCAAGTATGACAAATATAGTGAACAAATTATATTAACACTTTGCCCAGTAGAAGCAACAGCTTATTAGTTTTGTCCATGATCCTTCCAGGATATAAAGATAAAAAGATGTGGTATGATTTCCAGTGAAACAACTATCTACCGGACACCAAAAAACATAAATGTAAGTTATTGTTAGGTCCCCATACCACCTTCAACAATTAGCAAAACCCATGCTATAAAGGCCTTGATATGACAAAAAGTCATTTGAATGTAACATAAACAGTTTAAACATGATTATAATCTCTAATTAATGTAAAAAACAATAAACTACAAATTAAAGTGATAAACTGCATCAATCACGTAATTAAAGGCTGACTTGGAACAGGCACTGACTAAAATCACAGGTTTATTTGGCAGTATTGAAGTGATATCCGGACTTTATGAAAAATTGTGAAAATGTGAAAAATTATGAGAAATATATAATGAAAAATTTTCCTTCTCAGAAGGTAAAGATCTTGAAAACTGTTTTACACATCTTTAATTTCATTTTATTTAACAGAAAGATTATTATGATGCTGAATCTGTTGATGGTTACAAACACTCACTGAAAACCATGATGAAAATGATGTGGTCCCATGCTTCTGGTATCCCTACAGGAAATCATGGACTCTTCCATAGATATCACATTGAGGCTGTTACTATTGAAGGGATCACAAAGAGAAAAGGACATCACATTTCTTTGGCAAAAACTGGAAGGTGAATATCTGATTGTAGGCAATATTATGAGAGAAAAAGGTTAAGATCTGAACTCTCATAATAGAAAAGTTATAATGTTAACTTGAGCTTGAGTTTAGTGTCCAGGCTTTTATAGTACCATGGAGTCATATATTGCAATGATGCCATCTGAATAGAATGTATTTTAAAACTGGAGCTGTAATTTTAGGCAATCAGTGATATATCAAATCCCTGTTGCTAATTGAAAATACTGTGAAGAACACTGAGCTTGTGACTTACTCCGTCTCAAAACAGCATCAACGCTGATAGAAAATATGTTTACATTGTAAAGAACAAGACTGGTGACTTTAGTTAAAAGTCCAACAAAAATCTTGAGCCTTTTTGTGTTTTGTTAGATATTCTAAGCCATTGTAGAAATGTATTTAGTTAATTAATATGTTTTTCAGAATTATAGAGGAAATAAAAGTTAAAAATTAATGTAGTATTTTTTGTGATGCAATGGTGGTATATTTATGTGACTGTTAAATTCATGTATTTTACAGAGTTATAGAGGGTATATTTAGGAGTCTAAACAACTTATTAGAGAGGTTTCACCAATCTTTCTTCTTCTACATTTTACCAGCCACAGAGAGATATATCTCTATAGGACTATATATGCCACCGTTTGGTCTAATATGTGCTGCTGGTCTCATCAAGGTATCCTTTTCCTGGTTTGTAAGATTAGAATAATGTGTAATTGTGTATCATTGTTGCTATTCACTTCAAACATTGAAAATAAGGTTGCACTTCTAAGTTTGTTTCTTTGTTTACAGAATTATTCACATGGTTGACTAATTTTGTACACAGTAAAGTGAAACAGGCTAGACGGTCATTTCACAAAATTGTTAAGACTTCTATAATCGTTTCATGCTCCCAACTTGGCATTTTAAATTTATTTAATCTATTTCTGTAAGGAACCCAGTTAAAAAAAGATTTCACATTATGAAATAGCCGGCATTAATAATTTATGACTAGTAACTAAACAAATAAATGATTCCTTAACCATCATGTAGGCTGTTGCTTTATGGATAGCAATAAATACACGTAACTCTGAAGATAACAGTGACTCAGAAAGTAAAACTAGTGACTCTAAGGAAGAAAAAGAAAGTGAAGCAAAGAAAGAAAAAGAAGATGCTAAACAGACTGACACAGATAATGAAGATGAAGATGCTCCTGAGGTATATAGAATTACGACTTCTGTCCTTCACTATCATGAGGATCATAATGGGGGTTCCTTCATGAAGAATAATTGTAAAAATTCTTGCCAAATGACGTTAACGGTAGATTTGGTGCATGATGTGAAATTTAAACTACGGTATAGACATAAAAAAATCTACTGATTTTGACAATTCATGTTTAATTTTTTCCAAAAATAACGGTAACGATAATTACTGGAGATCTCTGAAAAATCAAGTTAACAATATTTTGACGAATCACACATATTCATACCCTCAATCATTCTTAATGGTCACATAGAATTCCCAAAGATGTATTTTGTTGTTCCAAAATAATGAGGTGGCTTATATAGATTCACAATTAAGGAGAAATAAAATAAACCAGAAATCTTCATGATAAATATATCCACATTTACAAGCACAAAAACTTCTACAGAAAATATCACAAAGTACCAACCTAAGTGCACTTATAAATTCTGTAATATACTTCATAGCTCAATATCAACTAAAGCATAAATCATGTTTTCACAGATTAAAATATTAATAAGTATACCTCCAATGTGTAAAGAGTACTCAATTAAGCAGGGGAGACAATTCAGTGTGTGCTCTTGTATAGTTACAATGATGGATCAGAAATATATAAGTAACTATAAAGCTGACTCTTAATTATTGATGTGAAAATATGACACTCTTTTCTCTCAACAATTAGAAAAGTTATTCTGTAAAGTTTATAAAGTTCAGAAGTGAAAAAATTAAGCTTGTTATTATAATGTTGGAATTATTTGATTGAATTTTCTTATTTTTGACAAATTAGCTGTTAACTGCATTAGTTCTTGAAATTTGTATGTGTGACAACTACTAGGTAATGCATAAATACAATATGTGTGATGTTATTGTATTGTATCTTTGATTTTAAAACATATTTTAATTGTTGTAGGAAGCTTCTAGAGAAGGAGTATCAACAGTATTACCTTTAATATTATTTAGTTTTCTGATGGGTGTATTCTGTTTTACTGGACCCGAGTTTGTTACCACTATGTCTCCATCATTCAGGATTGGTGTAGAAGATACAGTCTTCTTTGGACTGTTGGCTTTGTTCTCTGCATGTCTGTTATTACCAAGGACTGTAGCTAAGTAAGTAACTGGTGTGAATAGATCAAATATATACCTTCATCATTAACCTTATATCAGGATTGGTGTAGAAGATACAGTCTTCTTTGGACTGTTGGCTTTGTTCTCTGCCTGTCTCTTATTACCAAGGACTGTAGCTAAGTAAGTAACTGGTGTGAATAGATCAAATATATACCTTCATCATTAACCTTATATCAGGATTGGTGTAGAAGATACAGTCTTCTTTGGACTGTTGGCTTTGTTCTCTGCCTGTCTCTTATTACCAAGGACTGTAGCTAAGTAAGTAACTGGTGTGAATAGATCAAATATATACCTTCATCATTAACCTTATATCTGGATTGGTGTAGAAGATACAGTCTTCTTTGGACTGTTGGTTTTGTTCTCTGCCTGTCTCTTATTACCAAGGACTGTAGCTAAGTAAGTAACTGGTGTGAATAGATCAAATATATACCTTCATCATTAACCTTATATCTGGATTGGTGTAGAAGATACAGTCTTCTTTGGACTGTTGGTTTTGTTCTCTGCCTGTCTCTTATTACCAAGGACTGTAGCTAAGTAAGTAACTGGTGTGAATAGATCAAATATATACCTTCATCATTAACCTTATATCTGGATTGGTGTAGAAGATACAGTCTTCTTTGGACTGTTGGTTTTGTTCTCTGCCTGTCTCTTATTACCAAGGACTGTAGCTAAGTAAGTAACTTGTGCAGATAGATCAAATATATACCTTCACCATAAATCTTTTAATATCCTATCAGTCAGTTGCCAAGACAAGTACCTAAGTTTGTTTTTTCATCATTCCTAATATTTATAGTTGTCTGTATTTGTTAGTTATTTCTGTATCTGTTGAGATAATGTTTGGATTTAACTAAGGAAATTATGTTTATTTGGCTGAAAAAAAATAATTTTAAGTTTCAAATAGAGTTTTGTGTTACAGATGACCCAATTAAGTAGCAGTAGCCTTAATTAATTTCTTCCAAGCATATGGATTATAAATTCCTTTGTAAATATACACATGGAAAAAAGTATTGCAACACCAAATTGAAATTGAAATTAAAAAAACACTCTTTATTTTTTTGTGATATAATTTGGTAAAATAGAACTAGTTAAACATTATTTAAGTATCACCTGAGTTTAATCAATAAATATCGACTCGATCAGGTTTTATCTGCACATGCAGCTACTGCACCCGTAAACAGCAAAACAGAAGTTTTTATCCTCATTGTTTTCAACACTTTAAATAACCAAGTTTTTAAAGTTATGTGATTGACACCTTGTAATGGGTCCTTGACAACTCTTAACTGCAGCAAGATGGCAGATTATCAGCATAAGAGAAGCAGGGATGTCGCTGTAACAACTGCACGTATTGTTGGTCATCACCTTCCACTATAAGTCGTTTTGAGAATAAAAATCAGGCAATAAACGCTGTTAAAGACCTTCCGAGATAATGAAGACCCGCTATACCATTTACTAGGGAAAATCAAGCATAATGAAGGTTCGTCAGAAGGAAACCCATTGCATACAAGACAATCCTAAAAAGAGAGTGGTGGCCCTACAGGAGCCTTTTATCAAGAACTGTTCGAGATCGACTCATCGCTACTGGTTATCGTGCTATAAGACCATTTCGGAGACCCTTGCTAACGAACAGACACACAGTTTTCCGTATCCAATATAGTGCCAAAGTTGGAAATAAGCATCGTGGAGGAAGATCCAATGTTCAAATGGAATTCGGTTCATCTTCCTTGGCCCGATCGTAGCCCGGATTTGAATCATATCGAGCATATTTGGGACACTATTGGGCGGAAAGTGCGCAAAAGGACACCCTAGTTCAAACACATAATGAAATAAACAATGCCCTTCATCAGAAATGGTTGCTGCTACCTTAGCAACAAATTAGTCGATTTAGGGCAGGAATCAGAAGACGTTAAGATGCGGTTATCCGTTTGAATGGAGGCTGCGCACAAAGTACCAATTCTTTGGCGTATAAAGATCAACCATGATGTGAACAGTCATCTGAAGATTAATTTTGAAATGTCTGACATTGTAAAGTTCGACTACAGTAAAAGTCGTAAAATGCATTTTTTTGTACAAAAAACACTTAATTTTGTTATTAAAATTGTGGTTATATAAATCATTTTTTTTTTCAAACATTTTTTGTTTGTTTCAATGCCAATGTTATCATAAACTATGTTTTAATAATATTATACAAATATTTTATTATATTTCATCCAAAAAAAGAGGCTGATTTTTCAAGTTTTAAAAAATCAAAGTGTTGCAATACTTTTTTCCATGTGTATAGAATATTTGGAAGACAACCTATGTTGTTCAGGGCTGTATGGTGATCAATAGCTGTTAGTTTCTGTGGCATTTGGTTACTTGTGAAGAGTTGTTTCATTGGCAATCATACCACATCTTCTTTTTATATGTGTCAACTTACCAATACTTTTTTGTACAAAGCCAGTCTTCCTGTAATTAATTTTCTTCCTTTAATTATAATGTCCTATAGATTTGATAAGAAAAATGCAGGAAACAGCCAACTTTCCAAACATCCTTTTTGACAGTAAATGATTTTTCTATTTCAGAAAATCCCAGTCAACTGATAAGAGGTTGATATTTGATTGGGAGCTGTTGAAGAGTTTAGGCCTGATATTCCAGTCATTAGTACTATTTTCTATAGCATTGATGAACATATCTCTAGCATTCTTCTTAGCTGTATTTATAATACCTGTTACAGTTATTACACATCCTTGTAAAAATAGGTAAGAACTGCTATTTATAAAAGTTTACATTTAAAATGTCTGCTGCTGTAAATTTCAAAACAGGGAATGGTCTCCAGTGTCTACATGAAAAAGGACAGATATTGCCTATGCATAGCCTCAAAGTTGTAAGGTTGGAAGTAAAGTACTACATTTTGGATCATTCAATGTCCAAAGTGAAAGAATTTGACTTATTGTGCTTTTCCAAATGTAAATGAAGATTAATAGTAAAAAGTAAAGTAACAAAAATGCCAAACTCCTAGGAAAATTCAAATTGGAAAGTCCCTTATCAAATGGCAAAATCAAAAGTTCAAACACATCAAATAAATAGAAAACAACTTGCATATTCGAGACTTTATTTATTAAAAAAAATTTTGATCAGATATTTGACATGATACTGCCCTGGTGAATAGATATGTAAATATAGATCAATGTTAAATTCAGTCAGAATAATAATTGAAAAATCATTCAAATGTTTCTTTTGCACATTTAAAATCATTAAAATTTTTAACTTGTATGTTACATCTTGTTTCAGGATATTCCGTTGGATGCAAAAGATTTTACTTCTACTCCTGTGTCCTGCAGTTCAAATATTTATAGCCTCAATGATATCAACAATGGAAGGAAAGTACAAAGGATCATGGGATTTAATACAGAAGTCCTTTGAGAACATGAAACATGGACTAGTTTTGACAATCTTAGACAGATATTTATTTGGATCATGGATGTATGGTGTGTTTTGTTTTGCTGTATTGCCAACATGGCTGATGTTCTGGACAATAGTACATTGTGATCTATAAAATAGCATTATAGAAGAGATCTTTGTGTATACCTGTGATCTTAAATATCCCACAAGCAAAGTATTGGCAAAGTACGCGGTATAGGGATGTTTAAAAAAAAAATTGCGTTGTATAATGCTATCATGTAGTCATCTGCGTTGTTGTCCGAAGACACATTTAGTTTCCAGACAATAACTTAAGTTTACATGAAAGGATCTCTTTGAAATTCAATAAGAAGGTTCAAAACCACAAAAGGAAGGTTGGGATTGATTTTTGGGATGATGTCCCACCCCTTTAGGAATTAGGGGCCCAAAAGGGCCCCAAAACAAGCATTTTTCTACTTTCAAGATAATAATTTGTTTATAAGTATTTCAATTGCTCTGAAATTGTACCACAATGTTTTATACCACAAGTAAAAGGTTTGGATTCATTTTGGGGTCTATGGTGTCAATATTTTATGAATTAAGGGCCTGAAAGGGGCAAAAAACAAGCATATTTGCAGTTTCTGGACAATAACTTGTGTGTAAGTGTATGGATCTCTCTGAAATTGTACTACAAGGTTCCATACTACAAAGGAAAGGCTGGGATCGAGTGTTGGGGTAATTGCTCCAAAAGAGGGGGGGTCTAAAAGTTTGGGGGTTCCAAATTTTTAAGGGTTTAATTTTTATGCCCCACTTACGATAGTGGAGGGGCATTATGTTTTCTGGTCTGTGCGTCCGTTCGTCCATCCGTCCGCTTCAGGTTAAAATTTTTGGTCAAGGTAGTTTTTGATGAAGTTCAAGTCCAATCGACTTCAAACTTAGTATACATGTTCCCTATGATATGATCTTTTTAATTTTAATGCCAAATTAGAGGGTTTACCCCAATTTCACGGTCCACTGAACATAGAAAATGATAGTGCGAGTGGGGCATTCGTGTACTGGGGACACATTCTTGTTTTTTCCAAAAATTTTCAAAGTTTCATGAAGAAATCTTTAATTGCACAGTATTGCCCAATAGATTTGTAAGACCTTGACATTTGTTTTGTGTCAGAAACCTATAATATGTCAAAAATATAATCACAATCCAAATCAGAAAGTATCAAGCTTGAATAGTGTGTCCATGAATTTGCCCCAACTGTTCTGGGTTCAACCTCTGCGGTTGTATCAGGCTGCGCTCATGGAAGCATTTTATTAGATAAAGCTTTTAAATTTTTTGAGAAGGTAGAAAAGCTAGATGTGGTGTGAAGTTTCTGTAGCATATGTGTGTCTTTTCTATGACCGTATAGTGCATTGAAATAAGTTATGTTTATCAACTGTATCTTATCAATAGTATATGATGTATTGAATCATTCCAAAGTTCAGATGTCTGTCACAAATGGGTCAATTAACCGTGACCTCATTTTCATAGTTCATTGGTCAACAGTTCAGTTTTTCAGTCAATTTCAGTATCAAATCATATCTTATTTGTTATTTAGAACCTTGTATGTTTGACAAGGTTCACTAGACCTTGACCTTAATATCAGTGTTCCATTAAGCATTAAGGTTAGTTTCTCAAAGTAAGTTAAAGGCCAATTATGATTGATGTATTAAGTGTACATAGTGTTAAATAAAGGATTAGGTATAATCATTCATGACACCAAATCTTTTATGCTTATTAAAAACTCAGCATTTTATTGCCTTTATTTTAATCACAGTGAGGCTTTCAGGATGGAGCAGAATACTGCAAGTTCAAGCTGACTCCTTGCACCAATTTACATGATGTATTAACAGTGTCTGTGACTGGGTACATCTAACCTTGACCTCATTTTCATTTTATTGTAGTTTTTTTGTACTAAATAGAAGTAAATCCCACTAGCCTTTCATGAATAAAATCATTGAAAAGTGAATGAATCTGTCTGAAAGTGTTCACCTTTTCCATACCTCATTTCATATATCATTAATGTCATGTTTTTATCATATGATACTTGTATAATACAACTTTAACATAGTATCAGTAAAGCAGGTTAGACATTTTAGTGCATCCACCATTGTGTAGTATTTTAGTAGATTGGATGATTTTCACATGTATAAAGAGTTGAAAGATTCTAGTCAATATAAGATAAGTGAAATGGATAAAGAAAACCAGTCTACATTCCCACATGTTTGTGATAATTTATCTGAATATAATATGCAAAAAAATAGATTAAATAAAGATGTTGATTTACATCTACAGAATGATTAATTTTTTATGTAATATTTTTTTCCTACTACACAAAAAATGTAATGTTTTTATGCCCCACCTACGATAGTCTGTTTGTCTGTCTGTGCGTCCGTTTGCTTCAGGTTAAAGTTTTTGGTCAAGGTAGTTTTTGAAGAAGTTGAAGTCTAATCAACTTGAAACTTAGTACACATGTTCCCTATGATATGATCTTTCTAATTTTAATTCCAAATTAAAGTTTTGACCCCAATTTCACGGTCCACTGAACATAGAAAATGATAGTGCGAGTGGGGCATCCGTGTACTTGGGACACATTCTTGTTTTTTAATGTTGTACTTTTTCAAGCTTAATCAATTTTTACTTACTTTTGATATTTGTTGTTTTTTATGAATATTTTTTTTTTTTTTGCTTTTAAAAAAAATTAACGATCAAATAAATAATTTGTTAAACTTAGATCTGGAGTAAGCATCATTATGAGGGACAAATTGATAACTATGCATAATTTTCTGCTGTTTTTTTTACAGCAGTACTTTGAATATTGTGATATTTTATCAACCAGATGGTTTTTTGTTTACAATCATCAACATGTACTATATTTCCATTAGTACTTGATGTAAACATTATGATGATGCAATATTTTTTATTTTGACGCACAATGTAGTATTTCTTGTGTGTTAGAAGAGATGTCACACAATAAAAGATTTAATATTTGTTCATGAATTTTTATATTTTATTCACAGAAGAAATACTAGTAAACCACTGAGTATGATAAACCAGTACTTGTGTTCAATACAATGACTTTCTAAATTTAGTATCTGGTACCATTCCCTTGGTTTCGAATCGGGAAGTCCCTTATCAAATGTTGAAATAAATAGCTCAAACACATCATCAAACATATGGTAAACAACTGTCAATTTCCTTATATAGAAAATGGTGGATTAAACCTCAAGAAAACTGCAACTGTAAATTCAGAAATTATTGCGAGGTTTTTATTATTGCGAAAAATGCGACAGAGTTGTGAACGCAATAATTTAAACTCACATTTTGAAATATTTCATATGAATTAATAAGGATTTTTCTCAAAATTGTAAAAATTAAAATCGCATTTAAGGATGTATTCTTCTGACTTTTCAGTCTCGTTCAGTCTCGTTGAAATCTCGTTCTTGAATTATTTCCAAACCATGTGATAGAAGTGGAAAATATCAATGAATTTTAAAAATATTATAAGCAAACATAAATCTGTGAAAAAATTGTGTATTTACAATGAATGGTTTTTGCGTAATCCAGTTTTCAAATTTTACGACCAATCAAGTCAGTATTTTTAGCCAAAATTTTGAGAAAATGGGTGAGGGATACAAAAAATGATTTTACAAGAATCATGTACATCCCATATCATTTTGGTCTTTTCAAATTTCTTAGATATGTCTTTTTTCATTCATTTATAACAAAAAAGTTGAAATAATATGCATTTTGTTCCTAAAACTGAGAAAAATCACAAAAATACAAAATTGACAGCATGGTAAATTTTACACAAAAAAGCGTCAAAATATGATAAAACTTTCTTATATTAACACCTACCTATAGTTTTTGTAAGTAAAATTTATTCAGATTGGTCCACTTTATCTTTATAGAAAGTATGACAAAAAGTTTAATTGTGGAACTGTGATTTTTTTCATGATAATAGCCCAAAAATAGGTAAAATTCGATGAAAAATGGGAAAATCATCAAAATTGGGCATTTTCAAAGGGCCGTAGCAAAAAAAGAAGTACACCACCATATAATTTTTTCTTCACCAATTATTTTGTTTCAGTCTTATAAACCCAAAAATCAGGTTAAGAAAAAAAGTTTAATTCTAGAAATTTTTGGCTCCTCAGAGGTGTACATCCTTAAGTCTAAAATGAAAAAATCGCAATAATAAATGCACACAATAATTTCTGAATTTACAGTATACATTACCAAAGATCAGTATATATGTTATAAATTAAATGTTGGAAGTTTTTAATATTACACAAGTAGAATATCACAGAATCCAACGTAATCAGACAGACGAAAGGCATACAATTCCTCCTCCTGAACGCACATTTATCATTGTATTGAGTGAAAGTGTCAGCCAGATCTAGGAATGAACTTCAGTCGGAGTGGTCTGTCAGGTGTCATTACCGTATTCAGAATAGGTTCAATATCTTCATGATGGTATTCCAACTTGAAATTTTGAATTATCTGAAATAGAAATGTCAAACGTGAAAACTTGGAAATAAAGAAGGCGTACAATTAATGTTGAAAAATCCGAATTCTCATTGATAGTAGGTGTATAAAGGTTTTGAAACATATTAACCTTTCTTCCCCAGGCACAAATTGCTTTAGCTGTAGTTGGAATTTTGTTTTTGAAATATTGCCTGCAATGCTCTTCAACTTCTTATTTGAATTGCAACCGTCAACTGTTGTGATTCTGATGCAACTGATGAGTCTTGTGTAGACAAAATACATCTCTGCTTCACAAATTATACTTGCTTTTTTTTGCATATATGTTTGAGACAATCTGTAACTTCAAAAATATAGTAGTACCAACCTAATCAAGCCCCAAAAGTGAAGTTTTGACTTAATATACTTGACAAAACTGAATATTATACACTGGTATAATGCAATATGTTATACATGTATAACGAACTGTTGAACATTATATCAAATAACTGCTATTAGTGGGTGGCTGTTGAATTGTTTGAGAAAAGATTTAAACAAGAAACACTGTTCTGAAATATTGATTCTCGAAGAGATTCAATGCATGTTAAATTTAACACGGAAATTGAAAAATTTGGAATAATAATCTGCCAATACTCTATCTATCTATGAAAATCTTATGCCTATGGACAATCTCGTAATTTCAAAAATACCAGATAAATGAAATTTCAAAAATACCAGATAAATGACAACAAACATAGGGTGTATCAATTCATTACACACAATCACTACATGCTGATAACAAGTAATGACAGCTTAGATGTCCATTTAAACGTGTGTCGTTTGGTTGTTGCAAAACAATATATCAAAAATATTGAATTCGTAGGCATCTCAAAAAGATATGTCCATAAAAACTGACAACAAAATCAAAACGCTATCAATCAACGGAACTAGTGAAAACAACTCATAATCCTGAATCTACAGGCATTTTCCAAAGAAAATGTTAGATGAACTTGGTTTGATTGGTAGCTATACCTGTCACTTGTATGCAAGTTTTTTTTTATCTTGTTTTGTTATATTAACAGAATAAGGTAAACAATCATTGACATATACCATCATCTTTTTTATTACAGTTCTTAACATGACCACAAAAATATAACTAATACCTTGGTTAACATTATATACATCTCTTGCTCTGCGAATCTTCTTCCTAAAATAAAACAATATTACGATGAAAAAGAAGTTTTAAACGAGAGTCATAGGTTACAAAGTTATAAATTAAATGTTGGAAAACTCTGCTTCAAAAATACAAGGCATATAAAAATACCAATAAAACAGAATATGATAGACATTGAAATAACCAGACATATCTTCTTTAAATACTTGCCAATACACATTCTTGCTCCATGACCCCAGACCAAGTTTGACAAGGATTTGAACTTTCTGTCCATTTCACCGTCCAGCCATCTCTCTGGTTTGAAGCTCTCTGGATCTGGATATAGTTTAGGATCATGGTACATAGCATATAAGTTCCCTTGGACATGAGTCTTTATTTAGAAATGAAAAAGTACATAACTGAAGATAAACAATTCAAAAAAAGCCAACATATGTTCGAGAGTGACATACTAAATAAAACGAAAGATAAAAGTTTACATTCAAAAAGCTTCTGAACTTAAAACACATTTGTTACGAAATTATCAAATGTATATATTCTCCATTAAATGGTTTTACGTTTAATTCTTGTTAGAACTTCGATGACATTTACTGAAACTTTTTAAGCGAGTAAAAACTAAAAACTGACATACTTTATGTTTATCAGAATCATACACGATATCAAAACTACGTGATGTATGTTCAACTATGTTGTATTTATCCTCTTGTTTCTTTGATGTATGAACTTCCCTTTACAAACTCAACTGACAAGCAACGTTTTCGCTGTCTCAGTCTTCTTAGGATATTTTTACTGAATATTGAATATTAAACTTGTCATTCAAATAAAAGGTTCATATAGCAATACAATCAGGTTTTTATCCACCAATTTCTTATAAAGAAAATGCCAGTACCAAGTCAGGAATATGACAGTTGTTATCCATTCGTTTGATGTGTTTGACTTTCTAATTTTGCCATTTGATTAGGGACTTTCTGTTTTGAACTTTCCTCGGAGTTCAGTATTTTTGTGATTTTACTTTTTGTTATGTATCTATTTTTTCCATTTGCTTAGTGACTTTCCGTTTAAAAAAGTTCATTTGGAGTTCGTTATTTTTGTTATTTAACCTTTGTTTTGTTCAGACAGCTGGTATCAGATTCTATGTTTACCAGGAAAACCTTACGCTGTAGACGAATGCAGTCTGATCTCAGTTTACAATGCTATCATGTTTTACATATACAATAAGAACAATTCTCCTTTAGTTTGATGTGTTTGAGCTTTTGAATTTGCGATTTGATAAGGGGCTTTCCGTTTTGAATTTTCGTTGGAGTTCTGTATTTTTGTAATTTTACTTTTTGTATACAGTTAAAACTACAAACCCCTGCTGGGATAATATACTGGTTGACTTCCAAGTCATCATCAATATGTCTACTTGTGGCAAATGTTATAGGATACAATCTAGAACAATAGTATATACATTTATATCAAACGTGCACTGTTATTTCATCTTGTGAAAACAGGTACGGCGTGTTACCCTTGTATTATTTTCACACAAGATCAAAATCGAAAAGTTATCACATCATAATGGTAGTTCAATGGTTGAAATTCTATTTCATATGATAAAAATATTGTTTCACATTTATACACATTCCCATTAAATCATGATATTCAGCGCTATAAATTAAAGATGGGGAATTGGCTTTCCTCTTTACAATAATCCTCACACAAAAAAACACTTTTTACAAATTCAAAGCAATTCCATAACGTCTTATTGTATCTATTTTTTCTAAAACTTTCATAACTGACACTTCTTCATTCGTTTGAAAGTGGTTTGTTTTATTTTAACACTGAGTCAATTTGTTTAACGCCAAAAATCTGTTCCAATTACCTCTGATTCATAAGTATTTTAAAATTCCATAGGGAGGTAAGGGTTAATTTTGAGAATTGTCATTTTCTTTGATTTCAATAGTCAAATTACTGATAAAAATTCGACTAGATATGAATAATCGTTTAACTTTTAGGAATGTTTGGTTCTCAATGCTTTTCAACTTCGTACTTTATTGACTTTTTTTATTTATTTTTTTGGATTCGAGCGACACTGATGAGTCTTTAGTAGACGAAATGTGCGTCCGGCGCAAATAGAAAATTTCAATCCTGGTATCTTTGACGAGTTTATTTACACATCTTCTGCAACCTAAAGTTAACATTTACGATGTAACAGTGATAAGTCCCACCTGAAAGTTTCCTTGACAACAGCTTTAAGGTATGAAAGCTGACTTAGTATTTCAGGTGTTATTGGTTCTTTGTTTGGTAGCAGATTTTCAATTTCTTTGTACAGTTTATCTTGTACTTCATGATTCTTTGCTAAGCTGTATAGTATCCACAAAGAACTGGTCGTTGTCTGGGAACATGAAATATAAGATATATACATTTAATTAACAAACCCGTTTTCTTTATATATGAACAAAACAAGATGTTGGCTATACGTCAAAAGATAGTACCCATAGTGTTGTCTGTAAGTTGTTCATCCCTCTTTATTGTTACTATTGAAATAAAGTTTCCGTCATGAGTTTATCCAGCATTGTTTTGTAAATGATTACTTAACGATATAAACAGCGGTAAATTATAAATATTTAAATATCACAAACTCCTTAGTCCTGTACAATTTGTGTGAAGTCATTAAATATATTCTAATCAGTATAAACACATAGCTGCATGAGGTTTGGATCATGACACCTAAGTAAAAAATAAGCTTTCCATTGAGCCCAGCAACGCGACTATCATTATTGGTTCAACTATGATTTGTTGCGTTCAGTATTCTCTCTTTTTTGCAAGCAAAGTTTATCTTTAGACTTCTCTTTAAACTACAAATACCTCGGCGATTTCCTATTTACAGTGACTTGACTGTAAGTGTTGCTATCCACCAATTGCAATTCATTCAAAATTTTGACCAAATTGCAATTTGTTTTATTAAACCAAATTGTTCAACTGGTCAGAAATTTGAACCAACTGCTGTAGAAAACCACAGTCAAGACTGAAAGTGCAAGGTGATAAAATAAAACATACTTACAATCCTATAAGACTTTAACTCCACTTTATTGATGGTATTTTTAAACCAGTCTATCAATCTGTATAGTTATATTATAGCCATTACCATACTAAAGGTGAACTGTTTTATTTTTAATTGCTATAAAAATGTCCAAACTAAGCTTTAATATAGTTTTTCTTTCGAAAAGTATTCTATATTCATAAGAATCACACATTATGTGAATAAAAACATTTCATATTCAGTAAAATATTTGTGAAATTGCAATATGTTTGTAGGAAGGGGAGATAATCTTTTTTGGTTTCAAAAAATCTTTATTCAAAAGAATAGTATTTTAGGTTATCTCCACAAGGAAACTTATCAATAGCATATTGTTATTTCACACATATTTTACTGAATATATGATGTATTATTTTAAATGATATATGATTCTTATAAATATAAAATCCTTTTCAAAAGAAAAACTATATAAAAGCTTAGTTTGGACATTTTTATAGCAATTAAAAATAAAAAGGATTTTATATTTATAAGAATCATATATCATTTAAAATAATACATCATATATTCAGTAAAATATGTGTGAAATAACAATATGCTATTGATAAGTTTCCTTGTGGAGATAACCTAAAATACTATTCTTTTGAATAAAGATTTTATGAAACCAAAAAAGATTATCTCCCCTTCCTACAAACATATTGCAATTTCACAAATATTTTACTGAATATGAAATGTTTTTATTCACATAATGTGTGATTCTTATGAATATAGAATACTTTTCGAAAGAAAAACTATATAAAAGCTTAGTTTGGACATTTTTATAGCAATTAAAAATAAAACAGTTACCTTTAGTATGGTAATGGCTATAATATAACTATACAGATTGATAGACTGATTTAGTAATACCATCAATAAAGTGGAGTTAAAGTCTTATAGGATTGTAAGTATATTTTATTTTATCACCTTGCACTTTCACATTTTGACTGAACAATTTGTTCAATATTCTGACCAGTTGAACAATTTGATTTTATAAAACAAATTGCAATTTGGTCAAAATTTTGAATGAGTTGCAATTGGTGGATAGCAACACTAACAGTCAAGTCACTGTAACATGCATATTTAAAATTTAATATACGTAAAAAACACATTTTACTAGCATTTAAGGAGCTTGCTCAATTATAACAAAGTCAAATAGATACAGATGAACGATTTAACCAGCAACTTATGTCTTAGTGATGAAATCCAATAAGTATGAATAATATTTTAGTTCTTACCGTTTCTGTTGCGCTGACGAGAAGATCGGTCGCTGTAGACAAAGCTTCGTCTGGGGTGAGTGACTGATTCGACAGTAAGTATGTTAGGAATGGTACGTGGTCATTGCTCTGGTTCTCGGTAGACTGAAGCTGCTTAGCTTTCTATCAAAATATAAACAGTTTTTTTTTATTGTAGTAACATGATATTAAAGTTTTGATCATTTCATACTCTTTCACAAAAGATTTTCAATTTTCTCCTGGAATTGAATTAAGTTGTTATCCTTTTTCTGTCTACGACTTTTTCAAAATACAAAATGTATATAATCGAGCAAAGCGAAATGCTAACAAAAGTTTTATTAAGTTACATATATGTCGAATTTATTTACTTATGGTTACAAAAAACTCTAGAAAAACAAAACAAAATATAAAAGAAAACAACAAAAAACATCATGACAATGCGTTTCTTTTTCAATCTTTCTACAATTAATAGACTAATAATACATAAGTCAAAGTTAAACACTTTACGCCACATCATCACGCATAATCCATTATAATTACATAAAGTAAACTTTGATTGGCGCTTGCGATAACTTAAATGTTGCCTACTCTGTGGGTATCAATGTCATTATATAAAAATACCTTATCTACATAAGATCGTCCTATTTTCAGGATATTGTCTGTATATTGTTCATACTGTTTCCATGTTTTAGTAGGGTATAATTTATATATTGGCAGATTGTACATCAACGGTTGCATCAATTTAAAGAAACCATGTAGATTTATGATAAAGTCTTGGGCTTGTGCTGGTGTCCTATCTCCAAGGCATCCTATTCTTTCGTCAAACAAAAATATTCCTATTGCTAAAATATTCCAAAATTTAAATAATGTGGTTGGAATTTTAAATCCTATTGCTGAAATATTTGATTATTCAAGACAGATATTGTGGGTCGAATTAGTTCCAATCTTTTGTTTGAGCTTTGCGCATTACAGAAAATCAGAAGGAGAAACATAATATAACTTTATATATATGTACATGTGAGCGACAAACGTATAATTCATTGGAAATTGGTTCCTATACATTTAAACATTGCAGCATTTGCAAGACGAACAAAACGTGCAATTGGCGTTGTTTGCTCAGTAGTTTTGTTTTAACATATTCCTTACGGAAACATGAGATATAGATATCAATGCAGTACTAATACAATGGAACAGTTGGAACTGATTTTGGAAACAATGTTGACCTTTTAAAAATCTGTATTAAAACTTTTCAGAACTTCGAATTTGATTTTGAATAGTTTCCATTGATCTAAATTATTTCATGTGGTACAAGCGATAGTATCATTGTAGGCGTATTTACTGGAAATTTTTGTGTAATAATAGATATATTAGAGAGTGTTAACCGAAATTCTTATATATTATAAGCTTACATTCCATGGACCACTTAAATAAATCTGTCTCTAATCCTTTGATCTCGCATTTGTCATCAAGCCTGACCATAAGATGTTTAACAAAGTCTTCTGCTACTATATCCAATCCCTCACAATATGCCATCACCTCTTTCATTTTCAACATTTTCTTACTGACCACAGTTCTGTGTTTGTGCCACTCTTCACCCTGTCTATATATGTATACTACAAGTCAATAATGAAAAACAGAAATCAAGTACATTGCAGATTCTCGTATGATGCAGAAATGTCGGATGTAACAAAGCACGTGATTTGAGAAAGAGACAGGTATATCCACGTAATTAACGACATGTTTTGGAAGTCTTTGATATATTGATACCCGAATAGTCGTCTGATCTGTTTATTTAAAGACTGTTTACTTTGCGATTCTCCAAGTTTTGGTTTTATGCGATTTTTTTTAACTTGGTGTGTACCTGGCTTTATAATATAATTCATAACATACAGTTGTTTGAAGATCCACATTTATCTCACATATATTACACTGTTCTAGGCAAGTTTATCAATCAGTTCACCTCTAAAATAGAAACAATTCCAAAAACGCGTAAGTGATAATCTTTTGATTCAAATGAATAACCGACGAGCGGAATTTATAGAAGTCACAGCTCCCTAGAGCTCCTATCCGCATTTGTAATTTGTAATTTGTATTGCAAATTGGTTCTTTCCATATGAAAAGCCTCATACAACTATTTTGATTCAAAATGAAACATTGTACACAAAAATATTTCATTCAGTCTAATAAATGTTTAGTACAGGCAACCGATGTTAGAAAGATTTTTAAGGAGTAAAGCGAATACAAAGTACGACTACATAGACACATCAACTAAGGTATACATATTTTTCATTTAATGGTGCTTTTGATTACTGCTTAATAGCAATTTTATAATGGAAAACTGTAATAATCATCGCGTTTGTGATGTTTACTTCTCAACTGATCCTCTTTTACAATGTCAAGATGTAAATCGAGATATGTAGCTAACTTAACACATCTGTTGTTAACCTTTATTTCAATTTCAAAGGGACACAGTCACCAAACTTCATTGAAATGACATAAATAATATACTACAGTAGTGAAACATGAAGTATAAAGCTAGGCTTGTTTCATTCATCTTAAAAAAAGCCCCTCCGTTGAATCTACTTTCGAATAAGGATATTTTTGTAGAAAGCAACGGCAAATAAAGGCAACAGTAGTATACCGCTGTTCAAACTCATAAATCCGTGGACAAAAAACAAAATCGGGGTAACAAACTAAAACTGAGGGAAACGCATAAATATAAGAGGAGAACAACGACACAACACTACAATGTAACACACACAGAAACGGACCAAGCATCAGACAAAATCCCACGAGAATAACAAATATAACATCAAAATCAAATACATGAATTAGGGATAGACAAGTACCGTGACAAGTCTTATCGCAATGTCAATTTACACTCAAAAATAAGAGAAAACAAACGACGCAACGTTAAATTGTAACACACACAGAAACGAACTATAATATAACAATGGCCATATTCCTGATTTGGTACAGAACATTTTTAAAGGAAAAAATGGTGGGTTGAACCTGGTTTTGTGGCATGCCAAACATCGCACTTTAATGGCAATGTTAAATATAACATTGAAATGACAACATAATATTACAGGACTACAATACAAATAAATAGGAGAACGTATTAGACAAAGAAACACATGATTAATGAATAACAAAAAGCATCAGGTTTAAAATTTAATACGCCAAAAACGCGCCTCGTCCACACAAGACTCACCAGTGACGCCCAGATATAAAAGATCGAAAGCGAAAAAAAGTACAAAGTTGTACAGCACTGAAGATCAAAAGTTGAAAAAGGTGTCAAATATGGCTAAGTTTTTATGCTTGGGATAAGAACATCCTTATTATTTAGAACAATTAATGCTATTGCAAACAGTAAATTTTATCAAATGAATATAACAGATACACATAATGAAACTGAAGTATTAACTCATTACATAAAACAAACACGAATACATAATGAAAGACCAACACAGAATAGACACACCCGACTCAGTCCAGGCCTTGAAGGCATAAAACTTTGCTCAGTGCTCGGAGCACAAAAATCATTCTCGAAACATGAAATCCAGCAATTTGATTGGTTGATTCTCGAGTCTGAGTACAAAAATCGTGCTCGAAAGTTTTATGACCGTGAGGCCTCAACGCAGTAAATTATGAAAATGACGTCACATACGATGGTGAAAAGGCATTAAAAATTACGTCACATTTGAATATATGAAATTTCTGAAACAGCAGAAAAATGACGTCACATATGAAAAACTATATCTCAAAAGTAAGATAGAATGAGGATTGATTAAAGATTAAAATAGAACTGAATACTGATATTGCATTTAAACACAATGCATATTGCAATACTTATTAATAGCAATTAACTATAATATATATATGTGCAGTTTGTTATGAATCAAACATTCAAACATGCATTTGACAAAAGCAAGACATATGAAACAACACATTTTATTTATTACATTTTTCAAGTGAAGCCTTCGACAAGCAAAACACCCAACACCTCATAAAATATATAAGACAGTTACTTGATCTGGTTTTCTTAAAACTCTTCTTCAAAGTCGTTATCGATCTGTGCCAAGCCGAACACAGATTTAGTGTACTGTAAAATAGGTAAAGAAATCTAACTTATACTACTATAGTTATCCCGACTATCTAGCTATAAAAAAAATGAGTGAAAATAGACAAATTAAATGAACACAGGACACATAGGGAATTAATTAGTTGAGATGAATCGCTTAACATTGGCGATTAGAACTCATACCGAAATAGAAAAAGGTGTAGTGGTACAATAAGAGACGATATTTAGAGAAAGTACTATTGTTATGAAAATACGAGTTGATGACAGCAAGTAAGGAATGTGACAGTTCTTGTCCATTCGTTTGATGTGGTTCATCATTTGATTTTGCCATTTGATTAGGGACTTTCCGATTTGAATTTTCCTCAAAACTTAGTTTTTTTGGGATTTTACTTTTTTCTATGACCCCCACACAGCACGAGAGACAAACTCAGTCAATGAAATATGGTGTAAAGGTTCGTGAAAAAATCAATATGTATTCATTTCATTCAATATACATACGCATTAACCAGCCCTAATCCTATTTTCTTTTTCCTTCGATAATGTGCCATTGGTTCCATTTCTCTTCTGTTTGGGTATTTGCCCTCTGAACGGATAACCTTGTTGTACTCAAGAGGGTCACTGATTACTACGGTTGATATTGCTCCTATTTGCTCTTTATATATTGGTCCATAGTCGAAAGCTCTTTGTTGGTAGGCCTGTGAAGTAAAAAATACATATGTTGGTGGCTTTCTGCTGTTGTCTTCTCTATGGTCAGGTTGTTGTCTCTTTGACACATTCCCCATTTCAATTCTCAATTTTATGTATATAGTAATGATTTTAAATGTCCCTTTAGTATCTTTCACCTCTGTTTTATGTGATACTTCATAACAGATTACATCTATTTTTATAGATGATAAATTCCTTTTCTCCAACAGAAGTTTGTTCTTTTAAAATCCTTAAAGAAGATAAACAATTACAGTTAACTCAGTTGTTTGTTTTTGACAGAAACGTATGAATTAATGAAGACAAATGAAAGAAGAAAAAACGAATAGAGGCATGTGAGTTTTGATTAAAAACTTAAACATTTATACAATAAAAAATAGAACCAAAAAATATCACTTGTTATTATCCTATCAAATCATAAACATCAGTTATACACACTTACCTTAAACATTTTATTAAATCTAGGTCCATCTTTCTTAAAGTAATCAAACAATGTTCCCACGATCGGTAGCCCTTTAGGCCCTGGAATATCTTCAAACAGCTGTGTTTTGTTTTCATTTACAGTAGTTGTTGCATCTTTTGTTTGCAGCGTATGTGTTTTTCTGAATGGACACTACAACATGAAGAATATCGGCTATACACAATGATGTTATGGAATATCATGTAAGACGTTAGGAACATTTTGGTACGCCATGTCAACATGCTCATATTCGTAAACCATACAGTCATTTTATGTAAAAGTACTATACATTCACTATTATATGTTTTTGTTCCTGATTATATCTGTATTTTAACAATACTCGTATGATTATTATCATTGCTTATTTGAAGATAATTTCATTAAGTTATCACGATAGGTATAGTGTCCGGCTAGGATCGGGGGTTTTCGAGTGATTTGATCGGGCTTTTTCGAGTGTGACCACTTTTTTCGAGTGATTATCATCAAAATGTAAACAAACAGACTTACTTTCTGACAAGACGGGATATAGACGCTTCCGTTTAACATACATGAATATACAATGTGTGTTAGTATTAAAAATAAAAAAAATATATTATCAATCCGATATCTTTTTTTGTTAAAAAAGTTGAATTTAGCCTTAAAATGCTATTATTCCGAAAAACAGAATAAAGCCAATTTTATACACATACCAATCCAAATGTATAAGCAAAGAAAAGTTGGATTTAGACGTACGTACATATAGTGTGTTTAGCTGATAAATAAAGGCAACAGTAGTATACCGCTGTTCAAAACTCATAAATCTATGGACAAAAAAACAAAATCGGGGTAACAAACTAAAACTGAGGGAAACGCATTAAATATTAGAGGAGAAAAACGACACAACATTAAAATGTAACACACACAGCAACGGACTAAGAATTAGACAAAATTCGATGAGAATAACCAATCTAACATCAAAACCAAATACATGAATTTGGGATAGAAAAGTACCGTGACACGTCTTATAGTAATGTGAATTCACACTCAAAAATAGGAGAAAACAAACGACACACCGGAAACACAATGTAAAATGTTACACACACAGAAACAAACTATGATATAACAATGGCCATTTTCCTGACTTGGTACAGGACATTTTTAAAGAAAAACATGGTGGGTTGAGCCTGGTTTTGTGGCATGCCAAACCTCGAACTTTGATGGCATTGTTAGATATAACTTTAAAATGACAACATAATACAGGACTACAATACAAATAAATAGCAGAACGTATTTGGCAAAGAAACACATGAATAATAGATAACAAAAGGCATCAGGTTTAAAATTCATTACGTCAAAAACGCGCCTCGTCCAAACAAGACTTACCAGTGACGCCCAGATATAAAAGTTCGAAAGTCAAAAAAGGAGTTTCAAAGTAGTACAGCTCTGAGGATCAAAAGGTGATTGAAAAAGGTGGTGCCAAATACGGCTAGGGTTTTTTGCTTGTGATAAGAACATACTTATTATATAGAACAATTTATGCTATTGCAAACAGTAAATTTTATCAAATGAATATAAAAGATTTACATGATAAAACTGACGTCTTAACTAATTACAGAAAACAAAACCCGAATACATAATACATTGAAGACCAACACAGAAAATAGACACACCCGACTCAGTGACAAACCAGGCCTGAACGCAAAAAGTCATAACCATGACGTCACATACGAAGTGGTGAAATGGCACAATATTACGTCATGCAGACATGTGAATTTCTGAAACAGCACAAATATGACGTCATATTTGAAAAATTATGTCTAAAAATAAGATAGAAATAGGATTTATTTAAGATTATAATAGAACTAAATACTGATATTACATTTAAACATAATGCACATTGCAACACTAATCAATAGTTATACATATATTTTATATATGTCTGGTTTGTTTTGAATCTAACTTCAAACATAAAAATCGTACAGATTACGTTGCAAAAAATCAAAACTAATAAATGAAGGAGGTGATTAATTTTCTTTACCATAACACATGAATTTAATAGAAAAGACGTCAACCAATTTGACAGAATCCGATGAAAATTACAAATATAACATCAAACTAAATACATGAATTTGGGATAGCTAAGTACCGTAACACGTCTTATAGTAATGCGAATTCACACTCAGCAAAACAGTCACAATCGGGAATAATAAACTATTTATAATATTGTTTACTGTCAATAGAATTATGAAATTTAATTCAAATTTAATTGTAATAAGAATATTAGAAGAACGGGTCGGATTTAGTGTGTATATGTTTTTTTTTATTTTTTTTATTCGATTTTATGGAGGCAGGGGGCAGCCTTCTTTCATTAGAATAATTCGTATTAAATAGCATTTTTCTATTTCTTCTCTGCTGTCCAGTAGGTTTCTTACTGCGGTTTTTTGGTAAACATTTGCGCCATAAGCACATGCTACAACCGTAGCGATTTCAAAAATAAAGTTCATTCTTTTATGGTTGTGACTAATTATCTATATCCTGCACAGAGTGTAAACGAAACAGTGATATGAAAATCTGCTTTAATTTGATTTTCTGATCCAGAATCAATGATATTACGGCATCTCATAGGCTATTAGCTAGGTCATTGCAGACCTTCAAAGGTTACGACGATGTGTATTTCGTGTGAAAAATACTACACCAAGGATTCGCGTAATTTTTGATTCAACACAATGAGAGTATTGACCATATTAAGACAAATAGTTTTAACAACTTGTGAGAATGGGATACCATTTGATATCAACTCTGGTTATTTAATTCAAATAGAATCAACTCGCTATATTATATTGAAATTAAATAACTAGAGTTGATATCGAGCGATATCCTTTCTCACTTGTTAAGAAACCTATAAATACTTTCTCAATGTTATATCAAAACTTTATGAAAAACCTAAAGCGAGGTTACCTTAATCTTTGTAAACCAGTCACCAAAATATTGTCTGTAAAACTGTAAAATCATCCCTTTTTAGCTCATCTGGCCCAAAAAAGAAGGTCAAGTGAGATTTTCCCATCACTTGGCATTTGTCGCAGTCCATCTTTGTCAAAGGGTTAGCTTTTACAAAAATTATTTCCTCTGAGTCTACTGGACTAAGTTCATTATAGATAAAGATAACTGTAAACAGCAAGACTATTCAGTAAAGTAAGATCTACATACAAGTCACCATCACCAAAACAAACATGAATGCTTTTTTTTGTCTTCAATGTCGAAGATTGTCCTTTGTTTAATATGCATTGCAGCACATATATAAACCAAGGTGAGAGATACGGGCTCTTTAGAGACTCTAGTTTGTTTATTAAAATCCAATAACTCGAAAACGTAAAATCTAAAGTTATAAAATCCGAAAAGGGGGATATCTTAATAGATATAACAATTCTCCGAAAATTAATGTAAATTGGTAACAGCGTTTTTGAATTATTTTCCGACTTGCTGACGACGAACGAACGGACAGCGGTATACCATAATACGTCCCGTATAAAAACGCTGGGGTTTACCACGAAAAATATTATTAGCTGTGACAACAAAAGAACCATGAAATGCATGCAGTTGAAAAGATTATGAGTCCCCTGCACTATGTTCTAATGACCTCTTGACAAAAGATCCAACAATTTCTTACTGGAAAGTTATGGTAGAATGTTTTCCGAACAGAATATTAATCAAACAAGGTTAATTTTTATCACAGTAGTAATATGGTTTTGTTATTGTTGGGCAGAAATAATATTGTCCTTCACTTGATTACAATTATAAACTGGAAAAAGTATTTTTTTCAAGTCAAGAATACTTTTGTTTTATCCCAATTTTCTTTGAAAAAAGCCAGACCATTTGTTAAAAAACCCGGACGATTTCACACTTACGCTCGAAAACGCCCAGACTATGATAAACACTCATTTTTATTGTTAGATACAAGGAAATTGTGTTTCTTTGTTGATCAAAACATTTATAGTTATCAAAATAAGTTGGGTAGTCATGAAAAAACGATTATAATTACGAATTAACAGTTAATTGACCTTTTCACATATTTTTTCACTCGAAAAAGCCCGAACTACACTCGAAAAAAAGGACCGAATCACTCGAAAAACCTTGATCCTAGCCGGACACTATACCTACCGTGGTTATATAAAACAAAAAATATGTAACTAAAGATTCCGGTTTCATTAGGTATTTACCTGTTAAAATTTGAACAATTTCATATTCAACGTTTGCTTCCCAGTATCGGACGATGCGGAAAACAGTTAGAAGAAATAAATATTACAAGAAGTTTTGCTTTGAAAGTGACACCATTTGTTGTGTTGTTACTCACCATTGATGACAATAGAATGAAAAGATCAACTTTAATACCATATTACCTGAAAATGAACTTTCGGGGCTTTTTTTAAAAAAGACATGCAATTGCTATATTCTTGGGGTTCTTTGTTGATTTTACCTTCGTCTCTCCGTTACATAATCAAGGATACAATTCCATAAACATTAATTAAATTTGTAATATTTTTAAGGAAGAAAACATACTCTCTCCAATGTCGTTGTATCAACACGAATCACTTCTGTCCCTGTTGCTTTTATTGATTCCGAACGTTTAGATGTGCTGGAAAATTGCAGCACAAGTTTGCTACTGTGTCTCATGGCCATTCTATAAACATACATTTATAAAAATTAGTTTGGGTTATTTGTACCTACCTTAGTTTTTCATACAAAATTTTGCTCGTAGAACCTTATCCAAAAACTATATATTTTATTTTTTGTTTAGAGAACGTTTTTGATAAATTTAAAATCTTTAAATCTCTAATTACCAATGCATATTCATTTTTAAAATTGTTATAATGTACTATCATATTATTTATTTATGTATTTATATGTTCAGATCGATCTTGTTTATTTGTTCTCTAATGTGTATATGATGTAATGTTGTCATTGTACAATTTTTTAAATTCTAAAATGCGTTTCTTTCTGTATTATCAGTAGTACATGTTCAGTAAGTACTTTTGCATTCATTATTAGATATATTTGTGGCCAAAAATAAAAGTAAAATTTATCTTGTTTTCTATTCAGAGCCAGAGATAATTTCAGTGGTATTTTTAACATTGTCATATGAGCGGGAGGTTCAGCTACTCATAAAACCAGGTTCAACCCAATATTTTTTACTTAAAATATCCCGTTACACGTCAGGAATATGGCAGTTGCTACAAGTCGGTTTCTATCTATGTTAGCATTTGTTTTTGTAGAAGTTCAGTGTTTCTGTTGTTCCGTTGTGTTCCTCTTACAGTTGATGTGTTTCCCTCGGCATTTGTTTGATTCCTGATTTGTTTACGTTTATTCGATTTTATATGACTATTGAACAGCGGTATAAAAGTGTTGCTTTTATTTATTGATACATTAGTTTTCATTTAAATGATATGAAAAATAATTTAAAAAAAATATGCTATGGAAGTTAAAAGGGTTGCAAACCTGAATAAGAAAAAAATCATGATCAGGGCCCATACTTATCATAACAAAGCAGTTATTTGAAGTCGTTTGTCTAATAAACATGTGTTTCATATCTGGTTGTGTACAAGAAAACTCGTTGATACTTGTGCTTCATGTGTGTTATCTTCCTTTTGTTTCCTTTTTTTGGTATCACCTCGTTCTGATTTGGATGATTAATAGTTTGATTTCCATAACGTCAAACAACTAGTGAATGACTTACTTATAATATGTAGAAAGAAGGTTAAAGCTATCTATGGAAGTTGTCACCTTTTTGCTGACATTTCAGATTTTATTAAATTTATATCCGTTGTCTTTATGATACTGGTAACGTAGGCGGAAAGTGCAAATTTCATAAATACACTTAACGTCATTGGTAAAAATTATTTCGTGAAATCCAATGGTGATAAAGGGGGGAAAGTTACGAAGGGGACAACCAAGCACCAAAAGCAGATGAAAAGCATGCAACACCATGCTCAAAATAAATTCATAAAAAAACACGTGTCATTGAAACAAATGACTGTGTGGCACAGGCACTTGTTCCTGTGTTGTGTGGTCTGTTTGAATAAGTAGTCCCTGTTTTTCACTAGTAGCAAGCCCCCTTTGTTTTGATGTTTACAATTAAGTTAAAGAGATAAGTCATTTGTTTTTGTGTAGCGAATAATGTCGCACACAAGAGGGAAGAAAGATATCAAAGTAAACACGGGCGAATATACAGTTGATAAAATAGAATATCCAAAGCAGATAATCAAAGAGCAATAGTCAAAGGCCAGATCATGCAATAAAGCAATATAACTGAAAGTTAAAGACCAGAAATCATACAATAATCTTTTAAACATAACCCAACACATTGTTTAAATCAAATTTTCAGCCAGTTGATACGGATAGGAAAGCATGTATCGTCTTGTATACTAGTTGCATTCATTTATCTAATCATAGCAAATGCAATTCCGACGATAAGCTCTACTTTGTGATAGAACAGAATTGTGATAACAATAAAAGCAACCAATCCTTTGTATAATACAATAACGATTAAATGACAACAGATAGCACCAAAAAAACGTCCCATTATTTTTTTGAATATGATGGGGCTATATGTATTGTCAAGCTGAAATATAAGTCCATGCACAGACAGACACATATGAAACAAAAACACAATGCGGCAAAAAACGTCGTATTGAATCTCAATAAAGTGCGACAAAAGTATCGAAATGGTAAGCGTCGACTGTTAAATGTGACAAATGTGGTATAATTAATTGCCAATGATAACTAATATAAAAGATAGATGTATATGTTGAGGTCTTTGTCCTTTGGTCTGTGTGTATGTCTCATTAGTATCCAAGCTGCATGTTTCGGGTTATATCTTTAGTTGAATGATATGAAGGGTCAATCAAAATCAAGCCAAGAGAACAAAATATTACCAAATGGAGAAAACTTAAATAAATGTAAAAAGGCAATTTTTCGCTACATTGAAGACCTGTTGGTGACCTTCTGCTGTTGTTTTTTCTATGGTCGGGTTGTTGTATCTTTGGCACATTCCCCATTTCCATTCTCAATTTTAATAATAAAAAAAAACTTAAGATTGGCAATACGAGCTCCATTGAAAAACGGACAGATGTCACGCAGAACAAAGAACTTCCTGCTCCACTAATGACATCTGTTATGTTGCTCACGACAGGCATGATTTTTTGATAAAGCAATTACCAGTTAAAACGTACTGAAGTTAGATTTTTAATTCTTATTATTAGTCTTTTGTAAACAATAAATTATAGCAATTCAGCACATACACACACAGCTATCCCGACCCCAAATACAGGAGAAAAAAATTATAGGAAGATTAAAAAAAGAATTAAAAAATCTCGATATTGCAATTTTACTACTCCAAAATCACTTGTTCTTATGTTTTTTACTCAGGGATACAATTTTGCTATTTAATAAAATATTGTTATTTCGTGAACATTGTGAAATGTAGAACTTACTTTTTGATATCTTTCGTTCTTATTCCAGCTGTTGGCTCTTCAAACACAAATTGTATTTCCGTATTTAAGTTGTAAGACGGATTATTCCTGATGAATTTTTGAATGATTGGTCAATAAATCTGCTTCTATTTCAATGACAACACCTGATCACGAATCACCTAGTGTGAAAATCGCGAAAAACAGATACTTAGTTTTACGCCCTCACATACACTGTAAATGATGCCTTTTAGAACTTTCACAGCATTTTTCTTGACGTCAATTATATTAAACATAATCTCCACGTTTTTTTATTAATGTGGAATGTTCCTTTTATTTATTTTTGAAACCATTAAACTTGTCAATCTCTTTGGCTTCTTTGCAGAAATATACTTTGAAATATACGTAAAATTTTGACGATATATTTAATTTTCAGTCTTAGATTTTTCTCCTCTGATGCATTTATCAAAAATCTCTATTGGAATTTATTTATGTATATGTCTGTTATAAGTTCTTTCAAAATAAAAAGGAGCTTTCAAAAAGGGGTGGTTTCTTCATAGGTGGAAAAACAGGCAACACTATGACAAATATAAATAATCAAAGACGAAGACTTTTAAAAGTAAAATAATTCTATAAAGAACATTAGGCATGTAGCAACATAAAACTCACGAAAAACTGGAAATTAACTGCAGACGCTTCAGAGTGTAGCCGTTCCTGCTAAAATAGTTTCACCCTCCATGTTCCAAGTAGAACCATCTGGTGATAAGCATACACTAGGGAAGAACAATACGACAAATATAGAATATTATAGGGAATGTGTACCACTAATTTTCTATAAAAAGTAATAACACAAAATTACTGAACTCCGAGGAAAATTCAATCGGAAAGTCCCTAATCACATGTCAAAATCAAATGCCAAAACACATCAAAAGAATGGACAACTGTCATATTCCTGACTTGGTACAGGCATTTTCAAATGTAGAAAAGGGTAAATTGAACCTAGTTTTATAGCGCTCAACCTCTCACTTGTACGACAGTCTCATCAAATTCCGTTATATTTATAACGATGCGTGAAAAAAATCAGACATAATAAATAAAATAGTCAAAATATGGGTACAGCAGTCATCACTGTGTTACAATATTAAAACAAACAATTTTACAAAAAGACACAAAAGCATCTAAAACAGTCAACCAATCTAAATTCTTAGAAATTACCTCTTTGCTTGTAAAAAGTAAAATAAAAAAATACTGAACTATGAGGAAAATATAAAACGGAAAGTCCCTAATCCAATGGCAAAATCAAAAGCTCAAACTCATTTAACGAATTTAAAACAACTATCATAAACGTCCGTTCGGAACTCGTGTTAAATCTACATCAGACTCACCAGTGACGCTCGGATCAAAATAGTTATGACGCCAAACAAGTACAAAGTTGAAGAGCATTGAGGACTGAAATTCCAAAAAGTTGTAATCAGGTATGAACAAATATTACAGAGTCAGCAAATTATGATATCCTTCATTTAGAATGTCAATGGGATATATGCGACCAACGTGTTCATCGAATATTGAAGAACAACGTCTGAACAGTAGACAGTGAATTAAGTTTTAAATAATAATATTTATTTTTCGTTCATTTTGGCAATGAAATATGCATTGAATACAATGAAAGTCCCAACTATGTATTGGCTTCCGAAGCTACACAAAACCCCTTACAAATATAGATTTATTTCGTCTTCAAGCCATTGTTCAACTACTAAATTGTCTATTCTTCTTACCAGCACACTTGGTACAATTAAAAACCTGATAATAAATTGTTCTAATAAGGCCTTCGAAAATAGTGGAATAAATTACTTTTGGAGTGTCAAGAACTCGTTGGAAGTACTTGATAAATTGCATGCTTATATTGGTGATATTGAATCTGTTCAAAGTTTTGATTTTTCTACCCTGTATACCACATTGCCTCCCATTCTCATTAAGAAAAAATTCACATACCTAATTAAATGGGCATTCAAAAATCAGAATGTGAATATATATGTTCAAACTCTTTTAGGTCATTTTTTAGTAGCAATAAACAAAAAAACTATGTTAATTGGACATGCTTTGATACTATACATGCCCTTGAATTTTTACTAGATAACATTTTTGTTCGCTTTGGAGATTCCGTATATCGTCAGATTATCGGAATTCCAATGGGGACTAACTGTGCACCACTTATTGCGGACCTGTTTTTGTATTGTTATGAGTTACAATTTATGACAAAAATAAGCAAAGACCCATCGAAACAACATCTGATAAACAAATTTAATAATACTTTTAGATATTTGGATGATATTTTGGCTCTCAATAATGACGACTTTAGTATGTATATTAATGAAATTTATCCTGTTGAACTTACTTTAAATAAAGCTAATACTAACAATGACCACTGCCCTTTTCTTGATCTTGATATCTATATCACTAATGGAAAGCTGAATACTAAAATTTATGATAAAAGGGATGATTTCTCATTTCCTATCGTTAATTATCCGTTTTTAGATGGTGACGTTCCCTTGTCACCATCTTACGGTGTTTATATATCTCAACTTGTACGATTCGCTCGTGTATGTAACAATGTTTTCGATTTTAACGAGAGAAATTTATGTATTACTGAAAAATTATTACACCAGGGTTTTCGATATCACAAACTAGTCAAAACATTTACTAAATTTTATCATCGGTATAAAGACATCATTCGTAAATATAGCTCAACATGCAGACTTCTAATACGTTCAGGTATTTCACATCCAATTTTTTATGGTAATATTCTTTATAAAGCACAAAGGTGTCAGTATTCACCTCAGAAACTTACAAAACCTTTGAATAGACTTATTAAGAAGGGATATAATTACGATACTGTTGTCAAGTCATTAAAGATTGCATATTTTGGCGTTAATATTGAGTCACTGATAAGGTCTTTGCATCGGAACTAAACACATTTATTCTACAGTTGTTGGCATGACACGGGTTATGTTCTTCTCATATATGTTATGATGGTATGATACTAAACCCCTAACGGGAAGGATTGTGCCTGATGTTCATATGATGAAATCATAATCTTTCAGTCAGTTTAATTGAAGTCTGGAGCTGGCATGTCAGTTAACTGCTAGTAGTCTGTTGTTATTTATGTATTATTGTCATTTTGTTTATTTTCTTTGGTTACATCTTCTGACATCAGACTCGGATTTCTCTTGAACTGAATTTTAATGTGCGTATTGTTATGCGTTTACTTTACTACATTGGTTAGAGGTATAGGGGGAGGGTTGAGATCTCACAAACATGTTTAACCCCGCCGCATTTTTGCGCCTGTCCCAAGTCAGGAGCCTCTGGCCTTTGTTAGTCTTGTATTATTTTAATTTTAGTTTCTTGTGTACAATTTGGAAATTAGTATGGCGTTCATTATCACTGGACTAGTATATATTTGTTTAGGGGCCAGCTGAAGGACGCCTCCGGGTGCGGGAATTTCTTGCTACATTGAAGACCTGTTGGTGATCCTCTGCTGTTGTTGTTTTTTATTTGGTCGGGTTGTTGTCTCTTTGACACATTCCCCATTTCCATTCTCAATTTTATTATTCGGATAAAGAAACAAGCATCTCAAAAGAGGAGCACAATTGGAACCATGTAATGGGAAATAAAAATAATCCTACCAACCTGGGACAATGGTGCAAATGACAACATAAGAACAAAAAGTAAAAACCAGTAGTCCGAACTAAAGCACAAAGACAAATAACAAAAAGTAAAAACCAGGTCCGAACTAAAGCACAAAGACAAATAACAAAAAGTAAAAACCAGGTCCGAACTAAAGCACAAAAACAAATAACAAAAAGGGAAAAAAAATACGCAAATTACCGACGAAAGAGTTCTTGATGTTTACAAAATATAAAAGTCAAAGTTCAAGACTAGTACAAATTCTGAAAAAACAATGACCAGAAAGACTTAAAAATATCAATCAATACTCTTTTTTTTTTGTTTATTGACACGTGACTTTACACTATTATCTACTTCTTTTCTTTAAAAAAAAAACATCATTCTATAAAAATAACAGAAGAATAGTACATATTTTTTATTAAATATTTCACGATACAAAACTATTCTATTTAATAGTTCGTTAAAGTATCTCATTGTAACATAAGTCGGGATAAAACTAAATGTTTGTATTACCCAAGATAAAAAGGAGAGTGACTTTTCTTCTTTCAATCTTAAAATAAAAATTGTAGTATATACAATCTAAAAAAAGCTTTAACATGTTATGGATATATCAATGGGGTCAACTTTTTCAAATGTTTTAATTTAAGCTTCCCTATTTGATTTTTTCTAAATGCCTGATGGTATTGATAAAAATAATCAAATGATCACATGCTTAGGATTTTTTAATTGATTGAGTGGCGGGTAGAATATAGATATGAAGTAGCTGTCACAGTCTAGGTCACAGTAGATGACTCATTTTCACATGACTATTTATGGTTGAATAATCCAGATCAAAGTCCAATATATTCAACAAAATACGCAAACATGAAGACAAACATGGAGAAGTTCTACTCGGTGATAAGTTTACTATTTTTTATTGTGGAAGTTTCATCTATCACAAAATGTAAGTTTAGGTAATTGTTAGATATACGTCCTTTTTAAATGGCAATAAGAAAAAAAAACTCTGTAAAATATTAATGTATATCATTTTTACAAAGCGAAAGTAGAAAACTTAAACCAAAACAGTTAAGTTTAAGGTAATATGTGGAACAAATGAAAGAAACAAAGTCGACATATAGCAGAATATTTCGTTTAAAATTGTGGTTGAATACACAGATTCCCTTATTTTTACAGTCAACACTGGCACATACAAAACAAAACATAAACAAAACACGCAAAGGATGTCAAAGTCAACAAATTGTTTTTAATTATGGACAAAACGCTAATAACACATACATCAAACTCTCAATCTTATTGGGTTCTATAAAAAGCTATTTTTCAAATGTGGATATATATTTTTGAAATAATACAAAAAACTATACACAATATTACACTATAAATAGAATATATCATATTGCTCGTTCGTCTTTTTTCGTTCATCAATGGGTTTGTGATCGTTTGTCTCTCTACGATTTGTGTTTGGTTATTTTGTTATCTTCTCGCAAAGTAACCTTATACATGATGTAAATGTATTGGCCTATTCATAATGTTATTCTTTATCTATGAAAAATATGTTCTGTTAGATTAATTGAAGATTAGTGGTTTTGTGGCTAGCCAAACCTTGCGCTTTTATAGCAAATGTGTAGGTATAATATAATTCTTTATCTATGAACATCTTGTTTATCTTTTAGACGACTTGAAATCTGTATGCGATGGTCAATCACAGCTGTTAACAATACCTACAGATGGAGACATATTATTAACACACTCCTCGTCAGATCCTCTATTACCTAATATGACCTGTGTAGTGTCTATTTACAATCCTATGACAAAGTATCCTGGGAGAGTCTTGGCATATTTTGAAAGTTTTTCTACAGATGAAAGTAAAAATTGTGTCAATTCTCGTTTGGATATTTATGATGAACGAGGAACAAGTGTAAATAAAACTCTTACAGGTTAGACTTATACCATAAATACATTGGTTTATACATAGATGATATTACTGTTCTGATATACTGGTTTTTTTCTATATTTTAATCGAAATTCATGTCCATAGCAAAAAAAAAACTAGGAATATAGTCTTAGTATAGCCTCCTATACAAAACTGCAGTTATATCTAATAGAATTATTTTTCTTCTAACCTATTTATAAAAGATTGATAATTACTAAATGAGTCTTTAAGTACTTTTTATAAACAAAAACAAAAACAAAACAAAAAACTTTTATCATCAAGTGAGGAGGTACAAGGTTAAAGACAGTGTTTATACCATATAATGAATGGACAATATACTAGTATATAAATGATGATGTGAACAGTCATACAAACAATATAAAGTTCATAATTTTAAATATGTAATAACATAAACCGGTCCGTATTTCATGCTAATGGTTAACTTTACATATATGTTCCGACTCTAAATAAAAATTCTAATTTATTTAATTACTTTTTGTATACCAGTATTATGTTTCTTCCCTATACAGGTCCAAATGGTGTTTGTGGTAATAGAGATAATCTTGACATATATTATAATTCTTCACAGCAATACATGACCTTCAGGTTTAAAGATGTAAACCAAACATCAAATTTCAGAGTCGTTTTAACAGCAGCGCATACAGGTATGAACCTTTAAATGTATTTGAAAGGCTTACAAATCGTAAAATAAGTCACATGTAACATTTTCTAATTATTCAGTGTTTTATTTTGTCCATTGAATTTTGTCTATTTTCATATTAGGCTTTAAGTTTATATGAAACATTGTCTAAATAAAGGCAACATAAGTATACCGCTGTTCAACAGCTATAAATTAATTGTGAGAAAACAAATCAGGGTTACAAACTAAAACCAAGAGAAACACATCAACTATAAGAAGAAAAACACTGCAGTGGCATATAATCAAACATTTACTTAACACTACTTTTCACAACAATTTCTTTTACATCTACCACACTTTTGATATCTGATTATAAAGTCCCATTTTTGTATTACTATTTGGTTGACCAGGGAGCATAAGAAGGTACCACAATAATGTTTGGTCAGCAGAATCCACAGACCATTACTGCATATAAGATTCAAACCCACACATCCAAGGTATATCAACAATACGCTAAATATCCTAAAACTTTTTTATTCAATCTTCACTATTGAGTTTTTTGTGGACGAAACGTTGTTCTAGCGTACAAAATTTAAAGCCTAAGGTCAGTTTGTAAACAAACACGTATAAAACGTATTTTGATAAAAGCTTTCAAGTTGCTAATTTTAATTGCAATTGAATATAAATACCCGTTGTCAAGTTTTTATTTTATTACTTTTCCTAGGTATTTGCCAAAAGAGTGAGTTTGGGTGTGGAAATGATTTTTGTATCGGACGACATCTAGAATGTAATGGTTACAACAACTGTGGAAATGATATCGACGAACTGGCATGCGTCGTGGCATTAGCTGCTGGAATAATCGTCGTCATTATAATTGGCTCAATTTTGGCTATCATTTGTTTCGTTACAGCAATTATGTGCTTAGTTTGCCGTCCACGACGTAGGAACATTTATACACGCATATGAAAATATGTTCTGGAAAAGAAGTGTTTGATGAACTCTACTATTGTCCTACAAGCTGAATGAAATATGTACTTGGGTTTCGATACTAGGGGTTTCTCTAACTACATGATGGTATTCAAGTGCGTACCACTGGAATAGTTTTCTTTTTAATACTTTATATGGGTTATAATTTCAACATAATAAAATGGCAATTGGTCATTCATTTTCATCTTTTCATAGATATATGTACGCATGCTCTTTTATCCATTTTAAATCAAATAAAAAAAAATATGCGTTAGGATTTTAACTATGGGTCATGACTTAAATATATATAATTGGGGTGTTTTTAAAAGTCCAGTCACACGTCTTTTCCAAAATATTCAATGTTAAGATTCCCCGTCCGTCACCCTGTTCCCCGTGATGGGGTTGTTGTGTATTGATTTTTGATTTTTGTATCTATTCTTTTTTTAAACTAACGTTTTATAGGGATGATAAACTAAAAGTTATTAACTGTACTCGTAGATCTGAAGAAAAAAATGTGTATCAATATATATCAATATTAAGAAAAGAACGTTATTGTAATATTTTATTGTTTATTTTTGTATTAAAATCCTTTGACTCAATATTATTTTAAAACAGTATTTAAATAATGACATTCTTGTTGTCACATCTGACCCTCAAACAAAGATGTACATCAGTTCTGCGAAATGGACGCCACACTTAACACACAAACCTACAAATGAGCCAAAAAATTTTTTTAAAAAATCAAGACTCAAAATATTTTTTTTTTTCTCTAGTCTTTATTTTGTTATGTTTGGATTGATGTTTACTCCACATCCCTTTTTGTTCATAACAAAAAGGAATACGTGGATAGAATAAATTAGAAGTATACTGTGTAATTGCCAAAGAGTGAAGTCTGAACCACTAACAAAATGACGAAGAATAGGAGCCAACTATAGATCACCATTAGTCCGAGATTACTCTGTCTTCCAACGGCTGTTTTGCCAGACAAGCTGGGGTCTAGGGACGTCAGAGCCCGTACCATATAAAAAAAAGATGCGCTGCTTTATCGCTTCTGGTACCGACTAACGGCCTTGGAATTATGTGTATCGGGTAACAATTTGTTATTTTTTTTTATTTATCTCTTCATTTATGTAAGTTTCATTTACCTGCCACCCTTTGCTTCAAATATTTAGACATTTTTTTTTATAAAAATTAAATTCGTCATGAAACCGCTTGCGTGGATTTGTAAAATTATCATTGACACAGTAATATGTGACTTGTCCTTTAACCCAAGTATATTTTGGAAATTATAAGACATATCAGGTCAATCAAAATTTCCAATTTTCAAAAATATACTGGAAAATATTGAAAAAGTTGTATACTATTCCTGATGAAATACACTATAAGGACAAGACATAAATATATGTACATATAAACTAAATGATTTTGTCCACCGAAAATAAACCAGGGGACTATGTAAATCAAACAATATCAAAAGTTTTAAAATAATGGGGATGGATATAAGCAATCCCTATAATCCGTAAAATGCTATTCGAAGTGGATATATTGTTGATGGATTTATCATAACATTAATACACATGGTGCACAGAACAGTACATTTCAAACGGTATACCATATAACAGTTGTTATTCATTCGTTTGAGATGTTTGAGCTTTTGGTTTTGCTATTTGATTAGGGACCATCCTTTTTGAATTTTCCTTGGAGTTCAGTATTTATGTGATTTTATATTTTTTCCATTAGACAAATGTATTCCACCATATTGAAGCAAATGATGTGAAGTTTCTTATTTCATGTTGTGTATTGATATAGACTGGTAAGATTGAAGGACATACTACTTTATTGAAATGGAAAAAGTTAGTTTCGCACCTGAACAAATATTAAAGATAGACAAATAGATTAAAATGTTATCAAAACTTAGAAGGAAATTGATCAAATGTTGAGATTAGCTGAACTAAAACTGCAATATCTATATAGATTACAATACACCATTAGATTTTATGGGCGCAGCCATTTTATGAGCATAACATGGTATTCAGAATTAAGAGTATGGCTAATCCTGATTGGTCAATATGTGCGCCCGTTTTTTTTTTATTATTAGAGACTTCGTGCACTCTGCTTTATACAAAAGGCAAAATAAAAATTATTCCGTAGCCCTAAAGGTCCTGAGAAGACTTTTCAACGCTAGGACAAGACACGTATTTTTAAGGGTAAAATTGATAGGCATGGGAGATAAGTACAAAATACGCTAAAAAAAGCAACGCGAACCTATATTTTTTGGACCAAAAAATACTGTCCTAATGACTTTTCCTTCATTTTAACAAGGTTTCGTTAAAAATATCAACTTTCTAACGTCTGTATCTCGAAAAAGACTACCATTGTCGCCTATGGGGGAATTAATTGTTTATTTCAATCTATATTCATCTACTGTTAAGTCAGGAGAGTCTCCTAAAGTGTATATCAATATCTTTATTACTTAATACTGATGTCACAAAAAATGTGTTAGAGAGACAAAAACCCAACTACAGAACAGAAAACAGCACAAGGCAACCAACGGGTCTTCCTAGCAGCGAGAAAAATCCAGCATCCAGAGCCGGTCTTCAGCTGATCCTCAAACAATAATGTGTACCAGTTCAGTGAAATGTACGCCACACTGAACATGCAAACATATAAATTAACCAACATTTTAGAAAAGCACATAAAACTAACAAATCTATTTTTTCTCTAGAAGTCTTAATTTTGTTATGTTTGGAATGATGTCTGATTAGTGTTTATATATATATAAAATTTATAAAAGTAAACCATTATAGGTCAAGGTACGGCCTTCAACACGCATGGAGCTTTGGCTAATAGTTATCAAAGGTGCCAGGATTCTAATTTAGTACGCCAGACGCGCATTTCGTCTACATAAGACTCATCGTCAAGTAAACTAGTAAATAATATTGGAGTGACATTTTCAAACTGGAAGTAATAATTTTTCTGCCTTTTTTTTATCTGCCCTTTGTATAGAAACCATTTTTTTCTCAGTATCAGCATTTAGTAAGCTATCATTTGATACTGGAAATAAACTCATCATAGATACCAGGATTCATATTTAATATTTACGTTAGACGCGCGTTTCGTCTATAGTCGCCGTCACGTAAAATTGGCACCATGTTTTTTGTCAAAATTTTCTAAAATATCGACCGCGTTTACTAAAGATCATGTTTTTCATTCAGCGGAAGTAAAATCCTGTCCAAATATTCACTACTGTCCTACCTTTTATTGTGTTTGCACTGTATAATCCTCACCTTCACATTTTTCAAGATTATTTACATTGTAAAACCGCCATCTTGGTTTCTATGAGGATCCCTTTTTCCATAACATTCGTTACACTCCGGTTATATCATTGTCATTGATGATACAATTTCCCGCGCTTTTTACGTAAAGATGACGAAAAGCTCCGAGAGACACAAGAAAATGGAGAGCACGTGGAACTCCACGACAACACTTCCGGTAATAACAATGTCGGATTCTACCATACAAACTAATCTTGGATTATGTGAAGGTCAGGATTTTACAGTGCAAACACAATAAAAGGTAGGACAGTAGTGGATATTTGGACAGGATTTTAGTTCCGCTAATTGAAAAACATGATCTTTAGTAAACGCGGTCGATATTTAAGAAAATTTTGACAAAAAACATGGAGCCAATTTTACGTGACGGCGACTATACAAAAGACTCATCAGTGACGCTCGAAAAAAAATTGTTAAAAATACCAAATAAAGTACAAAGTTGAAGAGATTTGAGGACCAAAAATTCCTAAAAGTTTTGCCAAAAACAGCTAAGGTAATATATTCCTGAGATATAAAAGCCTAAGTTCTTCAAAAATTCAAAGTTTTGTTAACAGTTCATTTTTAATTATGAACATATCAATGATAACTCAAATCAGATTTAAAATTTTGTTATCAAAATATATTATTTCTGTTGGAAAGATCTTCAATTGTTCTCTGAACAATTCGTATTTAAATTTTTTTAAATGCTTTACTGTATTGATCAAGTTATTCAAATGCTCAAATGCTTAGGAATTTTTAATTGAATGAGTGTCGGATAGAATATAGATATAAGGTAATAATAACATTAACGGTACCAATTTTTCTGCACCAGATGCGCATTTCGACACATAATGTCTCTTCAGTGATGCTCGTGGCCAAAATATGTAAAATCTAAAGCTTATATAAAACATGTAGAGCTATAATCCAAAAATTCCAAAAAAGTATAGCCAAATCCGTCAAAGGAATCAGAGCTTTGCATGAGGGAGATACTTTCCTTAATTTATAATATTTTTTAACAGCAAATTTGATAATACAAAAAATCCGTATTTTCATGCCAGTACCGGAGTAGGGGCTACTGGGCTGGTGATACCCTCGGGGACTAACAGTCCACCAGCAGAGGCATCGACCCAGTGGTAGTAATAACATTAACAGTACCAATTTTTCTGCACCAGATGCGCATTTCGACAAATAATGTCTCTTCAGTGATGCTCGTGGCCAAAATATGTAAAATCTAAAGCTTATATAAAACATGTAGAGCTATAATCCAAAAATTCCAAAAAATTATACCCAAATCCGTGAAAGGAATCAGAGCTTTGCATGAGGGAGATACTTTCCTTAATTTATAATATTTTTTAACAGCAAATTTAATGATACAAAAAATCCGTATTTTCATGCCAGTACCGTAGTACTGGCTACTGGGCTCGTGATACCCTCGGGGACTAACAGTCCACCAGCAGAGGCATCGACCCAGTGGTAGTAATAACATTAACGGTACCAATTTTTCTGCACCAGATGCGCATTTCGACAAATAATGTCTCTTCAGTGATGCTCGTGGCCAAAATATGTAAAATCTAAAGCTTATATAAAACATGTAGAGCTATAATCCAAAAATTCCAAAAAAGTATAGCCAAATCCGTCAAAGGAATCAGAGCTTTGCATGAGGGAGATACTTTCCTTAATTTATAATATTTTTTAACAGCAAATTTAATAATACAAAAATACCGAATTTTCATGCCAGTACCGGAGTACTGGCTACTGGGCTGGTGATACCCTCGGGGACTAACAGTCCACCAGCAGAGGCATCGACCCAGTGGTAGTAATAACATTAACGGTACCAATTTTTCTGCACCAGATGCGCATTTCGACAAATAATGTCTCTTCAGTGATGCTCGTGGCCAAAATATGTAAAATCTAAAGCTTATATAAAACATGTAGAGCTATAATCCAAAAATTCCAAGAAAGTATAGCCAAATCCGTCAAAGGAATCAGAGCTTTGCATGAGGGAGATACTTTCCTTAATTTATAATATTTTTTAACAGCAAATTTAATAATACAAAAAATCCGTATTTTCATGCCAGTACCGGAGTACTGGCTACTGGGCTGGTGATACCCTCGGGGACTAACAGTCCACCAGCAGAGGCATCGACCCAGTGGTAGTAATAACATTAACGGTTACTGTCTGGGTCACTGTCTGGGTCGCAGTAGATTGGCATGACTATTTACGGTTCAATAATCCAGATCAAAGTCCAATATATTCAACAAAATACGCAAACATGAAGACTAAAATGGAGAAGTTCTACTCGGTGATAAATAAAGGCAACAGTGGTATACCGCTGATCAAAACTCGTAAATCTATGGACAAAAAACAAAATTTGGGTAACGAACTAAAACTGAGGGAAACGCATTAAATATAAGAGGAGAACAACGACACAACATTAAAATGTAACATACACAGAAACGGACTAAGCATTAGACAAAATTCGATGAGAATAACAAATATAACATCAAAACCAAGTAACGTGACACGTCTTATAGTAATGTGAATTCACACTCAAAAACAAGAGAAAACAAACGGCACAACGGAAACACAACGTTAAAATGTTACACAAACAGGAAAGATCTATAATATAACAATGGCCATTTTCCTGACTTGGTACAGGACATTTTTAAAGATAAAAATGGTGGGTTGAACCTGGTTTTGTGGCATGCCAAACCTCGCACTTTAATGGCAATGTTAAATATAACATTGAAATGACAACATAATATTACAGGACTACAATACAAATAAATAGGAGAACGTATTAGACAAAGAAACACATGATTAATAGATAACAAAAGGCATCAGGTTTAAAATTCAATACGCCAAAAACGCGCCTCGTCCACACAACACTCACCAGTGACGCCCAGATATAAAAGATTGAAAGTGAAAAAAGTACACAGTTGTACAGCACTGAAGATCAAAAGTTGAAAAAGGTTGTGTCAAATGCGGCTATGTTTTTATGCTTGGGATAAGAACATCCTTATTATTTAGAACAATTTATGCTATGCAAACAGTAAATTTTATCAAATGAATATAAAAGATATATATAATGAAACTGAAGTATGACTAATTACAGAAAATAAAACCCGAATATATAATGTAAAGACCAACACAGAAAAATAGACACACCCGACTTAGTCCAGGCCTCAACGCAAAAAATCATACAAATGACGTCACATTCGAAGTGGTGAAAAGGCACAAAAATTACGTCACATTTGAATTTCTGAAACATCACAAAAATGACGTCACATTTGAAAAACTATATCTCAAGAGTAAGATAGAATTAGGATTTATTTCAGATTATAATAGAACTAAATACTGATTTTACATTTAAACACAATGCACATTGCAATACTTATGATAAGTTTACTATTGTTTATTCTGGAAGTTTCGTCTATCACAAAATGTAAGTTTAAGCAAGAACGTATTGTTAGTTATATCCTTTGTTTGAGTCAATAAGAAAAAGAAACTTTATAAATATATACCATTTTAACAAATCGATAGTACACAAATAAAACAAAAACAGTTGGGTTTAACGTTTGTTAATCAAATGAGAGAGACAACGTCGATATCTAGCAGTATAATTCTAATTCTAACAAAACTTTGCTGAAATACACATATTTCCTTATTTTCCATATATATACAAAACAACAAAACAGTCAAAAGATGTCAAATTCAACAACTTTTTTCAATTATGGACAAATAAACTCATCATAGATACCAGGATCCAAACTTTCATACCTAAAGTACGATGGTATATCACGCTAAAGTGCGATGGTTGTTTGTTTGCTAAAGTACGATGGTATATTTCGTTAAAGTGCGATGGTTGTTTGTTTGCTAAAGTACGATGGTATATCACGCTTAAATGCGATGGTCTACGTTAAAGTACGATGGTATATCACGCTTAAGTGCGATGGTTGTTTGTTTGCTAAAGTACGATGGTATATCACGCTAAATTACGATGGTATATTACGCTAAAGTGCGATGGTTGCTCGTTTGCTAAAGTACGATGGTATATCACGCTAAAGTGCGATGGTCTACGATAAAGTATGATAGTATATCACGTTAAAGTGCGATGGACCAAAAGGGTAAGATAAAAGGGCTTACAAAACTTGAAAGTACATGGCTTTATAATTTCTAGTAGCTAAGGTGAAAATATGTTATAGGCTTTACAATTTAACGGTAGGCTTCAGTGATTGTTTCTAAATATTGAAGACCGATCACGATTTTTTTATTGCTAAAAAGGTAATTTAGGTGTCTCAAAATACTATATTTCCTGGAAATTTTAACAATTAGGTCGTATCAAATATTTGAATCATTGGTGTAGCTTACTGTTCACACAGTCTATCAATTATGTGATATGATATTTCATTTTTGGTACCTAACTATTATTTCATTGGAAACAGGATGGAAAATATACTACATACAAAATTACGACACAGATGTAGTCCTTTAAGAGCTGATTTATATAGAGTTAATTTGGTAAATGACCCAAGTTGTGAATGTGGGTGTCCATTAGAAGATTCGATTCATTTTTTGTTAGAATGTCCACTCTACATTAACTTTAGAAATCAGCTCTTTAAAAACATTCAACACTTAGCTGATATCTCCATAGAACATATTTTATTTGAAACAGACGAAATTACTGTTGAACAAAACACAATCCTTTTCAGAAATGTACATAGTTATATACGCCATACAAAAAGATTCTTTGATTAATATTGCTGTATCTTAAAATGTACTCGTATCCAACTGTTATACTGTTTAAACATACTATATCTATTGTAAATATTTTTCATATTGTACTGAAATATTTAATTGCTGTCATCTTGAAATTTTGTATTTGTACTTATATGGAGAGGATTATCTTAAGTTGTTATAACTTGTATCCAATCCTATTGTATATTTAGACAATAAAATATGTTTAAACTAATTATGTGAACACCTCCCCTTAGAGTCGTAATGGTAAATACAAAATTCGTTCATTTTCTGAATGTGTAACATTTATTTGTACAAGCTTTAATTCAAATGCGAGAGAGAGGAGATGTTGTCTGAGTTTTCTCCATTTTTATAGCGAGTACAATTAGACCCAAAAATTATTTATAAAACTGCAATTAACGAAAAAATGATATAAATATATCTGTTCGCTTTCAATAAAAGTCGGATACAAGATACTTATGCGTATCTATAAAATAACTGCAGATACAAGTTCCCATTCCAGCACCCGAAAAAAAACCAACACATATGCTTCAGCCGACAAAGCACTTTTGAATTAATTAAGTCATAGACAAATGCTTTCCGACTGCTTGGTTTATAAGTTGTTTTAAAATGAATCATCATCTTCCAGCATGTACATTTTTAGTTTGTATAAACGACTGTTAATCATTATCCAACTACGTTTCGGACGTCTATACTTTCGCGAACCATCGCACTTTAGCGTATGGTGGCATCGGACTTTAGCGTAGAGCATCGCACTTTAGAGTCCTACATATATATAAGAAGATCTGGTCTGAGTGCCAATGTGACAACTCTCTCAACCAAATCCCAATTTGTTAAAGTAAACCATTATAGGTCAAAGTAGTTTTCAACACGGAGCCTTGGTTAACACCAAATAGCAAGCTAAAAAGGGCCCCAAAAAAGTATATGTATATATGTGTATATTTATTATTTTATTCTTTATCTATTTTTCAGACGACCTGATATCTGTATGTGAAAGTCCAACACAGCTGTTAACAATACCTACAGAAGGGGACATATTACTTACACACTCCTCTTCAGATCCTCTATTCCCTAATATGACATGTGTTGTGTCTATGTACAATCCCATGACAAAGGATGCCTATCCGGGAAGAGTCTTGGCATATTTTGAAAGTTTTCCTACAGATGAAAGTAACAATTGTGTCAATTCTCGTTTGGATATTTTTTATGAACGAGGAACAAGTATAAATAAGGTCCTTACAGGTTAGACTAATACCAAAGATACATGGGTTTATACATAGAAGATATTACTGTTTTGATTTTCTGTTTTTCTATATTTTAATTGAAATACTTGTACATAGCTAAACTGAACTGTTAATATGATCTAAGTACAGAATCTAAAACAAAACTACAGCTATATCTAACAGAATTATTTACTTAAAACTAATTGATAAAAGACTGTTAATTACTAGATGAGGTTAAGGCACATTTTTTATAAACTAAACTGTGTATATATGATTCATTTACACATTAAAAGAAAGACTACTGATATTATACAGTGGGGAGGTACACAATTAAAGATTTTTAAAAGGTTTTAATACCATAAAATGAATAGACAATGTCTATAAATAATAATATAAACAGTTATATAAACGATATAAAGATTAGAACTTTCAACATGTATTAGAACATACCAGTTTTATATTTGTTCCCTATATAGGTCCAAATGGTGTTTGTGGTAATAGGAAGAGTCTTCATTCATATTATAACTCTACACAACAATATATGACCTTGAGGTTTAGAGACATAAATCAAACTTCAAACTTCAGAGTCGTGTTAACAGCAGCACGCACAGATATGAACCTTAAGGTGAATTTGAATTACTTACACATTATGCAAAATTTATTTTTAAATGCATAAGGCCGTTAGTTTTCTCGTTTGAATTGTTTAACACTGTCATTTCGGGGCCTTTTATAGCTACTATGCGGTATGAGCTTTGCTCATTGTTGAAGGCCGTACATTGACCTATAGATGTTAATTTCGGTGTCATTTTGGTATATTGTGGAGAGTTGTCTCATTGGCAATCATACCACATCTTCTTTTTTATATTTACACATTATGCAATAAGTCACATGAAATATTTTCTTATTTCTTTTAAGTGTTTTCTTTTTTCTATTGGATATTAGTGAATTAAACAGTAATTTTATATGAAATCCTGCCATACAAATAATCAAATCTTTGATTTACACCATCTTCCACCACACGTCTTACATTTACCACGGTTTTTGATATGTTATCACAAAGTCCCATTTATTCTTATCCTATTTGATTGAACTCGGAGCTTAAGAAGGTACTACAACAATGATTGGTCAGCAGTAACCACAAGCCCTTACTATATATAAGTTACAACCCCGTTAATCAATACACCGCTACTGCTTAAAACTTATTTTTACTGACCGTTGAATCTGTTAAAGACGCCTAAACGCGCCTCTCTGCCGTACCAATTTTTATCTGATATCTTAGGTCTGTAACGTATTTTGATAAAGTTTTTGAGTTGCTAATTTTGAAAACCAATGAACATAAATGACCATTGTGAACTGTTTAATGTATTACTTTATCTAGGGACATGCCAATAGAAATAGGTTAATTGTGGAAATGGTTTTTGTATCAGCCGACATCTAGAATGTAATGGTTACAACAAATGTCGACGAACAAGCATGCGTCTTGTTATTAGCTCTAGTAATAATCATGATAATAGGCTTAAGTTTGTCTATGATTGATTTCGTGACAGCAATTATCAGCTGGATTTGCCGTCTACGACGTAGGTACATATATACACGAATATAAAAAATATGTACTAGAAAAGAAATGTCTGATGAACTCTACTGTTGTCCTACAAACTGAATGCAAAATGTATCAGAGATTCAAGGGCAGAGGGTTCTCTTACTATATGAAGGTATACACATACGTGCCACTGGAATTAGACCCTTTGAAAATGTCAACTTTATTTGGGGTATAATTTCATCATGGAAAAATGTAAATTAGTCATTAATTTTCAGCTTTCGATTAGATATTTGTATATATTCTCTTTTGTCCAATTAAATCAAAACGAAATATACGAATGCGTTATCATTTAACCTGAAGTATTTTTTTTGTAGTGATTTTCATAAGACTTAAATAATAAGGGGTATGTGTAAAATCATAGCCTCACATCTGTTCCAAAAATTTCATGTTAAGATACCCCGCCGGCCTGTCACCCTTGGTCCCATTGTTGAGGCTGTTGTGTATCGATTTTTGTGTTTTTTATGGCTCTTTACAACTAACGTTATATCGGAATTCAACGTCATTCAATTGTATTAATAGATCTGAAAAAAAATGTATATATATAAGGTGCAATATCAAGAAAAGAATGGATTGTTTTTATCTTACTGTTTATTTTTTTATATTAAAATACTTTAAAGTCAATATCATTTCAAAAACGTATTAAATTTTATGAAACCCTTGTCACAGAAAAAAAATCATAAACAATACAATTATACAAATACAGTTTAGTTTTTTGTACACTGTTCCGAAACAAAATGGGAAACTAAATGGTATTCAACGCAACGAGAAAATCTCGCACTTGGATGGAGAGTTGTCTCATTAGCACTCATACCTCATCTTCTTATACCTAATAATCTCTTTTTATAGAATAGCATAGAATACCTTAGCCGTATTTGGCACAACTTTTTGGAATTTTTGGTCCTCAATGCTCTTCAACTTTGTACTTGTTTGGCTATACAAATATTTTGATATGAGCGTCACTGATGAGTCTTATGTAGACGAAACGCGCGTCTGGCGTACTAAATTATAATCCTGGTACCCTTGATAACTATTTACACTACTGAGTCGATGCCACTGCTGGTGGACGTTCCGTCCCAGAGGGTGTCACCAGCTAAGTAGTCAACACTTCGGTGTTGACATAAATATCCATAATGTGGTCATTTTTATAAATTTCGTGCTTACAAAAAACAGAATTTTTCGAAAAACGAAGGATTTTCTTATCCCAGGCATAGAATACCTTAGCCGTATTTGCACAACTTTTTGGAATTTTTGGTCCTCCATACTCTTCAACTTTGTACTTGTTTGGCTATATAAATATTTTGATATGTGCGTCACTGGTGAGTCTTGTGTAGACGAAACGCGCGTCTGGCGTACTAAATTAGAATCCTGGTACCTTTAATAACTATTTACACTACTGGGTCGATGCCACTGCTGGTGGACGTTTCGTCCCCGAGGGTTTCACCAGCCCAGTAGTCAACACTTCAGTGTTGACATGAATATCAATAATGTAGTCATTCTTATAAATTTCGTGCTTACAAAAATTTGAATTTTTCGAAAAACTAAGGATTTTCTTATCCCAGGCATAGAATACCTTAGCCGTATTTGCACAACTTTTTGGAATTTTTGGTCCTCAATGCTCTTCAACTTTGTACTTGTTTTGCTATATAAATATTTTGATATGAACGTCACGGATGAGTCTTATGTAAACGAAACGCGCGTCTGGCGTACTTAATTATAATCCTGGTACCTTTGATAACTATTTAAACAGTATATTTTCACGCAGACATTTCTTTTTTTATATATATAAAATTAGGTGCAGAATGTCCCTTTTCATATTCCTGACTTGTTACAGGCATTTTCTTATTTTGAAAATGTTGAATTGAACCTGAATGTATAGCTAGGTAAACCTCTAACTTATATGACAGTCGCATCAAATGTCATTACATTGACAACAAAACAAACACATAATTGGTAAAAATGTCAAAAATACAGCAGTCAACATTGTGTTATAATCATTAAAAAAAACTACATACAAATATGTAACAAAGAAACACAAAATGGCATATAGACCAAGGATAACAGTAAATATTAAATACAAGAATACACTAATGTGCAATAGTACAATAGCACAGTGACGAGATGTATAATTTCAGAGTCACGTCATATATGTAACAAAGAAACATCAAAAGGTATATAGACAAAGCACCTAGCAAACATTGCAATGTTTATTTACTAATCATGTACAAGTATATACGAAGGACAATACAAGCATATATGTATATAAAATCAATCTTAATGATCATGTCCATCGAAAATCAATCCAGGAATAATGGAAATCTAGCAGTATTGAAAGTTTAAGAATAAAGGGAATGGATATATACAATTATTATAATCCATAAATTGCTAATCAAAGTGTATATATTGTTTTAGGACTGACGTTAAACTTCATACACATGGTGCCCAAAATATAAAATTTCAAACAGCCTACCATTAAACATGTTCTCCACCATATTGAAGCAAATAATTTGCAGTGCCAAGTTTTCGTATTGAATAAGACTGATGAGAATGACACAAAAATATAATTTAGTGAAATGGAAATGGAAATACTTATTTTACACAAATATTAAAAGTAGACGAATAGATTAAAAAGTAATCAAAAGATAATAAACATGCAATTGATGAAATGAGAATATCTGAACTTCTACTGCAATATCTAAATGGTCATATAATGCTACGCGAGGTGAACTACTTAAAGAGTATATCAATATATTAATTACTTGTCAACTTTTTTGGTGTTATAGAAAAGGATTATCCGTTGTCTGATATAGGGAAGACCAAGATACATTTATTCACCATTGATACCAGGAACAAAATTGTGTAGGACAGACGTGAGATTCGTCTACAAAGATGCATTAGTAATGTTCTAACCAAAAGAGTTCAACAGGTAAAATTAAAACATGACGTGCTTTTTTTCACCCAAAATCAAATATTTTCATATTTTTTTTTAGATTGAATTTTGTTTGATTTGATTATCATTATATTAAGGTTTTTTCTATTTTGGAATGATTAAAAAAAACTGTTAAAAATCAATATGTATGTTTTCCAGTTTTTAACAACTTTTGATGATTTTGCTACATTTTACCCAACATCATCATTTATCCAATTAAGAATTGCTGTTAAGTTTAGAAATGATTATAATAAAGATTTTTGTCTTTTTTTGTAATATCAAATGAACTTCTATCACCTTTATAATTGTAATTCGGACAGTATCAAACTAGAATATTGTGTAAAAATTTGCCACAACTGTTCAGGGTTCGACTTCTGCGATTGTATCAGGCTGCGCTCAGCGAAACATTTTATTATAGTTTGTTCATATGGGGGTACTGTTTCACCCCTATACAATGGTTAACATGTTTAACACCTGCAACAATATGTTTAAAATTCTCCAAAACTTTTGTGAAGAAACGCAATATGCCTTCAAGTTACCTGAAACTTTTCTTGCAATAATTTAAGCTTTTTAAAATCCTACTACTTTTATCAAAGAGCAATTAGATACCGAAATCGAAGTTTAACAGTTTATGATAAGATCTAGAGACAATGGCGCAAACCAAAAAATGGTAAAGAGAACAGTGAACAGAAAAAAGTTATATTGATCCACATTAACCTAGTCAAATCTGGAACTCTGGTAAATCGCAAGGGTACGTAGTTCATTTCTATAAGGAGAAACTATTTTGTTACAACATGTGTCTTATCCTTCTGCTAGTTTTGCAAATAAAATATATTTTACTAATCTTACCTAGTGTTTGATTTTGTTCTTTTGACATGACTGTAGTGAATATGCAATTACAAGCCAGTTTGAATCGATACTGTATTGAGTAAATGCTTAGCAAACAGTTGATATATGCATTAAACCCTAATGTTAATTCTATAATTTATCTATCATAATTAAAATTTTATCAAATTATATTTTGTACAAGTTCTTGTCAATAAACTATTTAATGTGATAGTGTATCAGAAGTGTGGGGTTTATGATTAACAAAGATTCCACTGTAATTGTAGCAGTCCAGGTTAAAAAGTCTATAAACTCTTACCAATTAGAGACTGTTTTTATAGGGAAGTTCTAGCAGGTATATTCTCAATTTATCACACTTCAATAGTTACTCATATGACCTAATGTTATCACATGATTCTCAATGTTTCCGTATTAGAACTTCCGTATTATGCACAATGGGGAAGAAATAAGATGGCTGTTTTGAACACATTTATTACATTGATTTTAGTTGCAAGCGTTAATGCAATTCAAACAAGTAAGTGTTTGTCCATTTAATTCTTAATCGTTAACATTTTGCTTGCGTGATATATTATAAGCCGAAAACAACATGTGTACTGATACATAGCATCAATTAAGTTGAAATGAGTTTTGATGGTGTTTTCAAACTCGTGAATTGAAAATACATTAATACTTACACCTTTCACATTTCAAAATGTATAACCTATATACAAATACTCAAACTCTATGAAGAAATGTTTAATTTTGCACCGACCACAAATTATGTAAAAAGTATCAACTGTATTATGAATAAAGTTAAATAAAACCAATATAGGGCTAACACAGAAAATAAAAGGAAAGTGGTTTTCATTTATCAATCGACAAATTGAGAATATTATCAAGTGTCTGATATATAATATATCTCTAATGCTGCGTCCACGCGTAATTTGAAAAACGATTTAGTTTAATTTGCATTCGAAACGTTAAACGTCCAGACGTAAATTATAATACAAATTGCAATGTGGGTCAAAGGAGTAGGTCCGGTAAGACCATTTTTTGGCCCCAAAATATGGCAGTTTTACAAAATTGTTAAAATGTAAACTTTTAGTTATTTATTGGATAGTAAAATGGTTCTGCTACATAAATATGGACTGTTTTTGACAATACAATGCATATATATTGGGTACTAGCACCATAAAGTCATGCTAAATTACTAAAATCTGAACAATTCCAGCATTTTACTTAAATTTTAGACGGTTTCCGTGTAAAACGAAAGTGGCCGCATTCGTGTTCATCCAAAATATTGAAATGGAAGTTGTATTTGATGATAATACATAACATATATAAAGGTTGAGGATGAACACGGATGCGGCCACTTTCGTTTTTGACAAAAACCATCTGAAAAGTGACATTTTTTCGCATATTTGGTAGATTTTTCATATTTGAGCTTGAATCGGATCGTTTTTAATGACGAAATAAGTTAAAAACTTTCACATAAATTAATCGAAACATATATAATAGACTCTTAAGTGTTTAAAAAGTGGTCAACATCTTTGGTCAGATGAAATTGAAATTTGAGGCCAAAATCGGTCCTTACCGGACCTACTCCTTTGCTATACAGTCCGAATGTCGTATCTTTTAATTCGCATTATCAGTTAATTAAGTATAATAATCGAAATACATTTAAGAAAGTGTCCACACTACAAAGCAAATTTAAAATCCGGAGCACCTGAGATCACCCTTAGTTTTTGTTGGGGTTTGTGTTGCTTAGTCTTAGTTTTCTATGTTGTGTCATGTGTACTATTATTTGTCTGTTTGTCTTTGTCATTTTAGCCATGGCGTTGTCAGTTTATTTTCGATCTATGAGTTTGACTGTCCCTCTGGTATCTTTCGCCCCTCTTTTCACTCATTCACAACAACGAAAACGCATTTTTAATGCGAATTCGATAATGCGAATCAGCCAGTTCGAATTCGATTCGAATCATAAAAAAGGGGAGTGTGTGAACGTGATTAGCGTATGTTTGATCTTTCTTTATAATCACATGTGGTATCACGTATAGATCTCGGATTGAGGTTCGGAATCACGAAATGAGCGACAGGTTTTCGTGCCACTTTAATACACCTATCACGAAGTTTTTTTTATGAATTAGTTACACATGTAGACAAGAGGTCAAGAAAGGCAAATGACGTCCTTGAACATTCAGATCTTACTAAATCTTGTGACATGCAAAATTTACGGTAGAGTGCACAAATTCGAAAATCGTTTATTTGTTTTGAATTTTACATTAGAATGCACCACAAAACATTTCTTTCAAACCTATATCGTTTCGATGAATTAACTGCGAATGGAATATCATCATCAAAAATTTACACAAAAAGTAGCCAAAAAATATAAATCTACACAAACGAAAAAAGTAGGCACTCCTCATTTCAAGAAACATAATTTTGCAGTAACGGTAATTGTCTTTATCTATTTCAGAATACTTTAAATTCACTTGCAACCAAACTATACCAATACCGGACGAGGGAGATATTCTATTCGTTATAGACAAGTATCACCCTTTATCGAAAAGTCCATGCACAGTGTTTGTCTTCAATCAAAGATCTGCGTCACGTGTTTTGGTAAATTTGAACAAATTCAAAATTGATGGTTCAAAAAACTGCACACAATCTCGTTTGAATATTTACGATGGCCATGGCAGTAACAAACCACTGACAGGTACCAATAATTTTATTACTTACTGTGAATTCATTATTATTCATTGGATACCAATATTCGTGGATTTCGTGGGCAAAAATAAACCACAAAATTAAATGTTCAACGAATGACAATTTTTTTTATAGGCTTGTATGCAGACTTCGGCGAAACCACGAAGTTAAACATCAACGAACATGTAAATTTCCTTTAATCCAAGAAAATTGGTACACACGAAAATAAATGAATCCACAGTAATTTATTAATAACAATTCAATCTACTCACCGATAAAAACAAAATCTAAAGCTCTCATAAAACTATCAAATTGATATTTCTTTAATGAGTTTAGTCAAAGGATCGATAAGTTTTCATAAATCGTATCTAAATTAGGATCTCTATGAAAAAAATTATGGCAAAATGAGGATGTGATATCTCGTCCGGCATAGCAATTTTATGGACTAAGTCGGAATGCCATCAAGTGCGTTCACTAATGTCGTAGTAAATCCAATTGAAATCATTGAATTTATATAAGTTAATATTCATATCACATATAAATATTTCTCTGACTTTTATCTTATTCTTATTCTTATTCCTATGGTATTTTAAATTTATCAAAGAATTTTAAGTTAGTATGATCATGTTAATCTGAATGATCTGACTTCGTCCAACAGGAATATTTAAATTTGGCATGAATAAAAAAGGTAAAAATCAATGTTTTCGGGAGTCTTTTTTATTATTATTTGTGAAGTTTTATTGCTGTGTAATTTACTATATTCAACTCTTCCATAAACAAAACTAATTACAAATTTTAAAGTTACACAAAAAAAGTCTAACCATTGTTATAACCGTAATAATAATCAATTATAGGTAAGAACGGGTTATGTGGCTCGATCAAAAGAGATTTGTACAACTCTACGCAACAGAATATGACGTTTACCGTCCATGATAATAAAGGCACAGCTTCGATCACCCTTCTGGTAACATCAGCTCGAAAAGGTTTGTTCACTTTTTGTTGCTTGAAGCTACTATTACTTGTTATTGTTAAAGATCTTGGTCTAAAAAAAATATGAAAACAACACTTTTAATAATTCCTTGCGTTCGCAGCGCTTATCTGGTTTTACCTTCATCAGGACCGCTCAAAGCCAAACATTTGAAATCCGAGGGATGTATAAGTACCGAAACCGTTGAAGAGCTATATGACAAAAATGCCTAAAATAAATTGCCAAATTCATTTAAAGTCAACTTTGCCTGAGGGAGTTGAAACCTTAATTTCTTTAAATTTCAAAATTTATAAACAGACAATTTTAGAAAAGTTTGTTAAATCATGTCAGTAACGAAGTACTGAGTACTAAGCTGATGATACCCATAGATTTGTGTTGAGAATAGCTAAGTTTTACACAGATACAATATTATTGATTTGTAGAATGAATACTAGTACTTTAAATCTTTAATGAAAAGTCCACTTGCTGCTCATTAAACACAGAAAAGACAACATGAAAACAAAGCTCATCTATGCAACCGCAATCCTATGTAGAGCATGAATGTCCTATGCATGTGATGTTGCTTCTTCGACGTTTTCATTTTTTGGTCATCGTGTTGTCGGCTTTTAATGAACTTTAACAATCATTTTTTGTATTTCCACATTGATATCTTCGCTTTTCTTTACAACTCCTGTTGACATAATTTTTTAAGAAACCCGTACAAAATCAAAGTTCCTAGTTTTGACTTGAGTGTAGAACGTTGGTTACCTGAACTTTGTCCTTTCGGTAGTGAACCCATTGCCAAAGCTGGGCGTCCGGTTAGAAGTGCGTGATGTATAGATTCGCAGCCCCGTTTGATCGGAATTGAGACTTTTTAAAATCCGTTGTCTCTTGAAGGCTTAATGCTACGCTCTCACGTTAGGAACTTTTGCAACAATTCTCTGTGGGGTCCGCAGGTGGCCTGATGCAAGGTAAACTTCTTTCCCTATCAAATATACCCTTATAAGTCAAAATATCCCACCCAGCATTCGTGTCATCCAAACTCACAAAACCGTGCATATTATATTAGTTGTTTTAAAAAATTTGTTTCATTCCTGATTATGAATGGAGTAGTTGTCACATGATGTTAACAAGTAATACAATCAATTTCTTATATACATTTGCAATATGTCACATGATTTTAAATATTATTTGTACAAATAAAAGAAATTCAAATTCAAGCGAATTATTTTCTATTAATTATTTAAGTAGTATTATTACCTTTGAAATACAAAGCCTATCTCTTTCGTTTGAGGCCACGATATGACGATCTAGTTGTTCGCCCGTTCTTTTTAAGTTTAGAAATTTTATTTGAGTCTCGATCGCTCATATAGTGTTTTGTCTGTAGGACCTTGAAATTATTGTCATTATAATAAGTTTGAGAAAGATAATGCCTTTATCAATTATTTTACCAGTCAACAAACAAGGGACTCTTTTCGCAACATTTGTATCCTACCAGTAGAGATATTTCCAGAACATTTTTAAAAGTATAACTCAGATGTGACAACGCAATACAAATTGGGTTTAACACAATGATACTTTGGGGCATAGGTAACTAAATGGGGTATGCGGTTTATGCTTTATTTTGAATTATCTCTAAAGTTGTCGGTTCGAACCTCTTTCGAAATGAGGTTTGTTCGACTATGATCCTTATTGACATTAGCATATTGCCAAAGTTTTCATGCAAAGGTCTTATGTAGACGAAACACGCGTCTGGCGTATAAAATTATAATCCTGGTACTTTTGATAACTATTTACGCCACTGGGTCGATGCCACTGCTGGTGGACGTTTCTTCCCCGAGGGTATCACCAGCCCAGTAGTCAGCACTTCGGTGTTGACATGCATATCAATTATATGGTCATTTTTATAAATTTTCTGTTTACAAAACTTTTAATTTTTCGAAAAACTAAGGATTTTCTTACCCCAGGAGTAGATTACCTTAGCCGTATTTGGCACAACTTTTTGGAATTTTGGGTCCTCAATGCTCTTCAACTTTGTATTTGTTTGGCTTTTTAACTATTTTGATCTGAGCGTCACTGATGAGTCTTATGTAGACGAAACGCACGTCTGGCGTATAAAATTATAATCCTGGTACTTTTGATAACTAATTATAGTTCTCTCTGGGTACGCCAGATTCATCCAGCAATAGAAAAAATGCCACCATTATTGCAAAGGATGTTGAAAGTGGTGTTAAGTACCAACAACCGTACAAACATACTTTATAGTTATATGATCTGTCTGAAGATTATTTGACTAAGATAATGTAAATCAGCATTGCTTTTAATCGTAATAATGCATGAATTTCTTTTGTAGGAGATTGTCATCATAACGAATTGAACTGTCAAAATGGCTTTTGTATTCCTGGAAAGCTGGCGTGCAATGGTTACAACAACTGCGGAAATGGTATCGATGAATTGACATGCGTATTATCACTAGCTGTTGGTGTTATCATTGCAATAGTCATTGGTGCTTTGTTGGGGATCGCGTGTCTCACAACAGTAATCATCTGTGTGGTATGCCGTCCACATCATAGAAGGAGGTATCGACAAATATAGTTTTAGGAAGAAAATTCAACAAATCGGTGTACTCGATGAATGCTTTCGTTCTAAATAAAAACTTTTGATATTATTGAAAGAAAGCAGGCAGAACTGACCTCTTTTGAGGATAGTGTGCATATTCAAATTGTTAATATCTTCTGTTTCATTTGTACATCCAACATTCATGTTTTATTTGTAATTTGAAATTCTGATTGGATATTGTTTTATATCTTATCGTTTGTGGTTTTATACAAAATTCAATGATTCTGAATATGTTTAATTGTCATTTGTTCCATGTTTGCATGGTGTTCTGATTCTTTGTAAATATGTTTAGGGTAAATTAATTTATGTTTGGTGTGATGTTGTACTAATCTTATTTTAATTGTTATACTGTATCAAATTAAAATTCCAACCTGCAAATTTCTTTGACCTGACAATTAAAACCATCCTGATGAATCTTTCTGCCCTATATTTCAACTTTTGCTAATAAATATGTCAGTGAAAAAAATCCTCAAAGTCACACATAATGAGTTCATAGTAATTTGAATAAGTTAACTACCCCTGATTTAAACTCACCATTTGAACTCATGATATGTAAAATGAAGAGTTTAGTGCTCACATCAACATTATTACCGACCTAATTTTTCCTGTTATAACCTATCTTGTACATACACCTCTGTGAAGTATTGTGTAGCAATGCCATTGGTATCCATGTTTGAATTAAATATAAATCATAATTGAATTAAAACTTTTATTTTATATGTATACATCACTTATAATTTGGCCCTTTGGAAATCTACTCTGCAAAAAAAAAATTGCTCCATGCCTAAATCAAGAGCTATGTGCATACTGAAAAGTAGCAAAGTATAAGACCCCTGGCTTGACATCACACCAATCCAATTGGAACGATAGTTCAAAATAAATGCTATCAGGAAGCCTATGAGGCTATGAGGAAGCCTATAAATAGACAATGAGGAAGCCTATAAATAGACAATGAGGAAGCCTATAAATAGACAATGAGGAAGCCTATAAGGAGACTATGAGAAAGCCTAGAAGTGTTGATGTTGATTTGGTGTTGGAATGAATTTGTATGAAATTTGACAGTTTATCCCCAGAAATTCTTGGGGGATGCGTGAAATTTTTGAAACAACCAGTGATAAAATTTTATAAATGTAATCTATAAATCTGCTGTAAACTGTGCTGAGATTCATTCCTCTGTCATGTATTCTTGTCTGGACCATGTGTTGTAAAAGTTAACCATAATTAAACACTGAACTATTCAATAACCAAACGTATGGCAAATAATAAGAACCGGTAATTAAAGACGGCACGTTTTCAATAAGCTGGGTCAAAATGTCATCGTTTCTTCGAAGGTAATCACAGCTTTTGGTTGAATACTGCCGCTCACGAAAACAGAAACAACAAATCAAATCGGTTTTAACGAAGTCTCGTCTTATATATTGAATTGTCATTGTTTTCCTCTTATAATTGATGACTGACTTCTTGATTGACAACATACGTTTTGAGGATGTGTTTTTCAATAGACTGTCGGGATTTAAATGGAAACCAATTGTGCACCTCTTCTCTTCTTGCCGACTTCATACAGGAACTTCTTAGGAAGAAAGATAAGAAGTAAGCAATATCCTTTAACTTTACAATCCGCTATCTCGCTAAAAAAAAGTTTGGTAACTATGTTGAACGCACCAATCCGGGACCCATCGAACTAGAGATAAAGGATACAACAGATACAGCTAAGTCTGCCTCATATCTTGACTTACATCTAGAAATTGACAATGAGGGTCGGTTTAAAACAAAACTTTACGACAAAAGATATGATTTCAGCTTCCAAATTGTGAACTTTCCATTTCTTTGTAGCAACATTCCAGCAGAGCCTGCATACGGAGTATATATCTCCCAATTGTAACGATATTCCAGGGCTTATATTTCCTACTATGATTTCCTTGATAGAGGGATGCTGTTCACAAGGAAGCTATTAAACCAAGAGTTTCAAATGATTCAGTGTTGAAATCATGCCTTCGTAAATTTTACGAACGGCATCACGACCGTTATGGAATAACCGTTTAACATATGACCCCTTATGTGGTAACTACAATCCCCTTCCCTATTCACGAGTGTAATCTACCGAACTATACTGTTTAGCGGGATTCTTCATGCTTAGTTTTAGTTTTCTAAGTTGTGTGTTGTGTACTTTTATTTGTTTGTTTGTCTTTTTCTTTTTTAGCCATGGCGTTGTCAGTTTATTTTCGATCTACGAGTTTTACTGTCCATCTGGTATCTTTCGCCCCTCTTTCAAATACTTATAGAGTGAGTTGTATAGTAATGAAAAAAATATACAAATTTCGAAAACGGATTTATAGAACATAGTGTTCTAATCAAAATCAAGAAAATAAAGGTATATAAGTATTCTATATTACATGAAACAAAAGAAAAACTCAAATGTTTGAACAGTTCATCCCTTTTGTCTTTACAATCTATGTCAGTGTTGTTTCATTTCATCCATTGAAATGTTCATTACCTTTGTTATAAATTCACTTCATTATAAAGGTGAATTACAATTTAATTTTGAATATTACAATGGGAAAGGATAATTTTTTAAGGTCGCTCGGAAGTGTGAATATTTTCTAAATTGGTCAGACAATACTTGGTCATATTTTAGGAACATTTAAATCCCTGGACTACGCCTTGCCCTTGAAATCTTCATAAAACACGACCAAGTATTGCCTAACCTATACGTAAAACAAATAACGATTAATCTACAGGTGCTCGAAAAGATTGATAATCTTAACGTAATTTTATAGATAAATTGATGTAATATTTTATAGACAAATATTACACATGCCCATATGATATCAGCGTAAGCTTTATCATATATAATAAATAAAGGTTCAATTTTAATGATAATTTCATTTTTAAAAGCTCCACCAAGGACATGATGAGAGTTATAATAAGCTTTGCGACGTTTTTAGTTTGTTTTACAAAGGTTACATCACTTAAAAACTGTAAGTATCTACCGAATAAGAAACTGATGTATTGTATTTTCTTTAATATGACATGAAAAACGATACACAAATTGTAGAACATGCCATGAAATGCACTGTCAAGATAGAGGCTAATATCATTTCATTAAATTATTGATCCAGTGGCAAACTATTTATGCATAAACATGACGAACAGAGCAAAGAAATTAATCCAAAAGATCCGTTCGTAATTTGTGTCCATCGGTATTCCAGTCGGCTTTTGAAAAAAATTATCCGACTGGATTTTTCTTGGTTTATTACCAATTTAGAATTCCATATGTTTTCATATTTCTATACGAAACACGTCGAGTTCTCGTAAAAGATAAAAAGTAACACTAGTAATAGCAAAGTACTTTGACTTCTTTTTAATTGTGAGTGTTTTAGTCGAGTTGACACATCAAAACACTCTATTAAAATCTTACTTTATGAATTAGTTCTTTAATTATCACTTCTGGGTGTGATTCATAGTGAAATAATTTCATACTTTTATCAAATCCATTCATGTCACTAAAAGAATTCTCTTTTTTCAGATAATTTTAAACTTGTATGCGATGCTACACCAATACAGATAACAAATGGTGCCATTACACTGTCATATTATACAACATCACCCATAGCTCGCAATACAACATGTACTGTAAGAGTATTTAGTCCTATATCGAAGTATCCGGCCAATGTTATAGCCTATTTTAGAACATTTTACACAGATTATAGTCAGAATTGTGTAAATTCACGACTAGAGATATTTGATAGCCTGGAAACCACTGGTAGAGCTATGACAGGTACCAAGCATAAAACTTTGAATAATGGAAGCGCTAATATACTAAAACTTCAGCAAAGACAACACTTTTTTTTTACCAAATTAGGCTACAAAAAAGCAGGCATCAATTTTTTCGCAATCACATTATGATACAAGGAAATTACGAGTTTAAACAAGCTATATGTTTGTTTTGTTTTAAAAGATAACTACGCATTTTTACAACTTTGTCACAAAGAGACCTTTCTGTCATGAGTAAACATTTTGTATTCATTATTATTAGTATGATCATTCTTTTGTAAATTCAAATTGCTTTATCTTCTTGTATGTTTAAATATGATAAAAATAAACCCGAATTAAAATTACATTTGTATACTACTTACCAGTACGTTTGCAGTGATTCATGGGTAATTTTGAAACGATATATATACTGAAAAATAGATGCGTTTACTTTCTATTTCATGAAACGTCAATAAACAAGAGCGAACACCAATTTTATGCTTCCTTTTTTTGCTTGTATTAAGCTGTTGTTCAAACATCTCCAATAAAAGTATAGATTTGTTTTGTCACTTAAGATAGTGTTCATTTATATAATATCTCTGACCTTTGTATATATTTTTTTTTCAATTTGGTTCATTTCTATGTTTCAGTGTGGCGTCCATTTTCTTAACTAGTACACATTTTTAGTAAGGGCCAGCTGAAGCCCGCCTCTGGGTGCGGGATTTTCTCGCTGTGTTGAAGACCCTGAATGTTATATAATATATATAGTAGCATGGGTAGCATGGGTTCGAATCCCGGCGAGGGAAGAACCAAAAATTTGCGAAAGCAAATTTACAGATCTAACATTGTTGGGTTGATGTTTAGACGAGTTGTATATACATTATGTACACAGCCATGTATCACCATCATTGATGGCGATCCGATGGATACATCTGTTGTAGGGTTGTCACTGACTCAGACGTACTTATAAATATAATTATTTTCTGTGACTGTATCTTACATTAATTTGTAGGATCCTTTACTATAGATAATTTAGCTGATCTGTAACAATAACATCTTCATGCCTTATATATCATGTACTGCAGTACGCCGCTAGATTAAAACTGACGTGGAAAGGTAACACACGGCCAGCAAAAGCTCTTTTTTTGAGAGCCCAGGTGGTCGTGTGGTCTAGCGGGACGGCTGCAGTGCAGGCGATTTGGTGTCACGATATCACAGTAGCATGGGTTCGAATCCCGGCGAGGGAAGAACCAAAAATTTGCGAAAGCAAATTTACAGATCTAACATTGTTGGGTTGATGTTTAGACGAGTTGTATATACATTATGTACACAGCCATGTATCACCATCATTGATGGCGATCCGATGGATACATCTGTTGTAGGGTTGTCACTGACTCAGACGTACTTATAAATATAATTATTTTCTGTGACTGTATCTTACATTAATTTGTAGGATCCTTTACTATAGATAATTTAGCTGATCTGTAACAATAACATCTTCATGCCTTATATATCATGTACTGCAGTACGCCGCTAGATTAAAACTGACGTGGAAAGGTAACACACGGCCAGCAAAAGCTCTTTTTTTGAGAGCCCAGGTGGTCGTGTGGTCTAGCGGGACGGCTGCAGTGCAGGCGATTTGGTGTCACGATATCACAGTAGCATGGGTTCGAATCCCGGCGAGGGAAGAACCTAAAATTTGCGAAAGCAAATTTACAGATCTAACATTGTTGGGTTGATGTTTAGACGAGTTGTTTATATATATAAGTTATTTTATAAAATATAAAATTTCTGTGAAAAATTCCTATAACAGTAACACTCAATAAGTTTGTACGGAAGCGTATAAGCGCAAAACAACTTTTTTTTTAAATATGTCTCCCTATGTTCAACGCAAACAATTGCGAAATAACGCAAACATTTTTGATATAACGCAAACCTTTGCGTTATAACGCAGACCTTTGCGAAATAACACAAACCTTTGCGATATAACGCAAATATCTTTATTTCAATTATTCATTAAACCATAATAATAGAAAAGTTTATTTTGATTTTTTGATAAATGAGAATATCCACTTTATAAATTTTAATGACATAGATAAAATAACATATACATGTATACTCTTCCCAATTTCACGCATTCAGGTAAATAAGCTAGGAAGCTTTTTAAAACAGTCTATTGAACTGAGGACATTGGACTCTTAAAATATTTACTTTTAAAGTTTTTATTAATGATCTTGTTGTTATTTTTTATTTTCAGTTTGTTATGTTGTGTCACATACTATAAATATGTAGTTTTATGGCAATAAAGATTTGAATTAAGTTTTGTATATATGTCCGTCTGTCATTCATTTCGGTTCAGTGTGATGTACTTGTAGATAAAAAAAAAAGAAACATACATACAAGGCCAAATCATTATAATAAATATGCAAAATTTATTGAATTTTCATTTCGATATAGTGACGTATATTTGATTGGAGAGAACATAACTTTATTTTATAAATCCACTGAAACTGTTTGTGTTTTTACAAAATCACTGATCAGTCTAGTGATTTTACAAAATCACTAATTTTACAAATTCTCTGTATCATATACATGCTAATAAATACATTAGATGTATGTTTCATTATAATGCGTTATTCTGATTGGCTAACTGCACATCACGTGTTATTACTTAAGCAATTGCATTACACAATAAAACTTATCATTCATGATAACACGAGGTCCGACAATAAAGTGCACAGCGAATTAAATAAAAAATTGATAAAATTCGTGTTTTCATGATCCTAGCTAAAAAAATGTAATTATAAGTATTGAATGCTTCTTTTTGTAACTTCATAGGGTTGTAAAAGCGTTGACCGTGCGCACATTTTTAAAATAAAGCGTCCGCGCTTCATACAAAATGTACTTCGGTCAATGCTTTTATACCCCAATGAAGTTACAAGTATAAGCATTCAATTCTTAAATAAATCGTGATTATAATCAGATGATTTCCGTATAGATTATATGATCTACTTATTGTAATGATTATGATTGTAGGACAAAACGGTTTGTGTGGAACTAAAACCATGGTTGCATTATACTACAATTCGACACAGCCATACATGACCTTCAGGTTTAGAGATGTTAAAAAGATATCACACTTCCAAATTACTCTCACGGCAGCACATACGGGTATGTGGTCACATATTCTTAGGGTTAGGGTCATATACAAGTAGATTTTGGGGTAAAATACAGGTAAGCTTTTATGTCACATACAAATTGAGCTTGATGTAACATACGGAGAGGTTTTTGTGTCATGTACGGGTAAAGGTTTTAAGATTACACCTTGTTGGTTTTTTTTAGGTTAAACAGAACTCAATTTTCTTCGATATGTTAATCTATGTAATAAATGCACATGTTCACGCTTATGCTATAAAACAGAGACTTTTAGGCATCTTATTCAATGCTAAAGAGCAGAATTGGTCACTTTTCATTTGCAAGTTAATAATCAGCGATGTTTCTTAGTTTATTTTGACAAAATTGAACCATACTGGCTGCTAAAAGCAAATTGTTATTTCACCATTTTATTTTCATTGGGGACTGATATTTTTTTTTACATATATCTTGAACTTTATGTACTTTTTTGAAGATACATTTTGTATTGACAAAACTGCATTTTAATCCACAGGTACTTGTGAAAACAAAGAATTTGGATGCACTAATGGTTTCTGTATAGACAACCGACTAGTCTGTAATGGGTATAATAACTGTGGAAATAGAGATGACCAGGTCGCTTGTGATGTATTGGTTTTAACAGCTGGAGCCATTGTTGGTATTGTTATCGGTTCCTTGATCACTGTAATAGCAATCCCCTTCTGTGTTATATACCTAATTTGTCGACCACGACGAATGGTGTATAGACAAATGTAATGGTAGAATAAAAGTCGAATTTACTTCATTCGTTATAACATGTAAACTAGCAGAACACAATAAGTCTAGATTTGCAATCAAATTGGCAAATGTTGGTGCAGCAATGCCGTTTACTGATCAGAATGTTTATTTAAATCAATAAATTTATATGGCATTATCTTGTGAAAACTACAAAAGTATAATATTATTCCGTCATTGTAAATTTGTGTATTCTTGTCTTTCGCGTAATGTACTTTGTCTATATGCCTTTTTGTTTTTCTTTGTTGATATATTTGTTTGTTTCATGGTGATTAAGATTATAAAACAATGTTGTCTGCTATGCACCTATTTTTGACATTTTTACCTATTGTGTCAAGGTTTTTAATCACACATTGTCCATATAATGGAATTGCAGTGAGAAAATTGACTAGCTATATAACAAGATTTAATCCACCATTTTATACATAAGCTGTGTTTGGGGTTATGATTTTGCCATCCAATTAGAGACTATCCGCCTTGAGTTTTCTTCGGAGTTCGGTATTTTTGTATTTTTGGCAGAAATGTTTATGATGTTCAAATCTTCCTACTAACGATTCACATCAAAAACTCTCTCAGACGGTATACTATAGAAGTTATTGCCATTTAATGTCGAATTTTGCCATTCTCCTATCATGTTTGCCTCTTGTATTGGAAATTATAGCTCATACAAACTTGAAATAGCAAAAATAATCATTAAGACGAGATCAACAAATATGTCAAATGACCAAAATCGTCAGTCGACTCCTTATTGGAGTTATTGCTCTCTAATGAAGAATTATTCATATTTATATAGGCAATTTCATCTATTATCATCATACTTTGATTGATAAATAGACACTTAGCATCAACAAGACAAGATCAGAAATAAATTGAACATGACAAAAAATCGTCAAGTGTCCTCTTAAAGCAGTTAATTTGTTTTGAGATTTAGCCACCAACATAAAGAGAGAATACAGATAGAAATAAATATGAACAAAAAAGAGATGAATCGGACAAAAACAAATGTACATTCTAGTCTACAATGTTCTATCTTTTATTTCTCTGTTTGTCTTTTCATTTGTAGCCAAGGCGTTGTCAGTTTATTTTCGATTTATGAGTTTGACTGTTCCTCTGGTATCTTTCGACCTTCTTTTAGAGAGAGTCCAAACATTGTTGAACATGCTGATAGACCTAGATGAGCGATACAAGATCTTTAAAATAACATTGTTTTGCTGTGAATTTCAAGTTCATTAGTGAGACATTCAATAGAAACAATTAATAAGGGTAGCTTTTGTAAATAAACACTAGGGTTTTTCTATCCCCAACGTTTGCCACATTAAATGAAAAGCCTGGTATATTTGATGAGTTATTATAAAAAAAAAGGTAACAATCAAATAATTGTAATTAAACATGTTCTATTATCATTATCATCATCATTAAAACAAACTTGCAACCTTTAAATTACCCTGAGATTATAACATTTTGAATTAATATGACTAGATAACACAATTTCACAATTGTTTTTTTGGATTGTTGATATCAAATTTAAGCTATATTCTTCTGTTTGATATTATATAGTAGAAAGCTCTGGATTATTTTAAATTGTTTATACATAAAGATCACCATGGTAAAGATTTCCCATTGTAATCTACAAATATGTCGGATGTTTCTCCATTCATTTTCGACATAACATCTAATATTCCTGCAATTGATTTATCTTTAGTTACGGCTGCATTGGGTCCACCCATGTCTGTCTGTACCCAACCAGGATGTATGCAGAAACATAGAATTCCTTCTGATTTAAGATCCAAATTCATATTTTTGGTCAACATATTGAGAGCTGCCTACAAGAAATTATAAAAACATTTCTAAAAAATATGAAAACAAATATATCAACAGTTTATCGCATAGTATAGTCATAAATCGATTTAGCGAAAACAAGAAAACAAATCCGGGTAACAAACTAAAACAAAAGGATGACACATCCTCTATAAGAGGACAACAGAACAACAGAAACACTAAACTGCAACAACAACAAAAACACCAACACACATTAGAAACGGACTATTTGTAATCTGGAATCTGCAACTTTCGTTCTTTTTTGGCCTTATAACTTTTGTGAATCGAACTTCACTGATGATCTTTTTTTAAGACGAAATGCGTGTCTGGCATATAAATTATAAGCTTGGTATCTCTGGTAAGTTTTTTGTTTGTTAGATGTATGGTATGGATAAAATCCGCCACTTTGCCATGAATAGACATTTTTATCGTCATCCTTGGCACAAACTTTACTGTAAGCATTATTTATCAAAAACAAACAATTTCACAGCAAAGATTTTCTGTTCATACAACATTTCTTAGATTGTTACCTTCCTAATTATATATATAACCTTATCACAGGATTTGATCTCATATGAGCAACATGACAGGTGCTACATATGAAACATATTCTGCATATACTTCCGAACCACATTAAATCGCTAATAGTTTTGATGCGCATCGAGTTGCTAAGTCTTTAGTTTTCTATGTTTTCTTTAGTGTACTGTTGTTTGTCTTTTCTTTGTTTTATGTTTGTCGTTTGAATTGTTCTAGATAAAATGAATGTTAGACCTTAGGAATAGATTAAATAAGCTTGTAATTTGACAATCCATAACGGAAATTTAAGTCTACAAAGCTCTACAAATTTCGTACTTTTGTTCGCCATTTAAATTTGTGATTAGAGCTTCACTGATGATTTTTTCGATTTGCGTACAATATTGACAATAGATATGAAAAGATGTGGTATGAATGTCAATGAGACAACTCTCTCTGAATTTATGAAAGTAAACCACAAAAAGCCTTGTATCTTGTTTTTTTTTTTTGTTCGATATATGGTATGGATAAAAAGAGCCACTTTGTCATGAATAGACATTTCATTGTCATAATTAGAACTAACCTTAGAAGTCCGGTATGGATAAAGTCCAGCATTTTGATTTTCAGCAATAGATGCCAGTATACTTGACATATTGACAATAGCTGCCCTATTACAGTTCAAACTGGTATCCGTTGAGGATATCGCTGCCTGTTTTATGTATGGTAATAATGCCTACAACAAAATATAAAATATAACAATTGTTGGCTATTTTTTTATCCGTTTTATGTTCTTACGAATCCTATGTGTTGGTCCATCATACGTTATAAAAACTTTCGGTCTGGACTGGCTTGTAATTAATTTCTTAAACGCGCGTCTATTTTGCGTTAGGAAATAAGCAGTGTTTGCATTGCTCATATAAATGTTATCCAAAGAAGCAATAATGTTTATTCAAACACGAAAAGATAATAAAAATTAACAAACAGAATCCTAAAATATTTGAAATATGTATGATCGTTTCATTGGCAATTAATGTGTTATGAAAAGTAATCATCAAAACTAAAATTGATGTTTAATAGATAGATGCAGAAAGGTTAAGAAAATCATTTTTTATTTGTTATTGAAGAAATAATTACATGTAATATTATTGTACATTTGAATCTCCTTCATCGCAAATAATTTGGAAAGTAGGTTATATGATTCTTACGCTTCTGGAGAGGCCGAGATCATCCCCGATTTTTGATGGGATTCGTGCTACTAAGGCTTTCTCTTCTACTTTGTAGTCTTAAAGAAATGTAATTTGTTTGTTTTTCATTTTGTTTTGCCATGGTGTTGTCTTTTTAATTTCGACTTTTATATTTGGAGATCTGTTTGGTATCTTAATACATCTTCTTTTTAATGACAATTCACATAATTGCTACCCATTTGAATAAGAACATATTGATATGACAGTGGGATCATCGCATATTATATGAAATTCTATACGTTGACAAGTTAGTATTTTGTAATTCGTAATAACTAAAATATAGATTATACATACAGTGAGTCTAGTGATTATGGTAGCGACATGGTTTTAAAATAATATAACAAAATTCACCTGTGACAAAAGGATAGGACCAAATATATTAACGTCAAATTGTTCTATAAGAGATTGCTTTTCCAAATTCCCTAAATACTGTTTCTTGTTGGCAATGCCTGCATTGTTAATCAGCAAGTTAAGTCCCTCTTTGACTAGATATCCACTTAATCTAGTTGTGCATTCTCCAATGTCAGCTGGCTTCGTTACATCTATTATGAGCAGATACAACAATTAGATACCACAATTAGTTTATAATAAACAAAGAATTACCACCAAACCCATCCAACTGTTATATGTGTGTGGGTAAGTTGTCAGTGATGTTCAGATTGTTTCAAGAGCTTTTTTACCCCTCCCCCCCCCCCCCCCCATTTGCAATCTAAATTACATTAGTTTTGGTACAAGTTTAACAATTGGTGAAGCTCATTTACAAAAAAGCAACATGTTGAAAATACCTGTATTATACTTAGTATTTTACCTTTGTTATTTGAAGTGGAAGTGACAGGAATTAAATAAATGGCCAACAGGTTCAATTAAATGTGATTGATAAATCCTTGAAGTCAAAATGGCACGAGAAAGGAAGAACTGCCTATAGATGAGAAATACATTCATTTACGTCTTTCAAAATTACACCTCTGCTGACAGGTTTATATAATAACACAAAAATAGAATAAAAACAATCGAAATATGAAAACATTTAAAAATGAGTGATACTAGTAGCTTTGACAGCATAAAAGGTATATGAATCCAAATTTTTATAGATCACGTAATTTCATCTCCGCATTTTTAATGATTTTGAATTATTTGGTAGTATATGATAATATTAGTTGCATAAAAAATTTACCTCACTTGTGACGTCATTTGTGATAAAAACAATGGAGCATAGACATCTTTAATGTTATCATGTATACGACTTGAAATTAATTATGCACTAGTAGTTAGTAATATAAGAAACAAGATTACATTAGTTTTCAAATCTATTTGTTTAGTGCAGCATCGACTTTACATAAGTGTATGTCATGGTAAGGTGTGTCTACTATGAATTCTTAAGACTGGTATCTATGGTGACTTTATTTTCGACTTCTTTTTTTTCTTATTGGCATTTTTTTTTTCTTAATTTTATGTAAGAGTTTAGTTAAATAATCACAATTTAAGATATAAACCTGACAGATTGTTTGAAAGCTTATATTAAATGAAAGATATTTGACTCACATTGAACCAAGGTTTCACAATAAGGTAAATAAAATTCACGTATCAGTTTAATATAAAGTTCTTTTAACAGTCTGAACAGTTGGCAACTTTCTAGAAAGATGGTTAACATTGTATGGGTCCGGTTGCAAGATTTGTTGGTCTCTCATTACCTGAACCGTTAGCAATGGGCCAATGACATTAGTTGTGTATGATTCCATCATGCTCTCATTGTCAGCTTCCACTAAACCATGTCTTATATTAATACCAGCGTTGTTTATAAGTAGGTTTAGCCCCTCTCCTTCAATGAATGATTCTACCAATTTCGGGAAATTCTCAAATGAGGTATGTTGTGCTACATCTGTGAAATGGCAGAAAAAATCACTCAAAATTGAACAACAGTAGAGTTATAAGATATGATTCCTGATTTATTTTATGAATTTCGAACAGCGGTATACTACTGTTGCCTTTATTTAAGCTAAGTTTTTCATCGACCTTGCAAAGTTAATCAGATAACACTATATGATATTAATGCGGTCATAATGACAGGGAACTTTGGCACTTTAAAACGCAATTGCTTCCTTTTAGCAGCTTTTCGCTTCATTGTAGTTTCTCAGTTATTACGTTGCTAAGTCGCTCATTTATGACAAAATATTAAAAGTTCCTAGGTTTTGGATCGACGGTTTCATCTATTCAAATCATAACAGTAATCAACTATTTGCATAGGCTACATATATGTACATCATGATTTTTAAATAAAAATTACATTTTCAGATTTCGTGTAGATCTCAGAAACGTTAACTGTGAAACACATTTGATATTTATATCTTTATCACTTCAAATACTTTTTTATACTGCAAACTGTGCAAGGTTTAAAATTAAAATATACTCTAATTCTACAATTCAACAGAAAATGATAACTGTTTCTCGTGAAAGATATTCAACTTTAAGCCTAAAGAAAAATGTTTTAAAATTTACTGCAAAATGTATGCAAATTTGTGACATTGTTGAAGAGATTCTTTATAAAATCTACCGGAGTATTCATGTTTCCGGTAGGAACAACCTTCTTAAAGCATAAAAGGAAGAAAGAAACCCTGTTCCAAAGATCGGGGATTTTTTGTTTGTTTTTTTTAATTTTAGATATTCAAAACATAATGAACGAGACAATACAAATAGGTATAATGATATTTTATGACAGAACAGGAATGCTGACTTATGAACTGATGGAACCTTTATGAACGAAAAGGCCATCAGTATTTATATCGACCCATTATTTGTAAAAAGTCATCAAAGATACCAGGCTTAAAGTTTAAGTACGCCAGAGGCGCATTTTGCCTTCACAAGACTTTTGAGAGGTGGCCCTATCAAAATATTTGGAAACCAAAACTAATTACGAAGATGAAGTGCTTTGAATCCAAATATTTAAGAAATAATTGATGCAAGCTATACTTTATTGTAGTTTTAACATGGGTAGGCATTAAATTCGTGATTTGTTTTGCCCGAGTGATAGTGAGGGCTAAAATAACACGAATATAATGCCTACCCATGTTAAAACTACAATAAAGTATAGCTTGCATCAATTATTTCGATTCTGATTAGGACAATTAAGGTAATTTCTATGTCCGATGTGTATAAGTGAAGAACGTTTTGTAGGCTCTTCCATGAACCTCCCTTTTTTGTTTGTTAACATGCAAACGAATGGCAACGTAATTTTTTTTAAAGGGGGCGTTTTGAACAGCCAGCATGAATGGTGGTCGTATCTAGGTCAAATACGTCATTTTCGAATTGCAGCACATTATAGTCATGATAAATGAATAAGATTCAACATGTGCATCATTTAAGAGTTTAAAAGTGTTTTAAGTTAATGAAATATATTAAATGCAGGCCAATTTGACAAAATTCATTAGTATGCAGTAGTCAATATACGCTTCTGCAAAAAAACATTATTGTATTTATTCACAAAGCATAAGAAGCACGTCATATTAGAATCCTGCAAAACGTTTTGCCAAATTAACATCAGTAGTGAACCTATTAGTTTGAATGAAGACATAATTCAGAATATAATTTTTCGCTTTCTTTTAATTCTCTTATATGATTTTTTAATGTATTGTGCTGTATTTAGAATGTAGTTAGATTATTTTCAAAGGATATTAATATCCCTCGTGTATAAGGGTCATTACAAAACCTGTTTGCATGTTGTGTCGACTTTCATTATGTGTGTGTATGTTTGTCTGTGGTGAATGTTCTTGCGTGTGTTAGTGCTGTATTTCTGTCACGTAGTGTTGTCATTTTAGCGAAAATGTTCTGACATTGTCATGAAGCAGGCGGTTTGGCTAGCCATTTAACCAGGTCCAACCCACCATTTTTTCTTAAAATGTCCTTTATTAATTCAGGAATATGGCAGTTGTTATCAAGTAGTTCGTTTCTAGGTATGTTGGAATTTGTTTTGTTGCACTTAAATGTTCCTGTTGTTCCTTTGTTTTCCACTTATAGTTGACGTGTTTCTCTCAGTCTAAGTATGTAATAAAATTGAGAATGGAAATGGGGAATGTGTCAAAGAGACAACAACCCGACCAAATAAAAATCAACAGCAGAAGGTCGCCAACAGGTCTTCAATGAAGCGAGAAATTCCCGCACCCGGAGGCGTCCTTCAGCTGGCCCCTAAACAAATATATACTAGTCCAGTGATAATGAACGCCATACTAACATAACCCTAGTTTGTTTTCTCTCGATCGATTTATGACTTTTTAACACCGGTATACTACTGTTGCCTTTATTTAATGATGTATCACAACTCACCTAGCTTCATGACTTTTACATTGCTGTGTTTGGCAGCGATATCATTTAGATCCTAAAACAATCAATGATGTGACTATAATGAGAACATCGAGAAAAAAAACTAGCATGGAAATTTGAATTACATTAGTTCCTCATATTCAACTTTAACACTAACATGTAACAGGAAATCTGTTTAAATGTCTAGATTATTTCACGAACAGATTTTAACTGACGGAAGTTACTATGGGAACAGGAACTAATGACCCTTTCAGATCAAATAAGTTCACCTGGCCGGGATTTGTGTTTATCCGTCTTTAGTTTTTTTGTAATGAGTTTTAACAGTTATCTCCTTTGTCCTATTTGGTCATTATTTTGTCTGTTTTTCTCCCGTAATTTTAAGGTTTCTGGTTGCCTTCTTTGACATACTATTCAAAATATAGTTCTCTAATTTCGCTATACTCATACGAACACGTGAGTTAATATTGATCATTATAATATCCGTCTTTATTTACATATATATTGAATAATGAGTGGATAGCAAATATATAACAATCAGTTAAATATAACAAATATTAATAATAAAAGAAGATGCGTTATATACTAGAATCAGAAAGCAACAATCAATTATCTGCCATCAACACCAAATGCTTCAAAGAAAAACAAGTATTATGATATAACACACATGATGAAGAGTTGACGAGGATTCAGACGTGGGACATGCATATGAATATGTTACGATGTTAAACAGCAGGTTTGACTAACCAATGGAATAACAAAACGAACAATAGAAAGGCATACAAAATAAGCACTTTATGTACCTGCTTCATGGAAGGCATTATAAAATTAAAGAACTTTTGTGAGAACATTCACATACCCCGCCCATCCCCGCCAATCCCCCAACATCCACACTCATCAAACAAAATCTCACGATGCATAAGTGTCAAAGACTCATTTCTCCTACAAAAGTCAATTAATAACAATTTCTTGTGGATATGCACATTTACATATTATCATGTCCTTATCATCTACAAAGATTCATGGAATACTGCGGTGTGCTTTCAGAGGAGTTGCAGTGACGAGAACAGGACTTACGGGCTGTAGTTTATTGAGGCCAATAAGTTCAAGTAGGCATAATTCCTAGAAAAAAAACGACTCACAGACTGACTGACTGACGGACGGACACGTGGACAGACAGATAACCGGGTCAAAAAAATTCAACCCGACGTAATAAATTGCGTGGGGTGTAATGACAGTTTAATAGACATTATTATCACGAGTTGGTTGCTCGTTATGGAATATCTGTTTCATAGACGACAGATATGTTCCAATTGCCGTGACCACAAGGCCGTCCTCTTTTCCTCGAATGTGATCTACTGAGTAAGAATTGTCACCGAAATTGTACATACGAGCGCAACACGACGGGTGCCGCATGGGGAGCAGAATCTGCTTAACCTACTGGAGCACTGACCTGAGATCACGCACACCCTGTTTTGGTGGGGATTGTGTTTATCAATCGTTTTCTTTTGTATACTGGATCTTCTCGTACTTTTTTCGTTTTTAGTCAGCCAGCCTTGTCATCTCGCCTTATGAGTTTTATATCCCTTTGGTATCCTATCTAACCTTAAACAAACACAGACTAAATAAAAATAAAATACAAAGAAACCACAAAGCATAAAAAAGAACTATGTACACATTTTCAGCACCTTTATAGTAAAGCATTGTTGATGTCATCTTGGCAATATTTTTTTATAAACATGTAAACAAGGTCTACTAAAAAAGCCACAAAAATCACGACATGACGCTAACATCGTAAACTGTTCATAATGTCACTGATAGGTCTTTTGTAGACAAAACGCCGTTTCGCGTACAAAATTTTAATCCTGATATCTATGATATTTTAAGAAATAAGATGATGTGGTATAAGTGTCAATGAGACAGTTTTCCATCAAACTAAAAATATGTAAAAAGTAAACAATTATAGTTATTGGCAGTTTTCGGCAAGTGCTCAATTATTCCATCTTTTCCATTATGCCACTAATAAATATACTGTATACTGACCTTTGCATTTTCTGGACTTCTGCATGTTGCAAGTAACGTCTTAGGTGGTGACGGTAATCTCAAAAACTGCTTAACAAGTTCTAGTCCTAAACCTCTATTGGCACCTGTGATAAGAACATTTTTCGGCTGAAGTCCCATCTTGTGTATGTTGATAAAGTATCGTACCCAGGTGTGAGAATGGTGCGTTCGCACAAGCACCTTAAGATACATTTTGTTATCCATAAATATATATAATGGAAAATTAAGATATCAGAAGGTCTGAGAAGCTGATCTAAATTGATTTGACCATTAGTTGCATTGTCGTATGACCCGGTTTTTGGAGCAGTTGTCCCTCCTCCTTCCTCCACAATTATTAAAAATGAAAGACGACACTGGTATTCTACCACAGAAAACAGAAAAGGTAATTTTCAGAAATTTGACCCTCCCTATACTTTTCATTCAACTTCAAGAGTTCAAGAGTTTTTACTTTTTTTCACTTCTTCTAGGTAATCAAAGTTAACCATAACCATTTAGGAAAGAAAAATATATAAATTATACAGTTTTGAGGATTAGTTACGAAAATCTAATTAGATATACATAAGAAGTTGTGGTATGAGTGCCAATGACACAACTCTCCATTCAAGTCACATTTTTTTTTTTTTAAAGTAAACCATTATAGGTCACAGTACGTTGTTCAACACGGAGCCTTGGAAAAAAATGCAACGGGTTTAAACGTTTAAATAGGTGACAACCTTCATCCTTACCTGAAACAATAGCGTAGCATCACAACATAGAAAGACACACTATAAAATATCAATTGAAATGGCTTAATGCAATAAAAAAACATGTTAACTCAAATAAGTCAATATATACTTAACGAATACAAAATCAATAAAAATAAGCGGTGAGAATGACAACCATAACCTTGAACGAAATGCCGCCATATAGAATAATGTACACAGGTAAATGAAAATAATTATGGTGTAAGGTATACATACATGTATAATGGAGAACGAAAATATTTTTTACAAAATAAATCATAGTACCAGAACAGAAGTGAACATATTTTGTCATACTAAACACTTATCAAAGCTGGGTATATATCAAATATACTAAGGCGAGATATAACACTATAAGTAAACATTAAATAAAAAAGCATTACAAATTGTATCGACTGGTCAAATTAACACGAAAGAACGATTTGAGAGTACTCGCAGTTACTGAAAGCTAGTTCAAATCCAAAAACAATAAAACAAAAAATGAAAAACAAATGCATCAGAGACTATGATCAACTAAAACACGATCCAGCGATTTAGTAGTTAAAAAAACGTGATTTGTGCAATGCCAAAATTAAAGTATCAGGGGGCAGTAGGATAGTTAGGAGTTAAACTCTATATAGAAAATGAACGTAAATGTGTATTTATACATCCCGTTAGGAAAGATATGTTTTAATTTGCTTATGACAAAATCGATATTTTTGCCAATGTAAACTATATTCAAAGATCTAATTACAACACTGGTAAGATAAACTAATAAGTGTGTTGAAAGGTTCGAGGAGTTAACACGGATCACATAGTGATGTCCGCGCTTTTAGTAAAATTCATTAGGTGAAATACCGCTTTTATTATGTTTTCTACAGGTACAGACAAATTTGCTTATCAAATCTTTGTATCTATGAAATAATTTAGTAACAGATTTTAAGTAATTTATGGTAATGAAATCACTGACTTAATAATTTACGGTACCAGTGATCATGCATTGATTACGTTCGTTTAAATCTATATGACATCACTACACACACGGGCATAACGAATGAGTTATGATATATAAACACCGTATGATGGGGCCAAAGGAACATCGCCGTCTAAAAAAGGAAAATGAACGATAGTAAATTTTATTATGCAGTTTCCCTTAAGAAATTGAAATGTCTACATCTAGGAATAAACAACTACTGCTGTTAATGTTGGATTTAGTTAGAGTAAGTTCCTCTTGGTTAATTTCGGTAGTATATTTAGAGAACTCTGGATTATTTAACGGAAAAAATCATCAAGATAACGGTAGAGGTTGTTGAATGTATCAACCAAATGTAACAATGACTTGTCGTCTTTACTGTGTTTGGTCATAAGCTGAGATTTAGAGCAATACAGGAATAAATCTGCTATTAAAGGGGCGCAGTTAGTGTCCATAGGAATACCTTCTACTTGTCAATACACTTTATCGTCGAAACGTACATATAAGGTGTCCAATTTATCCATTTTTTATTGTCGCGCAGGCACAATTATGTCGCAACAGCAAAACATATAGCGATCCTATATTGCGCTGTCTGCGGTTGTGTCGGCGTCAACAACATTGATGTTCAGTCTGTGGTTATATTTTATAAACATCAATAACTTTGTAAAACCTTCGCAGAAACTTGTTTAATGATTAAGAGATGTCAAAAGCAAACTTTTTATTTTTTTATTTTCTGTATTTTCCTGATAGATGGACTTTGTTAACGTTTGAATATAGTCTGGGTTATATATTTGTTTTACATGAAACAAATGTAAACCTTCATGGATTGTAATGAAACTTAAACAGAAGCTTATCCACAAGGTCAAGAAATGGGATCTTAAGAAAAAGTGTTTTTTTTTTTAAATTTCTGTATTTTACTGATAAGAATTACGCTGAAATGCATCAGCAATCGCAGACGTGGTAGTAGACTGAGAAGTGTAAACTAACTTAAGGTTGGCCAAAAAGTTAGGGCAACAACATTGCTCCTAGGCCAAAGTGAACATCATTGTCATGTTTCTATTGATATGTAGCATTCTAAGTTTCATAGGCGAATAAAATATTTGCTAGTGTTCTTCATATTGAGTATCGGGGCCGAGTGGTCTAAGTAGTTACTACTGTAATCACTAGCCAGTCAACACTGAGGTTGTGAGTTCGAATCCTGCTCGTGTGGGTGCACTTGACTCCAATCTTAATTGACTAGGATTGTCAGTTTTCCTATCGAAGTTCGGTGGTTTTCTCCGAGCACTCCGGCTTCCTCCACCAATAAAAACTAAATAGCCTAAATGCGGTGCTTAAATGTGGCGTTAAAAAATCAATCAATCATATTGAGTATCATAAGTTTTTTTTAAAGCTTACTAGATTAGATAACGATAAATGTCATATTTTATTGTGCTTGTAGTCCAAGATTACTCTGACGTCTGACGACCCTTTCGAGTTAGGGCTTGATTGGTCCCTTGGTATAGCTTTTACAGCAGTTGGTGCATATTTAGAATTCTATTTCTATGATAAAAGCAAAATAATTAGATCTGACATAAATGCTATTTTTCAGGCAATTGTCTAGTTTATATTGAAGGTAATCTTGGTTTATTTAAAAGTTACATGACATATAATGCATATATATTCATATTTATCTCACCTCCAGTACATTTCTATGAATATGATCGGTTAAAAGCGACTGCGTGAAGACCCTTTAAATTGCATATGGGGTTAAATAGTTGTCGTTATGACAAGCCGTTTTGCTATTTATTCTAGTATCAATATATCTCATAAACTTTATAAGATATCTTATATAGTTTATGAAATATCTCATATAGTTTATAAGATATCTTATATAGTTTATAAGATATCTTATATAGTTTATAAGATATCTTATATAGTTTATCAGATATCTTATATAGTTTATCAGATATCTTATATAGTTTATCAGATATCTTATATAGTTTATCAGATATCTTATATAGATATAGGAAGATGTGGTGTGAGTGCCAATGAGACAACTCTCCATACAAATAACAATTTAAAAAGTAAACCATTATAGGTTAAAGTACGGCCTTCAACACGGAGCCTTGGCTCACACCGAACAACAAGCTATAAAGGGCCCCAAAATTACTAGTGTAAAACCATTCAAACGGGAAAACCAACGGTCTAATCTATATAAACAAAACGAGAAACGAGAAACACGTATATATTACATAAACAAACGACAACTATTGTACATCAGATTCCTGACTTCAGACAGGTGCAAACATTTGCAGCGGGATTAAACGTTTTAATGGATCCAAACCTTCTCCCTTTTTCTGAAACAATAGCATAACATCACAACAAAGAAAAACATACGATAAAATATCAATTGGCAGACTTAACTCAATCAAAAAACCTATGATTAAACAATGAACGAATAAATTTGATATCTTATATAGTTAATAAGATATCTCATAAATTATCTTATAAACTATATAAGATATCTCATAAACTATATAAGATATCTTATAAACTATATAAGATATCTCATAAACTATATAAGATATCTTATAAACTATATAAGATATCTTATAAACTATATAAGATATCTTATAAACTATATAAGATATCTTATAAACTATATAAGATATTTTATATACTATATAAGATATTTTATAAACTATATGAGATATCTCATAAACTATATAAGATATCTTATATACTTTATAAGATATCTCATCTTTATAAGATATCTCATATATTTTATAAGATATCTTATATAAAAAATGTTTATAAGATATCTCATATTCTTTGTAAGATATCTCATATTCTTTGTAAGATATCTCATATTCTTTGTAAGATATCTTATAAATTTTAGAAGATATCTTATACACTATATGAGATATCTTATATAATATTTTAGATATCTTATATAAAATATCTCATATGATATATAAGATATCTTATAAAAATGAAACTGTATAAGATATCTTATATATTATATGAGATATCTTGAAATTCGAATATATAGTAAAACAGCTTGCCATTAGTCGTGGTTTATTGTAATACACGGTTAGTGGTGGTGTTGCGTCTTATTATAGAAGCAATACGGCGTTTAGGAAACATCTAACAGATGAAGAAATTGATGATGGACGATTGAAATAAATACAGCAAAACACATTAAAAGCTAACAAGTGGTTATTGTTGGCATTTGTTTTATATAGACCAATGGAAGTAGGTTATTTATTTTGAGAACTAGAAATCGTATTAGGTCACTAGCACACTGTAACAAATTTATCTCACCGACTATCTGAGCATGTGGCATTTAGAGCAGTAGCCTATCTAGATATTCTAGTAAAGAATTAAAAAAAATGACCATTTTCGGCAGTCGTTATTGTAAGTAAAACAAATGTCTTTAATTCTGATTATATTCAACGAAATGACATGAAGTTCTAATGAAGACATTTTGTATTTTCAAATTTACCCATGTATAGTCAATACTAGTTATATTCGAAAGCAGATATGTGTACATAATGTATGCATATGGGTTATTTCAAGGTTACTATCAAAACGCACCTTTATAGGTAAAAATTGATATTTACATAATTTAATAAAAGCGTTTAAAAACTACATTTGCTTTAGACAAACTTACTTCAGGAAAAATGAACGTGGTCGTTTATAATTTGCATGTTTGAATGTTCAGGTTTATAGAACATAATAGGGTGTGCATGAATTATTAGCTGGAATATAACGAAACTGGAACCGACGTAAGAAAGATAACTCTATTACTTTATAAAACTTTTTGCTCTTCAACTTTGTATTTGTTTGGCTTTTTTTACTATTTGGATCTGAGCGTCACTGATGAATCTTATGTAGACGAAACGCGCGTCTGGCGTATAAAATTATAATCCTGGTACTTTTGATAACTATTTGACATACCTGGTGATGTGTGGATTATGGTTAATGACGATACCTCTCTTAACCTCTTTATTATTTGAATCGATATATAAAAGATACTGATAATTAAAAACAAAAATCTGTTTCAATTGTAAAATCCAATCTTCGGTGGCTTCTTTAAACCGAATTTGGTAACTCTGAACATTTTAAAGAAGAATGGTATTGTATGTGGCATATCGTCGTTAGTTTTATCATAGATTCCGTTATCTCGGATGATGAATTTGATGAATATGTCATGTACGTTATCTCTCAAAAGTATATAATAGTATTCTGTTCTTAAGACTTTTCTTTTTCTATTATTTGGCTGATCTTATTTATAAAGTACATTATCAGTACAATAAGCAGATGTGATACTACGGTATATGACTGCCAATGAGACAACAGTCCAATTGTAGCCATGGCGTTGTCAGTTGTTTCAGATTTATGAGTTTGACTGTTACTTTGGTATCTTTCGTCCTTCTTTTGTGTTCATATCACATCGTTTGTAGCATCTGTGGTTCACAAAACGGACTTCAACAATGAGGAGACTCCAAATGTATATAGATATAAGACCCCGAAATGACCACATGGGATATAAATCAAACAATGGGGACGGTCTGATAAATGACAGTTTATGAACGAAAAATAAATATAAAAGACAGCAATCAACCACAATCACTGTATTACAGCGTACTGACTTAGGACAGCCACTTATAGAATATACAGCAAAACTATAAAACAAACTTTAAAAATCAGTTCAGTGGAGCTGAATTAACCCTTACATAAAGACAATAAACATAAAGTACCTATTCAACTGAGTACTCGTAGTAAGTGAAGGCTAATTCGATGACAACAACAAATAATAGATAAATCAAGTTTACTAGACTTAAATATAAACCAGTACACTTCAAACAGATGTATGTTAAAGGGGGTGCATTACAGTTTCGATCCCACTTACGAAAATTTGCATACAAGCTATTTTTCACTTAGTTAATTTAAATATGTAATGTAAAATATACATCCATGTCCTACATTTTGAGTTAAATGGGATTGAAATTTTATACATTTACATAAATGTCGGTTTCTTGGACCGTGATTTCTACCTTTTAGGCAGGTGAGACATATTTAACTTTTCTGTATCAAAAGATAAACAAAGTGTGGATCCTTGTAAAACGACTTGGAATATCTTCTTTACTAAAGCATGCGCTTAATATGTGGAATAATTCTTTGAAAATAATTTATTTTTATTAAAAATTTCATGACTTTTGATTATTTAAAAAAAAAAATGGAACAGATACTGAATCTTCATACAGAATAAAGAGTAAACTTATTGAATATAAAGACTGAGAAAGATGTAGTATGCTGATTGCATGTCATTGAGAAAAATCTATATAATAGACGAAATGACGTAGAAGTGAGCAACACTTGGTCACCGCAAGGCCTTCAACAATAAGAAAAACCCTTACCATACACAAGAATTGCGGACAGCTCAGCTGGATGGCCTTATCAACTATCCCACAGAGAGCAGTTATCATTGAATTTTTTTTAACGTTATTGTCTACGGGGAATTATGACCACTAGTTAAATAAACGAATACTATGCCTATACTATAGATATCATATAAAATTAACAAATTATAAAGATTGCACCATTTTTCTAGCTTTAAAATGGTGTAATAAAATTCACTTTATCTTGAAATTTACTGGTGTCCTCATCGTGTTGAACGTTGGGTCATCTTCTGGTTGAATATATAGCAAATACGAGGTATACATGTCTACTAAAAAAATCATATTTAATTCATTTTTTATTGTAAATTAAATTAATACGTTATACAATATTGGCAAAACGTTTTCCTATCAAATGGTATAAAAAATATCATTTTAAAATAATGTTTACTGGTGTCCCTATGCTTTTAAAAGTGGAACTTCATATTTTTTTGTTATACAACGTATATTCAGACAACTAGGATTGACCGTATTCAAAGACGAATTGTGGTTGGTGTTATAAGTTGAATTCTCCATTTTATGATGTGAATTTCCTTTTTTTGACATCCATTATTTGAAATATCTAGTTAGGTTTTAAGCAATACATTAATTTCTGTTATACCAAAGATGTCTTTAAAGTAACATCAAAGTTAAGTAGTGTGGTTCTGTCGACATCTTTGAGAAAAGTACAGAAAAAGGATTTTTTTCTAAAAAAGGCTTTGTCTTAATAAACTTATTTAGTTTCAAGTAACAATAGCATTAATTTGTTATCAATTAATTGAATACACAATGATTGTATTGATGAAAAAAAATGTACATAATCTGAAAAATTAAATTGAAATAGAATATAGATGCCAACGTGAAATTTTAATGTTATTCAAAACATAAACAATGAATGAAAATGACAAAATACATCGGAAATCGTTTTTAAGAAAAGCTCCATAATAATCGATCTAAATATGGAAGTATTATATAATACATTTTGTACTTCCATGATCTTAACTGCCATATAAACACAAATGTGTCAATATTTACATAGTATATAAGCGTCCCATGGGGCCACGACAAATCCTTTCCAGTGCTGTATCCCAAATTAATACCATATGTTGCTATTTTATCTTATCATGGAAGTATTATATTGAAAATAAAGTATTTCACACACAGGCTCTTATTGAGTGCCCCCCTTTTTTTTCATTTTATTTTGGTTAAGTTTTATTTGAAAATATTCTTTTCATATTTCATTTTTTTTCTTTCTTGTATAACTCTTATTCTGGCGATATAACCATACTTATTTATATTTGTTGTTTTCTATTCTTTTGTATAAGGGCATTCTTATTTCTACACATAAGAATATACAGAGGGTTATACATAAAAAAAAAACGTATTTTATTAAGTGAAAATAAATTTAGAAACGTTGAAATATGAACGAATATTTTCAAAAATTGATTAAACAAACAATAAAAAAGGAGTGAACTAAACGAGCACCTGACTTTCGGATGTCATGACATTCCTTATTGACAAATGTTTTGCGCTATTAGATATTTTGTTTCTGTTTTGAATTATTTCCGTGTATTTGCTTACTGACAGCGGTTGTTGGAAATACTTGACCAATAAACCCACAGGAGGGTTACAATCTTTCCTAAATCACAACAATTTTGTGTCAGGATTTCTGTTTATTTGCGTTCATTACTGGTTCTCCGTTCATAAAATGTATTAAATTTCTGTTCCGTGTATATTTGGTATAATATGCCTATGGATTCAGAGGCGGATTTATAGTGGGCAGCCCCCCCCCCCCCCCCCCCCCCCCCATTTTGGGAAAAAAATTGGTTGCTTATATAGGGAATCACTGAAGCGTGACTGGAGCGGGACCCCTCTAAGGTCAGTCAGTGGGCCCCCACTTATGAAAATTCCTGGATCCGCCACTGGGATTCTCTCTATTAAACTTGCGAAATAAGAAAAATTCCTACTCTGTGTTTATCACTGTTGAATTAGGCCGTGTTCACATTGACCCAAACTCGGTGTTGTGTTAGTGTAACTCACACATAAACTAAACATAATTACGTTCCCATTGATAAAATTCAATGTTATGTTTTGTCTACATGCAGTCGATAGCCAATGTAGGCCTTGTGTAGGTTCAGTGTACACAAAACTAGACATTCCGAACTGTAATTTTTCCATTTATATGTAAAAAAAGAAACGATTTTTGTATAAAATTGATACTTATAACACTTATTAATAAAGTTCTTTACAGAAATATTTGTCTAAACTTGATATATTTATTTGTTATAAAACACTTTACATAGCCTTATTAACCCATTATCAAGACTCATCCATCATCATTGCCGAACACATAATTCATTAGAAAAGGTCTTCCCGAATCGACTGGACGTACGCACTGACAGAAATATTTGCCACTGGTCTTTACTCAAACAACGATTCACTCATAAATGCATTACTGAAAAAGGGTGGGGTTAATTGTTTGTTTGTGTAGAATCTCAGATCCGTTAAAATACAATTTTAGATAAAAAAAAAATATCACCCTCTCCTTTTGCAAAAAAAAAACAAAACTTGTAGAAGCATTACTATTTGAAACAAACAGAAAAGATAGAAATGTAATAATCCAGAATGACTTTCTTAAAGGAGCAACCACTTTACTTTAAAAAAAAAAGGGGGGGGGGGGACTCGGAGTCCGATTTTTTTCTCGCGCGAAAGTTAATATTCAATTTTTTTCGATGGTACCAATTCATTATTTAACACTATAATGTATGGGGAAACTTTGGATTCAGACTAATCATCTGTATGACCCGATTTGTTTTAATCAAATTGTGGGAAAATCCATTCCCCCTTTTTTTTTAAAGTCAAATGGTCGTTCCCTTACTGCTAGAAAAGTTGTTCGGAAATTTGAGTTCGGTTCTACGTAATGAACATTGAAATGACATTTAGTTTACAAGTGTGAACAAATCTTATGTACAGGTAACTAAACAAGGTGTATAGATGTGGACAAATCTTATGTGAAACTAGTGTAGATTACATTAAACCAAATGTAAACATGTTTACTGTACAAGGCATTTGGTGTGAACACGGCCTTAGTTAGGTCTAGTTTAACCCGAATAATCCAGTCGTTATATTACGATCACTTCGATCACACCCTCGAGAAAAGTAGTAGATAGAGGGTGTAGGATTTAATAATGTCCCCAATGAAAAAGTGTCCACCGGACATATTTTCATAATAAATACTGTCCAAGGGCAATATTTACTTATTTAGATGTGTCCTGGACACAATTTTCTATGAAAATATGTCCTCAGGTATGAAAAAGTGTCCATGAACATGGACATAATTCACTACCATAATATTGTTCAGGTGGACATTTTTTTCACAGGACATTGTGTACGCAAAGGCATTTTTTGATATGATTAAAGTTTTAAATGATATCAATTACCTTGTTATTACTGAATGTATTTTACATGTTTTAACTCTAATTGCAAATTTTTATTAATTGTTACTTTGGCATATAGAGCTGTCTCATTGGCCCTCATACCATCCTTATCTTCATATTTATATCTTTTATAATATAATTATATACATGTATAATTCAAACTTAAATAAGTTACAGATGCTGTTCAGTTTTATTTTCCTTGGAGGACACAATTTAATAACATTTACTACAAAAGTTGCTGTAAAATGCTGCCCACTTAGGAGACAGTATTTCATGGCAATGGACATTATTTATTTTCTATTGCCTTCTTCTCTGACATAATAAATATAGTTAAGTTCTTCAGATTTGATTTTACACTTCCTTCTTATTGTTATTCTTTCATTGTCATTACCATTTGCTGGGAATTTCTAAGAACTTAAATTTCTCTATATTATTCACTTCCATCCATTATTTGTTTGTTTACATTTGTATATTAATCAATTTCTCATCAATCCTTCATATTTTAATTAGAATTCAAGTATAATAAAACTTTTTAATGACCTTTGTATTACTTCCCTTGGAGGACACAATCTAATAGCAAGTTCTATGAAAATTTGTCCTGTGGGTGGACACTATTTCATATCTTTTACAGTAAAAATCTGTCCATTTGAGGGACACTATTCCATGGCAATGGACATGATTAAATACCAAAATTCTATGAAAAACTGTCCATGTGGACACTTTTTCACAGGACACTATTATGTCTTACAAGGGCACTGAATAATTCGAGTTGGGTCTAGTTGAGTTTCGAATGTTTGTGAATGAACTAATGAAAATCGACGTCATACTAAACTCCAAAAATTAAACACATAAATGAACTATACAAATCCTTGAATTAACTAAAATTAAAAACAACCCACAAGAATAAAAAAGACAGACAAGGAGCTCCCGACTTGGGACAGGCGTAAAAATGTGGCAGGGTGAAACATGTTTTGTGAGCCGTGAATTCAACCCTCTCGCTATACATAATTGTACCTCTGGCAAATGTAGAATAAACGAATCAAAACTTGTTGATACATTTGTCTTAAATAAAGTATATATATATAGAATTAACAATAAACAATAAATACATAGTTAAGCAAATAATTTTATAAATTTCAATGACAAAATCAGACTTTACAGCTTCAAGTTCTCTATTCCACAACTTTGTTTTACACCGTTACTTTTCAAATACAATTTAATAGAATGGTCTGTATCATATAACCTCCTTGTTTATATTTACAAAATCAACAGATAATTTATAATGGATATCTGCTTCGGATATTTCTTCTTAAATCAAGGATCATTAACCTTTATTTGGCTGACCTAGAGTTTTTAAAGTCATAGTGGGGATCCCTTCTAAAATCTATTGCTTCTGGAATTATCGTGTAATTGCTAATAACATTAATTACGCAATATGCCTAACGGCAAATCGACATCTATTGGTGGGGTGTTTGTTTAGGGGAGTTATCTTTTCTTATCTACTGGTCACCAGACGATCAGAACAAATTGGGAACCAGAATAGAAAATTAACACGAGTTATCTCGCCTTGAAATGTCCATAATTCTTGTACATGCTCAAATGCAGTTATAAAATGATGTATAATATATATTGTATTATGCTCCTTGTGAGCCCATTTTATAGAAATAAAGCTTCTTCTTCTTCTATATATAAAAGAAAATGGGGTATGATTTCTCATGAGAAAACATTCCACAAGAAAATATGAATTAATTACTGTGTGCTTTTATTATTATTATTTAGAATGTAATATATTTGAAATTTAAACACTCAATAATACAATAAAAATACGCGGACCTCGTTGAGAACACCTGCATTTATTTGTTGTATAGCGAGTTCGTAATTTCCAGCGCGCCTCCGGAGATTGACACATTCCCGTACCTCACACTGGATTTGAATGAGTGGATTTTGACAGATAAGAAAAACCGGGTCCCAGGTGATAAATAACAACAAACGTTTAATCAGTGTTCAGTAAAATGAATTTATCAATATGTGACATTCAAATTGTGTAAAACATCAAAGAGATTCAAAGAATCCTTCGGTATGATCAACTGTTGAAAGAGAATGGATCGGTAATGTTATCGGAATTTCTGCTTGCACGTTCGTTTTCATTCACTTTAGAGGTAAATGGTTTGGATATGTGTTCACATAGCAGAAATTAATTATGTGTTTAAGATATTATTCTTAAACTCAATCATTGATCTGCAAGAAAGCATTTGAATATTTTTTAAATCGAAAAGATGAGCAAGATGGCGGCTCCCAGCAGTTTGTGGTGTCTGGGATCATATTTAATTCTGTTAGCTTTAGATCTTGTAATGTGTGATCGTGTCAGTAAACTTCATGTTCCTCATTTAACTCCACCTGATTCTGTCATTATTACAATATCATCATTAGCTGGCATACCATCATTAGTTAATCAACAGGAGTTATCAGGAATATTTGACTTATCTGACACAGAATTTAAATCAAAAGGTGATCTTTCTGGATTTTTAGGTGGAACATTTGATATCATTATTAAAAGTGATGTGCATACTTCTGAACAACACCATCTTCTTGTTAAAGTTGATAATTCTTCAAAATTATTTTCATTTTCACATCATCAATATTTCGCATCAGTGCTAGAAAATTCAGCTCGACATACTAAATTAGATGTCATTGGGGATCTCTTTGTGAATTGTGATACAGATGTGTCCTTAAGGTTTGTCTCGGGTATGGGAGATAAATTTTATGTGAAACGTCACAAAAATGGTGCTAAGCAAGGTGTAGAAATTTATACTAATGGACCACTTGATCGAGAAAAGAAAGATTCGTATTCATTACTGCTACAAGCAAAATCACTGGATGGAAAGATTGCACAAACTGTCATTCATGTGTATATACAAGATGAAAATGATGAAATTCCTGAATTTAATCAAACAAAATATACCACAAATATACCTGCTGGTTTGTCAGTTGGGAGTTCTATTTTAAAGGTTCATGCCATCGACAAGGATATTGGAACAATTTCATATCATTTAGAGGGAACAACAGATTTTAGTATTAACCCAATCTCTGGAGATATCATACTGTCTTCAAATTCATATTCCGTAAATGATCATAAATTCAGAGTAGTGGCTACTGACCAAGGTGGACTTAAGTCATCAGCAAACATCCAAATAAATATTTTGCCCGGGAATTTAAAGTTTATTCCTCATCATCATTTGTCAAAGCGATCAGTCAATCGATTAGAGAGAAGTTTTGAAAATTTTGAAAATGAGGGTAAAAGCAAACCCCTTTTCTCGATTTCTTCTCAGCCTACACCTTCAACAGGCATTGAACAGTACCACCTTATAGAATCAACTGTTGACATGTTTCAAGTGGATACAAGAGGAAATATATTTGTCAAAGAAGGACATACTTTGAATTATGAAGAAGCCAGTCACAGATCCATCATCATGCAGTTTAATATAACAAATACTAACAGTCAGACAGGTAAGATATCAAGTTCAATATATATAAACTTAAAAACATGCATACAGGTATAAGATCCAGGATTATGAAAAGGGGGGTCCTAGTTTGGCAAGCCAATGTTAGGCATATTGATACTTGCAAAAACATATATGTAAAGCAGAATTAAGAGTGCCCTCTAACCTCTCTTTAATTGAATTTTAAAGAATCTGTCTCTATTACATTTTATATGTACAGGTACAAAATGTATATACATTTTAGGAAATATTTTGAAACCTACATTAGTACATGTACATTGTACCTACAAGATCAGGATAATCATGATAATGTAAGATAATGAAATGACTAGAAATGTTGCCCACATGGTAAAGTGGATGTGCATCTTGTACATGTTGTAAGGTGACAATAACTGTTATCCGGGAGCTCTCGACTCTCGTGGGTTTCCAATTTTCCCAAACAAGCTTTTTGTCAATTTCTCTTTAGTTCCATCCAAATGGATTTAAAAAGATTATTGATCTTGCAGGAAAAATTACATGTACATTCTCAGTTTCTTACATGTAATTTATAGTACCCAGGAGGTTGGGTTAGACAGGAATATCTTTTTAGATATAAAAAAACAAAAGTGGGGTAGACATCTGTGTATTACATGTATTAATTAGCAACTTACCAACTACAACAACCAGACTAAAAAAAAATCATCCAGAGCAGATCTAGTCTTTTTGTGCTGAGATGAAACTTTATTTGATACCCAATTTTGAGTCAGGATTTTTCTAGACGAAACTATGAAAAAGTTCCAGCGGGTTTTATTTTTAATTTATCCTTAATAATAAATGTATTAATTGCTTTCATACATTTATGTAACATAAAATTAAAGTAATTTATTTTTACACTACATGCTATACAAAACCCCCTAAATGATTCTAGAATTTAAACAGACAGACATTTTTATGGATGCAGTTATTGCTCATGTACATGTACATGTATAATATATTTATTTTATGATTGTTTAATTATCTGTTTCTTTAACAAGTTATTAACTTTTTATGCACTGCTTTACATGTATGTGTACACTATTGACAACACCTAAGTTGTATATGAATTATGATTGACATATGAACCATTGTTTTTACTTAAGTAAATTAGTTGTACACCTTGAATAGATTATTAAGTAATTTCATGGTCAGATGGAAAGGCTTTGATTATAGAATAAATATTAGCATAATCACATCTTAGTTTACTTTTGTAGTTTTTGTTTTCACAATACAGATCTATTTATTATTTATACAAAGAATTTAAACAATGATATAACTAACAATCTGGAAAACTTTAAAAGAAGTGATTTCATTTGGGATTTCACACCTGGCATCCCACATTTTCTTTTATCAATCTTTGTATGTGCAAAAGTTAGACACCTTTTTTGAGTGCCGGGCATTATAAATGTTAATACTACATTTTACATGTATACATATTATCACAATTTAATGATCATACAATGAAGATGTACTCAAAATTGTACCTTTATAATATTATATGTTTTAATTGGAAATATATATTCAGTAAGTTTTTTGCGGGAGCTGATGTTGCTCAGTATTAAGATTTTGTTCTGTGTTGTGCTTTATAGACTAGTACTGTTGTTTGTTTTTTCATTGGTTTCCTTTTAAGTCCTAATGATCATGATGATATGGGCATAATGGCATTGTCCATGTTGTCTTTTTGTATTTGACTGTTTAGTTTGAATCATGTCCTTTTGGAATCTTTTGTTTCTCTCGTTATAGCACCTCTCAGGTCAAAATTCATGTTGAATTGATGTTGCAAAAGCAACTTGTTTTACATCTACATGTAGAATTTTACTTAATTTAGTTTGAGTTCATATAAAACTTTAAACTAGAAATGAGTTATGTAACTGTTCAGACCGTTTAAAACATTTTTTATTGATTTGAATGCACTTGATGACTCAATTATTTCTAGTTTAAATTTATTTAAATTAAAAAGTTAATATCACTAGACTATTTGTCATGTGCTTAAAAAATTGACAGATGATCAAAAGGGTGCAGTAAAAAATGTCTAAAGAAAAACATAAGAACACAATCACCAAAGAAAAAGATGTAGAGACAAATAATTTCAAGTCCACAAGTTAATACACATGCAATCTTATAATTTACTCAAATAAAGAGGGTTAAAGGGGTTGGATTCAAGAGCCCTAATTAACCCAACTAAAGTGGGGGAGGGGGTTGAATTCAAGAGCCCTGTAAAGGTACATTTTGTAATAACCTCCAATTATTAGGTACATGTACATGTATCAATCCTTTATGACTTGCTACCACTATAGTATACTAGTACATGTACATGTATGAAGATTATCAAATTGTACTTTCAATCAAAGTACACTATACTTTGATACTATCTGTGAGTCATTACCATTTTTTAGATTGTAAATTTTTATGTTACTTTAAAAATGGGAGTGCAGTGTTACTTGAAATGCCTAGACCTTTGTATCAATCCTATTTGGCTTGTTATTGATAATTAAATGTAAGGTCAATCACGTCTAATGCATGTTTTTAAGGTCTTTTCTTGGTATATATATTTCACCAATGAATAGCTGTATAAAGTCATCAAGAGCTTTTACTAGTAAAGAAGCTTTCTTGTTTCATTCTTTGAAGGTTTAGAAATCCACAGTTTTATAATTTGTGGGCGAAACTAAGAGTGATATTTTCAATTTGTATAACACTTTTTGCTGTTTAGTAACTTTAGTTATTACCAAGGACCATACATTCATGTTGTCCTTCAAACCCATGGATGCCATCTGACTTCAAACATACATGCATGTATACTCTTCAATGCTCTTGTATATATATATAATTTCGCAGAACTTTTATCAATAACGTACAACCTTGAGTGAGTTGTTAGCCCAATATATTACAGACTATTTATTATCAAACAAACAAAATATACTGGCTTTTTATTGATCCATCAAGAATAAGATGTATCCTCTTTACATTGGAACTCATTCAGTCTTTGATTGTTTCAGCTCTCTCCTAATTTTAGCTCTAATAGTAAGCCATTTGCATTTTTTACCAATGCCCTTCATTTTTCTCCTTCACCCTACATGTACACTGTATTTCAGTCCTATTACATTATAGGAGGCAGTGTGGTGTAAATTTAAATTTTATTTTAAAAGTTCTTTTCCTACACATGATACATGTACATGTATTTTATAAATGTGCATGTAATTAGCTTAGTATAAACAGTTCTTTGTATGATAAATGTAATTAGCATAATATAATAAATTAGTTTATTTGTTTATTGAGATAGTAATAAATATAAGATAGGTTTTAATTTGATTATCTTCCCACCCACAGGAAGAGTTTTATTATTTTGACCAATATAGATATAAAAAAAAATCTCTATTAGTTTTGAGTACATTAATATTGGATTTGTCAATCAGTATTTCTGTGTATGTACATGTAGTACAGTACAAACATATTTAAATGTTCAAAATTTTTTGTACCTGTGTGTTTACTAAATTGAATGTCACTTTTGTTTACATGTGTATGTGTCATGTAAGATTTTGAAGTAGTGGAACATCCTGCCATCTATTTGTCATTCTAATATTTAACATTGTGCCTTTTAAGATTATATTTCGTCTTGATTATACCACTGGTTGATGATTTAATTTAGGGTCAGTCATTTCAGTAACCTGTACGTTCATTTTGAATTTGCAGGATCCTGGATGCAATCTGATTCCTATTATAATAACATTGGTACTATCCATTAGCCATTCTTGTTCGTAAATTGACTATAAAACATGGAAATTAAAATATTACCACAATAAAACCTAAAATGATATGAAAAACTGTTCTTTTTATGCAAGCAGCATGCATGAATACATGTATGTATCATAATTTCAGAATACAGTTTAAAATGCTTTGTTTGATTGTCTGTTGCACCTGTACATTATATCTAGTATTTTGTCCTAATTTTTTGTTAGATTACTCAACTAGTCAAACTTAGGTCTAAATGTAAAGATATTTATTTGGATCTTAAAACACAATAATTATAAATAGGAACATTAATATAAAAAAAATGTGGATTTTTGCTTACAAAATTGTTGCAAAAAATTAGCCTTGCTACCCTTTCCACTACTTTAACCATTTTGGACAGTAATCTCCCTTTCCTCAGAGCCTTGATCCGCTACTGATATTAGCAATCACTAAAAACAGGCTCTCATTATTAGTAAACTATTTCAGAATAAACAATACAGTTGATTTGAGTGTTTGAGGTTTGAAGAGTTTTCTTGACATTGACATATTGATTTCATAGACAGTTATGGGAATTGGTTTCAGATAAAAGGCTTATGACATGACTCAGAGAAGAGGGGACCTTGTAATGACCCTGAAGATAAAAGGGGGACCTGTACATGTCTGACCTTCCAGTACATCACACTGGTATGTCTATGATAGGATCAGGTTGTAAATATTTACTGTCCTTTATCATTGATACTCCAGCTGGTCTTTGTCTTTATCTCTCCCATTAGATTCTGGTTTCACTTGATTTCAGTTTAATTACATACTTGTTGGACGTTTGGTATGCATCATGCAGTTTAATGAAGATTTAATCTCATAAGTATGTTTGGCCCTTAACTATTAATTACATACAGGTATATATATATATATTTATCTGATCATAAATATTTTATTTACTGGCCAAGAAAATAACCCACAAATAAACAGTAACTTCTTTTATGCTATTTATACAATTATCAATAATGGGAAATTTAATTAAAAAATTTTGTTTTTATATTTTGGTAAAAAACTCAGTTCTTCTTACCTAATTTAAATTTGCTTGTCTACATGTATGTATCCCTAACTCATTTTATTGGCATTTTTTGTTGACCAAATATTTGCTATTAAGCACCTTCTATTACAGTCCAGAACATTTCCTTCTATGGTCTATGTAAGATATTTTCCAAATAGCATATATTGCCTTACCTACCTATAGCTTATCCCCTTTTTTGGGTCAGGAAATCAGCAAAAAATAAATAATAATCTGTCCATCAGTGAAACCAATGAAAGGGGCTTAGCAGAACAAACATTATATTCAACTGGACTTCTAAAGTACTGATATAGTAATCTACATGAATCTAAAATACTGTTTCCTCAATTTTGTTGCTGTTATTTGAAAAAAATCCTCCCCTGTTTAAAACACTTGATGGTTTAAAAATAACATTGCAAGGATTGTTGATAAAAAGACTACGTTTTTATTTATCAGTCAATGGATACAATGGTTACAACATTCAGTTATATATGTTGTACCAAAAGAAACATGTACAAGTTTAACGAAAATTCTAATTTTAAACTGTTCAAAACAAAACTGTGTATGTGATGCTTTATCATGGACAAGAGTGTTTTGTTTATTATCAGAATGTAAGCATAATAAACAAGCAGGTATACATTTGTATGTTGAGTTTGAAAACATAACTTTATTACAATTTACTTGTACACCTGGTAATCAGACCTGTTTGATGTGTTGTGTGCCAGCAAGCTTTATTGTTATTGTCTGTTTTATTTCACCCCTATAAAGGAGAAATATAAAGGGTAGTATATTTATGTTAAGACACTATTCATCTATTGGTCAACTTAACATAACATTGTCACAAATATATCATAAATATGCCATAATTCTAAACATTTTATTCTTTTCTTCAGGTCATAAAAAAAATCATAAAGCAGTGCTTAATACTGAGGTTGTATTTTTAGTTCTGTATTTATACAATGAAATTCAGAAACAATCTAGATCTGATGTCCATATTCGTTTTAATGAAGCTTGTCCGATTTCACACTTTGTTTACTGAAATGTAAAATTAGAAGTTGAATGGTCATTGTGTAGAACTCCATCCCTACTGGTTTTATTTGAAATATTCTGAAATGGAATCGTGAATCTTTTACCATATGAATTAAGCTTAAGAAAAGAGGCTTTTTATGGTAAATGAGTATTTGAAGTGAAGGATCAGTTTATAAGAACATTAGAAAAATCTTTTTTCTTTGTAATGTAAAAAAAATAAAGATGGTCCAGTGGACCCAATAAATCATTCATTAAAACGTGTAATTAGGGTCGGAGACAGGTCACTGCTATTATCAGTAATTGACTTTATTTGTAGCTTTCTGGAGCTCATTGGACCATGTTTACAATAATAGTGGTCCATAATCCTTGATCAGGAATTTGATTTGGTAGTAATTAAATTTGTAATGGTAGCTTTTATCTAAATCCTGATCCAATAATAAAGTGTAGATACATTGTAATATGGAGATAGATAATTATCCCTGTTGATGTCTTCCTCTTTCACGGAAGGAGTTAAAACTGTCAGATCTGATTTGTAACTTTCTTAATTTAATTGTGTCCAGAGAAATCAATACAATTTTATTGGTCATTTTACCAAATATGGACAATGTAAAGGCCATAAAGCTGTCCAGGGGGCCATGTCATCTTTGTCATATGGTGTTAAATTTCACACTGTCTTTGACATCCATTTAATTTGTTTGATTTACGTTTCACTATGGGGAGATTACTCTCTGATACATGTGAAGGTTTGAAGTGTTTTGTTTGGGAGAAATATCAAATTAGGTTTTGCCAGTTTACTGAAAAACATAAATTCGATAAATAACGGAGGAAACATTTCAATTTGTGATTCACTGTTGTTCCTTCTATATTTGTTCTGTCTTTTCCTAGCCAATACATTATCTGTGGTCATCATTTATTGTAGTTCACACTAAATTGGAAAAATATTCATCTCAACACTTCCGTCAATATATTTACAACTTCTTGTTACATTGTATTTCTTTAACAATTTTCAAGCAGGTTGATATTAAATTCTTCCCTTTCTTCTAAAAATAAAGCAAGATATTGCTTTATGTACATGTATCACTAAAAGAAATAATTAAGCTTTATCTTTTATTTTCAGTAATTTTGATAAATTTAAACATTCACGGCTAAAAATGTCTTGCTCATTGTTGAGGTCCTACATCGACTTATGGTTTGAGAGTTGTCTCTTTGGCAGTCATATATTATTTTCTTCTTTTTATATTAACATGTACATGTATTCACAAAACTTTTGTTATTTGAAATTTTAACAGTGAATATCTTAAATATTCAATAAAAAACAATAATTGAAAAATAACTCAAGTTTATGTAAAATGTAAGCTTATGATGTGAGGGTTTCAGGCTCCACAAATTCCCCCCCCCCTTTTTTTTTATTTTTGGTAATTACCATAAAATAGTGCGAAGGTTATAACTCTAATCGAAATTGATTATTGAAGTTCTGAGTGATGACCAGGCATCATTCATTATTAATTAATCCCACGTTAATTAACTTCCCAAATTTATAATCTCTTACATTATGACTGTCACTCCATGCCAAATAGAATATTCAAATATTTTGTCAATCAAGTGTTTAATGCTATTGAGTCTGTAGAAGTATTTTCTTTGTGTGCATTTCCATGTCAAAATTAATTAGTGTGCTATTGGAAAGTCTGCTGTCCAAAGCAACCAAGTCATTAATGATAGCTCTCATTATTTCCTTTTGAGAAAAAAAGTGGCATAGTGTAAAGCATGGATTTATTAACCAAATCTGCTATTAAACTAGGAATGAAAGTCAACTTGCATAACAAGAGATGCATTTGTGCGTCTGTCCTAAGTCAGTCTATGATCATCTTGCCTTTGTTAGTCTTGTTTGTTTTTTATGCCCCACCTAGGATAGTAGAGGGGCATTATGATTTCTGGTCTGTGCGTCTGTTTGTTGGTTTGTTTGTCCATTCGTTCGTTATTTTGTTTGTCTGTCTGTCCCGCATTAGGTTAAAGTTTTTGGTCAAGGTAGTTTTTGATGAAGTCCAAGTCCATTCAACTTGAAACTCAGTACACATGTTCCCTATGATAAGATCTTTCTAACTGTGATGCCAAATTAAGAGGTTTTACCCCAATTTCATGGTCCACTGAACATAGAAAATGAAAGTGCGAGTGGGGCATCCATTTACTGGGAACACATTCTTGTTAAATTTTAGTTCATTCATATTTTTTCGAAGTTCAGAGTTGCATCCATTTTCACTGAACTAGTACACATTTGTTTTTACAGCTACGATAGCAGAGGGGCATTATGTTTTCTTGTCTGTGCATCCGTCTGTTTGTTAGTTAGTCTGTGCGTCCGCTCGTCCCGCTTCAGGTTAAAGTTTTTGGTCAAGGTAGTTTTTGATGAAGTTGAAGTCCAATCAACTTGAAACTTAGTACACATGTTCCCTATGATATAATCTTTCAAATTTTAGTGCCAAATTAAAGTATTTACCCCAATTTCACAGTCCACTGAACATGTAAAATGATAATGCGAGTGGGGCATCCGTGTACTATGGACACATTCTTGTTTTTAGACTGCTATATATCATGTATATATAGATATCTAGTCTCTAGCTAGATGTGCTATGGTTTTTTGTTTGTTCTTTCACTGAAGTTTACCCCTCATCTTTTTTATATTCATAACTGATACAGATACAGTTTTCAACTTTTCTCTTTATTAATTACCTAGCAATAGAATTAATGAGGCATTTAAACTATATATATTCTGACCTTGGTTTAGGGTGAGAGTTGAGGTTTACATATTATGTATTACTCAGTAAGATTTTATTTGATTGAAACAGATTAGTTTGTGATTACTTCCAGATTTACACAAAGCCTCTCTCCTCAATGTAACATTTTACAGCATGCCATTTAACAAGTCTGATACCCTTGATCTTCCTTGATTGATTTCTTGAGAAGACCTGATGACAGACTATAATTATACCTGAAAAGGGGGAAAAACATTGGTAGGGATTAATGGACATGGAAATGAGAAATCATAATCAACACTGGGTGATTAATTGGGGAATTCTCAATGAATGAGATATTCCTGTCTACACTGAGTGACATGTCATAAGATAGGGAAAAGATTAAAATTATAATATATATGACAACTACTGACAGGTTCCTTAAATTTACTTATCCAATTTATTGTGAAGGAAATCATTATTGTGAATTTATTTATTTTCGTGGGTACCAATTTTCGTGGGTTGAGGAAAACTTAAACATTTGTAGATATTTATTTTCTTGTTTTTGCCAAAGTCTGCATACAAGCCAATGTAAAATTTGAAATTTGTTGAACATTTAAATTTATGGTAAACCTGCACCAACGAAACCTACGAAAATTGGTATTCAACAAATATTAATGAATCCACAGTATAGGAATATGTTTGTGACTGAATAGTATAATAGTTAGTTATATATGTCTAGGATCCTGTACAATTTACTAATGTACTTGGCTTCATCATGAATGCTCATCAAAAATGCCACTTATCCTCTAGTGAAGAAACTGAGGCTGAGTTTAAGGGCCTAAGATAGTAGACGTTAATGACAAATCTTCCCTGAAGAACAATTAAAAATTGTGTGTGTGAAAGTCATTAAGAATCTGTCATGGATGCCTTTCTCAGAAACCTTGTTAAACAGTATTGATTCTAGAGAGTCGATAAAACATTAAACTGGACACTTAGCTCTCAATGACCAGAAATTCACTATACAAATGTGTATTTTTTCCCCATTTACTTGCATGTAAATTGAATATTAATTATATCAAGGATGATTTTAAGAGAAAAAAAATTTAGATACAAAACCTAAATTTATTATTTAAAATTATATATATAAAAAAAAGAGTTAAACAGGCAAGACATACATACATCGTAGACATATATTTAGTGAAGTTTCATTAATCATACTGAATATGACTATTAAGATAAAATTCTTTAGACCAACAGTATGCATATGAAGATATGTAAAATTCTAAAAAAAAATAATATGGAAATATTGAGAGTAGGCAATACTTACTAAGGATTAACTGAATACTTCATGAATTTTAAAATGCACCACTTATTGTTTGTATGTTAGCTACAAAATATTTGTTATACCCCCTCTATAAAAAAAAGTAGGGGTGTACATTGTTTTATGTCTGTCAATCCATCCATCGTCAGTCTGTCCGTCCCTTCCATGAATATTTTTCATAGCATTTTTTGCATTTGGGTAGTCAAGTTAAAAATTTTCCTCACATTTTTCTTAGGAACTATATAGCTACATTACAATGATTTCTGAAATTTGGTTTCAGGGTTTGTATAAGTAAGCTATAACGTGTGATGCATATTAAGAATCATCACTCAAACTTCCTGTTTACCGCACACTCACATAATTTTAAACATGAGTAGCCAAGTTGAAAATTTTCGTCACATTTTTCTCAGAAACTACAAATCGTCCATACAAGGATTTCTGAAATTTGGTTTCAGGTTTTACATAAGTCAGTTATCCCATGTGATGTGTTTTCAGATTCATCCTGTTTACCGAAATATTTGGGCGGGGTATTATCAGTGAGCAGTAGCTTGCAGTTTCACTTGTTTAAAAAGTCTATTTTACTTCTAATAGAACGTTTTCATTGATAAGTTGATTACCAGTACAAAAAAGTGTGGTTAATCAGACAAAAGATGAGATGTAAATGAAAACAAAACCTACATGTATGATTTATGATACATGTAGCTGTTGATATACTTCTGTTGTACACACAAACCTATACATAATTTGTAAACAAATCATTGTATTCATAGCATAAAAGACAAACAATGTGCAGATTATAAAGTACAAGATGCACAAACTGATTGGTATATTTTCTGTTGATGTAGATAATACTTAGGATTTACCCATTGACTATTAAAACATCTGCCAGTGAAATGCATGCAAGATATTTTAAGATCATAAGATGAGTTTATTATGTCAGTCTACTGTGATGTATAGTATTAATTCCTAATCATTAGAGAATTGTTATACAAAAAACTTGAGTAGGAGTTTAAACAGAGTTTTTGTTGTTATGTAACCAGCATGTACATGATGTAGTTTACATTTCCCGAAATCAGGTGGTTTTATATCAACTTAACTAGCCAATTGCAGATCCAGAACTTTTCATAAGGGGGGCCTGCTGACTGATCTTAGTGGGGCCCACTCCAGTCATGCTTTAGTGATTCCCTATATAATCAACCAAATTTTTCCCACCCCTGGATCTGCCTATGCTAGCACACATTATATGAAGTCAGAGAAAATAGATTGAACTTGGTCCATGTTAGACCTGTTAATACTATATAGCAGTCCCTATTGTGAAAGGAAGAAATTTAACTTTTACTTGTAAACATTTTTTTTTTTTTAAATCAGACCAGGCCTTCATTTTATTAAAATTGAGCTGAGAGGGTTGGGTTTTTTTTTTTGCTCAATGTTGAAGGTCTCGAGGTGACTTTAAGATGCAGCAATGAAAGTACTGTTCCTTGGAAAATTTTATGTTTTTTGCTGTGCATGATTTTGTGTCGAGGATGGATATCCTATATCCTTTGTTTTTCTATTAGGATAAGTTTTAGTTGTATGGTATTTTTACATAAACCAGTTTCAGTACATACAATGTATAAAGGTTTCTGCTAAATAATACACATGATATGCATGTAGGGAAGATTGTATAATATGTATTTATAAATTTTTGTTTACAAATAAGGACAAGAATGACTATAAGCAAACATTTACGCATAAGATATACATTTGTACATATTGAAACTATTTATATGGTAATGAAGTAGTTAATCTACTGTTTAATCCTTTAGTTTCCAGACCTTTATATAAGATGAGGTTGATGGTGAGGTTTATACAGAACAAACAATATTCAGCCTTTTGTATATTTTCTTTTCATTTATAAGTCATGATATCAATACCATTAGGTCACTTTATACATTTTTTTGTTATTATGACTAATTGAGTATAGACACCAGGTTTTTCGTATGTTATTAATCAGACAAAACATGCCTTACAACTTCTACCAGTGTTTTTATAATCCAATAATCAAAAAGAGATCATCATTTTATTCAACATATTTTCTTACAATATTTTTAGAATATTGAGTATAAAAACGAGAAAGAATAGGATGTTCCAAGACTGATCAATATTGATTTTTTTACAGAATTTATTGTAGAAAACCATCTATTTAAGGTACTCCCTGGGGTAAAATTTATAAAAATGTTAATGGGTTTCAGTCTGGTACACAAAATGAAATGAAATTGTAGAATGAAAAAGATGTTACTCCCTATTATTATTCATATTTAATGAAGTTACGAGTTGCCTTTGTTCTGTTGCATGTATGGCAATGAGATAATTCGTTTAATTTAATTGCATCTCCGGGTTTTGATTTGTCATAGACATGTTACTACATTAATTTCAACATGTGTTTTAATGAAATAATATAACTTTAGCTGATGGAAATAAAGAGAGAGAGAGAAATAGGAAATGTGTTTATGAAGGCAAATCTCCGGGTGCTGGATTTTCTCGCTTTATAGAAGACCAATTGTCCTTTGGCTGTTTATGCTCTTTGGTCAGGTTGTCTCTTTAGCACCTTCCCCATTTCCATTCTCAATTTAAGGATATAAATTTACGTATTTATGTTTTAAACCCATAATATTAAAATTCCCTCAAATTCTTGACTTGTTTTTAAGATGGTTTTGATCATTGTTGATAGACTAAACCTTGCCTTATTCCTTTATTTATTCTTGATGGGTTCATGTCATTAAATAAAACATTAGTGTACTCCACCTCGACAGTTGTTTCTTTTTATCAGATCACTTGTCAAAAAATAGAAAAATAAGTGAAATAAATATTTTTAGAATTTTTTATCAGATAAGTTTTTCTGTAGTAAATTCATTGAACTGATTATAAAAGATTTTACCAAACATTCTTGTGTAATTTCTGCCAAACTTTTGGTAAAACTGTATAGGTTTATTGTAGGAGAGAAATTGAAAGAATTATTAGCAAATACCGATTTTCTGATAAGAACAGTTACAGTGATGCACCATTAAACATTTACTTTTTTGTGGTTAATGTAATAAAATAGCTCCATGTCAGTAAATTGGTATGTTTTAGTGCTATTTATGAAGTAAATTGTTACATAACAGAATAGTAAAACTAGATAGTATCAAGAATTAAAAGCAGAACTTAAACTTTATATGTCTTGTAAAGGTCTATGGGAATGTAGACAATGCAGATACGTGTAATTAAAATGATAAAACTGTATCAAATTTTTAATTCATTCTTAGTTGTGTTAAGTTTTTTTTTCAATACATGTTTTGTAATCTTTTGTTACATTTGTAAGAGTGTTTACTGTAAATGCTAAAATAATGCCAAAGTGTACATTTTGTTTTAGAGAGTATATTTTGTTTTAGCTGGTACATTTTGTTTTAGAGAGTATATTTTATTTTAGCTGGTACATTTTGTTTTAGAGTGTATATTTATACCCCCGCTTTGAAAAAAGGGGGGTATACTGTTTTATCTCTGTCTGTCCTTCCGTCAGTCCGTCCGTCCCATGAATATTTTTCGTCACATTTTTCTCAGGAACTACAATACAAGGATTTTTGAAATTCGGTTTCAGGGTTTATCTAAGTCAGCTATACCGTGTGATGCGTTTTCAGATTGATCACTTGACAAATTCCTGTTTACCGAACACTTGTATGATTTTACACATGATAGCCAAGTTGAAAATTTTCGTCACATTTTTCTCAGGAACTACAATACAAGGATTTCTGAAGTTTGGTTTCAGGATTTATATAAGTCAGCTATACCGTGTGATGCGTTTTCAGATTCATCACTCGACAACTTCCTGTTTACTGAACACTTGCATATTTTTACACTATTAAGAGGGTGTCCATGGAAAAACCAGGCAGTGGATGGCACATGACATATTTTGTTTTCAAAATTTTTTCAGCTATTTCATATCACACATCCATTCTTTCTCAAAGTTAAGTTTTGTTTTTTTATTAACTGCAACAAATAAAGAGAAAAAAAATACATAGAAAGCACTGAAAATTCATTGAAAAGGGGAGATAACTCTTCATTTTGTACAAAATTTTGTTGCATTGTTAGTGAACTTTAAAATCATTTTCTGAGCCATCCACTGTTGATTCAAAAATATCTTTGACATATATATCCTTTATATGATATAAACATTGCATTGTTACCAAAAATTCAGTAGGAAAAAAAATATGTTGTGCCACCCATATCATAGGATTTGCCTGATATTTACTTGGACAGCCTCTTAATATTATCCACTTGCGGTGGGGGTATCATCAGTGAGCAGTAGCTCGCAGTTTCACTTGTTTATTTTAGCTGGTACATTTTGTTTTAGAGTGTACATGTATATCGGATGCATATATCTGTATGCAACTTTTCCTGAAATCGCAATAATCAAACTTGAATTTTTGTTCATTTATACAAAATTTAAACAATAAATGCACACAATAATTTGTGAATTTATAGTAATGTTTAGTATTTTATTGCAGGAGAACAGTGTTGGTGTTTACTGTTACTTTCTATTCATTTGTATTACTGGTTATTGTGCTGAATATTTTAGTTCATGAAATGTGTAATTTGTAAAAATGTTGTACTATTGTCCAAATATAGGATGTTCTATCTAAATACCTGTTTTATATATTATAGATTATACATTGCTGAAAGTTACATTAACTGTAAAGGATGTCAATGATGAGAAACCACGGTTTATCAACGAGCCTCGACCATTCCTGGCTACAGTGTCCACCAATCCAAGTATCGGAGAGCTTGTGTATGAACTTATGGCTGATGATGCAGACACAGGCTCTAGCATTACATATATACTGGAATCAGGTGAGTAAAAGAGGGGCTAAAGATATCAGAGGGACATTCAAACTTATAGATCGACAATAAACTGATAACTCCATGACTGAAAAGAAACAGACACAACATAGAAAAGTAAAGACTATGTAACACGAACCCCATCAAAATCTGTGGGTTATCTCAGGTGCTCCAGAAGGGTAAGCAGATCCTGCTCCACATGTGGCACCGGTCGTGTTGCTCATGTTATTACAAACCCGGTCAACAGTCTAATTCTGTAGGTCACATTCGTGAAAAGAAAATGGGGTTGAAGTTATCACATAAGGAACTTATCCAATATCATCTGTCAAATGGATATTTCTTGAAGGCCGTATGGTGACCTATAGTTGTTAATGTCTGTGTCATTTTGGTCTATTGTGGATAGTTGTTTCATTAGCAATCATACCACATCTTCTGTTTTGTCATTTCAATATCAATAACGGTCAACCAACTCAAACATGGAATCTCCTGGAGTTGAAAAAAATACAAATAGAGAGATATAGGATACATGTAATTGAGGCAGTATATTGATGACAGACAAAACCTAAAGAGAGGTCTTAGCTAGATGTGATCATATGATTTTCAATAATATATGAAAAGCTACTAAATCAGCCAATATCTAGACAATGTGTAAAAATTAACAGCAATTAACAATGACTTGCCATCAAATGATTAATCAAAATTTGCCATCAACAGATATTAAAAAAAATATTTGCCATCAAGTGAGAACTAAAAAATAATTTGCCATCAAACATGTCAAATGAGAACTAAAAAAATTTTGCCATCAAAGGAAAAATAAAAGATGATTTGCCATCAAAGGAGAAATAAAACAATTATTTGCCATCAAAGGAGAAATAAAACAATTATTTGCCAGCAAATGAGAATTAAAAAATGATTTGCCATCAAAGGAGAAATAAAACAATTATTTGCCATCAAAGGAGAAATAAAACAATTATTTGCCAGCAAATGAGAATTAAAAAATGATTTGCCATCAAAGGAGAAATAAAAAAATGATTTGCCATCAAAGGAGAAATAAAACAATTATTTGCCAGCAAATGAGAATTAAAAAATGATTTGCCATCAAAGGAGAAATAAAACAATTATTTGCCAGCAAATGAGAACTAAAAAAATATTTGCCATCATCAGATTAACAATGATTTACTATTAACATCAACACTCCTGAATGGCACAAAACTTTAAAATAATTGAGACAAGCCATGTAAAGATATTTATTATACTCTAACATTCGAGTAACTATATTTTTGCTACTTTATTTTTTAGCTGGAGAAGGAAAGTTTGCCATACAAAACATCATTGCTGCTGGACGCCATATTGGTAGGATTGTAACGACAAAGACAGGACATGGACAATATGAGAAAGGACGAGAGTTTTCATTGGTTGTATCAGCTCAGGACACGTCAGTACCACCAACCGTTATACAGAAATCTAATTTTGAAATTGTCAAAGTTTTAGTGGGATCCAGACCTCCACAGTTCTTTGAAGATCCCTATATTGGATATGTAATGGAAAATAATCAAGCTGGCTACAAGTATGTGAATTTATTTCATTTCTGTTTGTATTAGACACATTCAACCATGAAGGCATAAGACTGATTATGTGTATACATCTTATTTGCAGTAAAATATTATGGTTAATGCAAAAGGATAGATTTCAGAAGTCAATTTCAGAACAAAACTTACGACTAAGATTAAAAGTAAGTATACTGATCTGTTCATGATTTTAGAAAAATCTTAGTCGTAAGTTTTTTTTATGAAACAGACTCCAGTGTTTAAGGAGGGTTCTTTTAGTAATTTGACCTATTGTTATGGAGAATTATGATGAATGATTACTTTTCAATACCTTTAGGGTGTAATTTACCTTGACAGCAGTGACTATGTTACTTCTAATGTTGTATTGTTGGGTTTCTGTCTCATTTACATGAACACTGTTTGGCTATATCAATTGCTTTATGAAGAACTAATGCTAATCTAGAGATCCAGTCTTTATAAGTAGATGCTAGCAGTATGTCAACACATTAAAGTACATTACTTCTTACATACAATGAAAACAAAGTGTTCCTATTTTAAGAACTGTTGAGAACATAAAAATGAATTAACTCTTGTGCATTGCTGACATTATGACCTGAAATAAAATCTTGCAAACATGTTGCACATAAAATAACATTAGTCACTGCATGTCAGTCAGATAATATTGATAAATCTGTAAAGTTTGTACTTTATATCTTGAAAAAAATACTAATAGAAATATCACTCTTTCATGAGGACTTGGGCTTTTGATAGTGGAATGGTCCTCTTATCAGAACAGGGTATGACAGCCAGTGTGGCTCAAGGGTCTAAAAATGGTCAAATATTGAATAAGTAGAACTATGAAGCTGGTTTGGATAAGATCTGTAACCCTTTCCAAAAGCTGTATGATAATTGACTTGGGATACACACTTCCCTTCTACTTAGTAGTGTTTTGCTTTGGGGATTTATTTAATACATTTGAAAGGCTATTTTACCTTGTTTTTTAACACCTGGAAAGCAGTTACACAAAGACAATTCACGTTGTGGTTAGCTAATTTATGAACAAATTGTAAGTTATCAATAGTATATTGAAATAATTGTTATATCAAAAGCAATGACACATATTTCTGAAAGAGTTTTTTCACACTGATGTATTATTACACCTACACATTCAACTGACTTTTCTCATGACAGAAACATTTACAATTAATTAATATATAAGTGCACAAAAGGTTTATGATTCCTTGACAACGTATAGTATTGCAGTAACTGTTAAATTAAAAGTACAAATACAAAGAATGTTTTTCATGAAGATCAGTGGCTTTTAGGTAAAAGCTTTTGTACCGATTGTATAAATCTTTGCAGTATTTTTTCACCAGGAACAATTTGTTACTTACGATAACGGTGATTTAAAGTGAGCTGGTGCATCACTTACAAAGAAAACTTACATTCAATATACGAGCTGCGTCAGTTAGAAATTGACCTTATTCAAAAATATTAATACTTTTTTTTAACCGATTTTGGGTTGAAAAAATATTCTGCAGAAAGTCTGTCATTGAAATATTACAAAAATAAAAAAACCAGACCAGCATTCATGTTTTAATTTGTTTTTGAATGTTCCATAATCAACCAAAATCTTAAGCATGTACATGTATACATGCACTTTCATAAGGTCAGTTCCATCAGATGCAGCTCATATATTGTTTGACATAGATTTTGACAACATTATGGAGTCGTTGAAACTGTATCTTTTTTGAACTCCAAGCTTCATCTTAGTATAAACTCTAAGTTTTGGTATCTCATTTTGGAAAATGACCTAAATTACATGGTACTATAATATAGTCTTTTTCTAGGAGTTTGAAAATCATGTTAATATCTTACTACCATCACATTTGTATCTGTGTTAAAGAAATAATTTCATAATTTGACAATAATATTTATAATCCTTTTTTATAGATTGACAAATGATGATGGCAGCCCATTAAGCATCAAAGCCAAACCATTCCAATCCAAGACTCCAGATGAAAATACAGATTATGATGGGACCATTAAATTTTCCCTGTTGGATGACAGGGGGCAAACATCAACATTGTTTACCATGAGTGACGAGGGAGAGGTTGCTACCTTACAGAGCATGGATTACGAGGCTTCCACGGCACATCAGTTTGTACTCACTCTCAGGGCTGTAGAAGAATCAACAGGACTGCTAAGTACCACACAGGTATTGTAAGATAGATACTGTGGATTCATTTATTTTCGTGGATACCAATTTTTCGTGGATTACGGAAACCTTGCATTTTTGTGGATATGTGATTTCGTGGTTCTGCTTAAGTCTGTTTACAACTTATTAAAAATGTGTATTTCAATGAATATTTAAATTTGTGGTTCACCTGTTCCCACAAAACCCATGAAATTTGGTATCCAACAATAATAATGAATCCACAGCAATAAACACATTTTAAAAGTTAAAAAATATAATACTGAACTCAAATGAACATTCAAAACAGAAAGTCCCTTACTAAATGGCAAAATCCAAAGCTTAAACACGTCAAACAAATGGAAAATAACTTTCATATTCCTGACTTGGTACAGACATTTGCTTAATATAAAAATGTGGATTAAACCTGGTTTTATAGCTAGCCAAACCTCTCACTTATATGAAATGATAAACTATCCAAAAAATATATTCCATGAGTAATGTTAAACCACTATAGCTGTTTCATTGTAGTACTTAAAGCTTGTTGGTTTCAGTTTGAAGAGCTAAGAGTGCATTTTACATTTTTGAATGAATATTTTAAACTGCAAACTCTAGTGAAAAGTAACAGATGGCTTAAAAGTTGTTTGAGCCTAATTAACTGTACAAAGTGAGAAAAAAACTATGACAGAAGTCATTCAGACAACTAATTGGCAATTAGAACCTTAAGAATTTCTTATGTTAGTAAATTTTGTTTTACCTGTGAAATATCAAACCTAATGATGAGATGATAACAGTGAAATATAACAATCATTCAAGATCACGTGACTGCTAGAATCGAGAAAGTGCAATTAAAATGTGTAGTACTTATTTTTTGTTTCCCTTTCAAAATGTGTTTTTAAGGACAAAAAATACCTATATCCTATATTCCCCTGTTGGGTTGTCAACATTTTAGTTCAGGTTGTTTAAATACCAATACATTTGTCAAATCTTTATGTAATTTTACAAAACCTGGACTGAATCTATAGATGGACTTAGTTTTTTTGGCTGTTAAGATTTACATATAGTCTTTGAGTCATTTACATGTTGTGTTCTTTTTATAAGTCATCAGTGTTGTTTGGATTATAATTAACAATTAGTTAACTATCATATTTTTTTTTTATTTCCATAGCAAAATCTAGGAAAAGTCAATAGTGATGAACACTTAAGAAGGATACATATGTTGCTGTAGCATAACATTTCTCCATTTTAGTAATCTCAATCAAATTGAAATTCTGTAACTTAATTTATCTCAGTTTTCATCAATATGGTAAGGATATGCTATTGATAGGTACTGACACACATTTACACTAATGATATAATATATATGGCATCTGATTTCAGTTGAAAGTCAATTTGATAGATGTTAATGACAATGATCCAACCTTTGAACTATCAACCTATACAAATACGACCTCTGAAGGGACACCCGTCAACACTACATTGTTTTCTGGTAAGGTCACAAATGATTTAGATTATATTATATATGTAAATTGCATTCTTGATGGTATATTCATGCAATCAGAGGAACACTTTTACTTTTTAGTTGTTTTGTAAACAAATTTGTTGGAATAAAATTGAGAATGGAAATGAGAATGTGTCAAAGAGATAACAACCCAACCATAGAACAGACAACAGCAGAAGGTCACCAATAGGTCTTCAATGCAGGGAGAAATTCCTGCACCCGGAGGCATCCTTCAGCTGGCCCCTAAACAAATATATATACTAGTTCAGTGATAATGAACGCCATGCTAAACTCCAAATTGTACACAAGAAACTAAAATTAAAGATAATTCAAGACTGAAAAAGGCCAGAGGCTCCTGACTTGGGACAGGCGCTAAAATGCGGCGGGGTTAAACATGTGTATGAGATCTCAACCCTCCCCTATACCTCTAGCCAATGTAGAAAAGTAAACGCATAACAATACACACATTAAAATTCAGTTCAAGAGAGGCCCGAGTCTGATGTCAGAAGATGTAACATAAGAAAATAAACAAAATGACAATAATACATAAATAACAACAGACTACTAGCAGTTAACTGACATGCCAGCTCCAGACTTCAATTAAACTGATTGAAAGATTATGTCTTCATCATATGAATATCAGGCACAATCCCTCCTGTTAGGGGTTTAGTATCATACCATCATAACATATATGAGAAGAACATAACCCGTGTTATGCCAACAACTGGTTTTTAAATAAAATATGAAGTATGTAATGCATTATAAATTGAACCTGTGGTACAAGTGATTCATCAATAAATTTGAACTATGTAAAAGGGCTTTGTATCAACATGACATTTTTGAAATCAATGTTAAACTCACCTCTAAAAAATGCAAAAATCACATCAGTTAAAAATGAGTTTGTCTATCCCCCCCCCCCCCCCCCCCCCCCCCCAAAAAAATGTATTCTAAAAGTGACACCAAAGTTACAACTACAACTGTCAGCATAGTCAATCTATTCGCAAAATTGATTTCTATCACTATGTACCACAATGAATAAGAGATGTGTGATGAAAAGTAAACAATCAGAATGTTGTTGAATTTCAATTTATAAATTTGAACTCAAAAACAGCATGCACCTTTAAAGGTTAATTACAATTTATTACATGTTTTTTGGGGCATCATACTGGCAAAACAAAAAATTTAAACCACTTTTCAGACAGATTATTGACTTTGCCATGTTTTTGTTTCTGTAGTGGCTGCCACAGATAGAGATTCTGGAGACAATGCCAAACTAACCTACTCTGTTAGTGATGACCATTTCTATGTGGTTACCAGAATGGATCAGAGGGGTAGATACATTGGAGATATCAAAGTAGCAAAGTTAGTAAATATCAAAATTATATAGATCTTTATGTACCTTGCACTTGAAGAGGTTGAACGTAAGAAATTGTGAACAAGATTCTAAAGTCAACTCTTAAGTTTGGATGCAAATAGTTGACTTTTGACATTCAATCTAGTGAAAGTTGGATAAAATAACATTTAAATACTTTGTCTTTTTCATTATCCATAATGCCAACATTTTATTTCTAGGAGACTAGATTATGACTTCCTTATATTATCTCTTTCTTGATTTATAATGCCACCATTTTTATTTCTAGGAGACTAGATTATGACTTCCGACCTGATCGTTTGTACAAGTTCAATGTCACAGCCACGGATGCCGGACCATTTAAGAAATCAGGTCTAGCTAATGTTGTAATATATGTTACCAATATTAACGATGAGCCCCCAGAGTTCGGTAAAACAAAGGAGGATATTCATACCTTCATCCGTGAGGACCAAAATGCTGGAAGTTATGTGAAAACTGTACAGGCCATAGACCCAGATGGCGATAATGTGGAATATTACTTTACAGGTAAGAGTTAAGTCACTTTGGTTTTAAATATGAGGGACTTGGTAATGTTTTCATGTTGTTAAGAAATTAGCATTTATTCACATGTTTATATTGTGTTTTTTGTATGGATTTATTGCTGGCAACACATGAGAGATTTTTAGCATTAATGGTGTTCGAATTAATCTTAAAGATGCCCAATACCTAAAAGTTTTCACATTAGATCACTTTTTTGTACATTCCAATGTTATAAAGCATTTTGTATTACATCACAGTAATAGCCAATTGTTCAATGATTTCATTTTCACTGACTGACCTCAAGTCAATTAGGCAAACTCATTCATAAAAATGGCTTTAGCAAAATGATGCATGTAGTTAAACAACATAGACGATTTCATTATATATTCTCAAGTAAGTTGTAGTCATGTGACATAAAGACTGAATATAAACAGTGTATTGCAATAAAAGGGTCATCAAAGCTGCTGTGTTTAAAATTTGGAATTGGGCATGTTGAGAAGAAATCATAATATAAACATTGGGGTTATATTTTTTATTGTTATGAAAATGTTTTTTTCTCTTCTAGATAAATTGTCAGTTGCACCAAATGGACCATTTAGAATTGATGCAAGATCGGGTCTCATTACATTAACAAATATAATACCAGCTCATATCCCCTCATACACATTAAATATCACAGCTTATGATGATGGCAGTTGTTGTGGAGGTTCTCCTACACTTAGGAGTGATTCCTATGTTGTGGTAGAAATAAAGGATATCAACAACAACAATCCCAGATTTCCTAGTTGTAGCTACGCTCCTCATATCATGGAAAATATGGCTCCAGGGACCTTTGTTGTCAGGGTAAAATAGATATTTCTTGTCTAAATAAATATTCAATAAAGAATAAAATTAAATGTGCTGATACATGTACAATAACAGTTTACTTATTTTGATAGCAGTTTGTAATTTAGCAGAACTTCAAACAAATTTGAATATAGTAAAATACTGTTAATTATTGTGAGGTTTTTATTAATGTGAATAATGCAACTATGTAAATATGGCAATGATTAGAACTTGAATTCTGATATCTGATATATACATCTATATACAGATTTTCCTGAAATTGCAATAATTAATCTCACATTTTGTTCATTCTTCAAAAATTGCAATAATAAATGAACTCGGTAATTTCTGAGATTACAATAGTCGAATTGTTAAATTTAGTTTCTAATAACAGTTCATAATTTTGCCAAGTAAATACAAATTGTGTACCCGGTATTAAAATTTATTGAAATGTAAGAAAAGGTGCATTTTTGTCTGTATTTAAAAGACATTTGCAGTAGAGTAGGTTTTATCCGGCCAAGTTAAATTAGAATATTTGACTTTTATTTTCAGGTACAAGCAGAAGATGATGATAGAGGTTTTAATGGTAAAATAAAATACCATGTTGTTACTCCAGCTGGTAAGACGCAGAGCTTCAATGTAGATCCTGACAATGGTACCGTCACATCCAGGGTAATGTTTGATCGGGAATCTGAACAGGGCATGAGAGGTTACCCTCTTACTATCATGGCTGAAGATCAGGGTCAGACCAGGAAGTTAAATAGTTTGTGTACGTTTTGGGTTACCATTGACGATCTTAATGACAATCCGCCAAAGTTTGATTCGTCAATTTACACTCCAACAATCGTGCGTAGTTTAGATGTCAATAAAGTTGTGACATCATTGTTAGCAACAGATCAGGATATGGGTACAAATGCTGAGGTCACATACTCACTTATAGAGAACCCAGAAGACAGGTTCAGAATCGATTCAGATACTGGTACAATCTTCCTCAGCAAGAGTTTGTCTGATGTAAGTATTAAGTATAAAAATACATAACTTCAAAATGGACTAACCCAAACGGAAGCTATTAGAAGACCTTGATAAGTGATCTGAACATACTTATATATGGACAATAAAAATGGCTCCTTTATGACTTGAGTCAATAAATTAAACATTAATTTAAAAAAAGATTCAAGTTTACAATTTACATTCGAAGGAAGAGAAAGAACCAAGCATAGCAGAATTTCATCACAACAAACATGTGACCTTTTTAGCACTTCGGATTTTTTCTTTAAACTTTACATCTAAGGAAATAGGGTGAAACTTATGTTTGTTTTTAAAAAAAAATATATACCTCTACAGCAGGGATTATGTTGAGATCAAACACCTGGTTAATTTTCACGGTTCAAATTTGTTCCACACAACAAGTTTGAAAATCCATGTTTTTTGCCGTAATAACATTTATCTTTCTGAAAAAAAACCCTCTTCTACAGTTTTTGTTTTCTCTTTCAGTTTTTTGATAGTTCAATAAGACTACAAGTAAGGACAGAAGACAAGGGAATCCCCCCACTTCACAGCACGGTACTGGTCAATATTGATGTTACGACTGGTGATCAGCCTGCCCCGACATGGGATGACAACTATAATGGTCAAAGTTTTACTGTAAATGAAACAGAACAAGTTGGATACAAAATAGCCACGTTTTATGCTTCTTCTAATGTACCACCACCACTAGATGGCGTTTCATTTGCTATAGTCGATTCCAATGGACAACCTAGGCAGTCAGCTGGAAACTTCCGTGTTGAAGGAAGGGACAATTACATGAATTTGCGATTGAATGGACCATTGAATTACAAGATCAACAACACTTATACATTACGTCTCAGAGTAACTGTAAGTTTTGATAAAGATTTACGTAAAACTCCAGACATTATAATAATGAGACGATTAAAAGAAATTTATTTAATCAAGTAGATTCATATTTATCAAAAATTGAAAATAAGACTCAGAATAATATATTAAGTCCAGTATTGTTTTAAATAGATTAATAATAACATGTTCTGTTGCCTGTAAGTTTTATGATAAAAATTTGGTTCAAAATGATTTAGGGTATGATTTTCATGCGCACTAAATATATTCTGGATTATTCTGCATCAGGTTTGCTTAAGAACAAGTTTGTTAATTTTCAATTTTGATTTCGATCCATTTTTCAGAATCAAGGCCTCACTCCACTTTCACAGGAAATGCGAGTAACTATTAATGTTCGTGATATGAATAATGAAGTACCACAATTTGAAGGACTAGACCCCAAACTTGCTAATTTATTCCGTGGTAGTGTCCCAGAAAATGAACCTTCTGGAGTATCTGTGTTTACAGTGAAAGCTGTAGATGCTGATGCAGATCTTCCAAATAATCTGGTGAGTTATTTCCCTTTGTATTGATTTGAATATTATTACAGGTATAAGTTTAGTTCTTTAAAAAAAAAAAGATAGTGAAAAGAAAATAACAAAAAAAAAACAACCCCCAAGGAAAATTTCAAACAGAAAATCCCTTAGCAAGTGGCAAAATCAAAAGCTCAAACACATCAAACGAATGGATAACAACTGTCATATTCATTGAATTAGATAATTTTCAGTAACTGAAACACTTTCCGGAAATTGTTAAAGATATTATTGGGATTTGACATGCTCACAAAGTAATACTTTTAAATGAAACTTTTTCAGGAGAATGTATATTGTCTACTAACTTGTAAATTTTGCATTGAAAATCATATTATTTCTGTATTAAATCAAAATTTAAAATTTATTTTCCCAGGTATACTATAGCTTGGTAGCAGATAAGAACAATGCCTATCTTAAGTTTAGAATTGATCAGCAGACAGGTCTAATTACCACAAATACAACATTTGATAGAGAGGAAGAAAATGTCTACTTTATAACTGTAATGGCTAAAGATGGTATTAATTCTGATATTCCTTATCATGAACCACCTAACTCGCCTAATAGTGGTAAGTGGTTAAAATTATAACACAAAGACCTGTTGAAGAACAATGGTTTGTAAGGTACCAGTTCTCAATGACTTCAGGTTAATCCAAGACCAGGAATATAATTGTTAGATTGATGTTTTATGTGAAAAAAATCCATGGATGTCAATTTTTTATGAAGCAGGAAAATTTTAATCCATTCACAAGAGGATTCATTTTAACAAAACTTTTTTTGGAATTTTCCTGAACAAAACATGGACATTATTTCTATAATACTGGAGCAAAGGTATGAATTTCTATTCTCAATTCACATAATTCTACAGTAGTATTCTTGTAAGTTGTTTCATATTAAAATTTGTGGTTATGATATCAATGAATCAAAAACATATCTATAAAAGTTTGTACCATATTTATTCACGATAATGAATTTTCATGCAGAAAGTCATGGTCCACTACAGGTACTCTAACTTCCTCTACCAATAAGAACTAGCTGCCGTGATATAGCCAAGCGTACTGAAATAAAAAACATCAATCAAGCAATCATTACATTTGAAGCAAGAATAAAACTTTATAATATTTGCAGCGCAAGCTCAAGTCCAGGTTATTATTGGAGATAAGAATGACAACCCTCCAGTGTTTGAGAAGCCTCTTTATGAGACAAATGTGTTTGAACAACCCCCAGATAGTAGTAAATCCATAATCAGGGTACAGGCCACTGATAAAGATATAGGTAAGTTAAGATAAGAATTGTCATAAAGGGATGAAGGCCTAAGAGCCATAAGTTGTGAAAACCAATGTTTCTAGTGCAGACATCCAATGTAAAAGCTGTTACTTAAAAAAAAAAAAAATTATTAAGGCTTGTGCTTTTTTTTTAATATTTTTAATTTATATTTCATCAAAACTCAATTATTGACATTGAACATACAGAAGAAAAAATCATGAACAATCTTAAATCCATAGTAAAGCTTTTAAAACTGATATAGGCAAGTTCTGCCAATTGATATTTTCATAGTAGAGGTTGAGATCCTAAATAATTACTGATTCTATTAAATGGCATAAAAAGTAAAGCTGTACTCTACCTTTTCATCTTGAAATTATAATATCTGTCATCCTGAATACTAATTACTGTATATTTTAGCTGATACCTTGACGTACTCCATAACTAGTGGTAATACTGATGGTGTATTTAGTATACGAGGGAAGAGTGGGGATATCTATGTAGCCAGAGATCTGGATTATGAGACCATGTCACATGTAAGCTTTTACAGAGGATTGTTTGGTATTTTATTGGTTAATAAATAATTTGCACATTGCTGTCACTAGAATAAGTACTAGAAGTATAGTCTTCACATGTTTCTTCAATAATCTTTGTTTGTTCAGCTTGAGGCGAAAAATTTTGATTTAATAAACAAAAAAAGAATGAGTATTTATAAATTGATAGTACTCTATTATTAGCAGTTTGAATATGAGGAAAAAAATTATAGACACCTTAGTTTGGTGAATGTCGAAACATACTTTAAATAAGAAGTTAGCAGAACTGCTCTATATAATTTTTTGGAAAAAAAAAAAGAGTTTCTAAATATTTCAAAAGATTTTTTACAGTTTTTAGGTGGAATTGTGTAACATTCATTCATTTAATTACATTTTTATGCCCCACCTACAATAGTAGAGGGGCATTATGTTTTCTGGTCTGTGCGTCCGTTCGTCCGTCTGTCTGTCTGTCTGTCTGTCTGTTCGTTCCTTCGTCTGTTCGTTCGTCCGTCTGTCCCGCTTCAGGTTAAAGTTTTTGGTCAAGGTAGTTTTTGATGAAGTTGAAGTCCAATCAACTTGAAACTTAGTACACATGTTCCTTATGATATGATATTTCTAATTTTAAAGCCAAATTAAACTTTTGACCCCAATTTCACGGTCCACTGAACATAGAAAATGAAAGTGCATGTTTCAGGTTAAAGTTTTTGGTCAAGGTAGTTTTTGATGAAGTTGAAGTTCAATCAACTTGAAACTTAGTACACATGTTCCCTATGATATTATCTTTCTAATTTTAATGCCTAATTATATTTTTTATCCAATTTCACGGTCCATTGAACATGGAAAATGATAGTGCGAGTGGGGCATTCGTGTACTTTGGACATATTCTTGTTCACTCAGTGATCTGATTATTATTTTTCAGACCTTCACCCTAACTATAACAGTGAGTGACAGTTTCTATACCAACATGACAACAGCAATACTCCATGTACAAGATGTCAATGATAATGCTCCAGAATTTACTAAGTCAGAGTATGTTATAACATCTGTTGTGGAAGAGGAAACCCCACCCCGGGGAGGACAGTTTCTTGTTCAGGTAAATATAAACTTGTAGAGTACATTATTACTCTGCTCTGTAATTCTTGTATCGCTACTTAGAGACGAGAGTAGGCATTATCAGCAACATCACAATGTGTGAGGAGATGTTATCAAGCATAAATATGTCTTAGGGAGGAGTAAAAGACCAGTAATAGAAAAATAAACAGATAATCAGGTTCTGTTCGTATAGATATCGTAAGATTTAAGCCGCTCAACACAATGTGAAGCATTTTAGGTCGTTCGCTGCGATCACTCGCCAAAAAGGTTCACATTACTGGCTCGGGGGTAATAATATACAATATCAATGTGTAGAAAACCTGATAATCTATACTTGCCCAAGTTTTAACTAATTGTCTAAGGGAGAAAAGACAGCTTTTAAAAGACATCTGTCAATTAACAGATAAATGATAGATAATAAGGGTTTTATTTTGGAGAAATGTATTCAGCAATTGTTACTGGGCTTGAACTGCACACTTTTTATGACAGACAGCCAGATGGACAAACATACCATCTCTTGTGAAGAGTTGTCACAATCATACCATATCTTCTTTTTATACTAAATATAAATATTACAATTTTACTATGTAACAGGTTCAAATGTTTATTTATAGGTTGGTGCAACCGATAAAGACACTGCCAGAACCACAGATTTTGTATACAGTATTAGTAGTGATGACAACAAACCCAATGATCCAACATTCTCCATAGAACCTAAAACTGGTAGGATCTTCTTACTGAAGTCCTTAGATAGAGACTTGCCAAAGGGACGAGCAGAGTACCAGTTTAATGTTCTGGTTGTGGATGAACCTAACTCAGCACAGTCTCTGATTGGTTATGCATATGTCAAGGTCAAACCTATTGACATTAATGATAATCGACCAGAGTTCACCACAAATTTGACTGGTTATGTTCCAGAAAATTCTGCTAAAGGTAAGGGGCTGTATACTTGTAGTAAGGTAAATTTTTGTTAAGCTGAACTTTTTAACGTATATATATATATAAGTAAATGTAAATTATATTGAACATAGTTTGGGTTATAATATATCTATCTGAATAACATTCTTGATCAACTTCTATATCTAGAGCATATGATAGCCCTGAATATTAATGTTGCATTCAATAACTACAGTGGATGTTAACACCAATTTATCGTCTATATATCAATTATATAAATAAATATCATATCATATCATATAAACATGTATTACCATCATTTATATTTGCTGTATGCTGCTTGTTGTTCATGCAAATCTGTGTAGGAATATTACATCAATGAGAGGGCTGGACAGATATGAGGGAACACTGGAATGAGGGGTGGGAGTCAAAGGGAAGAGAGAGAGTAAAATTGGGACATTCTGGGAGATTTTTTTCTTCAATTTTCAACTGGGAATAAGAGGGATGAAAATGGAAGTAGGAGAGAATCTGGATTCTAGCTAGATAATTTTGAATCAGGCCCCTCTGTCCATCCCTCATCTGTTGCTACAGGAGGCTTTAGACATTTTGAATTTTTAGATTTTAGAGACAAAGTATTTGGTATGTATGGTGTTGTGTGCTTTTCAAGGTCAAGGCAGATAATTTTACTTATCAATTGATTTTGATTTTCTGCACAAAGAAAATGCAATATTTTTTCCATCCCTTGCGTTTATTTGACTCTGTCCTGATTTTGCTTTCTGTCATATGTATTTTGCCATAAAATTTTTGTCCACTTTTACTATTTTATGAAAGATATGTTAAATAAATGCTTGTATTGTACACTTTAATTTTGCCACGTTTATTAATTTTTGTGAATGAAGTTTTTATTTTTTCGCTTATTTATCTCATATTAAAATCTTTCCAATTTGTCATCATTATCTGTTTTGTATAAGAATAAGGAGGTGTGGCATGCTTGCCAATGAGACAACAATTCACCAGAGAGTTAAAACTAAGATACATGTAAAAGCAATAATAGGGCACTGTACTGACTTCAACAATCAGAAAGACATATACATTTAGTCAGATAAAAAAGGTCCTGACATGAAAATGTTAAACAGTTCAAACGAGAAAACTAATGTCCTTTTTAAGGTGGAACCCAACACTTTGTATATAATAGATTCTGTTAGTTTAGTTTTCCTAAAATTTTGACAAAATATTTTCTTTGACCTGTTGACAAAAATATAAAAAATTTCAAGAAAAGAATTTACAGGAATTTACTTTTAAATCATTGAGAACTTGATTTCTCTTTATTACTAGAAAGTCATTAAAAGGGTCTTCTGATTTTAAAAGAGTCAACTCCTTTAGGTGTTCTGTACCCCCTCAAAACAATACAAATTACGAAAAACAAATATGTTAGACATGAACCAACAACAATCACAGACTTTGGGCAGGCTCATAAAAAATGTGGCAGAGGTATATGCCAATTAAGTATCACACGTATAAGATATGTATATATATATATCCTCTAAACACACATCCCTTTATATCAGTTTTACACAATGTATTTGTGCACATTGATTTTTATGGTTAAGAGTTTTTAGGTGTAACTGATTATGAAGTACAACATTTCCTAGTTTCATTTTTGAAATTAATCATCATTTATTTTCATTATTTTCATTAAAAGTTTTATAAAATTTCAGATAGTTCACAACCAGTTGACAACATAAGATATTTATTGATTTCCATAAGAATATAATTTTTAAGTGAAAAATAATGTAACCAACTCCCAGTGTATGAAAAATCTAAATATGATTTTAGCTTTTCTTGCCAAGATTGCTGACTATATCTGTTAATTAGTGTGACTCAACATCATTGATGAATCTATAACTGTAAATATATATGTATGAAATGTCTAATTGAAGGTAAGAATGTGATGACAGTGCGAGCTAATGATGTGGACTATGGTAGAAATGGTACAGTACATTATATGATCGGAGACAATCGTCCAGTAGATCCCGAAACTTCAATGAGTCTGTTTCTTATTGATAGAGAAACTGGTCTGATAACGTCTAATACCAACAAACTGGACCGTGAGACATTAGATCGTTATTATCTCCCCATTGTGGCGTATGACAATGGCGTCAATCCACAAAGCTCGACTGCTACAGTGACGGTAGTGGTTACAGATGAGAATGATGAAAGGCCCAAATTTCTACAGAAGATTTATCGTGTTGATTTGTCTGAGAGTCAGTTAAGCGGTCCTGTTGTGTCTGTCGTGGCCACTGATGATGATGTTGATGACAATGCAAAGCTGACATACTCAATAGTGACGCAGAATGATCTGAACTTTTTCTCCATTATAACTTTACCTTCTAATGATGGAGTAATTACAGTCTATAACGTAAGTTGACATTATATACTCATACATACATAGTTGAACTCTATTTTTTCTTTATCAAAATTTTAACTTTTTTTAGTAAAATATCATAAATAATTCTTTTTTAATTAGATATAAGAATATGTGGTATGAGTGCCAATAAGACAACTCTCCATCCAAGTCTTAATTTGTAAAAGTAAACTGTTATAGGTCAAAGTATGATCTTCAACGCAGAACCTAGGCTCACACCAAACAGCAAGATATAAAGGGCCCAAAAAATAACTATTATAAAACCATTCAAATTGGAAATCCAATGGTCTTATCAATATGAAAAACAAGAAAGTTTTGTAAGATGCTTTTAACTTGAAAAAATAAGTAACAAGAGAAGTATCATATGAATTTAAACTCTTTATTTTTAATTTCATAGCCTGTTATTTATGTGCAACATTTCATGAAATGAAATCTTTTAACTCTTCGATCATCAATACATTGTTTATATAAACTAATTCATCTGAGAATAAGAAGAATATTGAAATTACGATAAAGAATAACACTTACAAACAAACAAGAACTTAAAGACACATATTTTAGAAGAAGAAATTAGTTTTAGAGTTATGATTTGAATGCACGTTGCAATACACAATTTAATTGATTTTTTGTTGTGTTTTAGCCTGTTGATTATGAAAACAGAAGCCAGCGGTTCTTCAACCTGACAGTAAAAGCTCGAGATGCTAATCCCAACCATTTTGATATCGCCCATGTTGAAATTACAGTAACTGATGCTAATGATGAAAAACCAGAATTTCTGAAGAAAGTAGAAGTCATCACAAAGGATGAAAATATCCCAGAGAATTCATTGTTACACACCTTCTCAGCACATGATAAAGATAGCCCACCAAATAATGAATTTACGTAAGTAACAAATATTTCAGAAGAAAATTCAGTGCTATATTCCTTTTCATCACACCATAAAGATAGTCTCTAGATAATAGATTAACCCAATATTAGAATATCGCAGAGATTGTCAGTTAAAAACTGGGTTTATAAAGATAAAAATGGCCAATTAAATGATGATTCATGTAAGATTGACAAGTAACTGAATGCATTCAACATAAGGCATCAAAAGCCAAAAGTTCTGGTATAAGGTTAATAACGTTATCTAGAAAAGTAACTAAACATTTTCAACAAATAATCAGTTGGGCCAAGACTTTAAAGAGTAATGTTAATAACTTGATTTTCACTTCAGATTTTCAATAGCTGACCATGCAGACAGGTTTTATGTAGAACAGCATGGAGACTATTGTATGGTCAAGATACAGAATGGACTTGATGGTCAGACATTGGACAGAGAGACTAGTGATCAGTATACAGTTAAAGTTCTAGCTATTGATAAAGGTACAATAATCATGAAAACACTAGTGTAATTCAGTACATGTAGCTAGTGACAGAAATTACACATGAAATTTGATCCGAAATGTAAATTATGAATAACTTTCATTATTGGAAACAGGCTCTGAAATAAAGCAATCAAAAATAATGATGCAATGTAAATATGTAATCTGCAAAATATTATCTCAAATTTGTAAAACATGTAACCAATCAGAACGTTCTTTATAAATTATAGGAATTCCAGCACAGACAGGAACTGCCACATTGTATATAAAAGTAACAGATCTAAATGATGAGGCACCAACCTTCGCCAAACAGTATCGTCCAATCGTAATGGAAGATGAGGACCCATCACATGAACCAGTCATTACTTTCAGTGCCATGGATAGAGATACCAAAAAATATGGTCCACCATTTAAGTTTGAATTACCTCCCTGTAAAAATCCTACATGCAATGAGAACATCAACCGTATGTTTAGTTTGGAATTTGATCCAAGTAAGTGAACTATTGTTGTTGATAATGTTATTTACTGACAGGGTCTTATCCCATGAGCACTTCACTTGAAAATAACTATAAGTATATGAATAGAAGGAGATAAGAGCTATACATCAATGAGACAGCAACCAAGTGACACAAACAAACAAAGGACATCTACAATTTAGAAAATGTTAATAAAGTCGAAGATCTACAGTTACAATAAACAAAAAAAATATTATTTTATAAAAAAAAGAATCCACAAAATAAGCTGCAGTTTAAATGATTGACAGCTTGGATAATTGTATTAAATACAAAATATCAGAATTCACTTTTGTGACTTATGAGAAAGCTTTTCTTTAGCTGTTTTCCGGTGGATTCATTTACATTCATGGGTATCAATTTTCATGGATATTTGTTTTTTATGGTTAGGCCAATCTCTGCTTGCGAAGCCCAGAGAATATTTACAATTTCTTGAACATTTGAATTCATGGTTCACCTAGGCCTGTACCCACAAAACCCACGGAAATTGATATCTAACAAATAATAATGAATCCACAGTATTTTAGTTCACAATTTTTTGTAACTTAATTCTTCATATTTTAATTATTCTTTATTTGTTACATTAGCTGGAGATGGGGGAAATGGAACAGGCAAAGTTATGGCCCTTGGAAAATTTTTCCGTGAAGAACAGAAATTTTATTATTTACCAATCATAATGAAGGATATGGGAGGTAACAACCGATTATCAATGACCGGAACGAGTACACTGACCATAGAGATTGGAGATAAAAACAATAATCAACATTATGATGGATTCAAGGAGATATTTGTATATAATTATAAAGGTATGTATTGCCTTTGATAACAGCTTATGTAGATTTTCAATACACTTTCTCACATTAACAAGTTTGAAGTGTCTGTATCATGGACATCATTTTATATTTTTATGCCGAAGTGGAGAAGGCATTAAGGCAAAAATTGTCTTGTGACATCTGTCATAAAAAAGAATACAGTTTCTATATATTTATGCTAATAGATATAGGAAGATGTGGTGTGAGTGCCAATGAGACAACTCTCCATCCAAATAACAATTTATGAAAGTAAATAATTCAAATCTACTTTAAATTGTTGAATATAAAGAGAGCAAGGCAGCCCTCTTAACTGCAAAGTGGAAAGGGATTAATATACGTTGTAATAACTTGTTTCCCAATCCACTATAATAAGTATGTTTAAACTGAAGAGAAACTTTTACTACGTTTTGTGTTTAGAACCGATGCAAGCTATCTAGCCCATATGTGGAAGGGTGTATACTTATTTACTTCTTTATTCACCTTTTTCATGAATCTTTTGAAGTCTTTTTCTCAGGAACTACAAATTAGAGCTTTTGCAACTAAGCTATGTGTAAGTGTTCAATATTGTAGGATGCACTTTCACATCCATGGCTCATCAACTTTCTGCTTAACAAAGTGTTAATTATTTGTTTAATATTGTAGGTCTGTTTGGAGACATAGAAATAGGCAGAGCTAATGCTGAAGATCTAGATGATTGGGATCATAAGGATAAACTCTATGTCTTCAAAGGACCTAAGGCAATGGCACAGTTCTTCAGGTAAACCTTTTACTATGAAATATAATACTTACAGCAAAGTTTTGGCCAAAATTATTATTTTTTTTATTGCATTTAGAAAACAATTAGTGATGCAAAGAATTGATAAAGTAGAAATATTTAAAAAAAAAAAAAAAAAAAAAATTAGGCACCTCCTTATTTTTAAATTTACACACAAAAGTATCATGTTTTATCATTGTAAAAAAAAAATGACATTAATTTAAAAATGAAAAAATAATCGACATTACACTTGCAAGTGATATGCTGAATGAGTACCAGAACAAGAAATCTTCCCTGATCTTATGGCATGCTACATATTTCAAAAGAGTGCATGCAAACTGAGTTTCCAATCCTTTTACAATTAAAATCTAGTTTGTAAATTATGAAATAAATGGGGAAGTAAAAACCAAAACATTCAACCAAAATTTTCTTACTTATGATGAACATGAAATAACAGTTATGAAAGGGTAAGCATGAACAACTAATCGAACATAAAACTTTATATCTTTCAGTGTAAATGAAGAAACTGGTATGATAACCATGAAGAAAGGGGTACCAGGAGGGGTATTTGATTTTAAGGTGACCGTGTATGATCATGTCGTGTTTAATAAGAAGAATGCAACAGCCTCCATTAAAGTAACAGTAAAGGAAATATCTGATAATGCTGTGTATAGCTCTGGCTCCATAAGATTAACAGGTAATTATGAGCGACTTTATTGTGTAACTTTTGAAGACAAGGTCTTTTTATGCCCCATGTATGGGCATTATGTTTTCTGGTCTGTGCATCCGTGCGTTCGTCTGTCCATTTGTTTGTCTGTCTCTCTGTCCCGTTTCAAGTTAAAGTTTTTGGTTGAGGTAGTTTTTGATGAAGTTGAAGTCCAATCAACTTTAATCTTAGTACACATGTTCCCTATGATATGATCGCTCTAATTTTAATGCCAAATTAGAGTTTTCACCCCATTTTCACTGTCCACTGAACATAGAAAATGATAGTGAGTATGCAGCATCTGTGTACCATAGATACTTCTTGTTGGTCTTATTTTGCTGTTGCATTAGAATATAAAACATTTTGGTGGCACAACAATATTTGCACAAATCAGCAATATTGATATGAAGGGTTCATATATATTTTGATGCACATACTTAACCCCTGGACATAACTTTTGCATTGAATGCATGATAATAACGTCCTGCCAAATAATCAGTTTTTATAGTAATGTTGAGTAAAAATTGATTCCAATTTTCTCAGTACATCTAGTAACTTTTCTTGGATCCTGTATCAAATTTTCAAATCTTTAAATGAGAATTAGCTATAATTTAGAAAAAATGTTAGAAAATGCTTTATTTTTGTTTCAAACTTTTAGAAATATTGAAAGAATTTTTTATTTCTGAACTGAACTTGGCATCCTTTTCAGAATGATATTAATACACTTAACCTCAACTTTGTCAGAGTTTGAGAGGATTTGTCTATTGGTTATTTTAACTTACAGCTAAATTGTATGGACAAGATAACTGAATGTCTGTGTTTGTGGATAACAAAAAAAATTCCATCTAAAAAAACAAAATTTAGCTGAAAGTCTACATGCTAGTGTTAAACATTGGTGATTTATTACTTTTTTGTGTGTGTCTCTTTGACATATGCATCACACCTTTTATTGTATACTGTAAACCAATTATTTTTGCAAGTGATTTAATTTCGTGAGTAGAAAAATAACGCAAATATAAATCTTTGAGACTATTTATAATTTGAATCTTTCCTTTCTATTAAACTACATCAAGTCAATTAGAAAATCAGAAATTAGATAGAGGAAAGTGTAATAAAAAAGGTAAAACACGAAATAAAGTATCCATTCAAAATTGGTTAATGGTGTGCAAATCTAAAACAAGTGTAAACAACAAAACATAACATAACAAAATCCTGATCATTTTAGGTATAACAGCTGAACAGTTTATGGAAAAGCCATCCTACATGGACTCGGCAGGTAAAACACAACATTCGGAGAGTAATTACGAGAAATTTCAGAAGAAGTTAGCAGAGAAATTAGGGGTACCAGTAGAGAATGTAGATATATTCAGTGTTATGGACAATAAGACAATGCAGTATTTAGATATAAGATATGCAGCCCATGGTTCTCCATGGTACCCTCCCAGTAAAATAGATGGCATTGTTACACAGTATAAGACTGAGGTAAGTAGCTTATATACTGGTATGTGTTCAGTAATAATATACTTTTTGTATAAGTTTGTATAAGTTTGTGATCAGATATCTTTAATACAGTAAGTCATATGCTATGAATGGTTGCTTAAGGATGATCTCTTGTAACATTACAGAGAGTTAGTTTCAAGGTGTTTTTTGTAGCCATTTATAAAATTTGTCTTGGAAACTACAAGATTATGATGGAAACAATGTTCTGTAGATTCATAGTTAATTGTGCAAACCTGTATTGGCGGGCGAAACATTTAAATGCTTAACTACAGAGCTTCAAAACATTTGACATTTTGTGGAATATTATTCTATTGGAACTATATAATGTTAAAGAACAGGACTAACAGTATTGCATTTGAAGGGCGAGCAGTATCAAAATCAAGTACAGTTGGACTTTTCTTTAATATTATTTTAAGACTGCTAAACTAAAACACCTAACACTTTGATTTGTTTTATTTCATTCTATAGTTTGAAACAGAATCTGGCGGTAATGTTGCCATGGTGAATATAGACGAATGTTTGAAAGAGATATGCGACAGCGGAGGATGTTCCAATGTTCTGTATGTGGATGAGCATGCTCCAGTGATGATCAACACAAAAGGCAAATCGTTTGTTGGCATAGGAACAAAGATCGTAGCTGAATGTCAATGTCTGGCCAAAAACTTCTCCAAGCCTTTGTCATGTACAGCTGGTTATTGTTTTAATGGAGGAACTTGTTTTAAAGATGACTTTGGTGATCTAAGGTATGAAATATTGTGATGTTGTAATACATTGTAGTCCAACCTATACACAAACATTCAGTGTTTCAATCACAAAAATTTTGTTGATAAGCAATTTAAAAAGAATAGATAATGGTTAGTAGTAAGCACTAAATTTAAGGTTTTGGATTAACATTCTTACTGACTTCAAACTTATGCAAATTGACTATTAAAATGATGTTTGCAAAACAATCACTTTTGAGTCTGTGACGTGACATTAAATGTTTTCAACTATGAGTTGCAGAAATTATGACATGTCCAACGAATAACAAATTTCTAGAGGCTTTTTGTAATCATACTTGGCAAAACCATGAAATCACAAATACCCATAAAGACACAATTTTTCCTTAATCCACAAATACAATGAATCCACAAAAGCCAAAATAGTTAGAATGGTCATAACACAGAAAGAATCTATATATTTTCAGCTGCTCCTGTCATAGTGAATTTAATGGTAAGCGTTGTCAACAGACCCACCATAGTTTTAACAGTGGTTATACAGTATACCAGCCATTAGCCCAGTGTGAGGACAGTACAACTAGTATTGAATTTGTCACCAAAGAAAAAAATGGACTATTGTTTTATAATGGTCCTGTGGATAAAATTAGTCCAGATCATCCTAAAGATTTTATCTCCTTGGAGTTACGAGACGGGTACCCTGTGTTGTACATTAATCATGGAACTGGTACCTTAAAATTACAGTTGGATGGGAAAGGAAAAGATGGTATAACAAGAATGAAAGGGTTAGATGATGGAACCTGGCGTCGTATTGATCTTATTAGGAACGGACAGGTTAGAATTGTATTCGTTTCAGATGTTTTATTTTTTTTTAAATACAGCTGAGTTTAGAATCCAGTTAATCAAAAAGAATCATACAAATATCTTTTTGAAAATTTTTCTCCTGGACGTAATTTTACACAAAAAAATGTGATTATTTTCTAAATTACGGGTGGAATGGAGTTAAGTCAAACAATGTTTTCCTCTCATTTAATGTGGTGGAGTAAAGATTTATAATTTTGTTGTCAAATTCATCAAAGATGCTTAAACTATATCAAACTATAATACTATGAAGAACAGTCACATCAATAAATGGTAAATAACATTATAATAAAATTGAGAATGGAAATGGGGAATGTGTCAAAGAGACAACAACCCAACCGTAGAAAAAACAACAGCAGAAGGTCACCAACAGGTCTTCAATGTAGCGAGAAATTCACGCACCCAGAGACGTCCCTGAGCTGGCCCCTAAACAAATAAATACTAGTTCAGTGATAATGAAAGCCATACTAATTTCCAAATTGTACACAAGAAACTAAAGTTAAAATAATACAAGACTAACAAGGCCAGAGGCTCCTGACTTGGGACAGGCGCAAAAATGCATATATAATTGATGTTTTTTGGCTGAAGGTTTTACAGACAGAAAGTTTTCTTCTGGAGATCATAAACAGAAAGACCATATCATTTTATTGCTGAATTGTTTAAAAGAAACAAATTATCTGAACAAATACAATTGCACTTGGTTAATTATTGAAACTTTGTATGTCATAAAAACATGATATATCTCTGACCTATCTGTAAACATTATTTAAAAAAAAAGTTAAAAATAAATGTAGATATAAATATATATTTGTAGCATGTAACTATGATTGTGGACCACTGTGCATCAGCCACCTCAGGCAGTACCCCGTCTCAAGACAGGAAGTCATGTGAGATCAGCGGTAAAACACTGGGACGTAACAAATACCTGAATGTGAACACAGTGTTACAGATGGGTGGGCGTTATAGTGTACCAGCCTTCCCTACAGGGATCACAAACCACAGATTTAATGGATGTATAAGGAACTTCTACCACAATGGAGAGGTAAATATAATAATAGTAGTAACAAACTGTAGACTTAGGCTACAGGGATCACTAATCACAGGTTTAATGGATGTATAAGGAACTTCTACCACAATGGAGAGGTAAGTATAATAATAGTAGTAACAAACTGTAGACTTAGGCTACAGGGATCACTAATCACAGGTTTAATGGATGTATAAGGAACTTCTACCACAATGGAGAGGTAAGTATAATAATAGTAGTAACAAACTGTAGACTTAGGCTACAGGGATCACTAATCACAGGTTTAATGGATGTATAAGGAACTTCTACCACAATGGAGAGGTAAGTATAATGATAGTAGTAACAAACTGTAGACTTAGGCTACAGGAATCACTAATCACAGGTTTAATGGATGTATAAGGAACTTCTACCACAATGGAGAGGTAAGTATAATAATAGTAGTAACAAACTGTAGACAGGCTACAGGAATCACTAATCACAGGTTTAATGGATGTATAAGGAACTTCTACCACAATGGAGAGGTAAGTATAATAATAGTAGTAACAAACTGTAGACTTAGGCTACAGGGATCACTAATCACAGGTTTAATGGATGTATAAGGAACTTCTACCACAATGGAGAGGTAAATATAATAATAGTAGTAACAAACTGTAGACTTAGGCTACAGGGATTACAAACCACAGATTGAAAGGATGTATAAGGAACTTTTATCAGAATGGAGAGGTAAATACTATAAAAAATTTCATGAGTCTAAAGGGTTTCTCTCGATTTACCTTCATTAAGAATGTTTGATGCTAATATTTGAGAGCCAAAATAATGAATAGCAAAATCCAACTAAAATCACATTTGTCTGAAGGAAACTCAAACCTATAATAAAATAAAAGATGATCTTTTGATAGCTGATATTACTATCACTGTACTGATAATATACTTTACTACAAGCACAAGATGTGAATAGAAAGATGGGACAGCTCATTATCATGTAAATAGTGAATGCAAGGAAAGTTATATAGTTTTTCATAGACTAGAATTTTAGATATAGATATATACACTTCTTTTAGATACAGAGAGACTGCACTAAGAGAGATAGATTTTTTAAGATTTAATCTTTTTAACTATTATTTCAAGTCCATTTTAAGATATGTGAAGAATTTATATTTACTCTTTGAATGAACTGGAGCCTTAAAAGAAATTGTCAATATTGATTTTCAGCTTTATGACTTACATACAAGTAAGAATCACCCTGGAGAAAATCACCAGAATGGCTGTCAGAGAGAGGACGCTATATGTGGCCGTGCTTCAATCAATAGTGTATCTAAATGTGGACAACATGGGACTTGTGAGATGGTCAATTGGTATGACAATGATGTCCAGTGTGTCTGTAATCCTGGGTATAGACCTGCAGATAAAAACTCTATAAGATGTCAGCTTGGTAAGTGTGAGCTCTCTGAAAAATATTCAATCAAAAAGTTAGTACTATGGATGTATTTATTTTCGTTGATACCATCCTTTGTGAATTTAAGAAAAGAAATATGTTTGTTGATACTTGATTTCATAATTTTGCCATTGAAACATTGCAGACATACCAGTAAGAAAGGATAGTCAATTAAGATTGGAGTAGAACACCGCTGCCCTTGCATGGTTGGAACCTCAGTGTTTACAGGCTAGTGATACAGTAGATGAAATACTACACTGCCACTGAGACCCCACATCAACTTGAAGTAGTATGATATAAGATTTGTTTTATTTCTCTGTTCTTATATATAACCTCTGTTCATAGTTGAATTGGACAGGTAATCTATCTGGTCAGTCTTGTTTGCTGCCATATAAATAAAATCTTCAATAAGTCACTGAGGGTTCATATGGCTTAAATTGTAAACAGAAAAATGCGCACTTTCATATACTTAACTTGGAATGCTATCTTTTTTAGCAACCACTGTGAGAGATTTCAATACATCTGCCTTCATGGTATGGGATCTGAAGGACCAATTTCTAACAAGTAGACATCCACAGAAGTTAAGTCTACAGCTAAGATTCAGGACCAGAGATTTTGATGGAGGAGTATTATTACATCTTCCTTCCACTGGAAATGAATTCATTACACTGGAGGTAAGATCAGGATCATCTTTAAAATGAAGTAGACTCAGGCAAATGTGATACCCAAAAATATCCCATTATCCAATATATTCTAATAGACGATAAATAGAATATTCATCAATATTCTACAATAATAAGTATACCCTATCTGAGATGTTACTAGCCCTGACTACCGCTATATATAGGAAAGGGCAGGAGGGATTTTTATCAGAACTTTAAAAGTCTTTATATCTCCACGATATTCAATTGAAAATACTGCAAAAGCAAAAACTGAAAAAGTGTATAATAATTTTTACAAGACGAACATAAGTAGCATATAATGATTTAAATCTTTAAAATGTATTATCACTTTTTTTTTCATTTCAGATTGTAAATAACCATGTCCAGGGTAGATATAACTTAGGAAGCCATGATAGTTCAGTTAGTAATGTTATAGCATTGTCAGAAGCTGTGGCTAACAATGGACAATGGCATACTGTTACACTGACCAGGTCTGGACAATGGATTCAACTCAAAATGGACAGTGGTGAAGGCCGTTTCTTCAATGAGACATTCGACAACACATACAATGGAAAGTCTTTTATGCTAAGTAGAGACAGAATTGTGTCTGGATCCAGAGTAGTGTGGGATCCCAATGCAAGATTTGAAGCTCGAGGTCTTAGTGATAGTAAGTTTAAGTTTATATATATATATATATTGTCCTAGGTGAAAAGAAATATTTCAGCTTTTTACTATATTTTTTCTAGAAGTTAGGAGAAAAATAATTTCTGTTAGATAATTGATAAAAAAGGGTTTTGTTGTTGAAAAATTCCTTAAGTGAGATAATATCTACATCCTTTAATCTGTGTCATATATGTTTCCTCAACAGTAACTTGAGTTCAAATAGTTTAAATCTTAAAATACTTTGTTTCTACTATGATAAAACTATATTTCTTGTCATATTATATTCAAAGTTTACTCTTCTCTTACCTCGGATAAATTTGATTTAAAATAACGATCTTATTAAAGATTTGTTTCTTTCAACACAGCCTGTGTAACTGATATCAGAGTAGACAACAAATGGTTCCCTATGAAGATGGAAGAGAGTACCGAAAGTCCTGCAGCTGTGATGACCATCAGTTCTAATGTCAGAATGGGATGTTATCGACCTGACTGCAATGGTGTTGTATGTCAAGCTGGCAAACCAATTAGAAAGGAATGTTACCCCTTATGGGGCACCTATGAGTGCAGGTAATAATACATAGATACAACTGATGTTTGATAAGCAATTGTCAATGTTGTTTACATTCTCATTTTGATCATGTACAAGTGTTTACGTGATTTGATTAAGTTCTGATAAACCCATAATTTCATATGTTCTTTTGAATAAGATTTCTTTCAGTGTAAGGGGGCCGAGTAGTATAAGTAGAAGTTACTACTGTAACCACTAGCCAGTCAGCATTGAGGTTTTGAGTTCAAACCTCGACTCTAATCTCAATTGACTATGATTGTCAGTATTCCTATCAAAGGTGGGTGGTTTTCTCCGGGCACTCTGACTTCCACCACCAATAAAAAACCTGCCACAAAATAGCCCAAAAGCGGTGCTTAAAAGTGGCATTAAAACACAGAAAATCAAATCGTATCATTCAGGGTAAAATCCACCCACCGAAACCTGTTGTAAGTTCATGCTGAACACCGCCAACTTCCATTCAGTCATTCCTGGCACAGCTATAAAATGTTCAAAATGGTGTCTTTTTAAGATGTTGATAATAGAGAGAACTGTATTGAACTATAATGCTGGAGCAAAGAAACTAAATATTTTATAATAGATGATGTGAGAGAAATGAACAAATTATTGAATAAACATGACATCCTACAAATGATATTTTTACAGTAAAAAGTAAGAAAACATCATTGCATCAACACTATTCTATTGTTAAGACCATATGTTGATTTTGAGATGTATGTTTGTTTTTGCTGTTATGCTGTATTATTGACATGTATCCACATCTTGTATTCATATCAATCTATCAAGTAAACATTTGTGAGTTCCATTGAATATTTTTATATATTTTCTATCCTCAGATGTCCAAATCACAGTACACCAATATCTAGTGTTGCTTGTGATAAGATTCTTTATTGTAAAGCAAAGAACCCCTGTTATTCTGGAGGAAAGTGTATAGAGCTTCCATTCCCTAAGACATTCCGTTGCAAATGTCCACCTGGATGGACCGGAGAACTATGTAATCAACAAGCCATTGCAGAGGTAGCGCAAGGAGGGGTCACCACAGAACTACTTGTCATTATATTTGTCAGCATATTTGCAGTATCGTGTAAGTGTGATATACCACTGTTATACAATAATTATAGATTATCGTTGGTCATTATAACAAAGTTGATTTTCTCCCTTGAGCTGGTAAGCAATCGAGTCGAGGTGACCAATGATCATCTTTTTATCTTTTTTTTACCTGTGACGACTGGCACGAGAGTCCTTAGTTTCTAGCAATAATTTTTCATATCACTCTACTGTGTTGAGAAAGGAAATTATCAGTTAGTGAGATCAAAGGAAAATTTTGTAAAATAGTGATAATACCCTTTATAGTAGCATATACAGGGATTCTCTTTCATTCAGTTTAGGTTACGCAAAAAGGCAGCACCCATGACCTACTAGTTATTATATTTGTCATCAATACAATGACAACATTGCAGCATTGTATAAATTTGATACATCCTATTAACTATTATAATGACTTTGGATTCAAGAACTTACTGTGGTTTTTTGTTAACATATACAGTGAAAATATATTGACAGGTTGTTAGTTGTTCGTATTATTGTAATAAATTAATGCATTAAACTAATTTGATTCTATGAAAATGATAGATTATCAAGTTCTATTGCCAGTGATAATAGCATTCCTGTTTTGAACATCAAACTAAGCCTTATATTTTCAAAGATAGCCATAATAGGATTCCAATTTATATCAAGCTTAACTATATAATTTCAGTGATAGCCTTGATAGCGTTCCTATTAATAACTCGTTGTAACAAGAGAGAAGGAGATAAGTCTATACTGTATGATGATCAGTATGATGACATCAGAGAAAATGTTATAGATCATGATGAGCAAGGAGCAGGTAAATTAGCATTTAAAGAGTGTTAAATTCATGTAATTTTTGGGGCCCTTTATAGCTTGATTTCGGTGTAAGCCAAGGCTCTGTGTTGAAGACCTTACTTTGTCCTATTATAGTTTACTTTATAAATTGTGATTTGAATAGAGAGTTGTCTCATTGGCACTCATACCACATCTTCTTTTATATCTATCATCTATTTGACTCAAATCCTTATATTTGATTTATAACATATTAAAACATATAACCAATTACAAGAAGTCGAAAATAAACAATTAACAATGCATGTGTATTTTGTGTGTTCTTTTGTCTAGAAGCCATCTAAAAAAAAAACCACCAGGATGACCTCCCTCAACTGCCAATGGTCATATTACCTGATATAAATACAAACATTATTATAAAATATGGTGCTCACATTTTAGACATTATTACATAGCTAAGCTTTTATTGTTTTTAAGTTTGGGGTTTCACTTTTTACTCTTATGCTTGTACTTATGACCATTAATAAAATGTTCTATCTGTTTTACTTAGGCTACATTGAATGTTATTTTTTTTTTAATAGGTGAAGAAGACAAAGATATTTATGATGTTTCTAGATTACGTAGAGCAGATATGCCATACATGGATAAAGGTTACATGTTACTGCCAAATGGGAAAGGTAAAATCAATTCTTGTCCTGGTGTCTAGTAAATAAGTCTTAATTATTGTCAGTTTTATGTAGACAATGAAAAATTAAAAATATTTATATTAAAAATTAGATGTACCATTACAACAACAAAAAAAGAATGAGAACCAAATGCCTATAAATGGTCATGCTATCATGTGTACTAGATATATATGTTATTCAATGTTTGTCTGTAAAATCCTATAAGTGGCACTTCTTGTGATGTACGTGTATCTTAATTGCCATGATAGAAATTATACAAAACTATAGTATGCAATCAGAGTAGCATGGATAAAAAAAATGTACCTCATTTTCACAGAAACATGTCAGTGCAAACACAGATTTTTCTAAGGCAATCAAACAAAAATTTTACAAATGTTGTTTGGCTTAAAAGTTGATTGTTTTATTTTAGATCCTTATGGAGAGGACGTAGAGCATTTTATTAAAAGTTGATCGTTTTATTTTAGGTCCTCATGAAGAGGGTGTAGAGCATTTTATTAAAAGTTGATTGTTTTATTTTAGGTCCTTATGGAGAGGGTGTAGAGCATTTTATTCACGACAGACTAGACAAAGCAGATGAAGATGGTCCCCCACATGATAACGTCATGGAGTTTGCCTACGAGGGTGGGGACACAGACGTTGGTTCTCTTAGTTCTCTAAACACATCAACTGATGGGGACCAAGACTATAATTATTTAGAGGACTGGGGTCCAAAGTTTTCTAAGTTAGCCAATATGTATGGAGGGGGAGAGGGAGAGGAGGATTTGTAGCATGAGATGACCAAAGACATTTGCACCCCCTAATCATTACATTGTATCTAGAGGAGATTTAATCTCAGAACATATATAATCATTTTAATCAACTTATGTCTAGGGATAGACTTGATGTATTAACATAATGAGATCAAATCTCATTTAAAAAACGTATGTGTCATAATCAACCAGTTCATACATGTTAAACTCTAGATGTAACATACAGAAATACACCATTCAGTTTTTTACATGAACAATTTCCTTTGTAAATATGTGATCACAATCAACCAGTTCATACATGTTAAACTCTAGAAATGCACCAATCAGTTTTCTACATAAAAAATTTCCTGAAATATGTGATACAAGAAGATAAGTTGTTCTTATGTAAAGAAATGTTTAAGCTACATTATATCAGAAATACAAGATTAACTAAAAAAGACATTAGAATAGTCTGTCTTGTTGTATTCATATATTTAGTCATACGTACATAAACTGGGGAAATATTTAACATTCCGAAGAAAAATACAACGGAGACAATGTATGTGAGATGATAAACTAAAGATAATCATTGATCATTACTATGGGTATATTAAATCCTTTATGTCATGTTTATTACATGCAAAACAATACGGATATATAGTGTTTACTCAAATGAAAAATCAAAGTAGTATTATACAACTCAGTGATTGAGAATATTTGAACTCATAATATGACGTCCACTTGTGAAATGACATTTGTACATCAGAATTGAAGACTTGAAAGAGTTTAGTGCAAAGAAGGGTTGATTCTTGTCAAAGGAAGTCTTTAAAAGCAAAGTTTTAATTAATCATAAAGCTTTATACCATTTGTTATATGTGATCAAAGATTTTTTTGGTTAATATAAATGAAAGTTTTGACATCAGTCATGTATCTAATCAATCAAGTTTTTCGAAACATGATATATCAGACCAAATATTATCACATGTATTTGAAATCAAATTAATTGTGATGCTGTGTTGCAACATATAATCATTATTATTATCATTGTCCAAATGTTTTCTATTTTTGATACCATCAAATCATACATCGAATGAGACATTTTTTGCCTTTCATGAATTGTTATAAGACACCTGATTAATGGTACAGTTCTATTTTAAGATAAATGGGTATTTTTGCAAAATGTGTATGGGTTTGTTTGACATCCAAGTATTAGCTTTCTTAAAAGTCATGTAATTCTACTATTAATACTTTATTCAATTTTTAAAGACTTGCAACCCTTCCATACATTTGTTTTGGAAAAAAACCCAGTCTAAAACAATCTGAGAATATGTCTTTTTTTATTATTATTACCCACCTAGCAATGGACTTGCGAGCCTGATAATTTCTTGCCAATAATTACCATGGTTACTATATTTGTCGTACAAGTAGTAATGCCTTAATTTGAATGTTTTTGGCAAAAATGTTACTAAAAATAGCATTACAAAAAAGTGCTGTCATTTAGCTCAATATTGCTGTTTGAAATTTAAGTTAAATATTTGTGAATATATACGTGTCAGATAATATTTTTTTAGCTCACCTGACCTGAAAGGTCAAGTGAGCTTTTCTCATCACTTGGCGTCCGTCGTCTGTAAACTTTTACAAAAATCTTCTCCTCTGAAACTACTGGGCCAAATTCTACCAAACTTGACCACAATCATCCTTGGGGTATCTAGTTTAAAAAATGTGTGGCGTGACCCGTCAAACCAACCAAGATGGCTGCCATGGCTAAAAATAGAACATAGGGGTAAAATGCAGTTTTTGGCTTATAACTCAAAAACCAAAGCATTTAGAGCAAATCTGACATGGGGTAAAATGGTTGATCAGGTCAAAATTTATCTGCCTTGAAATTTTCAGACAAATAGGACAACCTGTTGTTGGGTTGCTGCCTGTGAAATGGTTATTTTAAGGAAATTTTGCAGTTTTTGGTTATTATCTTGAATACTATTATAGATAGAGATAAACTGTAAACAGCAATAATGTTCAGCAAAGTAAGACCTACAAATAAGTCAACATGACCAAAATTGTCAGTTGACCCCTTAAGGAGTTATTGCCCTTTATAGTCAATTTTTAACAACTTTTCGTCATTTTATGTAACTTTTCTAAAAATCTTCTTCTCCAAAACTGCTTTGCCAACTTTAACCAAACTTGGCCACAATTATCATTGTGGTTTATTGTTTAAAAAATGTGTCCAATGACCCAGCCTGCCAAACAAAATGGCCGACATGGCTAAAATTAGAACATAGTGGTAAAATGCAGTTTTTGCTTTATATCTTTGAAACTAAGACATTTAGGGCAAATCTTTCAAGATTTAAATGTCCATCAGAATAAGATATATCCCCTCACAAATTTTGAGTTGAATCGGACAACCTGTTGTTGGGTTGCTGCCCTAAAATTGGTGATTTTAAGGAAATTTTGCAGTTTTTATACGACCGCAAATTTTGAAAAAATTTTCGTCGTATATTGCTATCACGTTGGCGTCGGCGTCGGCGTCGTCGTCGTCCGGCGTCCGAATACTTTTAGTTTTCGCACTCTAACTTTAGTAAAAGTGAATGGAAATCTATGAAATTTTAACACAAGGTTTATGACCACAAAAGGAAGGTTGGTATTGATTTTGGGAGTTTTGGTCCCAACATTTTAGGAATTAGGGGCCAAAAAGGGCCCAAATAAGCATTTTCGTGGTTTTCGTACTATAACTTTAGTTTAAGTTAATAGAAATCTATGAAATTTTGACACAAGGTTTATGACCACAAAAGAACGGTTGATATTGATTTTGGGAGTTTTGGTCTCAACAGTTTAGGAATTAGGGGCAAAAAAAGGGCCCAAATAAGCATTATTCTTGGTTTTCGCACAATAACATTATTTTAAGTAAATAGAAATCAATGAAATTTAAACACAATGTTAATGACTACAAAAGGAAGGTTGGTATTGATTTTGGGAGTTTAGGTCCCAACAGTTTAGGAATTAGGGGCCAAAAAGGGACCCAAATAAGCATTTTTCTTGGTTTTCGCACCATAACGTTAGTATAAGTAAATAGAAATCTATGAAATTTAAACACAAGGTTTATGACCATAAAAGAAAGGTTGGGTTTGATTTTGGGAGTTTTGGTCCCAACATAATAAGGGGCCCAAAGGGTCCAAAATTAAACTTTTGTTTGATTTCATCAAAATTGAATAATTGGGGTTCTTTGATATGCTGAATCTAACTGTCATGACTGTGTATGTAGATTCTTAACTTTTGGTCCCGTTTTCAAATTGGTCTACATTAAGGTCCAAAGGGTCCAAAATTAAACTTAGTTTGATTTTGACAAAAAATGAATCAGTTAGGTTCTTTGATATGCTGAATCTAAAAATGTACTTAGATTCTTGATTATTGGCCCAGTTTTCAAGTTGGTCCAAATCGGGGTCCAAAATTAAACTTTGTTTGATTTCATCAAAAATTGAATAAATGGGGTTCTTTGATATACCAAATCTAACTGTGTATGTAGATTCTTCATTTTTGGTCCTGTTTTCAAATTGGTCTACACTAAAGTCCAAAGGGTCCAAAATTAAACTTAGTCTGATTTTAACAAAAATTGAAATCTTGAAGTTCTTTGATATGCTGAATCCAAAAATGTACTTAGATTTTTGATTATGGGCCCAGTTTTCAAGTTGGTCCAAATCAGGATCTAAAATTATTATATTAAGTATTGTGCAATAGCAAGTCTTTTCAATTGCACAGTATTGCGCAATGGCAAGAAATATCTAATTGCACAATATTGTGAAATATCAATTTTTTTTTAATTAGAGTTATCTTTCTTTGTCCAGAATAGTAAGCAAGAAATATCTAATTGCAAAATATTGTGCAAAAGCAAGATTTTTTTTTAATTGGAGTTATCTTTCTTTGTCCAGAATCAACTTAAATCTTTGTTATATACAATATACAATGTATATTCACTTTTTACTACCAACTGATAAATTAAAATAATCTTTACCATTCAGTGATAACAAGCAGTTTTTTTACATCTTAATATTTTATGATGTATTTAAATGAGTAGTTATTGTTGCAAACTCCATTAGAAATTTTAATTGAGATTAGTTTTGGAATAAGGGAAAGGGGGATGTGATTAAAAAAATTGGGTTCAATTTTTCTCATTTGAAATTTCATAAATAAAAAAGAAAATTTCTTCAAACATTTTTTTGAGAGGATTAATATTCAACAGCATAGTGAATTGCTCTAAGAGAAACAAAAATTTTAAGTTCATTAGAACACATTCATTCTGTGTCAGAAACCTATGCTGTGTCAACTATTTAATCACAATCCAAATTTAGAGCTGAATCCAGCTTGAATGTTGTGTCCATACTTGCCCTAACCGTTCAGGGTTCAACCTCTGCGGTCGTATAAAGCTACGCCCTGCGGAGCATCTGGTTGGTTATTATCTTGAATACTATTATAGATAGAGATAAACTGTAAACAGCAATAATGTTCAGCAAAGTAAGATCTACAAATAAGTCAGCATGATCAAAATTGTTAGAGGACCCCTTAAGGAGTTATTGCCCTTTATAGTCAATATTGAACAACTTTTCGTCATTTTTGTAACTTGTATAAAAATCTTTTCTAAAACAACTTGGCCAAATTTAACCAAACTTGGCCACAATCATAATACTAGGGTATCTATTTAAAAAAAAAGTGTCTAATGACCCCGCCTACCAACGAAGATGGCCAACATCAGTAAACACATTAACAGGTGAGCGACACAGGCTCTTGAGAGCCTCTAGTTTCTGCTTGGCAACAAAGGAAAATTTAAATTGCAGAAATAGAGTAGGTTGTGAGAATAGTGCAATATCACATAGTTGTGTTGTGTTGTTGATTTATATTGTAGATTTTTAGTTGCAATAACTCAGCAATGTAAGTTGTCTCAATAAGTCAGTATTATTTTCAAGGTTGTGGCAATATTTTACATTTTTTTTTTCTAAATTTTTTTTTTTTACAGATTTTTCATTTGGTTTGTATATGCTACAACTGTTCTGTTAGCATTTGCATAGCTAAAGGAGCATTAACCTTCCGTCAATAAATCTGTTTTGTAATATTTTGTTCTTAAAATGTATGTTCAAGTTGTAGCCAGCTTTCATAGATACTTGCTATTTTCGTATTATAAACTTTCTAATGTGAACCATGATGATAAAAATATCTGTATTTATAGAATATACAATATGGAACATAATAAAGCGCCAATACCAAAAATGAAGTACATGTATTAGAATTTCATGTGCTGTTTAAAATTATAATTCATATAGGGGTAATTAGCATTCTTCATATACATATCAAGCTGTCAATCGCCAAAATTGTAGAATTTTTGTCACAGAGATATCGTTGTTTGTTGTTTTTATGATGCATGTATAGTTCTGTAATTCTAGACTCTGCAGTCATTTATATATACTGCAAGAATTTGGAGATATAAGTACTGTGAGAATGTATACATGTTGGAAAAAAAGGTTGTGAATAGTTTGAATTTTGTTGTTAGAATAATGTTTTTTTCTTCAGATTGTGCTATAGATGTAGTTAAATCTTGGCTGTTTCTGTATTTATCGATTTTGTCTTCTGTCCTTAAACCTCATTTCGTAATATGTCATTTTACCAAATACATGTACCTGAAACTAAATTTAATACTTTTACATCAAGTTAACATAATTGTACTTTATTTTTATTGTTTAAAGACTGCAGTGATCTCTACATGTCTTTTGGGTATTTTTACATATGGTTGTGGTCTCCATTTATTCATAGTTGCACTTGAATACAATGAACTAATTATTTATTTTGTTCAGAAAAATAAATAATATTTTGTCTTAGATTTCTTCTGATGAAAGTTATTATAGAAATTTAGATTCCATTATTCAGACTTTCAAAATAGTAAATTAAAACAAAATTGGGTGGTTCTTTTTCTATACTTGTTTTATAGTTACACAAATTTACATACGAGAATTGGGAGCAAGTTAAGTATGAGTGAAGTTATTAATATATACAGTGTGCATTTGTGTAATCACATGCTTTTGTACATAGGAAAGAAAATATTTTGTGAGCCAATCAAGATAATCTCTGTTTTCATTAAAACTATATTATTCAGTTTAAATGACTATCTTTTCAACTTATGTCTTTTCCATCAATAGAGAAGATCAAGCAAATTTCATGTGTGATGATGTGTTTGGTGAAAACAGAGAACTTCTTGATGTTAACATGTTGAGCTAGATATTGTGCAAGTTATTGTTAAATCATTGTTCATATCTTATTAATAATTTATTCATTTTAATTATGATTTGCATGTTGTTATTTAAAATCATCTTGCATTCCACTTTATAAATTAAATGAAGTATGTGTCCTGTCCTCAACTACAAGCATCTGTCTCTATGATGAACGTTTATTTTCTTCTTTACTTACAGAATGAGTATTGAGACTTATAGTGTGATCTTTTCAGACCACTTTAATGGAATATTAAATTATTTGTACTGTTCCAGAACTAATTAAGGAGATAAAGAATAAAAATGACGAAAAATTATAGTCTCTGAAGTTAAATTATTTATTTTCCTTTCAAATTTACGGAAGGAACACGTTTAATCTGATAAACTATTGCTGACTGAATTAGTCTTCCTTGTTATTTTATAAAGAGAAGAATCAATTTATCTAAGCATGTATAAAATCTGTACTTATCAATTAGCATTATTTGTCATAGTAGCTTTAAAGTGCTATACTTCACCTAACATTGTAATCTAGGGTAATAATTAAGTTATCTCCTCTTTTAATATATATCATTGATCATCTTCCATAATCCTTCCATTATAGAGGGTAATAATTCATTACAATCTAGTCATGTACAAACTTGTGCTTATTTTACCGTAAATGGTGCTTCCATGTTGATTGTGTATACATGTTCAGTGCACATTGTACAGCACACATATCACATTTACATTTTGTATTCATCATCACGACTTTATATCAACACCCCCATGACACAAAAAAAATCAGCATTTCATACTTTTGTAGTGATTTTTTACTGTTATTCCATTTTCTAATTTAAATTTTGTTTATTTTATATAGTTTTTTATGAAAATGCATAATTTATTCAAAGTATTATTCTATTATTTTCATGAACAACACAATTGTCATAAAATATATATGCTGTACGTCAGTATCTAATCAACTTGAAAAGACTTGTCTCTAATGTCCATTTCAAAATATTGCATTACACAACAAATTTTCAATCATTTTGTAATATTTGTAAACATAATATATTAAATAAAGCTGTCATAGTTTCATTCATTTGAAAAGGCAATATTATTTTTTTTGTACAGTGATTTTTTTTTTTAAATAACACATGACACAAACAATTCTTATTTAAAATAACTTGTGTGTATGATATTATCAATGTTACTTAATATTATTTCTGTTGTCATGGGGATGTTGATATGTAAATTAAGTTAGGACCTATTTTTAGTATCTTAATTTTTTCCACATTTGGAGTAAAATAAAGTGATGAAAGAACTATGACTTGTTTTTTGCTTCAGTAAATTGTGTTACTAGTGGAAGTGAATGAGACTGAGGGCGATAACAAGGGATGCCACATCAATTTTAGCCCACCAGGACTAAAGAGATATAAGAAGATGTGGTATGACTGCAAATGAGACAACTCTCCATCCAAGTCACAATATGTAAAAGAAAAATCACTATAGGTCAAAGTATGGTCTTCAACATGGAGCCTTGACTCACATCTAACAGTAAGCTATAAAGGGCCCCAAAAAATGACTTGTGTAAAACAATTCAAACAGGAAAAACAAGGTCCATTTTACCCCACCATGACTAAAGGTTCATGTGAGCTTTATATTTACAATATGGTGACCACTATACATTTTAAAAGATATTTTCACCAAAATGGCAAGATGTACATGTGTATGTACAGTTATACACATTAATCTACTTCATTGATACACAATTTTCTTAAATTTCATGCTCCAATCTTCCAGCTTAGAAGAGCTATCATTCAGGATGGATTTTGTAAACTTACTTTTGATCAAAATGAACTGAAGACCATTATACAATAATTTGACCATATATATTATTTCTTGGAGAGAATCCATGAAAAAAGTAAAATAACAAAAAGACCAAACTCGGAGGAAAATAAAAAATGAAAAGTCTGTTATTATCTAATGGCAAAATCAAAAGCTCAAACACATCAAACAAATGGATAACAACTGTCAAATTTCTGACAGGGTAGTGTTTTTTTAACCTTGGAAGTCACAAAACATAATTTCTATTTTGTGTATAGCCTGCAAGACCGATACATGTATTACAATCCAGCATTAGAAACAGCAAAATCTATTTGTATAAAGTTTATGATTTAGAAGGAAAAAGACCTGGATGCTTCATTTCTTGTATGTAGGTACCTTATGTTATGTTCTTTCCTTCTGTCAAATTTCAAGTCCTTGATCGCATTTAAATGGTTATGGGACTGATTTAAAAAAGATGTGAAATACTTACTATGCGTAACAGGATAACTATATTTGGTACATGGCTTCTTTGCAATTTTATAGATTATGATGCACTTTGTAAATACAATTTATTCACAAACCAATTGCAATCACACTTCTTTTGGAGAAATGTGTAATATTCATAGACATTCATGATTGTTTTGATGACCTACTGGTCCCCAGATATGATCTGCAAGTAATGACATCTCATAGACACAACTTTCTTAGTAAAAGTAGCAGTTTTAGTCATAAAAGGAGCTCCTATGAGAAATATTTAGAGGGGCAACCTACATGTCCATGATCCATCAGAATAGGTTAACTTGACCTTGACCTAATTTTATGGATCCATGACCCAAATTAAGTTTATGGTGTCAAGTCCTTATTTCAGATACTATAAATAATAGGTCAACTATATTTGGTTTATAGAATGTCATCTTACCATTTGCTTACCTAAACCTCATTTTCATAGTTCTGGTTCAGTGGACAATTTCAAGTTTGTGTGGTTAAGTCTATTTCTCAGATACTATAATCAATAGGGAATCTATATTTGATGTCTTGAAAGATTGTAAGGTGTACATTTGTACATGTCCAACTGGTAGATTTAATTTTCAAGGTTCATTGGACACTTGAGTTTTTGTGGTTTGTACTTTTTCCTTGATACTATAAATAACAAGGCCCCTCTTTTTGGTGTGTTTTGAATGGTTGAAATGTGTGTCTGACAGGTTTCATATGACCTTGACCTCCTTTTCATGGTTCATTGGTATATAGTTTATGTAGTTTGGTCTGTTTTCCGGGTACTATAAGTTATAGGACCACTGACTATATTTGATTTAAGTGTATGAAATGATTGTAAGGTGTACATGTTTGTCTGGCAGGGTTCAAATGACATTGACCTCATTTTCATGGTTCATTGTTCAGTGTTAAGTTTTCCTGAATTTGGCAGTTTATCAGATACAACAATTTAAGCAATTGCAAACAGTTAACTTTATTAGGTGTATTGAATGATATTAGTTGTACATGTCTGTTTGCTGGGTTCATATGACATTGACCTCATTTTCATAGTTCAGTGGTCAGTGCTAAATTTTCCTGGTTTTGTCAGTTTATCAGATACATTTGTACTTCATTGTATAAGCAATAGGTCAACTATATTTGGCATATGAAATGATAATAAGATATACATGTCTGTTTGGCATGGTTAATATGAACTTGACCCATTTTCATGGTTTATTGGTTAAGTTAATGTGGTCAGGTACTATAAGCATAGGACCACCATATTTAGTATATGGAATGAATTTAAGGTGGTACATTGTACATTTTTCTGGCATAGTAATAGTTCATCTCACCTTGACCTCATTTTCATGGATGATTGATACATGTAATGTTAAGTTAATATGATATTTTGTAGTAAAACCTTCATCATAAATTCAATGAAAAGTAAAGCTGGCAACACATGTTTGCATGTGCACTCTTATATCAAATTACTTTTAAATATTTTTAATTTGTATTGACCATGATTTAAGCATCTCTAAATAGGCCACTATTTAAAAAAATCAATTTTAATATTTGAAACATTTATTATTCTTTTTCCTTTTCTGATTCTATTTCAGATTTGAACTTCCATTTCATTGGCTTGTCATATCCCAGCATATGTATAAATACATCATAGTCTAAGAAATGTTCATCAAATGCCATAAACGGTTTTCCTTTGATCTTCAACGTTGTAAAAATTCCTGCAACATCTGGAACCACAACATCTTTAGTAGTGTACTCCATTTCTTTATTTCTTAGAAAGAATGTAAACCGACCTGCTGTAAATGTCTTATTTTTGCGGTTAAAGTATATGTATGTAATGTATCTTTTGGTTACAAAATGCATAAGTGCTGTTGTTCCAAACATAAAAAATCCTAATGACCCCATCCCTGCCACTAACAATGGTACAGGAAGAGTATCGCCAATCATATACAGATATGGCTGAAGTGCAGCACTTAATACACATGTTCCCAGTGAAACAGCTTTACATAAAAACACAGTTGTGTTATTCGGTCCTGCATAAATTAAGTCTCCTTTCTTGGGATGATATACAGGTTTTTTACACATTGGATCTAATGGAATTTGTGTTGCCATGGTTCTACAAGTAAGGGGAATAACTCTACACAAAGATGGCTGTAATTGAGAGCAAACATTCTGGTTGCAATTTGTGGCTGCTTTGTACAAGACCCTCGTACCATTTGATATCAGTCGTTGGACCTGCATATTTGTTAATATGTAAATCTGAAATGACAAAAATATATAAGTGATTTTTTTTTTACATGTAGTTGTAATTAAAAATAGGAACATTATCATTGTGTAGACACTACATGTGTATGTAGTATATGACAAAAAAAAATGATTTACAAGTGTCAACAATATGTACATGTATGGCAAAATAAAGCCTGTCATTGCCTGTATCACTCATCTAACCTTAACTTTAGAACCAGAACTTCCAAGACAAGATATTCCTGTCTTAATAAAAAGTAAAATCACAAAAATATTGAACTCTGAGGAAAATTCAAAACAGAAAGTCTCTAATCAAATGGCAAAATCTGATATAATGTTTAGATCAAAGACAAAGTTTCAATGTCCCTTGCGCTGCACATGCAAATATTTTGTCCATCCAGGGTCAGGTACTTAAAAAACATCACTTTTTAAAACAATTTATAAATTGAAAACTTTGCAGTGGAAAAATTATTTTCTTTTGGAGGCCATTTTCCATACATGTAAAATTTAATATTTCCATGGATCATAATTATTAAAAAAAGACAATCCTCTAGTGTCTACCTTTATTATGATTATAGAACATGTCTGAGATGAATGCAGGACAACTCAGTCCGCAGATAAGTCAGACCGAGTCCACGCAGAGCGTCCAAGAAGACTACTGGGATTGTGTCAGAAAACAACTCAGACCGTCAATAAGACAACTTGGATCGTCTATAAGGACAACACAAAGTGTTAAAAGAGGATTAGAACTATATGAATTATTATAAATCATTAAACGATATATTTTAGATTGCAACATCATTTTGGCATGTTTATACTGACTTTGCAAATAAATAAAAAAAACTTGGATCATCTATTGGGAACAACACTCAATTGTCTATATAGATGTCTCTTCATAGACAGTCTGAGTTATCGTTATTTATATAAATCAGCTTCAAAACTGTCATCAGATATATACTTTTCCCCCTTAAAGGGGCACTAGCTGTCAAATTCATGTTCACCAATTAGACTCAAATTCTTATATTTTATTTATAACAATGTAAAACATTTTTCCAAACTATCAAAAGTATAAAATAAACAATTTACAGGCCATGGTCTCAATAAGATTTAGCTTCGTTGTGAATTTTAGCAATGCAATGACGCCATCTTATTAAATTTCGAGTTGACCTTTTATGACCATATAAGCGATGTAAACATAAACATAGATATAAATAGATTAAGCAACTCGTGCAGTTGGATTTTTATAGGTCTAATAAATTTTGTATTATAGATTAAAAATTTATGTTTATCGTAGTTTTTTCCTGAATAAGAATGATTTTTTGTGGATCAAATCAGTCAATCAAATTATTTACCTTTGTTTCACTTTCAATGTTGACATTCTTTTCTTTTAAATAACCGTACACGGACAATGCATGCGTTATTCTATCTCTTTCTACGGAGTTTAATTGGAGTTCACATGAATACAGGTTTAATGAGGTCAAATTATTCACTTGCAAGTGAATAACTCATTATCAATTTTTATTAGCTTAATTTGACAAAATTTAACCATTTTAGCTGCTAAAAGTGAATTATTATTTCACTTTCATCAATGATTGAACAAAAAAATCATACTTCAGATTTTTTATATATATATCTCGTAGTTAGTCTATATCTACATCATACGACGATCCATCAGCACATTGATGACTATACGTCCGTCGTCGGCGCATCGCAAACAGACACTTAATAAAATATAATAACTAATGAGTGCAATAATTCTTTGCAAACACAAAACAAAAATTAACACATTTACATATATTTACAAACAGGTTGGATATCTAAATATACTGACTCTGGATCAGTATTTTAAACTGATCCAGGGAGTTACTGATGACATTTTGTGGAAGTGAGTTCCACAGTACAACTGTAAATGGAAAAAAGCTGTACTTGAAGTAATCTGTTCTTGTGCTAAATGTTTGGTATTGTAATGAATTAGTGAATCTGGTGTTTTTGACTAGCTGTGGTAAAAGGTAAAGGTTTGGGTCTACTGCAATGAGATGGCAGGGATCTCCATGGATGAAAATTGAACCATGGAGGAACTTTCACCATTACAAACCTTGTCTACGCTGTACAGTGTAGCGCGATCGGAAGTATTTTATCCCTCCATACAAGGAATGGTGAACATGCTAATTCATTGCTTATTTAAATTATATTTATTTGAATTTTCATTATAGAATTAGAAGTATCAATATTTTCATTTATTGCCGTTTTTAACCATTCAAATGCCAAGTCTTCATGGTCCCCCCTTAGTCGAGAATGACCAAAAGCTGTCATGAAGGTCCCCATGCAGATTTCTTTTATTTTTGGTAATTGTTATGGGGGTTAAAAATCATCTGATGTGGAGCTTATTTTTCGTGGACACTGTCAAATTCAGAGCCCATTACCGGTATGGCTGATTTGCAGCAATAACAAAACAATTTGTACGGGTTATGTAAAAGGTTAAAGAGATTTGTAAAGCAAACGTTGACAAATGAAAAGGTTTTTAATGACTTTATCTGGAAAAATTGATGCTGTGCAACATGCATCTTTCGAGTCTGAATAGAAACCGGAAACGCGGATGTATCAATTTGATTGTAATATACGAAATGAATTCGGAATTTAGATACGATATTTCTTTACAGGAAATATTAAAGTTTTCACATTTAAACTTTTTAAGTAATTCTAAATTATCGTTACAGCAGTACTCGAGTTATTTGCGATGAAATAATATTTACTGTTTTGCGTCTTATTTTGTACTTCTTAAAAAAGGGGGATGCTGATTGCGTAATTCAAAATAAAGCACGTGTTCGACTTGTTAAACTGCTTTCTTTGTAACTGGATTAATTTATTTATTTATTTATTTAATCTAAATGATCATAATCATTTGCTGAAACTTAGTTGATTACTTCGACAAATGGATCGTCTATCCTCAGATAGTATTCTCCTGTCTGGTTTGTTGATCTACCTGTACAAGCTCAGGTACAAGTAATTAGCGATCTTAATCCGGATATCCCTCAGGCGTTAGAACTGTATTGGATTATAACATAAAAAGCCTAAGGGTTATGCAATTACATGCATTTGATTATAATTGATAAAAAAATGGCGTCGGGCTACAAAAAACGATGAAGTTTTGAACGATGGCGGAAGACAATTTAACGATGGCACAAGACAATTTAACGATGGCGCGAGTCATTTGACGATGGCGCAAGACATTTGAACGATGGCGGGGCTCCATCGTTAAACAGGCCATGGAGATCCCTGAGATGGTGTAAGATTTTGTACAGCATAGTTACTCAATTGATGTTTCTGAGAGTTTCAAGTGACTTCCGTTGAAGATGGTCAATCATGGAAGTGACACTATTGGTATTGTGGTACATGTTGGTGCCCCTTAAAATCATTTATTTCGTCAAAAGTCTTATTTTAAACTTAGTCTGAGTTGTTATTATAGAAGGTCCAAGATATTGCTGATATTTACCTACAGTATAAGTTTTATACAAATCTGGCAAAAAATGTACCTATGAGAATGTTAACAAGGCCATTTTTCATAGATCTCATATTTCAAAGGGACATAACTCTTACAAAAGAATGTTGATCTGACAGCCAAAACATAATGACTTATCCATGAAATGAGTTGTAGTTCAGCTTAATCTGGTCAGACATACATTTTGACTTTGCATAGAACCCATATATATATCAATTAAAGTTATCCTTAAACTCAGGATAAGAAGATAAGTGAGTATTTCACATTACAAAAAAAAACCAGAAAAACTTGAAAAAACCATTGCCATTTTTCTTTATCAGTGATGTCTGATGAAATGACTGGAATCAAATATAGTCAGAAGACAATTATTAAATTTAAAGTAAACTTACCTGCAGACCATATATATGCGATATTAAATAACTGAATTATTACACACGTTTGACCTCATCTGCAAAAGTTCAATATTTAGCCCGGAAATGTCATATATAATAGCCAGAGCAGCTTTCGGTGTGGATACGATATATATTTTTTTTAATTATTTTTTTTCTTACAGCAAATATAAAGTTACGAAATTGCATATTTATGCATTGAATATCAATTTATCAAATATAATTTTATGGAAATTTTTTATTCAATTAAAGTTTAGAACATCAGTTCTTTTTAAAAAAATATATGTAAAAGTATTGCTTCCGAGTAATAGCATTACCCAGAAAAAAAATAAGTTGCGGAGGCGTGGAAAATCTTGCGTGAAACCGCTCAAAATTTGGCATCAAATCAACATTTGACCAGGAGAAATATCTTGTTACATATATTCCTGACAAGCTACCAACATGCCTAGGATCGACAACGACATTAAATTGGACTTTAAAGATGTCTTGGTTCGCCCAAAGAGAAGTACACTCAAATCAAGGTCTGAGGTAAATAAAAAAATATGCATATCAAATGAGCATTTTGAATGGGTAAAAAGTTATGTATAAATTGGCATACTTTGTTTTAATTATGTCCTTACAGTGCAAAAAGTAATTCTATCAATTCTTAACTTTATCAAACAGTTGCATACAAAATATCTGATGAGGCTCTATAAAAGACCTATATATTTTGAAGGTCATTTTTGCACATTTAAACTATCTGCAGTATTCTCTTTTCCTGAGGAGTAAATGTGGTCTTTTCTTTTCTAAGGTCCAATACAAGGGCATAACCTGATAACGTAGTGTCACAGTCACTGATAGATTTGAAATGTCATTCCAAATGATGGGTTTCTTCTGATTGTTATAACTGAATTTATTTATTTTATTTATAATATTGTCATGATTGTAGATACTATTTTATTAGTATTTTGCTCATATGTAATGTTGCGCTCATATTAATTGTTATATTTCTCGTTTTTTAAGAGTTATGACGTTTAGCCTTCGTAGTACGAAACGTTGTCTAGTTTTTAATCATTACAAGTTATTATTCGGAGACACATCAGTATTTTATACAGAGATTATAATCGAGAATTGTACGTACCACATCAATCAGGCAATAAAGTCGAGTATGAGGTTGTTTCAATATGTAGTTTTGATAAATAAAGATACTAAATTGTCTAACCACATACTCCACCTTTCTAATTTCACATAGTACCCAATTATGACATTTAGTCTGTTTCTTAAATAAATGTATAAATGTGGATTAAACATGTCAAGATACATGACGGTTCAATTTTAGTATCCTTACAATACCATGAATACCTTACCAAATGCACAACTTTCTGTAAAAAGTGACATATTTTTCTGGTGCATATTAATTTAATCATGCAACTTTTTTATGCTTGAAATTACACATAGAAATGATATAAAACTAGAATATTATAAGTGTCAACTTCACTAAACTTCAAAGTTGAGAGTAGGAGATCTACCTTAGAGCACATTCTATGTGATAATAAGTACCATTCTATGTGATAATAAGTACCATCCTTTCTTGCATTATTTTATGGATTAGTGTGCCATCATCTAAACATTTTGTGAAATTAACTTAGTTGGATGTTTTCTTATTAATTGTCTCAGATTTACTTCTGATACATGTATACATGTATCATTTTTAGAACTACATGTACATATTATTTTGAAATATTTGTTTTATTTTGATATCATGAATTCTGATATTAAGTCAGTAAATTTCATTAACACATGTTCATTTGATGGGGTTCAATTATACCATGTATACTGCTATGTACATTTAATGCATCAAATTTTGATGGTTCAGCTCTATGAACAAAGTACAAGTGGACATGTTCATGATGGTAGAGAGTTTTAAGGATATTATGTATAACAAATTTAAAATGTACTTATGTTATTCATTAGAAGTCTCTTTCATCTGATTATAATTGATGTAATTGTGTCAATAATTAAAGCATTGTGTTCATTCCTGTATATTACATCAGAAGTTATGATTATTATTCATGTAAATACATGTAATAATGGACTACTGATTGTATGCATTATATAACTTATCTAGAGTTGCCATGTCAACATCAAAAGATACATGTACGTAGGATTAACCAAAAGAAATGATAAATGATGCTCATTACATTTATCTTTAGTTTAAAATCTTGATGAACATGTCTTTTAAAAATATGCAAGCTGGGCCTTCTACAATGTATTACCCAGGAAAGGAGATGCACCATGCAACCATTTTAAATCTGAAATTTACTGATATTTAGTTTTTAATTCATAAAATTAACAAATAATTAGACAGCAACCTAATAAATATTAAATAAACAAATCTAGAGGGCAACACTCTGTGTTAATAGTCATTGACTGTAGGCTGATGTCTATATGACATGATCAATATGGCAAGCTCTGAGGTCTTGTATAAAAATTTCTGTTAGTTAAATGCAGCTTGAATATCAAGTGACCACTACCAGTAAAGGCAGTATAAATTCATTTTGTAATTGGTCTTGTACAAATGTAATTATCACAATGTTGAATATCTTTCATATCTAGTTTAACCTAGATATATATAATATCACTTCCATCTGCTGGAAACCACGAAAATTAAATCCCACTGAAACTATTTAGAGACAAAACCATGAAGTTTAGCCCCACGAAAATTAATGTTTCTACAGTATACAATTAGTACATGTATATCCAACATGTTTCCTAACTGGAAGAAAGAATCTCCCAGTTTCGATTCATCTGCGTTGATTTAAAAAAATTGCAATATAAAGCTGTAGATATATTTATTTCTTAATTTATGTGTATTAATATTTTGAGTAATTCAATTTCTCACACATAAACTAAAGTTACCGATTTTGTTTCATTCCTTTATCATGTTTATTGAGAAAAATTAACTGATCAGAATTGATGCATATAGTGTCGAAACTAATCAGTAAGATTTCTAATTCCATGTAGCCTTTTTGTTTATTAAGACAATTTTTATGTTTGTATGGGCATAGCAAGTTGAAACATCACCCTAATCCCCTCCCCTCAAACAAAGTGTTGAAATTCTAGACTAGACAATCCAGACTTTTTAATATGGTATATATCATTTGGTTTGAAGCAAAAAGTAGTATAGAATATTTAAATATTTTATGTCTATTTGATTACCAATGATTACAGATAGATCAATATATATTAATAATTAGAAAATTTCTGAACCTATTTTAACCACCTGTTCTACTATTTCTTTGAATTCAAGCAAAATAAATAGTCAAAGGAGAGTTCAACAGAGATGCCAACTAAAATTGCTCTACCAGATAATCATGATGGGGGTGTTAAGGGACCTTGGCTGGCTATAAAGCCCTGGCATGGTCGTAATCCTTTTAATTACTATAGCTACAATGTGAGGGGGTTTGTAAACTATTGAGTGATTTAGAGGTACAAAAATGTATTATCAGTGTGGACAACCGCAATACATATGTTGGTAATACCAGTGGCGGATCCAGAAATTTTCATAAGTGGGGGCCCACTGACTGACCTAAGAGGGGGCCACTCCAGTCACGCTTCAGTGATTCCCTATATAAGCAACCAAATTTTTTCCCAAAAAGGGGGGGCCTGGCCCCCCCCCCTAAATCTGCCTCTGAATACCTGTATATGTAATACTGGATCATTTAACTTCAACTTGTTTGTCATCTGCTATCGATTACTATGATTTTACTATCACTCATTCTGTCAGAATGGTTTACACAATTTTAAAGTTCATATAAATACTCGTCTTGGTGATTTTTTTTGTGTTACTTTTTTAGATTATACAAGAGTCAATTTCAATAATTAGTCAGGTGCTTATTACAATTTCAACATGGCGTTATGTTGAAAAAATGCTGATGATATGATATATATATGATTAAATATTGAAGCTATTTTGTTTGATGTGATTTCTGTTGAATGAGAATAGCTAGTACACCATTTTTAGAGGTTTTACATGTCTTTTTTCAATAAAAATTTGAATGAATTTTATTTTTTTAAATGAAAATTAGAGTATGCATATATGTCAAAAAGAGGATAAAACCATGAAAGATGTGTGAAATACTGATTTGTAATTCTAGACTTTCATAATTTTGATAAGAGACATATTGAGTTAGATAATTGGAGATAATAAACACCTTTTCATGGAGAGATTAACTTTACACTGAGATAACGTAAGAAAGGGTGGTTTTGAATAAAAAATAAAGGCAGTTAGCAACTGCCAAATTTGAATATTTTAAAATTATTACAGAACCGAGTTAGTTATGCTACAGCAAGTTCTTCAACAACATCTTTTACGGTATGTTGTTTGTTGTGCCGTGTGCTCCTGCATTATCAACCATATTTGTGGCTGCCATTTTTCACTGTCCTCCATCATGTCCATGTCAAAGAATTAACTATTATATAAGATCTATGTAATGTTTCATTTGTAAATTCATTGTTTTTTCTTACAAAAAAAAAACAAAACCCAATTATGGCAAAATGAATAGGTACAAAATGTATAAAACGCATATTAAGTTAATTATATTCCATTAATTTTGTTTTTATTATGGGGATGTTGATCTTTAGGAACATATACAACTTTCAACCACCATTGGAGTCTTGTGTTGTACTGTATACACATAACATATAATGTAATTGTTTGAGATTTGCTATGCTAAGTCTTGATGTAGGAGATCTGCTAAATCTTGTGAGTTATATATAGACCTGTAAATTGGAGCAGGATAAAAACATTATTCATACAATAAGGGAAAAATAAACTGTATAAGTTGTACTTGATGAAACACTAAACAGTAGAAAAGCCTCCTTTTTCTAAATATAAAAAAGAAGATGTGGTATGATTGCCAATGAGACAACTATCCACAAAAGACCAAAATGACACAGACATTAACAACTCTAGGTCACTGCATGGCCTTCAACAATGAGCAAAGCCCATACCACATAGTCAGCTATAGAAGGCCCCGATAAGACAATGTATAACAATTCAAATGAGAAAACTAACGGCCTTATTTATGTAAAAAAATGAAGTTCAATTAAATAAGTTTTATAGTTTCTTACAATGTAAGAATATTGTCAATACTTACAATAGATTTGGGTATGCTGATAATTTAAGATAGCAATTATGACCCAGTCAAATTATTTTAGAGAAGTATTTGACACTAATTAATTTTTGAAAAAGAATAAAAAACAGCACTGATATGGAAAATGTATTGTATATTAAAAGCATGTTCTTCAATGGTTACTGACAGCAAGTGGTGACCTGTTCCTTTGCCTGCAACCTACGTTGGATCTAATAGACTTTTGTCATATTAAGTATTTTGAGGCAGGCTTGACTTGAAATTTTTCTGACAGGTTACCAACTTAGTGGTAGGACATCCTGGAACTCGGTCAGGAAGAGCGTCTGTAAAAAGTAAAATCAAACATACAATCGATACGATATTGCTGAAAATAAGCTGTTTCATATTTTCTATAAACAACAAAATAATTGATAATAGTAAACTTCAAAAGTTGGTAATATGAATATAGTGCATTGCTTGTTTTATTTTGCACTTGTAAATCTTTAATATTGGTGTATAGTTATTCTCATCAACATGCAATGACTGAAGAATTTATTTTTGAGTGAAGTTTGCAAAATCTGAAAACAGTTAAAAGTTTAAAACCAATACATATATACGATGAATAGACATATATTCATATGTTTCATTAAAAAAAAATGGAGAGAATTACTGATACCCAATCTCTAATGTTGATGATGCACATTGTATATCACTTTGATGTTTTTTTGACAGACAGAATGCATTTGAAAAATCAAAATGCATCTTACCATTTCATTGTTTTCTTATTAGAAATCTTATGAAGAAACATCTTTTATGTTCTATGGGATTTTGTCAGAAACTTATTCCAACCATGGAAGTAAATAACTAGATACTATAATGGTTTACTTTTACAAATTGTGACTTGGATGGAGAGTTGTTTCATTGGCACTCATACCACATCTTCTTATATCTAACTTCTTCCATGGTCTGGCAGACTGTTAAATAACTGTACAGATTAAATGTATACCTTTAGTTCAAGATGAAATTTATGCAAAAGTGAGTTTTCATATATGGCAATGTGGCACATCCTACTGGAAGTTAATCACTATGTACCATCTTAATAAAGTCATGCATGCATCACTTTAACATAGACTTTTGTTGTTCAAATAACGTTTACATATTTAAATACAAATGTACCTAAAAACAGTAAAAGCCAAACATGCATTAATAATGTATTCAGGAGATTTAATGATTTTTAACACTGTAGAATTCATGTTCAATAGATATTAAATAGAGCAATGCATTGACATACTTGTAAATAAATATTAAATAGAACAATGAGTTGACATACTTGTTAAAACAGATTTCTTTGGGTTACACCACACAATTTGCTTAAATCTTGAACCCATAAGTCTTATCATTTAATAGATCCAACAGACTTTTTTTTCACACAATTCAGCAGGACACATTAATTTCCATAGAGTGAAGATATTAACATGCATATGGTCTCCACATCATTACATTCACATATAGTAACTAACTATAAATATAATATATTATCAAGATTCATCCTTTTCTATGCCCACTTTTTTTTTGGAGGGGGGGGGGGGGGGGTAGTAAAGTTCCAAAGTTAGACCCTAACCATAACAGTTTAATAGATTTTCCTATCAGAAAGAATTATTACAATATTCTAATAATAATGTCACAGGGAGATTTTTGAAATATGATAATCGTATTATGCACCAAATATGTGGAAAAATCAGACTTATTTCTGAGAAGGTACATGTAGTTTACACTCGTTTTTATCTTTCAGGTTGACCTCATGCGGTCGTATAACTTTAGAAATTCCAAACAAGAATATACTGGGATACCAGTTATGGCCGCTAACATGGATACAGTAGGCACATTTGAAATGGCAAAAACTCTTGGAAGTGTAAGTTTAGTTGTTGTTATATTCCTCACAAGATTTACTGCTGATGTTGACAAAATTTAATAGTCCTGATTCATCAACTTAAACAAGTTAAATAGATTTTCCATTTATTTAATCATGAAAATGAAATAAGAAATTAATGAATATATAACTACAATACATAAAATTTAAAACAGGTTTAAGAAAGAACAGGACAAGCATGCTCAATTTTCAGATTATAAAAGGATATATTTTCATGGGAGAGTATGGGAAAATTTGAAATTGAAATTGAAATCATGAGAGAAACTGGTGTGTACATGCATGATCAGACAAGATTTTAATAGACAAGGTAGGGTGGGGAAGAGGAAGTTTATTAATAAGACAACACTCATAATGTGCACTCATCAAACAACACAAAAACTAGAGTTCAATATGCAGTCTTCAACAAAAGACAATTAAGTGTCTACACGAATGTAAAGCTATTGTTAAAGACAACCATTGGAATGGAGTTCGGCAGGCACAAGAACATGTGCTAGGGTTACTTAAAAGTGGCAAAGTTTTATTTCTGCTATTTTTGCAATTTAGATAAAATTGTACAAATATTCTCGAAGGATCTTTTGGGAAGACAAGAAAAACACAAAAATAAAACGCTGGGAACAGAGTTGAAATTTTAAATTAAATTATAGGATATTAAATGGATAATTCTATTTTTCTAATTTTTTTTAACAGTTTTGTGTGTTTACTTGTATACATAAACATTACTCTATAGAAGCCTGGAAAGAATTTGCAGTAAAAAATCCAGATGTACTTAAGGTATGTTGATATAATGGTGTCATAATAGTTTCTAGTTTGAACAATTCATGTCCAAGGGAAATGAATATCATGTAATCACAATATACTTAATTCTAAAACAATAGCAAAACATTTAAGGAATAACATACAACATTAAAAAAACAACCAAAATACAACAAAAGCCTGGAAGAAACATGAACATAATGTGGATTCATTTATTTATCGTGGATAAAGGAAAACTTTATTGGAAATTAGTATGGCGTTCATTATCACTGGACTAGTATATATTTGTTTAGGGGCCAGCTGAAGGACGCCTCCGGGTGCGGGAATTTCTCGCTACATTGAAGACCTGTTGGTGACCCTCTGCTGTTGTTTTTTTATTTGGTCGGGTTGTTGTCTCTTTGACACATTCCCCATTTCCATTCTCAATTTTATTGAATGTTCGTGGGTATTTAATTATGTGGTTTTGCCTAGGTCTGCATACAAGCCTAAATTAAAATTTTAATGTGTTGGACATTTAATTTCGTGGTTTACCTGTCCCCACGAAATCTGCGAAAGTTGGTATCAACGAATAATAATGAATCCACAGTACTTGACATTTCAAGTGATGGAAAATGTTACAAACAGCTGTTATATTCCTTGGTACACAGTTGTGCTGATATAAAAAAAGAGTAAAAAGCTATAAACTAAGATTGATTAAAGGCATAATGACAAATATTACATGGTCACTTGAATAAAAATGTTCATTCCACCATATTAATGGATAAACTAGTAGTTCTAAAATCCTTTTATTTGAGTTTTAAATTTAATACAAAGGCATTGTTCTTTTAATATAAAATATAATGTATGTCAATAAGACATCAACCAGACACACAAATAATCAACCAGACACACAAATAATCAAAAATGATATTCATGAAAATCTTAGAAGTTACTGTACAAACCTCTCAAGATAATGTTTGCACTTTTTTTTAATTTTTTTTTATTCTACAGTTAAAGAAAAACTGACATACATATACCATAAGTGCTGTTAAATATGTCCTCTGTTAACAGCTGGTAAACTTGTCTTGTTTATTTTTCAGTATGTAGCAGCCAGTACGGGGACAGGAAAAGCTGACTTGGAGAAACTAAAACAAATCATTGAAGCTGTCCCAGGAATAAAATACATTTGTGTAGATGTTGCTAATGGTTACTCTGAACATTTTGTACAGTTTGTTAGGGATGTCAGGAAAGAATTCCCTACTCATACTATAATGGTAAATAGACTGATTTGATTGGACAGAAATCAATTTAAAAAAGGTTAGGGATCAGTAAATGCCATAAATTATACATCAACTATTATGGTAAATGAACAAATTTTATTGGCAAGAAATGAATTTAAAAATAGTTAATTAGTTGAGATCCACTAATTTGGGCCCAGTCAAGAAGAATATATAAGAAAAGAGATCACATTTCAACCTTATGGTTCTTATATGCATAGCTGTTACTTTCAAAATATGTAATTTATCTGAGTAATTTTGGGGTGTAATAAAAGCAAAAGGGCCTGGTTTCCCTGTTGAACCCTTGTTTAAATTTTTTTTTGAATGATGAAAATTTGTATGAAATTGGATTGTCTGTTTATTTGATGAGAAGTACATGTTTTTTCAGGCTCGAATTTCCAGGAGCCAGTGTGCGTTTATAAAATATTGGTTCACCAGTAATGCCCATGGCAGGAATGTTACCTACCTACCTAGTCCTTATTATGCCCGGGGGCACATAGGGCAAGGACTAGTTCTTTCCACTCATCTCTGTTCTGTGCTTTCTTTTCTATTACACCCCAGCTGATTCCATGTTCTTTCATTTCAGCTTCAACTGTTCTTCTCCAAGTTGTTTTGGGGCGTCCTTTCTTCCTTTACCCCTCAGATGTCCATCTTAAGGCTACTCTGGTCAAGTCCTCTGCTGGCCAATCAATCGACATCTTTTCTGCTTTAATAAAGTCTCCATGTTGTTGGATCCTGTTGCTTCATGGAGGTCTTTGTTGGTAATCTTACGCGGCCAGAATATCCTTAAGATCTTTCTAAGGCAACCATTGTGAAAACTGGAGAGCTTGTTGATGTCTTTTTCTGTCATTCTCCAGCATTCCGCCCCATATAGCAGCACTGCTAGTACACAACTGTTATATAATCTTATTTTGGTGTTCTTACTGATGTTGCTTGTCTTCCAGATGTGTCTTAGTTTTAAAAATGCAGTTCTTGCTTTTCCTATTCTGGCTCTGATGTCTTTGTCTGCTCCTCCTTCAGATGTTACTATGCTGCCCAAGTAGGTGAAAGATGAAGTGCAGTCTAGGGGTGTTCCATTTAAATCTATTAAAGGAGGCTCTGTGGTATTAAGAGGCATGACTTCTGATTTCTTGATGTTGATGTTTAATCCAATCAAACTTGCATTCTTTTGTAACTTAGTGGTTTTGTCTTGCATGTGTGTTTCTAGATGCGACAATAAGGCCAGATCATCTGCATAGTCCAGATCTTCTAGGTAGTTAAAAAGAGTCCACCTAATGCCTGTGTTGTTGCTGTTACTGATGGTGGAATTCATTACCCAATCGACAACTATAATGAATAGAAGGGAAGACATAACACAGCCTTGTCTAACTCCAGATTTTACTAGAAAGCTGATGTCTGATGAAGTTCCCACAGTGCATCTGAATTCTGTATAGAACATTTTGATAAGTTGTACTATTTTTGCTGGTATTCCATAGCATCGTAAAATCTTCCATAAGCTTTCTCTGTGTATGCAGGAATGTTACATGAGATATAATTGTCAGTTCAATTTGATTTCAGGCAGGAAATGTAGTAACTGGTGAGATGGTGGAAGAATTAATTCTGTCTGGTGCTGATATAATCAAGGTTGGCATTGGTCCGGGTAGTGTGTGTACGACAAGGAAGAAGACTGGTGTTGGGTATCCACAGTTAAGTGCCGTGATAGAATGTGCTGATGCTGCTCATGGTCTAGGAGGACATATCATATCAGTATGTGTTTATTTAAGGAATGACTGCAATATTTTTTCTGTCTATGAAGAAATAAAAACAAAAATGTGGTGCACACTGAATAACCCACTACTTTAAAGTGTGCACCACATTTTTATGTTATTTCGAATAGACAGAAAAATATTATTGTCATTTCTGATAATTTAATTCTAAATTCCTTTTAAACAGGAATAAACCATGAAAAAACGTTGATGACGTCAAGGTTTCATGACTAAATTATGTCTTTGAGCTGATAAACAAAACAACATCAGCCAATCAGAAGTCACGTTACATCCAAAATTAAATTATAAACCAATGGTAACTGGGTGGGGTATAGATTATGGTCTAGGAGGACATATTATACCAGTATGTATTAATAAAGTATTGGTGGCTTGATGGGGTATAGATCATGGTCTCCAATAACATGTCCTCTAATAATGTATTAATCAACTTTCACTTTGTGGTATGGTGGAACACATGTCACAGTCTATCTAAAAATAGCATATGGCTCTGTGGCACATTATATGTTGTTGATGGGCTTTAAGTTACATTACTGGATGTAAAGGAAGGTGAGGTCAGGTGTATTTGACATCAAAATATAAAAAAGGTATAGACAATTTTAAGGCATGGTCAGTGAGTGTGTACCCAATTGCACAGTAAGTCAGCTTATGACCGAACAGCATAAACAACATGTAAAAAAGAAAAAAAAGGGGAAAGTCTTTAACATGATAATAACCCTTTACTTCCATATACCATTGATCTTTCTGGGATGTTGATTTGCATTACAAATGAATTAAGTCTATGCAGCAGAGAGGTTGATATGACTTTTATCTAAATTTGAACTTTGTTAACTGGACTGAATAATTTTACAGGATGGAGGATGTACCTGTCCAGGTGATGTAGCCAAGGCATTTGGAGCTGGAGCTGACTATGTAATGTTAGGAGGAATGCTGGCAGGCCATACTGAGTCTGGTGGAGAGATGATAGAACAGAATGGCAAGAAGTTTAAGCTGTTTTATGGAATGAGTTCTGCTACAGCAATGAAAAAACATGCTGGTGGTGTAGCTGAATATAGGTATACTTATTGCAGTTATATAGGCAAATTTCTGTAACATGGCAAAATACTGCAAGTCAAAGCTGAGTAAATAAGATTTGTTCATATTTTTTCTTAAAAGTGGTGTTAAAACACAGAAAATCAAATCAAATATATTTTTTGCCTAACAACTTTGTCTGTAGGATAAAGGTTTATGTTGGTCATTCATGTTAACGTTTGTTTAGTCTAAATCTTAGAAACTTCAAATCATAGAGGAATGATGTTGTGGCATACTTGCGGTATGTCAATGGTTCAAATGTAAGCGGGGTGACTCAAATAAGAAGTAAGAGCAGACTTGTTACCTTGGAGTCAGAATAATTTGTAGGAGTTGGGTGACAGATCTTACTGCTGACCATTATCATGTTAAGTAACTCACTATATATCTGATTCTGATTATTAGTCTAGTACAGAGCATTTTGATTTGTGACACAAAGGTCACCATTAACTTTAAATCATCTTGACTTACATATAGAGAATGATTGTCATTAGTTAATTTCAGATGTATGCAACAACAAATCATACAGAAAAGATTTTTTGTCCGTCCACACTAAAGTTTGAGTACCTCACTATGACATTTATTAAAATTTAAATAAGAAAAATATAATTAATAACAGGCATGGGGATATTCAGTTGCCTACAACATTTTGAACAATGATTCTATTTTTTTATTTTCAGGGCTTCTGAAGGTAAGACTGTTCAGATAGAATACAGAGGGGATGTGGAGATGACTATACAAGATGTACTTGGAGGTATCAGATCTACATGTACCTATGTGGGTGCAGGAAAGTTAAAGGAACTCAGTCGTAGGACAACATTTATACGAGTCACACAACAGTTAAATGAAGTCTATGCTGCAAATACCAAAGAACATTGATCATTTCTTATGCTTACTCCATTCCAGTTACCAGAAATCCAAATGCTTTCTGCCAAAAATGTCTCTGATCCCGGTTTCTTTTTTATTAAGTCTTGTGAATCTCATTTATCAATAATTTCTTTGTACTTTGTTATTAATAATCAAAATTATATTCTGATTTTTTGGGGCAAATTCAGATCAAATTGATGTGGGGTTGTTATTTTCACATGTTTGGTTAATTGCAAAATATGCAATATAAACCCCTTGAAAATATTATTATATTAACAGTACTGATCTGGATTTAATCTGTGATTTATTTGATTTTGATGCGGCCCTTGTTTAATGTTTTACCTGAGTTTTATGAGGTGTTAATATAGTTCTCCCATCTTTATTGACAAGAAAAATTTTGGAAAAAAAATTGTTATTGTATTTTGTGATTTCTGTCATAATCATTTGTACAATTTTTCATGGTGTAAATTTTTATTGTTTATTTTAATCTGGTGATCCCAGAATGTTATATATTAAAAAAAGATTGTTTTTATTTGTTAAAAATAATTTTGACATTGTTGTGAGGAGATTTACCTGTTGGAGGTAAATAAAGTGATCCAAAGTTGAGTTCTATAAAAGTTCTTCTTCTTCTTCCTTTATAGTACAGGCCTCCCAGGGGAGTATTATCGTACTGTAGTTGAAGAGTTGCCACCGTCAATTGTAGATTTGACGGTCTCAAATGTAGTTTTACTGGCGACGCGTAGCCGAGACAGTAAAACAGAGATTTGCGACTGTCAAATCAAAATTGGAGGTTATTCTATTACGTTACCTGTACGCTTCAAATTCAGATAAAATAACTTTAAAACGGCGAATTGGTGGTAGGTGTTGTTTTATTTTGGATTATATAGTAGTAATCGAACATTTGTTGATTCAATCATTTCAAAATGGTTGACCCTCCTTAGTTACGCCTGGTCAACTGTGGATTTGACGGCAACTTTTAGCCAATGAAAAAAATTGTTACATACAAATTGCATTAGAATATTAACTATGTTTCAACCTACTTTAAGATTAATAGTTTTTATCACTACCAAATTAAATGGGACAGGGATCACCCATTTATCATTGATTTCCCAAAGTCATTGAAGAGCCCTTAGAAAAAGTGAACTTCGTTGAACATTTAAATATGTGGGTTATCATTACCCTTGAAAAAGGTGAACATTAGTATGACTATCCCATAACTAAAAAATGAGTTCACAGTATAGCTTATATAGAATTCATTAATATGCTTACAAACAAGCTTTAACTTTGGGTGTTAGGGTTTCCCACAAGTACACACCGAAGTAGTTTAGCTTTATCAGAAGTTTTGTAAATTGAGTTTCATAAAATAATATGTAGGTTAATCAACATTGATAAACCAATAATTATGACTGAAGCATTAAGCTTGAATAATGTTACTATGTAAACTATCACTATTATATTGTGTTATAACGCATGTACTTCCACTCCTGTGTGGCATGTTTTACACCTTATTTTACTGAAATAAAATTTAAAAAAAAAAATCAAATCTGAATTTTTAGCACAAGAGAAATTGTTTGACATTATATTATTTTGGTAGCCATATTTTGTGCTGGATTCATTTATGTTGGTAGATATCAATTTTCATACTTAGAGATGAAGGAAATTTTATTTTTTCAGTGGTTTTATCTATTGTTCCTATCAAAGTAACTAAAAAAAGAGCTTTGATATTCAAAGAATGTTAATCAATTTACAGTTCTTGTTACTTTTGAAATTTTTAATGTTGAATTATAAATGACAAATGTTTCAGAACTAGATTTTTCTACCTCTTAAATCATATGAGAAACTGATGGCTAGTCCTTTTATTTTTGTGGATGATATTGACATTTTAATAAAAATTGCTGTTATTATACAATTTTGTTGTATTTCTTTATTTGATGCAGAGTAAAATTTCGCTTTGGAGCTGCTTAACACCTGTCTTACCTATAAGATTATATGTTGTCATTACAGACAAGCCCCACAGAAAATAGTTTATAATATTAAAACTTGATTGTGTATGCATTGCACTTCTATTTTCTATGCTCTATTAAAATATTGAATACATTGTCTCATAAACAGAACTTTTTCTACACAAATAAGAATTTCTTTGTTGAGGTCATGAAAAATTACTTTGTGAAGAACCATCCTATGATTCCAAAAAATAAATATACCAAAGGTGATATCATCAAAATGCTAGACATTTGGATCAACGACATATCTGTTGATTTAAGTTGATCAATATTCCAGTAAATAGTCGGTATTCCAATGGATAATTATTATGCACCCAGATTGAATGACTTGTTTTAACTCATTTGAGGCAAAAGACAAAAGGAAAAACATTTTGCAAAGTTCTTTAATTTCCCTTTTAGATAGAATGATAATGTTGTGTTACTCAATAGATACATTTCAGTTAGTGCTATAGTTTAAATATCACTATAAACAGTGAACTAGTTGATTAGGGATACTACTGAAATTATAATTTAATCTTCTTCCTCAATATTGACACAAGCATGTATTGGACACTTCAAACAATCTATGACAACAGTGATGATTTTCAACTTTTCAAATGTGAAGAGTACCGGTAACTTATCCCCCTGCCCAATCATATGACATTTACATTTCAAAATTGATTTGGTATGCTTGTGTATGTTTACACTATACAGACATAATTTTTGGATTATATATCTCTTGATGTTATGCATGTGCTTGTTCACACTATGTGAACTTCATTATCAGGGATATGCTCCTTGCTTGAAAAAAACAGCTGAAATCGTCACAACATTAGGGTTTAGACATCATCATGAATTAGTTGGCAGATAAGATATGGCTTTGTCTTAACTCACTAGCAAGATGTTCTCACAGTCGTAATTCTTTAAACTGAGAGTAATTCACATGACAGGTGATAAGTACATAGCTTTGTTACACCACTGCAACCTAAATTTTGACTTGTTTATTATGTCTGTTTTGTTCATGCATCCTTGTAAATATAATGGAATTTGATGTGACTGGCATATAAGTGAGAGGTTTAGCACTATAAAACCAGGTTCAATCCACCATTTTCTACATTTGAAAATGCCTGTACCAAGTCAGGAATATGACAGTTGTCTATTCGTTTGATGTGTTTTGTCATTTTATTTTGCCATTTGATTAGGGACTTTATGATTGAACTTTCCTCTAGAGTTCAGTAATTTTTCGATATTACTTTTTTCATATATCTTTGGGTAATGTTACTGAGACAGCAGTAATACGAAATCTAGAAATTAGAGGCTTCACTGAGACTTTTGAGGAATATTAGGGTTAATTTTATTTAATGCAATCATATAGGGAGTCAATTAACATTCAGTTGTATTGACTTATTTGTAGATCTTTGTAGATCTTGTCTTGTTGTTCACTATTGCTTTTCAATTTGTCTCTCTATAATAATTTTTAAGATGGCAAACAAAACACCAATTGAAATTAAAGTTATATTTTGTTATTGCATTGTACCATTTTAGAGTTTCTCTCTGTCTAATAGTTTCACCAATAAGAAGTCGAATGATGATTTAAGGCAACGTTATGTAAAATTTATTTGTAGATCTACTCTAAACAAGGTATTACATAAAACTGGATATCAACATCGAGTTTAGAAAACCTGCATTAAATTTTACCGCTTAAATTCATGATGTTAGTTAGATTATTTTTTTATTTGATGTTACTATCATTTTTTGTTTCGTAGTTGAATTTTTCATATTCAAACTATTTATTATGCTTTAAAGACATAGTGAGCATTATAACTGAGGTATATACAAAATTTAGTCCTGGTATCTATGATGAGTTTATTTACAACCACTGCTGGTGGATATTTATTTCCCCGAGGGTATCACAAGCCCAGAAGTCAGCGCTTTTTGTGCTGACATGAATTATCATTGATATTGTTATATTTATAAATTAACTGTTTACAAAATTTTGAATTTTTTGAAACTATAAGGCTTTTCTACCTCAGGCATAGGTTACCTTAGCTGTATTTGGCAACACTTTTAGGAATTTTGGATCTCAATGCTCTTCAACTTTGTACTTTATTTGGCTTTCTTAACTTTTTTAGATTCAAGCGTCACTGATGTGTCTTTTGTAACAACGTTTCCAGTGGAACTGCTATTTGGTGGAACAAGCATATGTTGACAACATTACTAGATAATGGCTTGTGTATTGTTCTCCTTCATTTTTGCAACTCAGAATTGTAGAACTCGGTCTCCTTGCTGTTTCCTGTGAACGTCTAATACTGTGTAACACCTATTTATCTAAACATTAGACATGCTGTCGACGATTTGTGTATATAGATAAAGCACCCGAATCATCTTTTTCATTTTATATTCTGTACTTAATAAAAGAATTGTAGACAGGCAAACTTATGGTGACCAGCCACATCTTATTCAGAATGTATTGGTATTATCTGTAAAAATAATAAAATACATTTCCATTTAATATTCATAAAACTTTTGTGCACTTAAATTTAAAAAGTTTGTAAATGGGATAATTCTGCCTTATTAAGACCCCTACTAACATTGGCTATGGTTTTATTTCTACTGTATTGTACACCAATTCTTCGGACTTTCCCATAAGTTCATCAATTTATTTTTCTCCTTGTTCGGTTCATTTTAATTTGTGGTCCCTTTCTTTGTTTTTAATTTTTGTTGAAGCTGGCATATATCGATCGATGGTCTCGCTTTTTTGGCAAACGTTGCAATATCTCACGTTTTGTCTTACTAATCCTTAAACATTCTCAGTTGTTGACTTTTTTGTCGTTATCGTCTGACAATTTTTGTCAAAATGAATTTGACTTTAGAAAATGGGTCTTCTTGTTGTTTCTTGCTGTTTTTGTCCATTAACAATCCAAACATTTCTGATAGGTTCCACTAATGTATCTTCCAGAACTACAAATTAAAGAAACAACTAACACAACCTCCTCTGTCTCATTTGTTAGACTTATATCTAGAATTTGACATATAATCGGTCATCTAAATACTTGAATCTATGACAAACGATAAAATTTTAATTTTGAAATTATCAATTTCCCCTCCTTAGAAGGCTAGCAATATATCAACTTCACCTGCATATAGGATATACATTTCTCAACTCATTCGGTTTTCAAGAGCTTGCTTTTGCTACACAGACTTTGTAAAACGTCACCAGTGTCTGAGCAGAAAGTTGATGAACCAGGGGTTTCTGAAAGGAAAAATAGTTCCTCGGAAGATGCCAAGACCTTGTTGATAAATATTCTGTATCAACTTCACAAATAATACACGATGGTCTTGAAGTATAGATTCTAGGATCTTAATTGGTTATCAAAGGTACCAGGATTATAATTTAATACGCCAGCAGACGTGCGTTTCGTCTACATAAGACTCATCAGTGACGCTCAGATCAAAATAGTTATAAAAACAAACAAACAATTGTACAAAGTTGTAGAGCATTGATGACCCAAAATACCAAAATGTGCCAATACGGCTTAGGTAATCTTTTGCTGGGATGAGAAAATCCTTAGTGTTTCGAAAAATTCAAAGTTTTGTAACAGGAAACTTATAAACTGTCCTAAGTCAGGAATCTGATGTACAGTAGTTTTCGTTTGTTTATTTAATTTATACGTGTTTCTCGTTTCTCGTTTCTCGTTTTCTTTTTATATATATTAGACCGTTGATTTTCCCGTTTGAATGGTTCTACACGTCATGTAATTTTGGGGCCCTTTCTAGGTTGTTGTTCGATATGAGCCAAGGCTCCGTGTTGAAGGCCGTACATTTACCTATAAAGGTTTACTTTTATAAATTGTTATTTGGATGGAGAGTTGTCTCATTGGCACTCATACCACATCTTCCTATATCTATATAATTGAAATTCATGTCAACACCGAAGTGCTGACTACTGGGCTGGTGATACCCGCGGGGGCGAAACGTCCATCAGTGGCATCGACCCAGTGGTGTAAAACCAGGTTTAATCCACCATTTTCAACATAAGAAAATGTCTGACCAAGTCAGGAATATGACACTCGTTGTCCGTTCGTCTGATGTGTTTGAGCTTTTGATTTTGCCATTTGATCAGGGATTTCGTTTTGAATTTTCTTCGGAGTTTGGAATTTTTGGGATTTTCTTTTGTCTATATGCCTTTTTGTTTTTCTTTGTTTGCATATTTGTATTTTTTTAAAGTGATTAAGATTAAAAGACAATGTTCACTGCTTAAACCCTTATTTGACATTTTTATTATGTCTGTTTCTTGGTTCACACATCGTTGTCAATATAATGGAATTTTATGCGACTGTTATACAAGTGAGGGGTTTAGTTAGCTATAACACTAGGTTTGATTCACCATTTCAAAATAATAAAATGCCTGTACCAAGTTAGGAATATATGACAGTTGTTATCCATACGTTTGATGTGTTTGATCTTTTGATTTTGCCATTTGAACAGGGACTTTCCGTTTTGATTTTTATTCGGAGTTCAGAATTTTTGTGATTTTCTTTTTTCTTTTTATATGCCTTGTTGTTTTTCTGTGTTGACATATATATATTTTTTTATAGTGATTAAGATTAAAACACAATGTTGACTGCTTTAACCCCTATTTGCCATTTTTATGGTTTCTTGGTTCATACATCGTTGCCAATATAATGAAATTTTATGCGACTGTCAACAGTTATACAAGTGAGAGTTTTAGTTAGCCAAAAAAAAAAAACAGGTTTAATTCACCATTTTCTACATGAGAAAATGCCTGTACCAAGTCAGGAATATATGATAGTTGTTATCCATACGTTTGATGTAATTGATCTTTTGATTTCGCCATTTGATTTGAAACTTAAAGTCTTTCTGTTTTAAAGTTTCTTCGGAGATCGCGATCGGTAATTTTGGTTTTTTTTTACATTTTTTGTAAAATACTTGTAGTCAAAATGATCGTGAATTAAATTAAGTTCTGTCCTCATGGACTTCATTTTGCTTCTTTTTAAAAAAAAAACTTTTTCGGTTCGAGCGTCACTCACAGATAAGTCTATTGTAGACGAAACGCGCGTCTGAAGTACAAAATCCTCCGACAAAATCATAATCTGGTATTTATGGTCAGTTTATTTATAGTAAAAACCGTTGTCATCAAAAAGTCATATGGATTTTAACAACTCTTGGTAGTGCATTAGACATGTTAGAGTTCCGAACTGTCATTGGTTCAGTTGGCGGAGATCTATACACATGCGAATCTTCTTTTATGCATTAAGCGTGGATGTGGATGTGGTTGTGGATGTGGAGTTCTTTATGGAATCTTTATGGGATTCTCTCATGTTTTGTTTGTTACCTTGGTTTATATTTTTAAACGATTTATGAGATTTAAACACTAGTTAAATCTGTTGCATTGATACATCTCGAAAGAAATGTGATAATATATTGTAATTACTTTAAATATATCAATTGTTGTAAAAGCTGGTTAGAAATGTATTATCGCACAATGACGTTATCACCTAAGCTATGACTAAGACAAAACTTGATTACAAGTCATCATAGTTTACTTAGTGAAAATGTCGGCATATATATAAGGTGTTAGTTTTAGATTGCCAATGTTATTTTTGTCAAGTTCTACAACACGTCATACTTTCTTTTTATTGTTTCGGATTCTCGTATGTGCACACCTTGAAAATGAAATATACTGTCTGTCTTTAAAAAAATTCAATTATGAAAGACATATTTATTTCTAGAGGTATATTATACAATCATAGCACTTGTTCAAATCACTAGTACACCTGAGTTCATTCGTTACACGTCGAGATCAATAATAAGAACATTGACCCGGAAATATTGTCTGGAAACTAACATTCCACCGTCTGACCGATATATTCATACGCCTTAGAGTTGTAAACAAACAAATGTTATTTGTAAACATGACACAGCATGCTATTAATACATTTAGTTGGAAAAGTTTTTCACATGATGTATAGTCTTATTTTCATTTTTAATACGCAGTTTCAACTAAATTCAAGATTGTAATACAGATTAGAAGTGTGAGACTGCAACAAACGGTTTACATGGTTTAACTCGTTACTCTTTCCGTTTCGATTTCATTAACCGAATACAAATACTGCAGAATGGTATACTAAAACCGTGAAGTCTTGAAAATATATCAAATAGTATCATAGTAACAAAATTCTAGAAAACATATCAAATAGTCAAGTATAAAGTTTAAAAATCACACTCATTAAAAATCCCTTTCCAGGAAGCTGCTCATCATGATAGGAGGCCGGTTAAAACCAGATTGCAAATTGTTCTGTGTGTATTTTACACCAAATGAAATGCAAAACTTAGTCTAAGTCTGAATCACTGTCATAACTAGTAAAATGACTTAAACATTCACTATTTCCATCTTCAGACTTATAATGATCCCTACTTTTAGATGTTAATAAAGATTTGAATTGGAGTCGCCGAACAGCTTCCTGTATTAAAGTTTGTTCTCGTAATAATTTTTCCAATGTTTTAGATGAGTCCATAATTTTTGCTTGATAAGTCTGTTTTTCTTCATTCGTACAAGAGCAATTTCTAGAAAAACATCTTGAACATTTCACCGGCAAGAGTGTGTGCAATCCATTACAAGCACGTGTTCCCCGGCTGATTGTTTTCACAGGATCATGTCTATTACATCTAAATGTCAGCTTTTCACTAATTCTGTGACTTAAAGTTTCCACTTCCTTTAAATTAAATGTATCGTCTATATCCACACGTTGAACTTCGTGAAATTTCATTCTTAATAATGTTACCAATCAACAGCACCAATGCCGGAAATTTCTTTGTTTACGATCAATTTGTTTGACCTCAAAATATTTAACCTTCCGAGAAATATAGTCCGATTGAGTTTTTCTACGAAAATTGGTAGGAATAAGTTAAGGATACCTTATATTTTATCTTCAAATACTCTTAAGATCTTGTTTAGCTCACCTCTAGTAAAATATGAATCATTGAAGATATTTTCAAGTTTTAAAAAAACAGGCGCTTATTTTGATCATTCAGTGAGTGACTGATATTTAAATGTTGTTTACAAACATCTGTTTAAGGTGATTCACTTCTTGGTTGTTTATAATTTTGAACATTGTTTTGTTTAAAATTTAAAATGAACATATGTTGCGTTCACCACTATTTCTGAAAAGAAATAAAAATAAAAATGTATAAACAGTTATTAATAGAATATATATATATGTATTGTTGTTACGTAAAAATACTGAAAACTGCATGGGCATATAATGCCCTGCTTAATGGACAGATAACATATTCAGATTCTTTTCTGAAAATTTACGTTTAAACAAACTGAAACGCCTGAAAGTATTTATTTGAATGCGTTTTATGTCTCCGGTATCAATAAACAATTATTATATTCAGCATGTTGATGATATCAACAATTACGTGTAATTAGTAGACAGTTATCACTATATCGATTTTTGTAAATAATTTACTCATTAATCAACATGTTAAGCAGATGCATCATATGAAACAGAAAAATACATTTTCCACTAATTTAGAAGTGGTTATTTTCCTAAATATTTTCCCTATATATACTCTACTTTCGCGATGGCAACTCATCAAATATACAGACTAAAGATAGAAATTGTTACAAATTATGTTTGAGTGCTTCTTGCTTTTTTTCAATTATTATGTAGGTCAGTATGGTAAAATAAAGGGGGAATTACATTTCTAGTTACTTAATCAGTAGTATCATGGAAGTATTTCATTGACAATATAATGTTTAAACAATTTGTTACGAAAGAGGAAGATAGTTTTACAGCCGTGTAAGATTTACTATTAAGTATATATAAGCTTTATTTCATATTTATCACACAATGGGGTTATACTTTTTTCTGTGATTTAAGACATTTTGAATACAAAAGTCTCTCTCTTATTTGAATACCCGAAGCATATGCTGTTCATATTGACTTTCTCCATTTTTACAGACCTCAGAAATTCTTGGATACACGGGCACTTTAAATATCTTCCTCTTTAAATGGCAAGGTTATGAGCACTAACTTTTAATTTACACAATTCCGGCGATCTGGTCTATTTCTTGAAGCATAAACATAAGCTGCATGTTCACTCATTTTGTAAATAAAGGCAACAGAAGTATACCGCCCGGCTGTTCGAAAGTCATAAATCGATTGAGAGAAAATAAAATCCGTGTTACAAACTAAAACCGAGGAACATAATAGTACATTTCCACATGCTTATAGTTATCAAATATACCAGGCTTGTAATTCAATACGCCAGACGCACGTTTATTCTACATAAGACTCAGCAGTGACACTCAGATCAAAATAGTAGGTGCAAATTTGATGAGCATTGATGATCCAAAATCCAAAAAGTTGTGCCACATACGGCTAAGGTCATCTATGCCTGGAATAAGAAAATCCTTAGTATAATTCATACTTTTACAAACAGTAAATTTATAAAAATGACCATATAATTGATATTCATGTCAACACCGAAATACTGACTAACTACAGAATAAAAACGAACATGTAAAACACTCTAGACAAATGTTAATTTTGGAGATGCTGAAATATTTGCATGTTGTTCCTGAAAACCTTGGCCAATTATTCTTTGTTTCATAAAACTGAAATGGGGTTTAAAAGTGAGTTTAACGTTTGACAAATATGATAAACTCATAATTATCAAAAATATCATTATACATTATACATTTGAATTATATAGAATAGAATTAGCTCGTCCAATACAACATTTATCTCTATTTCAGTTTAGATCACAAATTGTGAGAGCCTTAAGGAAACATAATGCCTGTACAAAGTCAGGGATATGACAGTTGTAATCCATTCGTTTGATGCGTTAACTTAGAGCTTTTGATTTTGCCATTTTATTAGGAACTTTCCGTTTTTAATTTTGATTGGAGTTCAGTATTATTGTGATTTTACTGTTCGCATACACATACTCGATTTTTGATAACTCATCTTTGTTCGATAAATACGACACTTATTTTCATAACGCAAATGAAAGCGGATATTATCAGAATGCTATATAAAAAGTGATGCAATCTCAAAATTAATGACAAATGATTAATGCTGACTGTATTAAAAAGTTTGCAAAATTATTTTCTTTGTAACTAAATTTGAAAATTTAGTCTATATCCTATTTGTATCCCTATCAGTGGCTATAATTAAAAAACAATCATTAGCAGTTATAACAAGACCCCTTTAACATGGACTGATTCATTCCCATTTTTTTCAAAATTATAATCAACAGTCGTTTAAAGTAGTTCTAAATTAAAAATTTGAAATCAATAAATGCTTCAAAACAAGTCATAACTTTTTTTTTAATATTTCCTGAATTTTTTTTTTTTATTCACCATATAAATATATAAATCAGTTTGTAAAACAGCAATACCATTTACGAACCGGTCAAGGTGACGGATCCGATACTGTTTTATAGCTAGTTAAACCTCGTACTTATACAACAGTCGCATCAAATTTCATTATATTGACAACAAACAAAAATTGAATCATACCCATATAGATTTTACTACAATGGCATTCCTTTACTTCAGAATGCACGCAACAACAACAAAAAAACGATGAGTATAAGTTACCACAGACAAGGAACGCATTGCTGCTTTACAAAGAGTACTTCGTATGCAATAAAAAAAACTATCGATTTAAAACTTGTAGATTAGAATATTTGTATATTAAAGATACCGTCTCTAATGGTAAATAGCATCGGAAACAATGATGAGCATAAAATTCGTCAATAACAAAAGCCCTAGAAATAGTCTTTTTCATACTAGAATTCAGATATACTGGACTGGATAAAAAATGAAGATGTATATCGAAAAAGACAGTAAACCTTCCAATAAAGGCAACAGTAGTCTTACGCTGTTCAATAATCATAAATAGATGAAGGCAGCGATCACAAACCAAAACCAATGGACAAATTCAAAATAAGAATAGCTCAAATAGACAAACCGTACATGAATCATCACTACACGACTCATCCTAAACGAACCGCGTCTGCACGATAATAGAACCAACTAATTACATATTTTAACTCATCATAGATGCCAGGATTTAAATTGTGTACTCTGGATGCGCATTTCGTGTACAAAAGACTCATAAAAAGGTCGAATTTAAAAAGTGAAAAAGCCCCATAAACTACGCAGTTGAAGAGAATTGATGATCCTAAATTCGAAAGTTTTGTCAAATACAGCTGATGTAATCTATTCCCGGAGTAGAAAATCCTTAGTATTTTGAAAAATTAAAATTGAAACCTCATCACAACCAGGAATATTTCATTCAAAATAGTCATTGTAGAGGTCTCAAATACATTTTCCAAGAAAAAGAACGAAGACAATTGAACACGGATATTGACGCCGTTGTTAACCAAATCAAATTATGAGTGATTACCACATGATTAAACATTGATAACCACTTGTATTGCTTATGTTGATGACGACATCGACTGCTGACGTTTCAACATTACGGTTTCGATCCTTTCACATCCTCGGCTTTCAAATATTTGGCTTTGAGCGTTCCTGATGAAGGTAAATCCAGAAAAGCGCTTCAGACACATGAAATTTTATAGCGGGTTGTTTTCATTTTTTTTTACAATACTGAGTCGATACTTCGGGTGGTGGATTATCAGTCCCAAAGAATATCATCAGCTCAGTAGTCAGTACTCAGTCCTGACATGATTTATGTGACGTATAAAATTTTCTGACGTCAGACACACAAATCAATGAATGTGTTTGTAGATAGATGTTTTTGTGTTCTGTTAAATTGTTCCTTTTAAAATTGTTATACCATGATGACTGATGTACCCATATTTTGACTATTTTATTTCTTGTGTCTGTTTAGTTAACACATAAATGTAAATATAACGGAATTTGATGAGACTGTCACCAAAGTGAGAGGGTTAGCGCTATAAAACCAGGTTTTATCCACCATTTTCTACATTTGAAAATGCCTGTACCAAGTCAGGAATATGACAGTTCTTGTCCATTCGTTTTTGATGCGTTTTGTTATTTGATTTTGCCATGTACTGCAGGGAAAGTTGGCTTCATATGGATTTGGCAATTTTTTCAGGTGATATTTGATTTTAAATAGCTCTTCAAAATTTTCGACCCTTTTATGTCCTTGGATTTCAGAGTTGAAATTAAATCCAGGAAAGTGCTTCAGACGCATGAAATTTATAACTTGTTGTTTTCATTCTATTAGCCCAATTTTAACAAGGAGTTTCAGATTTAAGTGTTGATATTGCAGACAGCCACAATCATAAATCCATTTAACAATAAAAATCATTGATCTGATCTGATTGGTCATTTTGAAAACAAGTAAAAAATGTTGATCTCAAAAAAATGGAAGAAAACTGATAAGATTTATTGAATTTTCAAATAGTCAGACCAGAAAAAAATCTGAACTTGATCTGTAACTTGTCATGATAAAACCAAATATCAAATCCATATCTTCAAGGTCGGAGAAAAATTTCGTAAAACGGATTTACTGACTGACGGATTGACAGACAGAGTGATAACCTTAAGACTAATTACAAAAGGAGGGAAACAATTCTTTCTTCCCAAAGGGGCAATGTCGTTAGATACCATACATATCTGCACAATTATCAATAAATTCATATACTAAATTAGGTACATTATATTAGCATCAATATACCATTTTTAGAAACATGCGTTTTTAAACTGTAATAAATATTTGAAGTTAGCATATAAAAGCTATTTTGGAAGTCGCTGTTATTCCTCCATTGAACTGATAGAATAATTGTAATGTGATGTCTACCAACAGGTATACATTCCTAGACAGGGTTAAAGCATACTAATGGCATATAAATGTATAGCCTGATTTCTACTTGATCATCACACAGTTGTAGATTGTTTAACTAGCTAGGTAGCAAACAGGATAACAATCTGTAGGAAAACATCTGTCCTAAACTTAGACCGAACTTTGACCTATAATTGTTTACTTTTACAAATTGTGACATGGATGGAAAGTTGTCTCTTTGGCACTCATTCCACATCTTCTATAAATATATTTTCTGACAGTGAGCAGAACAGCATTTCTCCTAAATTCCAGTCTTGGAAAAGAGGTTGTTAGTAACAGTTTAAAAAAACCAATTTGGTTTTGTACCGTACAGAATCATACAATCCACAGTGTGACATTTACTTCCACAATATCATTGAGGTATTGAAGCATGCTTCATAATCTTTGGTCGGGTTGTTGTCTCTTTGACACATTCCCAGTTTCCATTCTCAATTTTACATGGAAAAAAACCTTCAGGAAGTTAAAAGTAAATGTCAAACTTTAAACATCACATTGTAAGTATTTATTTATTGCTTTTAATTGCTTTAACATCACAATTTTGTATACATGAATACTGTGATCAAATATATATGTAAATATTCAACATAAAATATCTATTTCATAACAACCTCTTTAACAATATGTGACAATAAATCTAATAAAATTTCACAGCTTATTGGGATGTGTATGTTCACACACTTCACAGACATTGGGATGTGTAGGTTCACACATATTTCATTTGCTTTGATTAATACTTTAAATTCGTTGGAAAGCAACAACTGTGTTACACTGTGTAGATATCAATTCACATGAAAATTTATCTGGTTTCACTACAAGTAATTAGATGAAATATAAGATAAAATTAAGCACCTGTTTGTATGTTAAATATACGTTAAAAATGTACACAAAAAATTAAGTTTTGTCAATATTTTGATTATTTGTAATAAAATTATAACTAGCTTAATGCTTTTTAAAAATGTTTTAAAATAATGCAAAAAATACACATGGTAAATAAACTACAAGTTACGTTTTTTGATTTTGACAAGTTTTAGAATTCAGCAATTATTAACATCACATTACTCAATGTTGCTTGTTCCTACAGTTTTAAATAGCTACTTTTTTGAATTAAATTACAAATGTATTTAAAAAAAAAATTGTAAAAGGAAAAGGACAAAAGATACCAAAGGGATATTCAGACTCATTGAATTCGAATCTAATTAACCTGCATTATACAAATTAAACAATTCACAACCATCAATGTGGATAAAAAAACACTTTATTAACCATATTGTATATATAGGGCCAGTGTTCTACGCTGGCCAATTTACACTCCAGTTAGGCAGAACCTGACATAATATTTTTTAACCCTGATCATACCACAAATGACCTTCACAGTGTTTAATTATAAAATTCAATTGACCCTGTTGACTTTAATTTATTATTCTGGTTATATGAATTGCCTATTTGCCAGTTTAGGTTCAACATATTTTATTTGGAAGATAAGCAAAAAGCATTAGACATAAGTTATAACAACATCATAGAACTGTTATATACTTTGTCAAATTTGTCTTTCATTACCTTTAAATTCTTTATCATGGTATTCCCAGATATCCAGTATCATCCACTTTTAGCCCCATTAACAGGACTACCTTTCAAATTTCTTATATAATAAAATCAACATTGTTTGTCAGATAAATTAAGTAGAAATAAAAAACATGCTGAATTGTCCTAATAAGATATATAAATAATGTTCATACATGTAAAAAAATATTTTTGAATTCTTATCTACTAGTTATAACTTTAATTCAGAAAAAAATGACAACATAACAGCAGTATTTTATACTGTGTGCACAATAATAAAATTAAAATAACACTATCTTTTTTATTGATGTTTGGACGTAAAATAATACAAGTTTGATTATCAAAAATACCATTGTCTATAAATAATGCTGATAAGGTTATTTTCAAGTGCCTTTCTGTGTAAAGAAAAAGATTTATTGGCTGAAACCCTTATTCATCAAATTCTAATTATTTCAGCTTATATAAATACAATTTGTTTTCTAATGTTTTGGGACCAATACTGCAATAATTCTTAATTTGAGGCTTAAAATACAGAATAGTATCGACAGAAAATCAACTTTCTTTTACTTACAAATTTCACACAGAAAAGTAACCTTTTGTCAAGTAGGTTCGTTCAAAAGGACCTTTCAACTGTAACATGTATGTGATCAAATTCTTTTCGTCTTTTACACAGAGAAGCTTTTAAAATACAAGATGGATATAGCTAAAAATTATCAAGAAGAAAACATTTTACTACACAATTTTTTGGATGGAATCATAATGAAACAAAAACATGCATAAAACAATCTTATATACTTTCCTAGTGCAAATAATGGTTATACACAGTGAGTTTCTCTTAAATTTAATTAGTGTACATATGTGTTGTACCACAAACTATATATGACTGCTTACCTTAACAAAACAAACATATGCACCACAAATCATTAAATAAAACATGATGGTATCTATAACATAACACGTGACAAAAAGCTCTGTAGAAAGCATTAAATAAATCTGATTAGTTTATGTCAAAAATAAAATGTTAACATTTATATGTGAAAGTTTTCGTAAACAAAAACTTTTAAATTTACGATTGATTTGAAGATTTAGATAGTCTAGATCTTCTATTTTGATTATTCCTGAATAAGGTTGCCTCATTTGAGTTTTATTTAGTTTTTATGCCTCTTAAGAATCTTAAGGATTTGGTGTACAAGTAATTTATTTTTTTGTACGACAAAACCAATATAACGCTAAGCCATTTGTGAATATCCATTCTTAAGAATGTTTATTTATATACTGTGGATTCATTATTATTTGTTGTATACCAACTTTCGTGGATTTCGTGGGTACAGGTAAACCACAAAATTAAATGTCCAACAAATGACAAATTTTCTATAGGTTTGTATGCAGACTTCTGCAAAACCACTAATAAAATATCCAAGAACATTACAAGTTCTCCTTTATCCAAGAAAAATTGGTACCAATGAAAATAAATGAATTCACAATATGTAGGACTAACAGTAACAAACCAGTGTGAGCAAAGTTATAATACTATCTATCTGAGTATACGTGTATATAATAGAAATATGAATAAAATATATTTATATATTGCATAATATCATAAAATACAGTGAAATTGTTTTTATTTAGGAACTAACTAATATAGTAATTAAACTAATACGGCCAATACACTATGGCTTTTAAAATTATCTATAAATATAACATTTTTTAACATAATGTGGTTAAGTATATTTCTGGCTTGGCAAGTACCAGTCTTTATATATATAATAAACCCTGTGATTGCAATAAAAATCATTTATGAGTTAATAACTACAATACTAGTTGGTAATTACATCCCTAATGTAAGTCTGTTCATTTATCACTATATCACAGAAAAGCAGAGACCAGATGGACAATGAAAATAAATGGACTTGACTGTTAACTACATTTCATGAAAAATATATAAATTACTTCTTTAATGAAAATCTGCCCTAATCAAAGCTAAAACTGCTTATATTGGTATGGACAATGTTAATGTCATTGTAATAATAGGTATGTCTATAGACCAAAAAAAATGTATGGTTGAACCTTTATAATACATAGATAAAATATATTAGACTCTAATATCCATCATTGGAGTTATCCATAGCACATCATGTTTTTCCTTATCTATATATTGAAATATGTATTGTCAAACTTGTATGTTAAGGTTGGAGACATACTTTATATTCAATCTGTCTGATTACGTAATACATGTAGTATTGAAATAATAATTTATTTCATAAAAAACTGAGACAGAATTAACAGTACACATCATATGTTTACAGAAGTACTTGCAGAACAAAATTCTTGCAAATTAATGTATTAACCTCAGTCCTTTGCCTCTTTCTGTAAAGGTCAAGTAAGAATCTTATACACAGCTTTTATCACTTCAATTATAACTTAATGAATCTATCATCTTTCACAGATTTTATCTAACTTGGGTCTAGTAAGTAAATTATTTATTATAGTGACATGTGTAAATTATGTACAGATTATAAACATATAATATATGATAAATATTAATACACCTGGCCCAATGGACCTATAAGTCACCTTAATGTATTCTGTTTATATATGTATTAAAAATTCGATACATAAGAATCAAAAATGAATTGAACCAACAGGAATTTTACGGGGACTAACAAATTACTTGTTCCCAATTCTATGCCTGAAACCCAAAATTTCTCACAAAAGAAATAATTTAACTCAGTGAAACAAATACAAAATATGCAAAACTTAACAAATTACCAACCAGCACACAAACATGATAAAAAAGCACAAATATATATATAGCACTGATGTGTTATAAAAACTAGTGATTTTTTTCATTTGACACAGGGGAATTTTGATTGTTCCATGGCACAGGATCAATGTAATATATACAATACTAGTGATGTTACAAATCATGTGCTAAGTGTATCATTGCAAAAATATATATACAAAGCTGACATTTTAAAACAGTGCTAAAATTATTGAAAAATATATAAGTTTTAAATGGAAAAAAAAATCAAACAACTGAATAAGATTTTTTTCTCTCATTATTACAGTACAACATTTTTTTCTTCTTAAACCAATGCAAAGAAGAAGAAAACTTATCGAATCCTCTTATAAGGCTCTGTTAGACTTAAAATTTTTAACAAATTAGACCTTTTGCCATCATTTTCAAAGAATGGCATTTCAAATCAATCTTCACAAAGAAGCATTCATTCGTCAGAAGATGATAGAACAAACAACTTTATACGGTTTTAAAAAAAATTGTCACAGAATTTAAAAGAAATTATAGATTTTCAAATGAATATTCATAAAAGACAAACTGTGTATAGTTTTGTTGATATAATGGTAAAGTTATTGCACAGTTAGAGATAAATGTTTATCATTGATGAATAATGGCAGTATGTATCTCTGTTTAATTATGCTTTTTCAGAAATATTTTTTTAAAAAGATGTTCTTCATAATGTTTTTGGTTTTAAGGTCATATTTTGTATTTTAGGACAATCAACATTTCATGCATGGACAAGCTCTGCAAAATGTTACTCTTTGACCATAGCTATTTTATCTGCTATTATAGAACATAACATAAGCAAATATTTATTTATACCACACTTTGTTTTAGATAAAACTGTCAATCCAGAAATAACATTATGACCAAATAAAACCCTTTCTGGCATGAAAGTAGAAATTACCCTGACTGTATTATTTTATACTCCAAATCTACATTTATACACTTTTGACATCTACATGTATTACACATTTGACATTTACATGTATAACTCATTTAACATTTATATCTAACTTTCTACAACTATACAATGTGCAATCTATTCTATGGATTTCTGATTACTAGTCTAAACATAGGTATAAACACAATGCTGTCTTTGGTATACAGTTGTACTCATTATTTTCTTTTGATCAAAATGAACAATACCATAAACTCAAAATACACATAATACAATCTAAATGTAGTTACTTATTTCTCTTTCCAAAAAATGTAAAAATAGAAATGCATTTACATATAAACATTGAACATGCAAATTTATCTTGAAAATAAAATATTTGATCAACACTGAATTTATCTTAATTCCCAAAAGTATGTCTGACTAATTATTAAACTTCATTCTTATATCTCTGTTATAAGAAACCAATTGAGAAACATTTTAAAATGGAAAGTAAAAAAACTATATTTTGGCAAAAGATCATTAGCAAAGTACTTTTTTTCACTAAAGATAACAATTTTTCGACCTGCTTAAAATAATTTGAGTTTATAAGTGTGTTATCCCACCAATATTTAGCAGTATAAAAAATTATCTTAGAAATATTTCTCCATCTTCTAACTCTTTACTCTTTTCAGGCCTGTCTGACTTTTCTTTTGAACCTTTCCTCATGAAAATCCACGGAGCACTAAGTCTACTACGATTACTTTTAATACTGTGACTAGACAAACTGTCACCCTTCATGTTCATTGGTGACCTTGGGGTACAGGGTGATGATGACCCTCGTGAGGAATCAGGGACTTCGAGCGGTGTTGTCAGTCTCAGTTCTAATGAATTGCCACACTGTCTAACATAATTAACAACCTCTTCATGTTTAGCCCACTTAGTATCTCTGCCACAAACAGCCACTACAAAATCACCAACCTTCAATCTACCAGCCTGAAAAACACAGTACCAAATATTTATAAAACTGGATGCTAATATTGTATTAGATTTATTACTGGTTTCCGACATTGTGTAAAAGTTATGACTGTTACTGATTATGTGACACATTTTTTACTGGTTACTGACATAGTGTTAAAGTTATGAATGGTACTGACAATGTGACATATTAGATCATATTACTGCATGGTTACTGACATAGTGTTAAAGTTATGAATGGTACTGACAATGTGACATATTAGATCATATTACTGCATGGTTACTGACATAGTGTTAAAGTTATGAATGGTACTGACAATGTGACATATTAGATCATATTACTGCATGGTTACTGACATAGTGTTAAAGTTATGAATGGTACTGACAATGTGACATATTAGATCATATTACTGGTTACTGACATAGTGTAAAAGTTATGACTGGTACTGACAATGTGACATATTAGATCATATTACTGGTTACTGACATAGTGTAAAAGTTATGAATGGTACTGACAATGTGACATATTAGATCATATTACTGGTTACTGACATAGTGTAAAAGTTATGACTGGTACTGACAATGTGACATATTAGATCATATTACTGGTTACTGACATAGTGTAAAAGTTATGAATGGTACTGACAATGTGTCATATTTTTTACTGGTTACAGATATTATGTAAAAGCTATGACTAGCATTTTATACTGTGTAATATTTATGACTGATTGTTTCACAATGTGCTGTATTTATGATAGATAATCAACATTACACATTCTTTTGATTGGTTACCAGCATTGTTTGGTATTCAGGCTGGATTTATTACTATCACAGAGAGATACCAGCATTGTTTGGTATTCAGGCTGGATTTATTACTATCACAGAGAGATACCAGCATTGTTTGGTATTCAGGCTGGATTTATTACTATCACAGAGAGATACCAGCATTGTTTGGTATTCAGGCTGGATTTATTACTATCACAGAGAGATACTAATAACTGATTTAAAGCATGGTGCAATATTTGACACACTTGTTCAATGGCAATATATAATATCTATGACTGCTATAATAGTATTGAATAGCTAATAATATGATATACATATCACTTGTATAACAACTTATATCTTTTCCACAGCTTGTTGGTTTATGGTCAAAATATACAGTTTTTAGATAACTGTGAAAGTTCATAATTATATTGGTACTTTTTTTTGTGTTTTGAACAACAACGGCTTTAATATCATACACAAGAAGTTTTCTACGGTTTCATTATGTGTAATTTATATATCCTGAATTAAAAACATAAGAAAATTCAAAGTATCATAGATATTTTTAGTTTTCCTTGTCTTAACAGTTTTTTCAAGTTATTTTTTATAATGTGGTAATACTTAACAGATATTTTATATATCAATACACTAACCTCAGCAACACTCCCCTGTTCTATCTCAGCAATCCTAACAGGACAATCTCCTCGAACACTAAAACCAAATCCTTGCTCATGATTCTTCTTCAGAATTACTGTCCGTGGAGCAGACCACTCATTCTTAGCATTAAATATTGCAATAGGACCCTAAAAATTCAATGTATAGTTCATTATTAGCATCAAATATTGCAATCAGATTATTATTAGATTAAAATATTTAAAGTGTATTCTAATACAACAACGTTTGTAACTTTCATTGGATAATGTCACTAATTTTCATGGCATCAATTGATAATTGATGCTATGGAACGTATGCACAAGGGTAGACAACATGACAGATTTTGAATACATGTTTTTACGTTGTTTTCTGTCAGTTTCATTAGAATGCAGATAACAATATTGTATTTTAAGCTCTGACGGCATCAATTGGTGATTTGATGGTCGCAAACACCTGTTTACTGTCTCGGCTAACGCGTCATTAGTAAACTTAATTTGCGACCATCAAATCACCAACTGATGCCGTGGGATCTTAAACTAGAGGCTCTAAAGAGCCTGTGTCGCTCACCTTGGTCTATGTGAATATTAAACAATGGACACAGATGGATTCATGACAAAATTGTGTTTTGGTGATGGTGATGTGTTTGTAGATCTTACTTTACTAAACATTCTTGCTGCTTACAATTATCTCTATCTATAACAGTACTTTCTGTGGAAAATGTTATTGAAAATCTTCAAATTCTCAGAAAATTGTTAAAAATTGACTATGAAGGGCAATAACTCCTTAGGGGGTCAATTGACTATTTTGGTCATAGTGACTTATTTTTAGTTCTTACTTTGCTGTACAGTTTATCTCTATCTATAATAATATTCAAGATAATAACAAAAAAACAGCAAAATTTCCTCAAAATTACCAATTCAGGGGCAGCAACCTAACAACCGAATATCCAATTCATCTGAAAATTCCAGGTCAGATAGATCGTGACCTGATCAACAATTTTACTACCTGTCAGATTTGCTCTTAATGCTTTGGTTTTTGAGTTATAAGCCAAAAACTGCATTTTACCCCCTTGTTTTATTTTTAGCCATGGCGGCCATCTTGGTTTGTTGGCCGATTTACCGGACACATTTTTTTAACTAGATACCCCAATGATGATTATGGCTAAGTTTGGTTAAATTTGGCCCAGTAGTTTCAGAGGAGAAGATTTTTCTAAAAGATTACTAAGATTTACGAAAAATGGTTAAAAATTGACTATAAAGGGCAATAACTCCTAAAGTGGTCAACTGACCATTTTGGTCTTGTTGACTTATTTGTAGATCTTACTTTGCTGAACATTATTGCTGTTTACAGTTTATCTCTATCTATAATAATATTCAAGATAATAACCAAAAACAGCAAAATTTCCTTAAAATTACATATTCAGGGGCAGCAACCCAACAACGGGTTGTCTGATTCATCTGAAAATTTCAGGGCAGATCGATCTTGACCTGATAAACAATTTTACCCCATGTCAGATTTGCTCTAAATGCTTTGGTTTTTGAGTTATAAGCCAAAAACTGCATTTTACCCCTATGTTATATTTTTAGCCATGGCAGCCATCTTGGTTGGTTGGCCGGGTCACCGGACACATTTTTTAAACTAGATACCCCAATGATGATTGTGGCCAAGTTTGGTTTAATTTGGCCCAGCAGTTTCAGAGGAGAAGATTTTTGTAAAAGTTAACGACGACGGACGACGACGACGACGGACGCCAGACGCAAAGTGATGGGAAAAGCTCACTTGGCCCTTCGGGCCAGGTGAGCTAAAAACAATACAGTTATCTCATATCTTCAATTCTAGAAAGTCAATCAATTTTAGATGATACAGTACTGTTATTATGCTTGTACTCGTAAAGTATATTTCCCAACAATTATCTTCATTTCTATAAAAGCTGTAGCATGCAAACATAAACTACAGTTAAACCTGCTATATAGATAACCTCTGTTAAAAAAAAACTGTCTATTCAGGTCACCTTTTTTTATGCTGTGCATTTTTAATCCCAATGCAAAAGTCACCTTTAAATGAAGGTTTCACTGTACAAAACTATTTGCTTAAACCTACCAGTCTAGCGAATATATCTTTGACCTTGACACTTTTGAAGTCTGGTGTAAGTGTTTCTAATGTTCTCTCTGACCTGGGGACGATGGTCTGTGATAGAACAAGATCTAAATTGAAATTATCTTCTTCTTCTAGTTCAGAAAACTTCTTTAAACATCTATAAAAAAAATTGGGTTATAGATCATGGTTGAATTTTTGAACAGCATATAGAAAAATCTGCAAAGATATCATGGCAGGTCCAGCACCACATGTGGCACCCATTGTGTTGCCCACATAAGTACAAACCTGATGATAAGCCTAGAAACAAAAGACAGGATTAATGTTACAACATTTGAATATATCGGTCATCATCTGTGACACACTCATTCCATAATGGTCAACCTACTCATAATTGTGTTAAAAAATTTCAACTTTACCATTTGGAGGTGTTTGAAATCGAGATAGGAAATGCAAGCTCTGGAATATTGAATATCCACTGGGAGATATATACTCTATATACTCCATATGCAGTTGCTGCTGGAATGTTGCTACATAGAAATGAAAAGCTCACAATTGGGAAGCTGAAATCATCTCTTTATGTGGTAAAGTTTTCTTCTCCACCGACCCTTTATACTTTAACTGTTACAGTCCAAATAAATTTAATCAGATTACTAATTCAGTCCTGGACCCCTGCTTTTGAATATGTGTTCTAGGATATATGTAATGAAAGATAAATATGTTTACGTTCTGATGTAAATTATACATACTATCGTGAGAAGTTTTCAGTATATCAAGAAAGGTGTCAATATTTTTAATGTAAATTATACATACTCATCATGAGAAGTTTTCAATATATCGAGGAAGGTGTCAATCTTTCTAAGTTGTTTACATAAATCATGTAGACGTAAAGCTTCTTCGTAGCAGTTCAATGATTCTTTCAAATGAGCTTTCCCTAAAAATAAAGAAAATAAAAATAATAAATTGCTGTCCTATCTTCTATAAAATTGAGAAAGGAAATGGTGAATATGTCAAAGCGACAACCACCCGACCATAGAGCAAACAACAGCCGAAGGCAACCAATGGGTCTTCAATGTAGCGAGAATTCCCGCACCCGTAGGTGTCCTTCAGCTGGCCCCTAAAATATCCCTAAAATATGAATATATAGAAATAAGAAAAAAAAACAGCACAATAAAGGATGAACGGATGGCAGATTGGGTAATGAATTGTAAATTTTTACATGCATATCAGGAGGGAAACATGTTAACATGAGAATATTATGAGACCAACATTTTTATTGAGGTCTACAAGGTAACAATCAACAAAAAGATATGTTACCTTATTACCTGAACACATTATTCTGAATCTTGTCTGACTAGTCTTGCTCTAATTCCTAATTGCAGCATGCTTAGCAGAGAAGCAGCAAATACTAATTTTCAAGTTTTTGTTCATGTTCGTTGTTCTTTGTCTGTGATTGCCTGTCGTTTTTATTGGTTTTTATTCCGAGTTGGGCATTGTTGTGTGTGGTCTGTTATGATGTCCACTTATCATGAGGATTTACCAAAATTTCAGTTTTTTTTTAAATATTTAAACTAAACCTACCTATCTGAAGTCTTTCTTCAGGACTACGTGGGATTTTCATCTTGCTATTCTCGTTTGTATCTTCTTCTGTACTGAGATGAGCAGAAAGGAAATACTGAAGTGAATATTCATCCTCTACATCTGTAATGTAAAAACATTGTTTATACATGGGAGTATACCAACTGATCGAAGATATTTCAATGAACTATGTATACCCTTGTAAAGAAATAACCAGGGATTTCAGTATTTTAGCATAAATCAGGCTGTTGGTTGTCTTTATTAAATTGTTTTACAATTTGTCAGAAACAGCCTTTTACAACTTGTTATATAGTATGGGTTTTGTTCAGTGTTGAAGGTGGTTGAGTGCTTTATAATGGTCTATATCCTCTAACTTTTGTCTTTGGTGGATAGTTGTTTCAATGGCAATCATACATATCCTTTAATTAGAACATTTTCTTCCATATTCATGTTTCATGAGACTTTTGATATGCAAAATTTTTGAATGAAATATTGCCAAACTTTACATTCTTCCAAGTCATAAATTTCTATGATTTGATCTTTATTTAACATTTAACAGCTGCCAAAACAATATTATGTAGCTCTGGTGATGAAAAGCTTATACATAGATTGGTATCAAACTTAAAAGGAAAACTAAATTAAATTGTACTGCTAGTACTGTTGTCAAAAAAAATTTCACCTATGAGAAAAATAATTAACAGTTTAAATCTCAAAATTCATATATCTCAATGCTGAACATATGATGGCTACATTGATTTTTTTGTGATATTTGAGGTATTTATAAGCAAAGTACAGTACATTCCGGTTATTTGCATAGCCTATTTGTCAGACGAAATTATGCAATAAAGCGGAGTATGCTTATATCCGAAATGCCAAATTACGGAGTCAAATAACATCGATAGTGCAGATCAACAAAGAAGGAAGATGAACGTCCATAGTCCACTTACAACATATTGAATGCTTATTTATTCTAATAAAAGTTATTTGTCTAGTGTCATACATTTTATTTCATTGTGTATTCTTTCAATAAAGATTATAAACACATTTTGTTTAGTTTATTTATGTACCGATTTTTCCTTTACCTGAGATACGAAAATAAAATTGTTCTAAAAATAGATTTGTTTCTATGACCCAGATGTACAAATTACATTGTTACACCTTGTTTAAAATAAACTGTTTAACAATACTACACAGTTTATAATCATTGTAAACAATAATTGTGCAATGAACTGCCTTTGATATTCAGTATTTACCGATTACACAGTGATGTGACACTGTTACTTTAACACCGCTAGTTTCGTTTATGCAAAGCAGTTCACAGGTGATGGGGCCATGCACGGGTTATTTGCTGGACACGAGTGTTGAAAGTGAGAAATATATAATAATCAGAAGTTAATTTTCTTTTAAAAAATATTAAAAAGAAAAGATTAATGTATAAAATTCTTCAACCATATATAAAAGCCCTGTAATATTTAACATAAATGTAGATCACCCAAGCTGAATTACAAGATTACACATTGGATAATGATCGATAATTAGCAGGCGTTAATGTTTTAAAAATTCACCCAAAATGGAATCTATGAACAATGTTTGAAATCCAATCAATAATTAACACCTTTTGAGATAGAAGATCATAGAATGGTTGTGTTTTTACAACAATCAGCTGATTGACATTTTTATGACCTCGAGGCTTAAAATAGAATATGGGAAACTTTACCTGTGTACACATCGAGGACTTTTTTATAATCATATAAACACGAAAGATACTGTTTTAAAACTTTATTTGAATTACACACAAGTAAATGTGAAATAATAATGAAAATTATGATGCATTCAAGTAAAATATACTTACCAAATTGCCGTTTCCAGTCAAAAATCTCGTCAGTTTTAACAGAGCATATCTAGCTGGCGATTATTTTCTATGCAATAAACCGAAATGCCACTTGTAAGGCTATGCATATAACCGGACAATTTAACATTAGGTGAATGGGAAATGGTTTCGTGCAGGAGAAAAGTATGCAATTAACCGAATTATGCTATTAAGCGGTATGCAATTAAGTGGAATCGACTGTAATATAAAGAGTACAAATGTTAACATTTTTTATTTTTTTTTAATTTTCAAAGTTTCTTGCCAAAAAATTAAATAAATATTTCATCTACGAAACCCTCATTCATATATTTTGACTGATTTTCTCACCATTAGGATCTAATATTGCACAAGCCATATTGTGGTGAGCCAGAGCTTTGAAATACTCATGTTTAACTTGAGCCATTGATATCCACGAGTAAGGTATGTAATCCTTTACTGGGTCAGAGGACATCAATAATGCTGTCTCTTCATAATACACAGATACCTGTAAAAAATTTACAAATATAGCTATAAACAAAGAAACATGAAAAAAGTACAAATGAAGCCATAAATACAGACAACTCAAATGTAGGGAAACTAGATTTTTTGAAAACACAAGTAACAGGAAAGTAAAGTCATTCTTAAATATGAAGATTCCAGACAAAAATGTTGAACTGGTAAAACTGAAAATGCAGATACCTTAGAATAAGATAAACTGTTATAATTGAACAAAAGGTTCCTAATATTAAAGTTACTTATAATTCATCAATAAATATTTCTAAAAGTTGAAAATATGTCTTACCATCATGGCTTCTTGAGCAGCTTTGATATAAGGCACCATTCCATCCTGCAGATCCTTCATAACAAATCTTTCAAATACACATTCTTGAGCTTGACACTGAAATTATAACAATGAATAGGATACTGTTTATACATAATTAATCGATACCAAGGCTATCATTATATATTGATAAATTGATTGGTGTTAAACGCCACTTCTAACACTCTGTTGATATTTTTTGGTGATCAGTTTATATTGACGTGGGAAATAGATGTTTCTGGAAAGAATCACAGGCCTTTGGCAAGAACTAACAATCCTTTTGAATTAAGATTGGAGTTGAATGCACATGTGGGATTTGATCTGACAACCTTAGTGTTGACAGGCTAGTGATACAGTAGTTAGACTAATTAGACCATGTGGCCACCGAGGTCGCCATCATTATATAGGAATACTATTTACAGCAGATTCCAACGAGTATGAAGCTAAATGTAGATTATTTGGTTAGCTTCCTTGCTAGCTCAACCATGAAATCATTATTAGGTAAGGTACGTCAATCCTTTGGGTGGAGTCAATAGTTAAACAGAGAACCAATCAGAACTAGTGACAGAATATAAACATTGTAAAACTTGTTTTACAAGTCAGTTTAAAAATAAGTTTTCAATCTAAATTTAAAATTTATTGATAAGTATAAGATCATTTACAAGCATGTTGTAGGTGTGTTTGATTTGCCAATTTTATTTCAATCAATTACTCTGTTCATTTATAAATCCAGTTATGTGTATGTATAAGGTTAATGACCCCTTCTGTAGCCTTTGAATTACGAATGTTTCAAACTGCAATAATATAAAAACAGCAAAGATAATGAATAAAAGAGATGGGCCATTTTGTACATTTACAATGAGGAAACTTCGATCAAGCATTATTATTTGTAGTTTTATTGCATTTAAAAGTTAAACGGGATTTTGTGGCAAATAAACCAAGATTTTTTGTAGAAAATCCACAGATATTTTTGTTATAAAATTTTAAGCATAGATTACTCACTGGATTTTCTATGATGTGCTAGCGTTTATTGTTTACAAAAAGTCCTAGACAACCGTTAATGTAAATTAAAAAAATTTGTCCGAAGTTACGAAATTCGAGCGCACCCTAGAAGGTGTACTTGAATTGGTCCATATATATATTTGTTTAAACCAATATCTAAATTTATAAACTTGCTTTAATGAAATCATTGCTAGCACTGCTTGCAAAAAATCCTCCATATATCAAGTACTAAATTGCCAACAATGAAAGTGCAAGGGGAAATGCTGTGGATTTTCTATAGAGTTTCAATTTGTTGAGCATTGAATCAACACAAGGGTACATCATCCTTGAACAAAACATAAACCGTAACTCCGCTTCTAATTTATTGTAATACATAAAAAAATTTAATTCAATCAAAAACTATAAGAAATGAAATTTAATTTGCAAAGTTGTTTAGGGAAACCTGTCAGTTGTATGAAACATACATATTATAAACAGGCCATTGATATGAGTGTTTTCATTGGATGATGAATTGTCCTCCCAATTTTGAGGTAATAATCATTTCATGGTTGAGCTAACAAGGAAGCTAACCAAAGAATCTACCTATAGCTTCATACTCGTTGGAATCTGCTGTAATATATAATGAATCAATACCTATGTTACTTGTCCTACTTATTATATTATCTAAATTGATTATCAATGTTTTGCCATCAGTCATATGACAGATATCTTATTAGTAAGAAATATAAAATAGAATAGTCAATCTAGGCTTGTCCTGTATATGTCTTTTGAATTATTTGAGTTGTTTGGTTGCTGTCTCACTGTTGTGTGAACCAAATCTCTATTTATTCAATCTGATATCATGTTAAATGAACAAGATTGAGTGAAACAGCTCTGCATAAATAAAGGCCTTATTCGTATAATGAGAAGCACCACCTACCATCATGAGCTGTACTAACATTGTCAATGATTCTGGTTGCATGTCCATACTGGGAGGGTTTGTGAAGTGATTGTGTATGTACCCTAATGTTCCCGCTGCCAACTGGAAGCTCTTTATAGCAGATTCTATTCCAGATTCCTTTGTTCTATCCTAAAATATACCAAATTCTTAAATTTACTCATTAAAAGACTATCATTAACACTAAGTGACATTCAAGGCTGTCAGATGCATACTCAGAACACTATATTTACTTGCCTGTCTATCAAACAATCGTAAGGAAACCAACATTATTGTCTCTTCATTTAAATCTGTGTAGTTGTAAGTGTATTTTCTCATTATTCTGACAGTTACAATCTAACTAATTCAATTTTATATAAATTGCTATGATTTTATAAATCTTCAAAAATATGAAATTTGTTGCTATAATTAACATCATCAATTATGACAAATAAGTTGTCTTTGTATATAAAAAGTACCTTGGTGCATGTATATTGAAATGATTTTGTATGAAGCATCGATATCAAACAGTACAAGTCTTCTATCATTTGTTATTAACAATAGATATAAGAAGATGAGGTATGAGTGCCAATGATGCAACTCTCTGTCCAGTCACAAACCTGTTTACAGCCTATCTGTGTATATAAAGCACCAATATTAAACAGCACACTGCCTTTCTCAATAACAAACCTGTTTACAGCCGATCTGTGTATATAAAGCACCAATATTAAACAGCACACTGCCTTTCTCTATAACAAACCTGTTTACAGACAATCTGTGTATATAAAGCACCAATATTAAACAGCACACTGCCTTTCTCTATAACAAACCTGTTTACAGACAATCTGTGTATATAAAGCACCAATATTAAACAGCACACTGCCTTTCTCAATAACAAACCTGTTTACAGCCAATCTGTGTATATAAAGCACCAATATTAAACAACACACTGCCTTTCTCAAATCCTATTGTCTTCTGTGTGTTTGGCACACCAGTTAAGGAATCATACCTGAATGGACAGAAAACATAAAATTCATTTATTTTTGTAAATTTTTCAAAATGTTTGTTAAAGTTTATTGTACATTCTTATATGACACTCTTCTTTGGCTTTGGGTACAAAGCTATGTTCTAATTCCAATAAAACATGGGCTGCAAGTGATTGACGTCACAATTAAAATTGCAACATCAGTTGAATTTTGAACAAGGCTGGAGATCAACATGGACATTTGTGTTGGTGTTGCTGGCTAGGAAATTAAATAAAATCATTCTAAAAGTAAGTTGAAAAAGTATCTGTTCAATTTTTTAACGTCAAACTGTATTTTTTTTATAACGTGTTTTGTTCATCAAATCATAATGGATGCCTTTTGAGTGTGAATTATAGGTCCAGTTTGAAGTACAAATGTTCAAAATTGTCCTATTAGAATCAAAATAATTCTATTGTGTCATGCTCTATGCCTATTTTAACATGGGTAGGCATTATATTTGTGAACATTTAACACCTCGCTAATGCTCGGTATTAAGATATTAACAAATGTAATGCCTACCCATGTTAAAATGGGCATAGAGTATGGCATGAAAGAATTATTTCTTAACTATACTTCATATACCTGTATGAAACAGACCATGTTTTTCTTAAAGCTATACATTGTTAATTCCATGAATATCATATGACCTGAAAACAAATAATATCGAAATTTGATGCCAATTTTGTTTCCTAGTAAAATGTTACTTTCCTTATTGTATAAATAAAAACTGATGTAACTGAAACACTAACTTATTCACCTGTAATAAACAAGGAACAAATTCTATATGAGAATATGAGAAAGACTGAATGACTTAATGAGGTTAACAATAAAATTATAAATTTTACCAACTTAAAAACTACAGAAACATCTTTCTCTCTTTAAAAAAATCTATCTTTTGCTTACCAGTGAAAATGTAAGCCAGTCATCTTATCAGAAAATCTTTTCTCCACATAATACAACTGATTGACATACTCTGTTAACAATTCAACTCCTTCTTCATTTCTCTGGGGAGTTCTTATAGCCTGCAACAAATATCATAATCAGCATTTGTAATGAGTTACATAAGAGCAATTGCAATAAGCTTTAAAGTTTCAGTCAATTTTTTTAAACAGTATATGTACATGTAAATCTAATAATTTAGTGAAAAATCACTCTACTAGTTTGGAGTGATTCATATTGAAATTGGGCGGTTTTTATCCTGTCAAACATTGTATAGAATAGACTGACTAATATTTCAGATAACACCCATTCACTGTGGAAATTCACGATCAGAATTAACTTTTAATTGAATCACCTCACATGTACAGTGTATAAAGAGTGATGTCAAACGAACTAAGGAGCAAATATATAATTGTCAAAGAGATGTATACCTTTCTAAACAGTAATAGTTCATCAATCTCTGTCTGATAAACAGATCCATCTTCACTGTAATGTTCCAATATAAAGTCCTGCAATACAATATACTTCTACATAAGTTCATTTCATATTTATTTTACATGATTTATATTTTCCAGGATTACAAAAAATTGAAACAGTAAGTCCTGGCAGTGCTTGATGGAGGTACCACGATCAACAACCTAATTAAATTGGCAAATATTCTGTTCATTATTAGATAAAAGTTTGAGTCAACATTGCAATAACTGTATGCCATACTTTAAAATTCAACCTAGATAATTGCTTCCCTATAAACTGAATCTGATTAATAATTACTGTACGTTCACAGTAGATCTACAACAGGAGTTTATCCAATCACACCCCAGACACCCACCTATTAACGGCTATTTGGAAAAGGCCTAAACAAGTAACTGTTTAACATTCATATGATATCACTTCTACAGTCTCAGTCTTATTTCCTATGGATTTTGCTTCTTTTTTTTTGGGGGGGGGGGGGATTTACATTTCCAAGTCATGTACTGTAATTTGTATTTTCTTATTTTGAACACTTCAATATTGGGTTTCTTTCAAATACTATTTTGTTTTCTATGCAATGTTAGTATCGTCTTATTTCTTTTCCTTTATTCTTATTGTGATATTCATTCCTACCCTTTATGTGTTGATTAGAAGATGTATGTTCCATATATAGTGATTTTGTTGGCTATTTTAATTATAAGTATGTATTGCATTATTTGATTACCTTTATAGGTATTTCAATATCACATTCTGTTGTTTCTTTCAGTCCTAATGGTATCATAGGTACATTACTGGTACAGCTAAAAAACAAAATTAAAGATCAATTACAATCTAAATAATCATCAACTTTTTCACAAGATAAGAGTAATTCACTGTTTAAATTCATTTTCACATTTAGAAGTGTATAGTTACAAATAAATAATCATAGGTGTCATTGCAGAGGAAATTGTTTTAGGGAGAGACTTGTTAATAAATCTATTTGGCATTATTGGACCTACTGTTTAAAAGACCAGTCTTCAAATACTACTTTAAAATATTTGAAGGTAGAACCGAAAGATCCCCAACTGTATAGCATTGTTTGTGCACCAACAAATATAGGAAAGCTTTAAAGCAGAGGCATAAAAATTGAATCTCTTACATAAGCCCAGATAAATGAAATTGATAAAACTGTAAAGTTTTAAGTGACATTTTTAATACCTGATATAGGCTAAATGCACATGTATTACCATTTAGTTGCACGTTTCTTTTCATCTGATTGTAATTTTGTATTTCAAGGTTACAATCTATATTAAACATAATGTTGTACTAATATTAAGATGTATACATACTTTTCATGCTGGTAAACGATGACATTGCTGTTTAGATCTGAGAGTTCTTCTTTCAATAACTGTATATTAGAATTAAAGAAAGATAACTCCACAGCCACCAACTCCTTTAGTCGTTTGTTGCCTGTAGCCCTGTAAAACAAATTATAAGTGTTATGTACATAAAGGACCTTAGGTGGACGAACTATATATAGCTACAATCAAAATTTTCATCTGAACAAAAATTTCCACTGGACAGTGTTCTAAGAATCAAAGCATTAAGGGCTGTAAAAGCAATTGCTGCCTAGTTAATATTGCTGTGTCTCTTATTTTTCATCCACATATATTTGTTTGTCCATAAAAACATTGAACTTGACTATGACAAAATCATTGACATTTTTTCTGTACGAAATCAGAGGAGCATGCTTCTGGTGAACCATATGGCTTTCACAATAGATATGTACAGAAGTCATCATTAGAAAACTCTCAATAAATGTTTTGGTGGATTCACTTTTATTGATAAGTGAATAAAGTAAAACATCAATTATATTAGTATGTATGATCAGATACATCTGGGTTGTGAATCACAAATTCTCATTACATTCTTTAGATGCTAGTTATGACCTCTATTTCAGTGACTGACTTAGCCAGGGAGAATTTTCCCATGTCTATTTTTTTACTGACAAATCCCACATAATATATTGGTACATATAGTTTTAATTTGGATCCATCCAATCAATATTATTATAGAAAATTAATCGGGAGAAATGGGCATAAAAAATGTCCAATTCTTACAACTTTAAAACTATCAAAATTACATTCACATTCTACAAGTCAGGATCCGTTAAATTAGTGCATTTTACACTTATTTTAGGTTTTTTAGCCCCAAAAAGAAAAAAATTACCTAAAAAGGTTCTCTGCTCCATTTCTCATACGTAGTTCACGATTGATCTGATCATTGAGTTTAGATCTTCGTGATTGTAACTTCCCTCTGGCAGTAGAGATCAAAGGATCTGACCCCTGAAAAATTAAACCATCAAGCATAAAACATGTTATATATATACAAATTGATGATTGTGACCCTTAAATAATTTAAATTAAATGGTCAGTAGCTTATATTACTACAATTTTACATTGTCTCAAATTAATCTGTTGATCTTTGGTTCCCTGGACTGACTATGAAATGGAATAAAGGTTGGATTTGACAGTCGGATGAGCTTGTATGTCAAACATTCCTTATTTAGATAGGAAATGTTTTACATGTATTGATAACAATCATTCCATGTTTAAAATCAAATCTAATGTGACATTTAAAATTCAATAAATCACATTTAAAATTGTCAAAATATTTTTTCTTCATGCAATGATCAGTAATAAAATGTCACAAATATCTTGTATTTAGTTTCATAACATAAGTATGAATAAATTATTTTCTAATATTCTGATTTTTCCTTTTTTTTATTGTAAACATGTGAATAAGCCAAAATACTTTTCCGCCATAAAACTTTCAAAGCATCTTATTGGAGATTTAGAAATAAATACATTGTATGTGGGAACTGAATATGTAATTTCACTAATTACAGTTGATCTTGTCATTATTGACAATAAAGTTCTCCGACTGAATAAATTTTAAACAATTTAATAACAGTCCACATAAAAAGGCCACAACATTTAAATTCCCGCATACCAATTCAAAAGTGAATTTAACGTGATTAGTGAACCATGTCAAATACTATTATATACAGATAATAAAGACACACATCATGTGTAAAAAAAATAATTAAAATATTTTCCCTTTTAAAATAACAGAAATACCTACATTATGATTATTTATACATCCAATGATTAAATCTATATTATCCATCAGATTCGTCAAATAATTGTATAACCCATCATGTAAAATTATGGGATAGATAGATAGAAATTGCCGTGAAGTGTTACAATCCAAAGACTAATGCTTGTTAAGTGTGGTCGTAATACTGACAGTTTTTGCCTGAGGATTATAACGAATATTACTACCTGTAATACATGATGTTGCAGAAGGTTGACATTAAAATTCAACCTTGAATTAAACATGTTTTTATATAATGACAAACTATCAAATAGTTTTTATTCTCTCCTGTTTCCACCAAAGTCACCACTCACAATCATAAACATTCATATTGTATGCAATAAAATCCATGTTTTCACATTTTGTATGTCAAAAAACATTAAATCCTGCAACATAACTGCAAAATCTTTTATTTGATAAAAGTTAATGTGAGCAGAACTTGCTGCTTGCATGCAAGAATCAATTTTTATAATGTTGAGACGCTGTAGAAAACATTGATGAACATTTCATCACATAATTTTCATGAAATAAAATTAAGAATGGAAATAGGGAATATGTCAAAGAGACAACAACCCAACTAAAGGCCACCAATGGGTCTTCAACGCAGCAAGAAAATCCTGTACCTTAAGGTGGTCCTCAGTTGGCACCTACATAAAACTGTGTACTAGTTCAGTGAAAATGGAAGTTTCTGACGGTGTATGTTACACTGTTACAGGTACCCTTGGTCAAAATAGAGTCTTGTTTCTGACAGCATATCTTGAAAACAAGAATGTGTCCCCAGTACACGGATGTCCCATCCGCACTATCATTTTCTATGTTCAGTGGACTGTGAAAATGGGGGAAAATCTCTAATTTGGTATAAAAATTAGAAAGATCATATCATAGGGAACATGTGTAATAAGTTTCAAGTTGATTGGACTTCAACTTCATCAGAAGCTACCTGGACCAAAAACTCGAACGGTTTACCAAAACTTTAACCTGAAGTTTGGACAGACGAAAGGACGAACAGATGCACAGACCAGCAAACATAATGCCCATAACCACCATAAATGAGACATAAAAACATGACATGTTGAATAACATACTTTTTTCACAGTCCCTGCTATTGAATTCACTATATATATGTTGCATTATGTTCTTCAGTTCATTCTGCTTAATCAAAAGGATTGGACAACTTTTAGATAATTAAGACTATGAAAAGTAAAATATAGACTGCCAGAGCCTCAATGATTTGTGTGTGGTCTTTAACCCTTTCATGCCGAATGTATCCTTTTGGCACACCCGCACGCATGCCGAATGTATCCTTTTGGCACCCCCGTGTAGATGCCGAATGTATCCTTAAGGATACATAGATTTCTATTTTTAGACGGTCACAGTGCAAACAGTAAAAATAACGTTTAAACATGTTTCTTGGCCCCGTTGCTCCATGGATGTTATGATAAACACCAAATGCATTCGATATTTTAGTATCGGGCGTAAAAACACTGTTAAAATATGTTTTTTCAAAGATTGTTCAGAAAAAAAAAACTCGTGAAAAACAAAATGGCGGAATCATAAACAATCGTTGTACGTATATTTTGGAGTTGTGAGAAGGATATTTGTAAAACAACCTGAAATCGAGACTTTGATTATCGCCATCAGGTGCACGACTGTAAATAATTATTTCTCGTTGCCGTTTGACAGTCAACCTTTCATTACCGATTGAGTCAGAGTCTTTTATCATCGTTATAGACACTCTCAGGAGTCTGTAGTGCTACAGGTTTTATTTCTTTTCATTGAAAGGCTGTACTGCAGTATGTAGGTCGACAAAACGAAAGTCCACTTTCATTAAAAATAGAATCGGATATTGACAAAATTGACAGCTGAGTCTATAAATAGTGCAGTTCATAAAAACACGTGTTGTTATATCTCATAGATTTATTATTGGCACTGGCTACGGTTACATGGAAATGTAACAATAATGAAAATATTATTATTACGTTGGAGACTAATTGCCGGAATGCAAAGTTGGGTAAGGAACCGATTAATTACGAGTGTAACAATAATTATTGAGGCTACGGTTACATTGCGTTATTGTTACATGAAAAACAGCAATGTTCGATGGGACTAGTAATATGTACTAAATAATAAAAGTTGAAGACATTATCTTATATTAACAATACATACAAGTATAACATACAATTTTTTGATTTTTTTTATAGTACGTCCTCCATTGATTCTGAAATCGGACCCGGACATCTCTTAAACTGAGTTTTACTATGCGTAGTGTTGTGTGTTTGTTTTTTCTACATTGGCTAGAAGTATAGGGGAGGGTTGAGATCTCATAAACATGTTTAACCCCGCCGCAATTTTGCGACTTTCTCAAGTCAGGAGTCTTTGCATGGCCTTTGTTAGTCTTGTATGATTTTTTTAATGTTAGTTTCTTGTGTATAATTCGGAGTTTAGTATGACGTCCATTATCACTGAACTAGTATACATATTTGTTTAGGGGCCAGCTGAAGGACGCCTCCGACGGGCGCGGGAGTTTCTCGCTACATTGAAAACCCATTGGTGACCTTCGGCTGTTGTCTGCTCTCTGTTCGGGTTGTTGTCGCTTTGACACATTTCCCATTTCCATTCTCAATTTTATACATGTATACAGAAGTTCACAGTGTTAGTTCACAGTTAGCAAACTTTGCTTTTGATGTATCAATTTTTGGTAAGTGCGTTTGTATAGCTGTATGAAATTTGTGTCTTGATACTGTGTCAGTTTCGTTTCAAACGCATCCCATGCAAGATTTAAATTTTTCACCCAAACAAAATTGGTAATAGGAATCTCTTCATCTTTTGTTCAAAGTATAGTGACAGTAATACGAGTAGGTGTGCAGTTAAATACTTAAAAGTGAACAGTTTTCTCAGCCCGAGTTTTCAACAACAAACCATTGAACAATATTTTTCGCCTTTGGCACTACTAATTTGAAGTAGTATCTTAAAAGAACATCAAATCCATTAATACCTAAAACTATTTAAACACCATTTGTTGAATAAAAATATTTATTATTTATTATTTATTATTATAACAAGTATTATTTAGTAGACATGAATGAATTAAGCAACAAAACTATATAGAAGATTTAAGTTTAATAAATCTAGCGTACATTGCTGTTTTTCGTGTAACAATAACGCAATGTAACCGTAGCCTCAATAATTATTGTTACACTCGTAATTAATCGGTTCCTTACCCAACTTTGCATTCCGGCAATTAGTCTCCAATGTAACAATAATATTTTCATTATTGTTACATTTCCATGTAACCGTAGCCAGTGCCTTTATTATTTTACATAAAAATGGTTTCGAAAGATGAGACAATATTCTGCAATCTTATTCGTTTTTTAATCGAGTGTAAATTATTTTCCATGATGTATCTCGTCTTGTGACAGAGGTTTTTAAAAGTCTTGTTCAGCATACAAAAATTTTAAAAGTTGTTTTGAAAAACAAATAATGTTGACAGAGAGTATAAAAAAATCCTGAAAGATGCCAAGATGATTATTTTTATGTAACAAATTGTTTTCTTTCTGATTTAAAGAATGTCAAAGAAGGGAAGTGACAAAAATTCTATTTGTTTTAGAAGGGAAGGGAAAATTATTTTTTTCAGAATTAGAAAGGGAAAAAAAATGTTGCTGAATTAAGGGAAGTGATTTTTTTTCCCAAAAGTGAAATAACATAAGGTGTTGTCTGTTGCTTTTGATTAATCATGTAGTATGGAACATTGTATTAAAAATTCAGAGAGATTTACACTTAAACTAGAGTTATTGTTCAGAAACTAAATGTCTTCGGATGCCACTGATGACGACAACATGATGCCATTATACCTGAAGATAGTGTAAATTTGTAAAATACATTGAAAATTATGGCATAAATAGATTTCCTTGCTACAGACTAGGACCAATGTTGGATTTGTTTATAATGCAAGGTTCAATTGGTTTTTATAACAGAAATTATGCTAGGAATTCATTTATCGTTCTTATAATTTTTGCAACAGTTACATTGTATTCATTGTATTTGTTAAGTCCTTGGATGCAACCCAATGATGTAGGATATTCAAAAATTAAGGATTTTTTAAAAATGATAGTATTTTTTGTTTGTTCATGTTTTAATGTCATAATGTGAAATTCAATTACAAATTAAAAAGTTTAACAAGTCAAACTCATGCTTTTAAAATTATTGATTTACACAGTCATTGACAGTCAGCATCGGACTCTTAATTGTAATACAACATATTTTTATCATAATCATGATAATGGAACACTTTACAATCCTTTAGTAGTTTAAATTAAAGTAAAAACTCAAATATTAACTGTTACTTGATTATCTAAAGAAATTATATATCTTAATTTCAAATTCATTTCATAGTTTTATAATCAAATCAATTAGTACAGTTTACATTCATAATCAAAAGATGCATGTTGCATGGTCTATAACTGTGGAATTTACAATTTCTAGGTCATTAAAACAATTTCAGTTTTAAACTTTGTCCTCTACAAATCTATATTCAACATACTACAAAAACTTGTACTAAATTTCTTGTTGTTGATGCTGCAAATCATCAATCCCAGTTCATAACTTTTGAATTGAATTTGACACTTAAAGGGGTGTATGACGAGGGGGGTAGAACTAGAAGGGGTCCTAATCCCGAAATCCCTCGCTTAAAAACATGGATCCTGAGGTCCCGATATTAAAGAAATTTAAATCCGACATCCCGAAATTCTGAAACAGAATTCCGGGATCCCAAAAGGGTCAATCCCAAAATCTTGAGCTTAAAAACACCTGATCCCGGAGTCCCGATAAAGGTCCTACCCCTCCTCTATGACTGTAAGAAAAACTTGTAACAAAGTTACCAAAACAAGAAAATGTCTCTTGTAACATTGTGATGCAGATAGAAAAAACTTCAACACTAAATTAAGGCTGACAGCTGAATTGAAGTTATCCATGACTAAAAGGAGAAGCCATGCAGACTTGAAATTGGAATTTTTACAAATGACAATTCATGAAAATTTTGGTTATTCTTTATTGAAATGAATTATTGAATATATCTACATGTATATATAATTACATTTGTATATCAGCCTTTTCAACACTTTTTATAACAATGAATGTAGGAATGAAATGTTTTGAGTCACGACACATGTTTTTTTTCTTGAGTGAGTTCCTTGTCATGAAATTTTCATCTAAAATGGAGATCCTGAACATTTAAATATGGACTCTGTCTTCTTTTATAGGTAACACCTGCCTCATTATCAGCATGACAAATGTTGAGGGGGGAAAACAAATATGTATTGCAGAAATGAGGGGGGTAATGGGAGTACCTTCATAACGAATAACAATAAAAATTCTTGCCAAATGACGTAAACAATTTTTTAATGCAAGACGATAAAATGTACATTTTCTTTTAGATGAAAAGAAAATTGACTGATTTTAACGAATCAAGTTAATTTTTTTCCTAAAATGACGGTAACAATAATTATTTCTTCCTCTGACGAATCACGATACGGATATTTTGACAAATCACATTAAAATTTTAAACCAATTTGACGCTAACAGTAACCGAAAATGACCACTTGAAGCCTGACAATAAAGAGCATTACTACCCTTAGTCCATTCAAAATAATATGACGTCTTGAAAGGCTTTTTTTTTGCTTTGATCGACTATAGTACCATCAGAAATGTGACTAAAGCAAGTCTATTGCAAATTCCAATACACCTTATCGCTATTCCCGCTTGACCCGAGAATCTGTCCCGCTTGAACTTTTGACGTCATACAACAATCTCTTTTCCATTGTGGCGTCAGATATTTTCTTTTATGACGTCAAAATTTTACGGGAACTTGTGTGATGTCCAGTAATGGCGGACAAATAGCGATAAGGTGTATGTTATTGATACAAATATGTGATAAAAAATTCACTGTTTTGATATCATTTTTAAAACAGACAATACATCTATTTCATGCAACGAGCAGGTGAGTGTATAGGTAGATAAATGTGTAAATTGTAATTCATAATAGATTAGAAACCTTTCTCTTGCTTTTGTCTTCACTCTTGGGTGTGACTGGGGTCCCGTTTGTAGTCACTCCATTCATCATGACAGGCGTGAAACATAATCCACTTCACGGTAACATTTTAGACATCTTCCTCTTTCACTTGAAACTTTATCTCTAGAAACCAAAGGCAAAAGGTGTGACGTTAACTGTATACAGGATACCAGATCAGAATATAGGAATCCAGTCAAAATGTAAAGGACAATATGTGTAAGTTAGTCCCGTAAAGTTTGTACTTTCAAATCAAATTATGAGAAATTATTGCAAATTTTAGGACGCCTAAGGGCATATAAATTTACAAACAAGAAAATAAATGAAAGACACACATTGTATAGATCATTTTAGAGAAAAACATTCATTAAACATTATTTTATGAGAGCAAGCTGGGTGCAAGAAAGATAACTCCAATCTATATAGTCACTAAAAACTTAAAAGAAACTACTAGGCGATGAGTTGAAAAACATATTTAATTGTAACTTTTTCATTGCTGAAAGACATAAATTTATACCTGTTCATATCAGCGTTGACTGAAGTACATTTTGTATGAAGCGCAGAAACGCTTCATTCTAAACATGTGCACACGGTCAATGCTTTTCACCCCAATGTTATGAAGTTACGAAAAGAAGCATTCAATACTTATAATTACGTTTTTTTTTAGCTAAAATCATGAAAACACGAATTTTATCAATTTTTTTTTATTTAATTCACTTGTGTACTTTTTTATGGGACCTGGCCTTTAGTGAAATAAAAAGTTTCAGTCAAAAGTTTCAAAGTTTTAAGTTATTTCAATCAGGAACATATACTGTTCCCAGTTTCAATTTGGTAAATTTATTTTAGTTTTCTAGTTTTAAAACTTATGTTCAGGTATTTGTACTAACAATAACATACCCGATTTGGTAAAGACAATGTCAGCTGCTATATTTGGCTGACGTGTTAGATTAGTCATACGAGAGTCAGCATTCCTCAGATTGGAACCAGTTGTGTTCAGGCCTATTCTCACGAACTCGGTTCCTTGACACACGAGCTTCTCAAGAAGAATGAAGATGGACGGCTAGCATTATCCCTCAACTTTACATTTCAATCCACTCTGCCTGATAAAATGTCCTCTCAATTCAAATTTCAAATAGTTTATTTGTTATAGTAGTTGAATTAAGCTATATAGGACACAGTCGCATATGAGTTCTTATGAATTGAAATTAATAATATCACAAATGCAGTTAGGTAACTTTATAGCTTGACTGAAATCTATAATGAGAATCGGTTAAGGACAAAACTTAACACCAAAAGAGACCATTACAATTGTCCCATTGTGACTTTTAATTTACGTGTCACTGACTTGTATATTACAGATAGCCGCGCACCTGCACATAGAGTATATATATAACTCGTCTAAACATCAACCCAACAATGTTAGATCTGTTAATTTGCTTTCGCAATTTTTTTGTTCATCCCTCGCCGGGATTCGAACCCATGCTACTGAGATATCGTGACACCAAATCGCCTGCACTGTAGCCTTCCCGCTAGACCACACGACCACCTGGGCTTCATAAAAATGAAGCTTTCGGTGGCCAAGTGTTACCTTTCCACGTCAGTTTTAATCTAGCGTCGTACTACAGTACATGCTATATAAGGCATGAAGATGTTATTCTTACAGATCAGCTAAATTATCTATAGTAAAGGATCCTACAGATTAATGTAAGATACAGTCACAGAAAACTATTATATTTATAAGTACGGCTGAGCCATTGACAACTCTACAACAGATTTATCCATCGGATCACCAGCAGTGATGGTGATACATGGCTGTTTACATTATATATATCAATATAAACAAGTCTAAATTGAAAACTACGTTCAAACCTATGATTGCGTTGGATAAAAACCGCAATCATTTTATACGTGTGCATGTAAAACAAATTTCGTTGTAGAAGGGTCTAAATACAGCACAAACAACATTTTCCAAAAGACCCAAAAAGTGAAAAAGGATATTTAAACAAAACGCAGGTCGAACAACTGATGTTCTTTAACCCTGCTGACTGCAGGATATATATATCTCAGACGTACTTATATATATAACAGATAAACTAATTAAAAGATTCAAAGTAAAAAAAAATTAACCAAATAATCTCTCTTCAATTTAGATATGCCAATTCTAATAAAATACTGCATACCAAATCTCCGTGATTGATCTACCCTAGTGGTTCCCATAAATGAACACATTTAAGAATAATGTATATGGTGTTTGTTGGACTTCGTACGTCCTTTTACTTTTTGTTTATTTGAGCTTCACGGATGATCTTTTGTAGACCAAACGCTCGTCTGGTATACACAAATATAAGCCTGGTAACTTTCGTGCGTTTTTTTTTATAAAGAATATATATATAAACCAACTGACGATTGGTGCATGTAAAAATCTATTATGAAACTATTTTGTACTTTTTTTCATAGTTTAACAATTTATCACAAGATTTCAAATTTCAACGCAAAAAATCTGTTCTTTAGAGCCATTTTACTACTGCGTGCAATTTGAAAGTTTGGTTGGCCTGCTTGCTTGCTTTGGTTGTATAAATGTTTGCTCAAGTATACAAGCTGAAACCTCTATCTGTTGCATTGATTGCAATTGTAAAACTTAATAACAATGGCATGCTTGGGCAAACAGTTATACAAACAAAGCAAGCAAGCCAGCCAAAACTTTAAACTGTATGAATTAGGAAAATAGCTCTAATCGATTTCACATTTAAAAATTCGTTCGATATGACATGATATTAAAACTTGTAATATACGGCTCATCAGATTACAATTGTGCTTTAAATAGAAAAGGGGGTGAATCCATCCGAAATGTCAAATATATCTAACAAGCGCTTAACAAAGTGTTATATCTAGATAAGCTCAATTACCCCATTGTTTGCCAAAACTTGGTACTTTAATAAGCATTTAAACAAGAGAATATAAACATTGTCGACCTGCTACACATCAGCTGTTTTGAAAGGGAAACTTTCAGGTAAGTACGCTAATTAAGTTTAAATGAAAAAAATGTAAATTAAACGTTTTATATACAACATCAATTATTGATAGGTTTTACTTTATATATGTACAGATACTATTGTGTTTTATTGTCAAGTTCGATGTTTTTTCCTCAGCAAACATTTTAGTTCTCTTTTGCTTTAACTTGTATCATCAGCTAAAAGATAATGGCTTAAAATTGTTTCAGTTTAATATGATGTTATATCTATCGCTATATAGGATGAATTGATTGACAATTAATAAGTCATAATTATGAGTTATTGTATACAACAACTGTTTAACATGCAGCATATGGGAATACTTCTACTTTCCATAATTGTCATTTCAGTTTCCAAAATAAAAAAAAATAAAAAAACAGAAACAAGCAAAAACAAAGATTTTTTTTTTATAAAAATCAGCATTTGTTTCTGATTAACTTAAATCAGTTACCGATAATTATTGTAGTATGGTTGATATAACTTATAGATATCAAAACATGTTATTAAAGGATATCAAACACAATCGAATACATATAATAAAACCATCTTTCATTTTATATCTATATGTCATTTAAATTGAAATTGAAAACTACAAACCAAGTGGATTGAATTTTTATGGCATTCAATCTAATTACTTAGCACAAATTTTACTGCCAAATGGAGCAAATATTTAAACTGCCTTTTAAATTAGATATTTGCATAAAATATTCGGTCATCTTTGATACGTACTTACAAAGTATGCTTACTTTTAGAACCTAAATTATTCCTTTGAACAAAGTCAAGTACAATGTATGTTATAAACAATATTTCCATATAGCCTTTCTGACCAAACACTTACTATAGTTTGTATGCATGGTTTAAGTGTCACCACAACATAGTCTTATTTGACCTGATTTCTTTACAGACACATCACAACATGGGGTTTGATGTGGACAGATTTTTGGAGACTATAAATGAAGGATTGTTGTGTTGCATTTGTCGCGACGTACTAGAGGACCCAGTTCAGGCTCCGTGTGAGCACGCTTACTGCAGAGCCTGCATTGAAGGGTGGTTGGTTCACGAAACGATTTGTCCAGAAGACCGAAAACCTCTATCATCTTTAAGTCTGCGACCGCTTTTTAGATATATGAGGAATGACTTGAACCGACTTCAAATTCGGTGTGAATTCTATAGAAGCGGATGTGACTACATTAGTGATCTGGAATTTATCCACGGCCACCAGCAGGAATGTCATTTCAAGCAAGTCGAATGCACCAACGTGAAGTGTTCTACTCTCGTACTGAGAAAAGATCTGCAAGACCATTTAAAGACATGCCAGTTTCATGCCATGGAATGTCCGAGTGGTTGTGGCTATTTGATGGTCACTCCAGAAGACACAACTCATAATTGTATAACTGAACTCAAGACGGCAATGGACGTACTAAGATCTGAGATTTCATGTAAATACGAGGAACAAAAAAGAGAAATGGAACTTCGATTAAATATGCAACGAAGTCACATGGTTCAGAAAGAAGCAACAATGCAATCTCAGATAGATGATATGAAATCAGAAATCTCCAAACTTTCACAAAAGTTGAAATTAATGATGGACCTGGAAATTCAAAGGAGACAAGATGTTGAAAAACTAGAACTTGAGAAAAAGGAATTAATGGAAGTGTTACGAGATACAAATAAGCGGGAAAATGAACCATCCTCGTCTGCTAGTTGTAATGCTAGTGTTTCCCATTGTAAACAATGTTCACCCCTTCATGGGAAAGTAACAACAATATAATTGAAAGTGATGGCGAACGAGTTGTCCCATTGGCAATCATGCCATACATATTCTTATATCTATGAACACATTATAAAAATACTTGGTGTGAGTTGAATATACATGTATTATGTGAATTTGTGTCTTCCGATTTTGGATATGAATGTTATGCATTATTTATTTCAATATCTACTTCGAGTCCTCGTAGAGAGTTATAATGTAAGAAGATGTAGCCGAAGAGAGTAAACGGTTTGTCTCACAGACATTATTCCGACTCCCTTCTTATATGATATTGAACTCTGATAATTCTTAATAATCTTTGAAATTTGCCCGTCACAAGGCAGAAGGACATTATTTAGTTTTTTGTTAGAGTGGGGAAAAAAACATACCATGAAGACAAAAAACCCGTTGAATGTCAAGAATGAATGTAAAAGTATTATTTCTGACCGAACAAATGAATTCTCAGTGTGGTTAGGTGTGTCAAAAATGGAAAATAATCTAAAATATTTGTGGTATTTAAAAATGAATTTATCATCGGACAGTAATCCCCTCTATATCCATACCGTTGGTGATAACGGTAGGATCTACTGACTAGTACAACGTTATCCCGTTTGTAAGTTAAATGAAATGACCTCATTTGACCTACAAACATACAATACCATATTGTATGTTCAAAGTCCAGAAATACTCTTTCATTGTATACTTTTTATGATGTAATAAATATTTTATCCATATATAGTTGTTTTACCTGCAATATACATTTAAACTAGGCCATATCTAGTAAAAGAATCAATAATTGAAGTTCTATATATGCTAACAAGCTAATTTAATTTCTACTTGTTAGCCAGATTCAAATGAAACAAATTATTTGTGTTTTAGAGTACCTTTTTGGAGTGGTTAAAATGCCAATAAAGTGCTCGTTCACAGATCTCATCTACCCTTGGTCAAGATCGTTTACAAGAGGGACTAGATGTCTTATCCATCTCTTTATATATTCATCTTTTACAGCGATCATATCAAGCTGTAATACACAGTTCTGTAACCTTTAAGACCACAATTGTCCAAATTAAAACTAATGTAATACGTTTTATGCCTCCTACAAACAAAGTAAAGGATAATCAGGAACTACGTGTCCTTCTGTCTGGCACATCTTGGATTATTACTTTGTTCTTCTGTATCTCAATGATAACATGACCTTACTTTCTTCTACTACTAAGAAAAACCTGATCATAATTATGTTTTTCTGTATATAAGGAACAATCTGACCCTTTCTATGTTCTTATGTTACTAAGGAATAATCTGACTGTCACTATGTTCTTCTGTTACTAAGGAATAATCTGACTTTACTAGGTTCTTCTGTTACTATGGAACAACCTGATAAATAATATGTTCTGCTATTACTAAGGAACAACCTGATCATTATTGTATGCATGTTCTTTTGTAACTAATGATCAACCTGATCATAGCTATGTTTTCTTCTGTAAAAAAAAACCCAACCTGATCATTACTAACTTATTCTGTTTCTAAGACACAACCTGATCATAACTAACTTCTCTTGTTACCAAGGAACAGCCTGATTGTTACCCCAGTCTTTTGTTAACTAATAAAAGGAAACCTTATCTAGTATTTGTTCTTCTGTTCTAGATAAAGCACAACCTGATTTTGATTAGGGACGACATCAAAAGATCGATGTACGATAAAAAACTTAAATAAAATAGTTTGGGGTGGGGTCAACATTGCTTTGTTAATCTAAAATCGATTTTACATATATCTGTATATGAGTATTTGGACCATATGCGTATATTTTTATGGTCCGACCGTACGCGTATGGTCGGACCATATGAGTATATATACTCGTTTGGTAATAAACGGGCCGGACCATATGAGTATTTGGACCATATAGGTATATTTTTCAATAATATGCATGAAAATAACAATGATAGCTACATGCAATTGTATTATTTACAATTCAAATAACATTAAATATTGATGCCAAAGTTAGTTGTCATCGCTAATTGTATTCTTGCATGGATGCGTAGGGCGACATTTACGTCCACACGGTATCATAGCTTTTCTAGGGTCCTATGTCATTCCGATGTGTCTACGGTGAAAAAGCTCTAGATCTCCAATATCGTAACATAACTGAAGTACATCATATCACCAGACAACTTTAAAAAATAAACTAGTGTCCTTGCCGGTGACGTCATTCATTTTTTTTTAAACAAAATACGTATAAGTATAAAAAATTATAAATATTGCACTGCTAATGCTAATCATATTAAGTTTCAAAAGTAAGCAATTTATTAGACTCTTTATCCTGTCGACTTTTACGTCAGGTTATAGTAAAACAGTTGACTTCTTGTGTAACAGTTCATTAAAATATTTTTGGAAGTTATCTTCCCAGGTCGACACTTGGCCATGCATTCACGCGTAATAACATATCGGTATGAAAAAAAAAGAGTGTTTACTATAGTTTTGACTAGTGATGAAATTTACTGTGTGAGACTGCCTAATCTTGTTATTACTAATTTATAATGAAAAAATGACCTTTGGTAGTGTCTTTTTAATGACGTGACAACTAGACGGGTTATATAAAGATGTAAGTATAAATGTACCTGTAATTACCCCCGACCATATGAGTATATACCCATATGGTCATGACCATACGCGTATGGTCCAAATACTCATATGGTCCGGAACATATCCCTATTGGTCAATAAACTTTTCCCAAATTAAGTTAAGACGGGGGTGTTGGGGTCAGTGAAAAAACTATGTGAATTAAGTTTTTTTTTATCCTTCATTGAACTGTTGATGTCGTCCCTTATGTCCAACAGTTATTCGAAAAAATACTTGATCGATTTCACATTCTTCTCTTTCTAAGATGGGAAACATTGTCATAATTATGTAAAAAAGATATCATTGCCAATGAAACAACCCTCCACCAGAGACCAAATGACGTAGAGGTTGACAACAATTCATAACTGTATGGGTCTCAACAATGAGCGAAACCAGTACTGTATACTAAGCTACGCAAGGCTCTGTAATGACAAATGTAAAACAATACAAACTAGAAAACTAACGAAGAACAAGTATGATAAACCACTGAATTATAGGCTCTTAACTTGGAACAGGCACACTGAATTATAGGCTCTTAACTTGGAACAGGCACATACATTTCTTTTGTAGATAAGAAAGGACACCATTATCTTAATTATTTACTATATATATTTTCCTGTAACTAAGATCAACCTAACCATTACCATGCTCTACTGTTACAAAGAAGGGACAACCTAATCATTACTATGATAGAACAAACTAATCATTACACTGCTCTTCTATTCCTATGAAGGAACAACCTAATCATTAATATGCTTTTCTATTCCTATGAAGGAACAACCTGGTCATCCCTATGCTCTTCTATTCATATGAAAGAACAACCTAATCATTAATAGGCTTTTCTATTTCTATGAAGGAGCAACCTGGTCATCACTATGCTCTTCTATTCCTATGAAGGAGCAACCTAATCATTAATATGCTTTTCTATTCCTATGAAGGAGCAACCTTATCATTACTATGCTCTTCTATTACTATGGAGATACAACCTGGTCATCACTATGCTCTTCTATTCCTATGAAGGAGCAACCTAATCATTAATATCCTTTTCTATTCCTATGAAGGAACAACCTTATCATTACTATGCTCTTCTATTACTATGGAGATACAACCTGGTCATCACTATGCTCTTCTATTCCTATGAAGGAGCAACCTAATCATTAATATCCTTTTCTATTCCTATGATAGAACAACTTTATCATTACTATGCTCTTCTATTCATATGAAAGAACAACCTAATCAGTACTATGCTCTTCTATTCCTATGAAGGAACAACCTGGTCATCAATATGCTCTTCTATTACTATGGAGATACAACCTAATCATTACTATACTCTTCTATTCCTATGAGAGAACAACCTAATCATTACTATGCTCTTCTATTCCTATGAAAGAACAACCTTATCATTACTATGCTCTTCTATTACTACGGAGATACAACCTAATCATTACTATGCTCTTATATTCTTGTGAAGGAACAACCTAATCATTACTATTCTCTTCTATTCCTATGAAGGAACTACCTTGTCATTACTTTGCTCTTCTATTCCTATGAAGGAACAACCTAATCTTTACTATGCTCTTCTATACTTGTGAAGGAACAACATAATCATTTATTTACTATGCCCTTATGTTCCTATGAAGAAACAACCTTATCATAAGTTAACTATGCTCTTTTAATCCTATGAAGGAACAACCTAATCATTACTATTCTCTTCTATTCCCATGAAATAACAACCTTATCATTACTATGCTCTTTTATTCCTATGAAGGAACAGCCTAATCATTACTATGCTCTTCTATTACTATGAAGGAACAGCCTAATCATTACTATGCTCTTCTATTACTATGAAGGAACAACCTAATCATTACTATGCTCTTCTATTCCTATGAAGGAACAACCTTATCATTACTATGCTCTTCTATTCCTATGAAAGAACAACCTAACCATTACCATGCTCTACTGTTACTAAGAAGTGACAACCTAATCATTACTTTGCTCTTCTATTCCTATGAAGGAACAATCTAACCATTACTATGCTCTTCTATTACTATGAAGGAACAGCCTAATCATTACTATGCTCTTCTATTACTATGAAAGAACAACCTAATCATTACTATGCTCTTCTATTCCTATGAAAGAACAACCTAATCAATACTATGCTCTTCTATTCATATGAAAGAACAACCTAATCATTACTATGCTCTTCTATTAATATGAAGGAACAACCTAATCATTACTATGCTCTTCTATTCCTATGAAGGAACAACCTTATCATTACTATGCTCTTCTATTCCTATGAAAGAACAACCTAACCATTAACATGCTCTACTGTTACTAAGAAGTGACAACCTAATCATTACTTTGCTCTTCTATTCCTATGAAGGAACAATCTAACCATTACTATGCTCTTCTATTCCTATGAAAGAACAACCTTATCATTACTATGCTCTTCTATTACTACGGAGATACAACCTAATCATTACTATGCTCTTATATTCTTGTGAAGGAACAACCTAATCATTACTATTCTCTTCTATTCCTATGAAGGAACAACCTAATCATTACTATGCTCTTCTATACTTGTGAAGGAACAACCTAATCATTTATTTACTATGCCCTTATGTTCCTGTGAAGAAACAACCTTATCATAAGTTAACTATGCTCTTTTAATCCTATGAAGGAACAACTTAATCATTACTATTCTCTTCTATTCCCATGAAAGAACAACCTTATTATTACTATGCTCTTTTATTCCTATGAAGGAACAACCTTATCATTACTATGCTCTTCTATTCCTATGAAAGAACAACCTAATCATTACTATGCTCTTCTATTCCTATGAAGGAACAACCTTATCATTACTATGCTCTTTTATTACTACGAAGGAACAACCTAATCATTACTATGCTCTACTGTTACTAAGAAGTGACAACCTTATCATTACTTTGCTCTTCTATTCCTATGAAAGAACAACCTAATCATTATTATGCTCTTCTATTACTATGAAGTAACAGCCTAATCATTACTATGCTCCTCTTTATCCTATGAAAGAAGAACCTAATCATTACTATGCTCTTCTATTCCTACGAAAGAACAACCTAATCATTACTATGCTCTTCTATTCCTATGAAAGAACAACCTAATCATTACTATGCTCTTCTATTCCTATGCAAGAACAACCTAATCATTACTATGCTCTTCTATTCCTATGAAAGAACAACCTAATCATTACTATGCTCTTCTATTCCTATGAAAGAACAACCTAATCATTTCTATGTATTTTAATAGCTATTTCTCACTAATAATACCCTTGGTCAGTATTGTGGACCATGTTTTGCAGTAAATATTTTTTTTAATATCTGTTATACAGTATAACATAACCAGATGATGCTTGATGACAAATATCAAGGAGCTAGGACTTCTGTAGTATATATAAGAAGACGTGGTATGAGTGCCAACAAGACAACTTACAATCCAAGTCACAATTTTTAAAATTAAACCATTATAGGTAAAAGTACGGACTTTAACATGGAACAAGCTTTAAAGGCAAGTATAAAATATATCAACAACAAAAACTGAGAAATCAGTAACAATTAACAAAATAAGAGCCTGAAGAGGCTCCTGAGAGCCTAAAACACTCACATGGAAGATTTTTTTGTAGATCTTGCATCATTGATTATTTTGTTGTTTGATGTATATTAATGAATGTTCAAACCTGTCATTTAAAGGTTCTTTCCATCATAGTTTCTGTAAACACTATTAAAAAAATAGAGTAAAAATCAACTTTCAAAGGCAATGACTCATATAAATGACCAATTGATATATCTGGACCTTAGACTTATTGATAGAAATTTTTTTACTGAATATTTTTGCATTTACAATTGCTCTTTATTTGTATTTTTTTTTAAGATAATAACCAAAACATGAGAATTTTCATAATATAAAACAGGGGCAATAACTTCAAATTGGGTAGTCAGATACATATCTTATATATTTCTTACATATAAATCTTGACCTGCTGGTCATTTTTATACGACCGCAAATTTTGAAAAAAATTTCGTCGTATATTGCTATCACGTTGGCGTCGTCGTCTGCGTCGTCGTCTGCGTCGTCGTCCGAATACTTTTAGTTTTCGCACTCTAACTTAAGTAAAAGTGAATATAAATCTATAAAATTTTATCACAAGGTTTATGACCACAAAAGGAAGGTTGGTATTGATTTTGGGAGTTTTGGTCCCAACATTTTAGGAATTAGGGGCCAAAAAGGGCCCAAATAAGCATTTTCTTGGTTTTCGCACTATAACTTTAGTTTAAGTTAATAGAAATCTATGAAATTTTGACACAAGGTTTATGACCACAAAAGAAAGGTTGGGATTGATTTTGGGAGTTTTGGTTTCAACAGTGTAGGAATTAGGGGCCACAAAAGGGCCCAAATAAGCATTATTCTTGGTTTTCGCACAATAACTTTAGTTTAAGTAAATAGAAAATAATGAAATTTATACACAATGTTTATGACCACAAAAGGAAGGTTGGTATTGATTTTGGGAGTTTAGGTCACAACAGTTTAGGAATTAGGGGCTGAAAAGGGACCCAAATAAGCATTTTTCTTGGTTTTCACACCATAACTTTAGTATAAGTAAATAGAAATCTATGAAATTTAAACACAAGGTTTATGACCATAAAAGGAAGGTTGGTAATGATTTTGGGAGTTTTGATCCCAACAGTTTAGGAATAAGGGGCCCAAAGGGTCCAAAATTAAACTTTGTTTGATTTCATCAAAATTGAATAATTGGGGTTCTTTGATATGCCGAATCTAACTGTGTATGTAGATTTTTAACTTTTGTCCCTTTTTCAAATTGGTCTACATTAAGGTCCTAAGGGTCCAAAATTAAACTTCGTTTGATTTTGACAAAAAATTAATCGTTTGGGTTCTTTGATATGCTGAATCTAAAAATGTACTTAGATTCTTGATTATCGGCCCAGTTTTCAAGTTGGTCCAAATCGGGGTCCAAAATTAAACTTTGTTTGATTTCATCAAAAATTGAATAAATGGGGTTCTTTGATATGCCAAATCTAACTGTGTATGTAGATTCCTCATTTTTGGTCTTGTTTTCAAATTGGTCTACATTAAAGTCCAAAGGGTCCAAAATTAAACTTAGTTTGATTTTAACAAAAATTGAAATCTTGGGGTTCTTTGATATGCTGAATCCAAACATGTACTTAGATTTTTGATTATGGGCCCAGTTTTCAAGTTGGTCCAAATCAGGATCTAAAATTATTATATTAAGTTTTGTGCAATAGCAAGTCTTTTCAATTGCACAGTATTGCGCAATGGCAAGAAATATCTTATTGCAAAATATTGTGAAATAGCAATTTTGTTTTTAATTAGAGTTATCTTTCTTTGTCCAGAATAGTAAGCAAGAAATATCTAATTGTAAGAATTTTTTTTATTTGGAGTTATCTTTCTTTTTCCAGAATCAACTTAAATCTTTGTTATATATACAATATACAATGTATATTCACTTTTTACTACCAACTGATAAATTAAAATAATCTTTACCATTCAGTGATAACAAGCAGTTTTTTTACATCTTAATATTTTATGATGTATTTAAATGAGTAGTTATTGTTGCAAACTCCATTAGAAATTTTAATTGAGATTAGTTTTGGAATAAGGGAAAAGGGGATGTGATTAAAAAAATTGGGTTCAATTTTCTCATTTGAAATTTCATAAATAAAAAGAAAATTTCTTCAAACATTTTTTTGAGAGGATTAATATTCAACAGCATAGTGAATTGCTCTAAGAGAAAACAAAAATTTTAAGTTCATTAGAACACATTCATTCTGTGTCAGAAACCTATGCTGTGTCAACTATTTAATCACAATCCAAATTTAGAGCTGAATCCAGCTTGAATGTTGTGTCCATACTTGCCCCAACCGTTCAGGGTTCAACCTCTGCGGTCGTATAAAGCTACGCCCTGCGGAGCATCTGGTTACAAATGTCTTAAATTTGCTGTTCCTGTTTTAGTTTTTAAAATATAAGCCAACCAGATGCTCCACAGGGCGCAGCTTTATATGACCGCAGTGGACGAACCTTGAACAGTTGGGGCAACTATGGACACAACATTCAAGCTTGATACAGCTCTGAATTTGGATTGTGATTAAGTAGTTGACACATCATAGGTTTCTGACACAGAATGAATGTAGTCTAATGAACCTAAATTATTTTTTTTGCTATTGAGCAATACACTATGCTGATGAATATTAATCCCCTCAAAACAAAATATTTGTAGAAAAATTCTTTTTAATTTCTGAAATCTGAAATGAGAAAAATTTTACCCCCTTACCCCCCCACCCCCTCCCACATTTATTTTTTCACCTTCCTTGTTTCCTTATTAAAAAATAATCTCAATTCAAATTTCTCATGGAGTTGGCAACAATAACTACCCATTTAAATACATCATAAAATATTATAATATAAAATGACATACAGTCATGGTTAAAATTAATATTAATAAACAGTAACTTTAAAAATAAATTTACAGCTACACATCTCAAGACGATCATCATTTCTTAATGCATAATTTTCAAGCAGTGTAAGGGTGGTAATCAAGTAATGACACATATATATAACAGTGGTCTTTAAAGTTTAATTAGATAACCTCCCCTTCACTGCTTTTAGTTTCTAAATTGTCCTTTAGGTTGCACTTTGAAAATACAGCTGTTTCTCAAAACACGCCTCTTTTGGGGAGTAATTGAATATTCATAGAAAATTCATTTTGTTTACATACTGGTTCCCAGTTATGCTCTCTGTGTTCCATATCGCAGAGACAGAACTTGGGAATGTTACCAGTAAATAAACACGTGCATATTGTTTACATTGAAATCTGTGGTAACCTTTCATTCGAGGTAGGGGTTGTTAAGAAAATTAGTGTAAGTTTAAACTCTGAGAAGTTCAGGGCATATAAACGTTGAAAATATGCCGCACAGCCCTATATTTTGACCTTTGAAAAAAATTGTGGTGCATATGAACTTTCAATTCTAGGATAAGATTTTTTTCAAAACTTCATGTTAAAAGTGGTACAGTTTTAGCCGTAAAAGGAGTTCCTATGGGAAATTGCATTGTCAATATTTACAGAAATGCAACCTATATAGGGTGAAAAAGGGGAACATTCAGAATTTAACCAAATTTGCTTTATTTCACAGATTTTAAAGAAATTAACTCAAATAAGAAGTTTTATAAATATTTAATGAAGATTGATAGAATCCTTGGCCTTAAATATGATGACTCAGCATAAATTCACAGTTTACAGTATGCATAGTTTACTTAAAGTCCTGGATACAAAATTAAATCATAATATTTGCATATTTGTAAGTTAAATTGTTAAGAAGTGCTTATATTTACTCTTCACAGTCATTGAAACTCATAGATCCTTCCTGAATATTATTTATGGGGTATTTGTGTCCTTTCGATAACCCAAAAGTAAGCCGCAACACCTAAATCTGCTTTTTTGTCACCACGGCATAATAAATACAAGCTAGAAAAACAAAAATATCTCAAGAAAACTTACAATAGTGTGTTCTATCCTGAATATGTACTAAATATTCCAAATTGCTAGAAACAACAGAATTATTTAGGAAATTTGAGGCCCCAGGGGCAAGAAACATAGAAAATTGCCTACCCCCTGGGTCATAAAACAAATAATTTAACTTGTAAATGCTATGATTTTATGATTTTATAGTTCTTGATATAGTAAACAATAACTATGCTTGGAAGTTATGCAAAAATCAAATGTTAGCAGTCATCTCTACAACATTTTAAGTGAATTTATATCTCAGACTGGTATCTGCATACATACAACTATTGCAAATATGGCTTTGTTTGAACACTTCTAGTATATATAGTAGCTAAATTGTGTCAGATATATGGTTAAAGATGATACTGTTGTGACAAGAATTCTAAATTGACTATTTGAGGCAGAAAATGTGTTCTTTAATTGACAAATAGGCATACAGTAAGATGTGGACTGGAGATAGAGGCTGGATTGGATACTTTATATAATCTTGAATGTTGTAATGATTGACTGCTAAACATTACATTTATGATATTCTGATATGCTTTCAATATGTTATCAAAACAGTTTTTAACAGGTTCTAGGCATTTTTTATCAGAAAATACCCAAATAGGGTAAGCTGGCAATAATTAAAGTCTTGTTTTCAAATTCTTTAAAAAATTGAAACAGGGGAGGGGGTATAAAATGTATAGTAAAGAAAAACTTAGAGTATACACAGTGATTTCTTTAAGACTTTAATTCTGATAAATGAGTATTAATATGAGAAAAACTGATTTTAGAGAGTTTTCTATTTGAATAAATGTCTGTATAGGTTGCACTTTGTAAATACAGCTGTTTCTCAAAACACGCCTCTTTTGGGGAGTAATTGAATATTCATAGAAAATTCATTTTGTTTACATACTGGTTCCCAGTTATGCTCTCTGTGTTCCATATCGCAGAGACAGAACTTGGGAATGTTACCAGTAAATAAACACGTGCATATTGTTTACATTGAAATCTGTGGTAACCTTTCATTCGAGGTAGGGGTTGTTAAGAAAATTAGTGTAAGTTTAAACTCTGAGAAGTTCAGGGCATATAAACGTTGAAAATATGCCGCACAGCCCTATATTTTGACCTTTGAAAAAAATTGTGGTGCATATGAACTTTCAATTCTAGGATAAGATTTTTTTCAAAACTTCATAGTAAAAGTGGTACAGTTTTAGCCGTAAAAGGAGTTCCTATGGGAAATTGCATTGTCAATATTTACAGAAATGCAACCTTTAACCAGAAAAACCCTTGTTTCCCCCTTTTTTGTCCCCAATAGCTGGATGATTTGAACCATATCCCCCCCCCCCCCCCCCCCCAAAAAAAAATATCATCCCTTTGTAGTATGGAAACTTGTGGTATAATTTTAGAGATTTATACACTTAAACACAAGTTATTGACTGAAAACAAAAAAAATGCTTATTTTGGTCCCAAATTCCTACACATTTGGGACCATAACCCCAAAAATCAATCCAAACCTTCAACCTGTGGAATTAAACATTGTGGTACAATTTCAGAGCAATTGAAATGCTTATACACAAGTTGATGTCCTAAAAGCAGAAAAATGCTTGTTTTTGGCCCCTAATTCCAAAACGGTAGGGACCATCATCCCCAAAATCAATCCCAACCTTCCTTCTTTGGTATTGAACCTTTTTATAAGATTTCATAGAGATCCATTCACTTAAACTAAAGTTAGTGTCCAGACACGCAGACAACGACATCATACCATTATATGAACGCAAAATTTTTTTGCAGTCGTATAAAAACTGCTTTTTAACCACATTGTTCTATTTTTAGCAATAGCAGCCATGTTTGGTGACTGATTGGAATTAAATACACAAATTTTATACCATAAGGATCTATCAACACAAATTTTGGTTGAAGTTTGTTCCGTAGATGCAGAGATCTTTGAATAAATTTACACTCATGAAGGATGCTGAAGGACACCAAGTGATGGCAATTACTCACTTGGCCCAAGGATCAGGGCAAATTTGTCCATTGATTTTTTTCCTTCAACAATGTTACTGTCACAAAGTCCTTGAATCTGTTTTTAAAAAACTTCTAATGTCATAGACTTATATGTTTACTTTGAGTTTATGATAAAACCTTACCATATTTAATACATTCTATCATGATACAATTGCTTATAGATCAAAAACCACCATTTTACCATTTAATTATTCTTCATATTAAGAATATTCATAGCCAAAATAAAATTTTATCAAACATCAAGCTAGTATGTCTGTCAAATAATGATTATTTCATTTTGGTTCCAGTTGACCATTAAAGATTTTTTTTACAAAAGCTTGTAAAATTGGTAATATTCATATAAAGCAAAATCTAGGCTCTGATGATGCTTTTATTAAAAAAAAACCACCAAATAAATTTATTTTAGAAGATAATTCAGAAATCCAATTAGGATTCATAAATTTATTGATATTGGAAATGAAGGTGATCAAACTAATGAGAATGTCAATGACATAAAGATCTTTGAATGTACAATATTTATTTCATAAAATCATATTTGATGAGTTCTGATCATGATCTAATTGTCTGTATGAACAATGCCTTTTATTTTGTGAATGATCGAACATGTCTTGATGGATTGTGTTCATCTCTTCTACCATAAAACTGAGAGGAATTGTTAAATCTGAAAGGAAACAGACAAATTAATATTTAGGTTATAAAAGCAATGAAATGCTGTATTTATTCAACAGAACATAAAAACAAAAAAATTATTGTACATGATCACTTCAAGTAAAGTTTAGGCTTGGGTTACAAAGAAGAAAATGTCTGTTAAAACGTGAATAACTCTTGAAAAGTAAATGTTCTAAATGACTTACAACCCAAATGGAGAATGGTTAAATAGGTACTTATATGTTATATAAGTTATGTTTATACATAATTTGATTTTAATTACTCAGTAGTCATTATTTTAGGATTTTCCCAGGATGTGTATTTTCTTTGCTGTTGAGATGAAACAGATTTATTATCATATGTCAATCAGTTAGATATGAAGTTTATCACATGTTCTTAGCAGGAGGTCTAATTTCATCAGTTCCAATACAAATATACATGTCTTGTTAATTAGTGACCACTTGTGGCATTTGGCTTCCTTTGTCCTTTGTTTCTTGATACATTAATCTGGGTGCAGTTTTAACTCCTCCCACTTAGGAGTATCCCATTAAGAAGTTGTGTATTAAAAACCTGTGTATGCTGCCTTGAGTATTCATTTATCTAAATGCAGATTAAGCAGTTATAGAATAATCTTGGCTAATAGTGCTAATAGTGTTTTAGCTAAAAACTTGAACTTTCAGTGTTTGGATTACTTTACAAAAGCTATATGACAGTTTTAAACAACTAAATATAATTCAAACTATATAACCTGAAACAATAAACATTATTTTGGATTAACTGACAACAAAATGTCTGGCAGAGGAAAAGGTGTTCGAAGGAAAACTAGGAGTTCTCCGTATGAGACCCAATGGGATTCTAATAACCCTTCTAATTGGACAATAAACAAACTAAAAGAAGAACTTAACAAAAAGGGAATAAGAACACCTTCTGGTATGTCAAAACAAGTGTTAAAACAACTTTATTTAGAGAATTGTTTTGATGGAGTAACATCTTTAGAGACACAACAGACAGACACCGTTAGTGATGAGATTAACACAGATTCCTCACCAGAGAGCACTCTTCCAATTACCTTAGCAGAATCAGTGAATCAACACAGAAGCAGTGTTTCAAATGGTGGAACAGACAGGAACATAGCTCAGTGTTTTGAAGGACTTCAAGAGACCTTTAAACAGCTAATTTACAGAGACAATTGTACTCATGACACAGGTAGAGATCGCGAATTCAACCTTCAACAGTGGTACAACCATGCAGGGATTGGGAATAGGAGTGAAATTTCTAACAGAGGAAATAATACTGTTTTACATGGAAATACACAAGAGCATGCATCTTTCATCTCAGGACCACAAGTTGGAAATGTTTCATGTGGAGTGCGTTCGGATGAATATTCTAATGTGGACATTATATCTCCTTCTATTCAAAAGCAAATCATTGACGGTAAGGATGTTAATTTGGCATCTCTGCTTATCCCAAACTATGAAACTCCCCAAATTCACTCTGTTGCAGCTAATGGGTTAGAGTTAAATATTTCTGGGAAGCCAGATCCCCGTCTTAATAGAAAACTCACAATTCAAGAATTCATTAAGGCATTTGGCAAGTTTAAGAGGGTCATGTCATCAGTTTACCCTGACCGTAGAGCAGAGCTAGATGCTTATGAAGATGAGATTATAGATATTAGTAATTTTTATGGTGACAGATTTTATGATTACCATAAATTGTTTTCTGCAAAATCAGCAGCTCTTTTAAGGGAGAGAAGGATTAAGGTTGACTGGAGCAAAAGAGATAGGGATCTTCTTTCATTAATAGTTGCTGGTGGGAATGTAAATGTTTGCAAAATTTGTAATTTGGTTGATCACACTACTGCTTTTTGTCCTATGCAAACCTCCATGACATATCAAGACTACCCAGATAAAGTATCAAGGCAGGTAGACACTACTGATAAGTTAGGTAGAAAGAAAATTTATCATTCTGGGCGGGAGGTGTGCAATAATTTTAATACCAGTAGGGGTTGTACCAGGAGTTTTTGTCATTTTTCACATATCTGTAGCAGATGTAAAGTTGCTGGTCATACCCTATTATCTTGTCAAAAAGTTTTCCCCTCTCAAGGTAGGACTGAAGTACAATCTAAGCCACATACAGTAAACTCTTCACAAAAGTTTGAGAAAATAACAACAAATAAGCAAGGTCAATGACTACATGATTTCCCATATCTGGCTACTACTCCAATTAATGTTATTATACTTGCAAAAGAATTAATTTCTCATCCTGACAAAAAATTTGTTAACTATTTATGCAATGGCTTAGAGAAAGGATTTGATACTATGGTATCTACAACAGATTTACCTACAAAAGAATGTAGGAATAGTTTATCTGCTAGGACACAACCAGATGTGGTTTCTGATTTGATAGAGAAAGAAGTTTTTAAAGGTTTCTTGTATGGGCCTTTTAAGGATCCCCCTTTTCAAAATTATAGGGTAAGCCCAATTGGTATTGCAGAAGGGAAATATTCTGGTAAAAAGCGTTTAATATTGGACTTATCTTCACCACATAATGATGATAAACATCTAAGTATTAATGATCTTATTGACAAACAGGATTGCTCAATGTCTTATGTTAGAATAGATGACGCCATTGATGTTATTTTGAAATTTGGAAGAAATTCCTGGCTTTGCAAGTTCGACATATCCGACGCGTTCAAAAATTGTCCAATTGTACCAAGTCAGTGGCCTCTTTTCTGCATAAAATGGGAAAAAATGTATTATTTTTATGTCCGTTTAACTTTTGGATGTCGTTCAAGCCCCAAAATTTTTGACCATTTATCCCAAGCTTTGTGTCATATTGCAGAAAACAATTACAAAGTTAATAGCATTTTGCATTTATTGGATGATTTCCTAACCATAGATCCACCAGATGCTGATGGTGAGAGGACTATGGCTATAATGATGATGATTTTCAAAAAACTGAACATTCCTATAGCAAAACATAAGACAATAGGTCCTGTAAAATGTTTAGAATATTTGGGTATTATTCTAGATTCTGAAAAAATGGAAGCTCGACTACCTCTTAATAAAGTTGATCGCATTTGTGAATTCATCAAAAAATTATGCAGGAAAAAATCTTGTACAAAAAGGGAATTGTTGCAGCTTTTGGGTCACTTAAACTTTGCTTCACGTGTCATTTTACCTGGTAGATCCTTTGTTTCATACCTCATAGGGCTGTCCACTACTGTCAATGATTTGCATCATTATGTTAAATTAGATAAGGAATGCCGTGTTGACCTAGAATTTTGGTTACTTTTTCTGAGCAGCTGGAATGGTGTGAACATGTTTTACAGTAGACAATTTTACTCAAGTTATGATATGGAACTTTTTACTGATGCCTCATCAACAAAAGGATTTGGTGGATATTTCAAGGGAGAATGGTTTTATTCATCATGGCCATCAAACATTGCTTATCCTGACAAAACATTTTCAATGGCTTTTCTTGAATTATACCCCATTGTAGTATCCGCAATACTGTGGGGCTCACAGTGGACAACAAAACGCATTCTTTTCTGGTGTGACAATGAAGCTACAGTGGCTATAGTAAAAAAGGGCCGTTCAAAGTGTTTACAAATAATGAAATTAATGAGGAAACTTACATGGTGTGCTTGTAAATACAACTTTCATTTTAGTGCCAAACATGTTCCAGGATATCAGAATGATATAAGTGATGCTCTATCTCGTTTACAGATAGACAGATTCCGCAAACTAGCTCCCAGTGCAGCACAACATCCAATGAAGTGCCCAAGCAGCTCAGATGTAATGTGGTCCTAAATCAAGCAGTGAATGAACTTTGGAACAGTACTATTGCTAATACTACAGAACTGTTTATGATACTGGTTTCAGAAAATTTGAGACTTTTATGTTATTGAATGGTTTTCAATTTTCTAATTTACCTCCTATTTCTGAGGATATTTTAATTTATTTCATAGCCCACTGCTTTAAAGTTCTGAGTTTACAATACTCTACCATTAAACTATATTTATGTGGAATTAGGTATAAATATGTACAGGGTAATCAAAATGATCCCTTACAATCTGCTCATAATACACCTTTAATCAGACTTGATTATGTTTTAAATTCTGTAAAAAGACTGCAAAAAACAAAAAATCACATAAGATTAACAATAACTTTCGAAATTTTGGAAAAAATTGTAAATTGTTTGAGAAAAGGTTTTTGTTCCAAGTTTACTGATTTAATGTTAAGAACTGCATGCATTGTCGCATTTTATGGATTTTTGAGATGTGGCGAGTTTACAGTGTCAAAGGCCTCACAGTTTGATCCACATATTAATTTATGTATTGAAGATGTTGTATTTCACTCAGACTTAGTAGTTTTGAAATTAAAACAATCAAAAACAGATCCTTTTAGAAAAGGCATAAATATACAGCTACATAAATTAGGTCAGCTTATCTGCCCTTACACAATTTTGTTAGAATATATACAAATAAGGAAAGAATTTTCTCCTACTAATCAAACTGATCCACTTTTCATAACCATTGATAAGAAACCTTTGGAGAGACAATATTTCATCACTTGTATCAAAAAAGTACTGGATATATGTGGTTTCAACTCAAGTCATTATAATGGTCATAGTTTTAGAATTGGGGCAGCTACAAGTGCTGGTAAGGCAAAAATAGAAGATCACTTGATAAAAACATTAGGGCGCTGGACTTCAGATAGTTACATCAGATACATTAGGGTAACGCCAGCATCTATTAAAACAGCTCAAAGTAGGTTAGGTAGAATTTAAGGGCATGCTCATTTTCAAATATTCCATACGCATGTTTTTTACAGAGATCCTAGATAATATTGTTTTTGTTTGACAATTGATTTTGATATTGTGTATTATTATGTGATAACATTTATTATTTTTATTATTTTTTTTATTTTTTTTTTTATTTTCATGGCTTTATTGAAGGTACCCCCTCCCTAACCTCACAAATCCTTGGGGACACTCAGCTGTTACCATCTGTGTTATGGCCATTTATGAAATTTTATCACTGGTTGTTTCAAAAATTTCACTCATCCCCCAAGAATTTCTGGGGATAAACTGTCAAATTTCATACAAATTCATTCCAACACCAATTCAACATCAACACTACTAGGCTTCCTCATAGCCTCCTTACAGGCTTCCTCATTGTCTCATTATATGCTTCCTCATAGCCTCATAGGCATGATAGCCTCTAGGAATGATAGCCTCATAGGCTTCCTGATAGCCTCATGCATTTATTTTGAACCATCGTTCCAATTGGATTGGTGTGATGTCAAGCCAGGGGTCTATACTTTGCTACTTTTCAGTATGCACATAGCTAGGCTCTTGGTTTAGGCATGGAGCAAAAAATTAAATTTTTTAGCTGAGTAGTTTCCCCAAGGGCCAAATTATAATCGTGATGTATATATATAAAATAAAAGTTGCAATTAAATTATGATTTATGTTTAATTCAAACATGGATACCAATGGCATTGCTACACAGTATTTCCCAGGAGTTTATTTACAAGATAGGTGATAGCAGGAAAAATTAGGTTGATAATAATGTGAGCACTAAATCCTTAATTTTACATATCATGAGTTCAAACAGTGTGTTCTGAAAGAAATCAGGGGTAATTAAATTATTTAATATTACTATGAAATTAATATGAACTCATTATGTGTGACTTTGAGGATTTTGTTCACTGACACATTTATTAGCAAAATTAAAATATAGGGCCGAAAGTTAGATCAGGATGGTTTAATTGTCAGGTCAAAGAATTTGCAAGAAGACATGAGGTTGGATGTTTGCTCAGGTGTATACACACATTTCCCTATTACATAACAGATTACCACAGAAAAGATACAGTATAAACAAAAGACAATTAAAATAAGATTAGAACAGCATCACATCAAACAGAAATAAATTTACCTTAAAAAATATTTACAAAGAATCAGAACACATTGCAAACATGGAACAAATGACAATTAAACATATTCAGGATCATTTCTGAGAATTTTGTATAAAGATAACACTTAATGCCCCCATTGCCTACATTGTGGGCATAAATATATACAGAGCAGTTCAGCTTTGTTGTTGGGTTGCTCTATCATGGAAGTATACAACACATCAAGTTTATTCTTGAATATTAAATTCAAAGTAATTAACAATCAACAATTATTTTTTTTTAAAAACAAACAAATCATGACTCAAGGTACATGTACCAGTAGAGTGGGGCGCTCATATTCGCCGTGGACACAATTTCGCCGTTTTATGATTTTGAGGTCTAAAAACTTCAAAGGATGGTTGAATTTGAAGGAATATGCCGGTAAATTACATTTTAATAACAAATATGATTATTTTTGAAGATGAGACCAAATTTCGACACCTACCGCAAAGGACCGAAAACGGACAACAATTTTCAGCCAATTTCCTGAATGAAAAAAACGATTTCAAAGAAGTATTTCTTCAGTAATTCTTTAACTGATTGCCCTAAATTTCATTTTTTTACACCTTTCAAATGTCTGCTATTCATCTATAATGAAATTTATTTGATAAATATTGTTTAAAGCTGCAGTTATTTGGTTTTAAATAGATGTGTAACAACGGCGAATATGTGCCCCCCATTGACAAAACATCAGGAAATTTCAAACACCCTTTAATCCAACATTTCAAATGATTTTTCGCAAAACAAACACGTTTTAAAGCTAAGAATATTTCGCATTTGAAGTTATCTTCATATAGAAATATCAGTATACTTCAAAAACATAAAGACCTGAACATAAACTGAAGAAAACATGGAAAGATATGGCGAAAATGAGCACCCCACTCTAGTCATAATTCTAATTTCCTTGAAAATAACTTTCTGACGAGTGACTAGAAATATCTTTAAACAGAGAAAAAACAAATTTACTATCTTTTTTAAAGTTTGCATGAAGATAATCTGTGAAGAATGTATCTGGTATCTTAAAAAATATTAAAAAGTGCATCTATCATTATCTGTTTCAAACCTACCTATCTGTTATATCTATCAAGTTATACAGTGTAACCTGTCTAATCCGACACTTAAAGTTTTCCAACATCCTGCTTTAACCAACACATTTTTCTGGTGCCAAAATATGCCTTTCCTTACAGAAAAAAACTGAGCATTCAGATAATCTACTTAATCCGACATTTATATCTGGTCCCCACAGTGTGTCAGATTACACAGGTTACACTGTATAGTGTACCTGTTTGTATTTGTATAAACCTTACCTGTCTCCATCTGATTCTTTATTCTGCCAGTAGCTACCTCCCCCACCACCTCTCCCACCTCGAGGAGAAAATCGGAAATCTCTTCCTCTACGGTCATCAAAACTTGGTCGATTATTCCTATTAAATACATATACAATACAATATTTTATTGAATTCCTACTTATAGAACTCGTTACAAGCATAGCAATCAGGTAAAATCAAGATAATACAATACAATAATGATTTTTTATATCAAACAATAATTGTTCAATAATAAAAGGGAGGAGTCCGTCCATACAAAGGAGGATAACTCCTTGTCTAGATCAATAAACTTATTGTTAATAACACATTTTTTACAACTTTTTGTACAGATACAATATTTGTTTTCAGATCTTTTAAGATCTTTTGTCCTTGTTGTTTCAAATAAAGAATTAAGATAACCACTGACTACTAATATGAATCACCTCTGTTATCATTTGAAATAATCGAGACCAAATGATTATCTTAATGTAATGAAACTTATCAGAAATGTTATTAAGATTTGGTTCTCTACTATTTTTATATAGAGGGCATGTAAAGAAAAAATGAGCTTCATCTTCAACTGAGTTGAGTGAGAAAAACGTTTTGTTATGACTCACTTGCTCAGATGGTCAGGTTTTTTACTTCTATGGCAATTAAAACATTTCAGTATATGTAAGAGCTTGGGTTATACATTCATTACATAGCAAAAATTTATTTTACATAAAAATATAGCTTGCTGTTTGGTGTGAGCCAACACTTAGTTTCGTATTGAAGGCCTTACTTTTACCTATAATGGTGTACTCAAGTTGTTGTCTCTTTGACCTATTCCTTGTTTGCATTCTCAATTCCATCTTTAGATAGAAGAATCAACTACATTTGTGAATGATTCCTTATTAAGTTATAATGATATCGATAATGGATAAAAAAAAATCCACTAAAGACCCACATTAGGCCAAAATGACAAATCGTCTTTATAATTCATTATGGATTGATTTGAGGAAATTTGACTTTGGTCCTTTTCCTCTTGGCTGGAAACTTTGAGAGTTGGTATTTTTGTATATTTTTTTGACCACACAAATGCCTAAGAAAGTTTTTTCTTTGTATGATTTATACATACCCTCTACTGAAAGGTCGTGTAAAATTAGTTTTCTGTCTATTGTCATACTCTCTGCCACCACCACCACTGCTGCCGCCGCCCCCGCCACCACTGTCTCCTTGAGTAACTGGAAAAAATAAATCATCATCAGTGGGAAATACAGTGGTAAATACAGATACAATTTGTTGTTTTAATCAGCATGTTTTAGGTTTTAGGGTGGGTTTTTTCTTTAAATCTATAAACTTTAATTTGAACAAGGTGAACCAACACCTGAAATGGTTATCGTGCGGTTGGGTAATAGTGGGTGGACACCTTAAGGTATTTATTTAAATCTATAAATCATAAAAAGTAAGAAACAAATAATTGATTACTGAAAACAGGCGCGGATCGAGAGGGGGGGTTCTGGAACCCCCCTTTTTTTTGGACGATCAATGCATTTGAATGGGGACATGTAATTGGAACCCCCCCCCCCCCTTTGTCCTGGGTTAGGAACCCCCCCTTTTTAAAATGGCTGGATCCGCCCCTGGAAAATTAATCAAACTGAATGTCTATCTGTTTATATCACTTATCATAAATAAGTTATGGCAAAAATTGATTTGCAGCTTACTGTATATATTATTAGATGAATCCCGACTTCTGATATTGCCAGGAGGTGTGAAGAAGCCTCCTCCTCTATTTCCTCTGTAGTTACCACGACCTCTATCAAAACCTCGACCTCTAAAACCACCTCTGCCCATCTCCTGCGAAAATTTCATAGAAATATCATTAAATTAATAAATTATCTCCCAGCTGAGTGATTTTTTTAAACGATACATCACTGCTCCATGTAAGATGCATAATACAAGGATATTCCAGTTTTATCAATGTAAACCAACTATAAAATTTTACAGTTGATAAATATTTCAACTTTCAGGAGTAGATAAAAAGCACAAGTTCAAATAGTCACAAACTTTGAACTTCTCTTATGTGAAAATGATACACAAATTAAGTGAGAAAATAAATAAAAAAGAAATCTAAGTGAAATTGATTAATAAAATGCTTCGGTAAGTGCAGCCTGATACGTCCACAGAGGTTGAACCCTGAACAGTTGGGGCAAATTTGGACACATTATTCAAGCTTGATACTGTCTAAATTTGGATTGTTATCAAATTTTGACATTATATAGGTTTCTGACACAAAGTAAATGTGGTCAAAGATCTTACAATTCTTTTGCACAATTGTTCTCAATTGAAGATTTCTTCTTGAAACTTTTCAAAAATTCGAACTTGAAAAATTTTGAAAAAAAATTATAAATCCCTAAAAAAAAAATGGGGAACCGCCCCCCCCCCCCCCCCCACCACCTTGGAGCAATAACCCCAAATCTCAATCCCAGCCTTTTCCTTGTAGTATGGAACTTTGTAGTACAATTTCAGAGAGATCAATGCACTAAAACACAAGTTATTGTCTGGAAACTAGAAAAATGCTTGTTTTCAGCCCTTTTTTGACCCGGAAATTCCTACATGTTTGGCGCAATTAACCCCAAACTCAATCCCAGCCTTCCCTTTGTTATATGAAACCTTGTGGTATAATGTCAGAGAGATCCATACACAAACATACAAGTAATTGACTGGAAACTAGAAAAATGCTTGTTTTGGCCCCTTTTTGGCCCTTAATTCTTAAACTGTTGGCCCCATAACCCCCTAAAATGAATCATAACCTTTTACTTGTGGTATTAAACATTGTGGTACAATTTTAGAGCAATCAAAATACTTATACACAAGTTATTATCCTGAAACTAAAATGCTTGCTTTTGGCCCCTTTTGGGTTCCTAATTTCTATAATAACGGTTGGGACCATCATCCCCAAAATCAATCCCAACCTTCCTTTTGTGGTATTGAACCTTCTTAAACAATTTCATAGAGATCTATTAGCTTAAACTTAAGTTATTGTCTGGACATCGTTGTGTCATCGGACAATGCAGAAGACGAAGACAACAATGACATCATACCATTATACGATCCCAAAAAATTCTGATAAATGCTAAAATATGGTAAACAGTATCATTTTACTTGGGATGGTCCCTACTGTTGTAACCATTTAATTACATTCTACAAGAGAAATCCTGATATTTTGGTTATACTAAGACTATGTTATTACCTATGTGAAACATTCTAAAACAAAACCAATAAGAAATCAGGAGCTGCTCCATGGTGGTATGTTATGCCTATCACTTTTTAAAGTTTTAGAACTCCTTAATGTCTCATCAGAAATTTATAAAAATAACTTGAGGGATGTTATTCTAATAGATACAAACCAGTCAACAAAATTACATGAAAATTGTTCAAAGCTTTCTACCAGAAAAGTTCTTGTGATTTGGTTGAAAATAACTATATAATAATTACCTTGAAATCCATTCTACGATTGAAATCCTCTTGTCGTGGTTGACCAGGTTGAGGACCGCCTCCAGCCCCACCTTCATAATTGCCACCTTTCTCCAATTTCATAAAATCGTCAACATGCATTGATGGTGGTCTACTAGTATTAGGTGGTCGACATCGGAAGTTATCAGATCTACCACTATTGTTCAGTAGGCCTCTGGTTATGCCACGTCCTCTCATCGGTGCCACTAAAAATATATACAGCTTTAAATAATGTACATCTACTTTTTAAAATTGAAATGCGTAGAAAAATAATCTTGAATCATAGTTTTAAAAAATCTTTTAAAACATCATATTTGCATCTGTTAATCTTATTGACCTAAAAAATTTCAAATCTGTCGTGTACTGTAAATCAATTTTGTTTTTTTTCTAACTATTTATGAAATTTTAGGGAGCTGAATGACAGGGCAAATATATATACTTGTTAATATAAACTCATCATAGATACCAGGACTAAATTTAGTATATACGCCAGACGCACGTTTCGTCTACAAAAGACTCATCAGTGACGCCTAAATCCCAAAAAGTTAAAAAATGCCAAATAAAGTACGAAGCTGAAGAGCATTGAGGACCAAAATTCCTAAAAATTTTGCCAAATATCACTAAGGTAATCTATGCCTGAGGTAGAAAAGCCTTAGTATTTCAAAAAAAAAAGTGTGAGCACTAAATGTTACAGTTACATTCACAAACATTACACAAGAAAACTGTCAATGGCACATTGCTTCTTTTGGCACTTCTTTTTCACTATAAGGGCTTCTAAATCTGTGATCATTGCCTGTGTTGTTGATAGGATTGATGTTGCTGATGTACTGGCATGAATTCTTCTGATTTCAGCTAAGGTTTTCTTCAAGTGTCATTTTCTGTTCTGGTTCTTGTTCACTTTGACCTGCTATGTCATCTGCGGTGCTATCAACTGTGTCTGGGTCAGAAGATGGAAAGCCTGCTACTCGAAAGCACTTCTGAATTGTACATTCTTTTGTGTTGTTCCATGCTCTTGTTACCCAGTAGATGGCGCCCTGAACATTGATCTCTCTGCAGAGTTCAGAAGCTGACTGTGTCTGGTCTATCTTCGTAAGTAAGGATGAAATCATCAATTTGCGGTAGAGTGCTTTAAAAGCTCTAATGATGCCCTGGTCTAGTGGTTGAAGTACTGATGTTGTGTTTGCTGGTAGGAACTTAAGTGTCAGATTGCTTAAATTCAATTCTTTTGAGTGGGAAGATGCGTTATCCAGGAACATGAGTATGTGTCGGCGCTGCAATCTCATAGTTGTGTTGACGGTGCGTAACCAGTCGATGAAGGCATTAGTTGTCATCCAGGCTTTCTTGTTAGAGTAGTAGGTGACTGGTAGGTTTCCTTTGTTGACGTTCTTGAAGCAGCGTGGGTAGTACGACTTCCTATGACAAGTGGTTTCAACTTTTCACCAGTGGAGCTGCAGGCGAACATGACAGTGAGCCTCTCTTTTGCATTTTTTCCACCTTTGCAAGATTGATCTTTTATGCTGAGTGTTTTATCTGGTAAGGCCCGATAAAATAACCCCGTCTCATCACAGTTGAAGATGTCTGCTTGTGTGTAGCCTTTTGTGATGTCTGGTAACCTGGTGCGGTATTCTTCTACTGTTGTTGTGTCTACGCTGGCACTCTCTCCATTTACTTTAAATGCGTGTACAGAGTAGCGGGACTTCCATCTATCTAACCATCCATTTGAAGCTTTGAAGTCTGGAATGGTGAGTTCATCTGCAATCTGAAGTGCCTTTTCTTGGATTATTGGTCCGGAAATGGGTATGCCTTTTGCACGGGCAGTATTGAACCATTTCCATACAATGTCGTTGATATCAAAGAATTTGCAGTTGGTGTTAAATCTTTGCTTTGAAGAATTGGCATTAAGCTCAAACTGTTGCAGATAAGTATCTTTCTTGCGTAGAATATCGCCGACTGTCGACTTGCCTACTTTATACTTTTCGGCAAGCTCTCTCTGTGATGGCTTAGGTACTGAGTCATGATCTTTTATCAATTTCACTTTATCACTAAGTGATAACTCTACACGTTGACGTTTCACTGGACAAGACATTATTGATAAATTATTGCAGTAACTACCCTTTTTATTTCATTAAAAGCGTGTATCATTAGTTTAAATTAAACATCAATAGATTATCCCGACGATATCTATTTACGATTTATTTTGAAAGATCAAAGTGATTAATTTCTGTAATTTGCCTAAAATTTTTTTTTTTTAAATGATCAAATAAAGTAGCCAAGCTAAAACATTTAATGAAAATTAATTATCATCATTGATTAGCGTGGGTGAAGATCGTAATCTCTCAACCGATAATTTATTCGGGTATTGATTTGACATTGACAGGTAAACACTACTCAGTGGCCATGCAAGTGTCTAATTGACCGGATTAACTTGTTTGTTTATATAACAGTATTCTATATGGACTAATGATTACAAATGACAAGGCCGGTTTTATGAGGTGATATTTTATTGATTTTGATTACACAAATACACAAATATCGGCCGGTATCCGGTTTAAAGGGGTGGCTGGTTTTATAAGCTTACCTGACCGTTTATTTACATACACGCCGGTCGGGACTTGTTATTTTGGCCAGTATGAAGGGAGAACCGGTATTAAGAGGGACCGGTTTAGAGAAGTTTCACTGTATAACCATATCAATGACAATTCATGTCAGCACAAAAAATGCTGACTACTGGGCTTGTGATACCGTCTGGGAAATACATCTCCACCAGCAGTGGCATCGACCCAGTGGTTGTAAATAAACTCATCATAGATACCAGGACTAAATTTAGTATATACGCCAGACGCCAGATATTTTAATCTTAATTCTTAACACACCAACAAAGGGAGATAATTGCAAAATATTTTTTACTTTTATTTGCAGAAATATGAAAGGCCAATATAACATCCAAGAAAGACTTAATTTTTTACATCTAAAATTCGTAGAATTGAGGCCGAAAGAAAGTATTTCCCAAAACGTTTTTGATATGACTTTTTTTATAAGAGGAGTAATGCAGCGTATGACTATACCTCGCTGTTGAACATTAATCAGTAGTAGATAAAAAGTTGATACTAACCAAAAGGTCTTTTTAGTCCTTTGCCTCTATATAGATTGATTTCTTGTGATTTTCTTCTATCTCTGCAAAAGATAAATTAAAGATGTTTATATTTACAACTTACATCTAGAGTTTTGAACTTCATGTCTTAGTGGATACTAAGGGAGTTAGTGGATACTTGTCTAATTGGCGATAATTGCTACATCTCATTATATTAATTCTGAAGTATTGTATGGCTAGGACTAAGGACTAAGTGAACAAAGCTAAAATACCTACTGTTTCAATAGTTTAAAAGTATAAATAAATGAGGTAAATCATTCAACACATCTACAAAGTGGAAAATAATTTGAAGGAAAATATTCATTACAAAATATCAAAATACAGAATGAGCTCTTTTGGTCAGTGTTACAGCCGATTGCATTGAGTGTGTAGGCAAAGGTAATATCTTTGGTTAGCTTCCTTGCTAGCTGAAGTCATTACTAGGTTATGTAAACTACTCTCCTTTAATAGTAGACAAATAACCAATCTATCTGTCTGTAGAACAAGGCTACTTCAAAAGGAGGGTAGTATACCTTACCTAATAATGACTTCACAGTTCAGCTAGCAATCAAGCTAACCAAAGATATTACCTTTGCCTACACACTCAATGCAATCGGCTGTAAATTACAAACATAGAAAACTTTCCTACCCATGTCTTAACCTCCTTGGTTTAGTTACTTCCTCATTTGATGACACAGTTGTCTTTTTTAGTTCTTCTTCCAAGTTATAATCAGGACAGTATTTACTGCAGATCTCCTCCATGTCCATTCTAATCAGGTCTGGTTCTACATCTGCCTCATCTGTGATAGGATTCGACAGCCAATAGGCCTCATTAAGTCGTTCATCCTCCATATTACTTATCTCATATACAGACCTCATCACAAATAAGTTAGATAATGACTCTGGTTCAATATTAGCAGGTTCTGGAACTGTTAATGAAAATTTTAATTAAATTGTCAGTCTAGAATTTTTGTTAAATGACTTGGCATGTACTATGTTATTTCATCAAAGATATTACTGCTAAAATTGAAAATAACAATTTTCCATGAATGACGTTTTTTTTCCTATAAATAATGAATGACACAATAAAATTATGGAAAAATAATGATTGACCAGAGTGTTTGTTTTTGAGATACAAGCAATTGGTAGGATATTAGTGTCTAACGCTAAGAACTCAACAATACAACGTTTTACTTTCAAGCTGCAAACCAACCATATCTAATTTCTAGTATCGTGATTGACCATCAAAGAGAGTACTACAAAGAACAAAAGGATAGAATTATAAATAGAAATTACAGGAGTGGCATTTTGTTGAAACACAATCATGCAACAAAAGAAATGGGTCATTTCAAAATATTTTGTTTACAACATTATGACCCATTTATGAAAGCATCTAATTTATGTGAAAAGAACATAAGATCAAGGTCAGATAAACCTTGCCACATGCTATGTGCACCTAACATTATTATATACCTTTTTTATAAATATTGACATTGATCACTGAACTATGAAATTGGATCAAACCAGATCAACCCTATCTGATGGATATGTATACTTCATGAAGATTATGTATTACACATATTGTTGGTCTACTACTCATTTTAATTGATAAATAAACTGTTATCACAGAGATATGTCTCACTTTTTTGTAATTTTGATAAGGCAAATGATGAAATTAAAATATCAACACTTTAACATGCAAGTTGTGCAAATATTTATAGTCAATGAACCATGACTGGAAATACATGGCTAAACAAACTCCAAAGAAATGAGATGTGTCAATGCTAATACAACTGTATACCAAATACCATTGACTTGAGTAGTTTCCTTTAAACAAACCTAATCACAAACTAATACATGTAAACTAAGCAAAAGTTTCAAAGTCAATAGACCATAACTGAGGGGGCGTGGTCAAATAATCTCCATGGTTATGAGATATGCTGATGCTTATTCAACTGCATTCCAAATACCATTGATGGTCTACCACTACTGGTTATCCATAAACCAACCTAATCACAAACTAATACATGAAAACTAAGCAAATGTTTCAGTCAATAGATCTTGACTGAGGGGGCAGAGCCAACAAATCTCCATGGAAATGAGATATGGCAATGTTTATACAACTACATACCAATTATCATAAACTTACCACTAGTGGTTCCCCATAAACTGACCTAATCATAAACTATTACATGAAAACTAAGCAAAAATTTCAAAGTCAATAGACCATGACTTAGGGGTGGTGCCAAATAATCTCCATGGAAATGAGATATGCCAATACTTATACAACTGCATACCAATTATCATTAACTTACCACTAGTGGTTCCCCATAAACTGACCTAAACACAAACTAATACATGATAACTAAGCAAAAGTTTCAAAGTCAATAGACCATTACTGAGGGGGCGGTGCCAAATTATTTCCATGGTAATGAGATGTGCCAATGCTAATACAACTGCATACAAAACACCTTTGAGCTACCACTAGTGGTTCACCATAAACTAGACCTAATCACAAACTAATATATTGTTGACCCAGCCGCCGCCGTCAACAGCATACCTATGTCTTGCTTTATGACTCCATCAAGCGAGACAAAAAATTATAGTTTTTTAAGCAGTGACTCAACCATGAAAATGAGTCCAAGGACATCAGATGAAAACTTAAGACCATCATACATTATGAAATATATACATAAATAGTAGTATTCTTTTGTTCCAGGCATAGTTATATTTAGGTACAAAAGTGTCCAATATAGCAAACACCTTTTTTCTTTCATTCTTTCATTCTTTCTGTATATTTCTTTCCATTCAGATTTTATTATCATTTTCCTTGTATTCTCAGGATTTTTCAATTAAACTAGACAAGAGGTCATGGAAAATGTTACATATCACAGACAAAAATAGTGATATGTGTATTTATATTTTACAATTTCATAAACATATTTACCAAATAAGAAATAGAAATCCTACCTTTAACAGTCTTTTGTGGTCTATCTGCCACTGTACTAGAGATTTAATTTTAACAAGTCCAAACATTTTTTGGATGGGTAGTTAGGGCAAGGTGTTTAAGTGGACAAACATCAATTCTGACTATGCAGTTTAAACATTAAAATGTAAGCTTCAATATAGAAAAAGAATAATAAACCAGGTGCTCCGCAGGGCGCAGCTTTATACGACCGCAGAGGTCGAACCCTGAACAGTTGGGGCAAGTATGGACAAAACATTCAAGCGTGATACAGCTCTGAATTTGGATTGTGATCAAATTTTTGACATTATATGTTTTTTTTTTACACAAAACAAATGTCAAGATTTTACAAATCAATTAAAGATTTCTTCAAACTTTTTAAATCTAAAATTAAATAGTTGACACAGCATAGGTTTCTGACACAGAATGAATGTGGTCTAATGAACTTAAAAGTTTTTTTTTGCCTTTGAGCAATTCACTATGCTGTTGAATATTAATCCTCTCAAAAAAATGTTTGAAGAAATTTTCTTTTTATTTATGAAATCTGAAATGAGAAAAATTTAAACCCCCCCCTTTTTTCACATCCCCGTTTCCCTTTTTCCAAAACTGATATCAATTCAAATTTCTAATGGAGTTTGCAACAATAACTACTCTTTTAAATACATCATAAAATATTAAAATGAAAAAATAAATTGCTTGTTATCACTGAATGGTAAAGATTGGTTGGTAGTAAAAGTGAATATACATTGTTTATTGTATAAAACAATAAAAAAAACTTCATCAGCAACATTTTATATTGGCAAATTTCCAATGAAGTTATTTACATAAAGTTATTGGCAAATAAAAATAGAAAATGACATCATAGTCATGTCTGGCAAATGTCCAACATACATTATCTAAAAACATTTTAGATAAGATAAGGAAAAAAAGATTCATCAGCAACATTTTATATTGGCAAATTTCCAATGAAGTTATTTACATAAAGTTATTGGCAAATAAAAATAGAAAATGACATCATAGTCATGTCTGGTAAATTTCCAACATATATTATCAACTACTATTCTATACAAAGAAAGATAACTCCAATTGAAAATTAATTGCTATTGCACAATATTGTGCAATAAGATATTTCTTGCTATTGTGCAATACTGTGCAATTGAACATTTCTTGCTATTGCACAATACTTGATATGGAATCCTGATTTGGACCAACTTGAAAACTGGGCCCATAATCAAAAATCAAAGTACATATTTAGATAAAGCATATCAAATAAGCCCAAGAATTTAATTTTTGTTAAAATCAAACTTAGTTTAATTTTGGACCCTTTGGACCTTAATGTAGACCAATTTGAAAACTGGACCAAAAATTAAGAATCTACATACACAGTTAGATTTGGCATATCAAAGAACCCATTTATTCATTTTTTGATGAAATCAAGCAAAGTTTAATTTTGGACCCCCATTTGGACCAACTTGAAAACTAGGCCAATAATTAAAAATCTAAGTACATTTTTAAATTCAGCATATCAAAGAACCCCAAGGATTCAATTTTTGTTAAAATCAAACTAAGTTTAATTTTGGACCCTTTGGACCTTAATGTAGACCAATTTGAAAACGGGACCAAAAATTAAGAATCTACATACATAGTTAGATTCGGCATATCAAAGAACCCCAATTATTCAATTTTTGATGAAATCACACAAAGTGCAATTTTGGACCCTTTGGGCCCCTTATTCCTAAACTGTTAGGACCAAAACTCCCAAAATCAAACCCAACCTTCCTTTTATGGTCATAAACCTTGTGTTTAAATTTCATAGATTTCTATTTACTTATACTAAAGTTATGGTGCAAAAACCAAAAATAATGCTTATTTGGGCCCCTTTTTGGCCCCTAATTCATAAACTGTTGTGACCTTAACTCCAAAAATCAATCCCAACCTTCCTTTTGTGGTCATAAACCTTGTGTTAAAATTTCATTGATTTCTATTTACTTATACTAAAGTTATTGTGCGAAAACCAAGAATAATGCTTATTTGGGCCCTTTTTTGGCCCTTAATTCCTAAACTGTTGGAACCAAAACTCCCAAAATCAATCCCAACCTTCCTTTTGTGGTCATAAACCTTGTGTCAAAATTTCATAGATTTCTATTAACTTAAACTAAAGTTATAGTGCGAAAACCAAGAAAATGCTTATTTGGGCCCTTTTTGGCCCCTAATTCCTAAAATGTTGGGACCAAAACTCCCAAAATCAATCCCAACCTTCCTTTTGTGGTCATAAACCTTGTGTTAAAATTTCATTGATTTCTAATCACTTTTACTAAAGTTAGAGTGCGAAAACTAAAAGTATTCGGACGACGACGACGACAATGCAGACGACGACGCCAACGTGATAGCAATATACGACCAAAAAATTAAAATTTTTGCGGTCGTATAAAAACAAAAGGATGCAGCTTTAATATAAGGATTTGGGCCTTTGACGTAAGAAAAACATTTAAACTTCTGAAAATATCCATAATTCTATTGAAGTCAAAGGGTGAACATTTTTTGGGGAAGTATCTATCAATATGATGGTGAACTATATGAAAATGTATGTATATATAAATGAATATGTATGTAAATATATATATTTATACAAAAAACATGCAAATGTTAAAAAAATAAATGATTACTACTTCTAAACTTGTGACACATCCAGCCAAATATATTCTTTTGAGAAATCAAATGAAGTACATGTATAATCATTATCAGTTAGAATAAATAGAAAAAAAGCAAACTGGGTAGGAAACAAAGAAAGCACAGAATTTGTTAAGCCCAATAAATTCAGTGTTTAAAATAAGGCCAAACAAATAATACATGTGTTTCCGCTAACGTGCTGAAAATGAAATAGGGAAGGTAAGTAGGTAGGTAGGCAATATTATTTTATTTAACAAACATTTTTTAGCTGATTACCATTAGGAAATCCATCTGACTTTAACAGTGCTTAATCCAAAATGGCATATAAAGCTTAGGGTAGGTAGGGTCAGAGGAAACACTAGTATTATTTTTTTTTTGGCCTAAGCAAGTTAAATAAAGTTGTTACAGACTACACTGATTAATACCTGAGTCTGCTTCCTTTTCATTCTCCTTTTTCTCAAAATAAAACTTTTGCCCAGTTTGGGCAGTTTTGGCTGGATGAGTCACATAAATGGATATTGTGGGATTACTTGTTTTCTTATCCTGTACTGTTTCAGGTTCTCGTAGCATCTTCATTAAGGCTGTCATACTGTCCAGTAAACTCTTCATTGCCTCATCCTCCTTAGCAAACTCCTACACAAATAATTTAAAATTTTAATTCTTTTCTTTTAGTTATGATTATGATTTATTTTCTAAAATTAACAAATTTTAAAGTTATAGATATTTATGTGTTCAATGTATAAGAAAATCAATTTCTTTCAATTTCTCAACCTTGATTTCAACAAGGCCATAATAAAAAGAAATGATTTAGGATTCCGGTCTCTCTTTAAAGAAGATTGTAACAGAAAAGCAAATCTTATTCAATTTCTCTTACTTATATAGAAATGAACCAAGAGAAGGTGAACAGTTTTCCTATGAAAGCGAAAATATGAAAAATATATATGAAAGAAGTATAATCCTATTAATGTTATATAATGCCATAACAGATTAAATTTTGTATTTAAAATTAGTTAATACATCTTGTATATACACAACATGCATTTTGAAATATGAAATTTATGGTATTTTCAAAATGATCAATGATTAATATAAGTAACCTTCAAGTGTTGAAAGAATACCTTTTAGTTTTACACATTGTCTACTACTTTCACACATTGTGTACTTTCCCTGTAGTAGTTTTACACATTGTGTTCTTTCCCTCTTTTGCTTTTACACATTGTGTATTGGCTATTTACCTCTAGTACCTTTACACATTGTGTATTGGCTATTTACCTCTAGTATCTTTACACATTATGTACTTTACCTCTAGTTATTTTACACATTGTGTACTTTACCTCTAGTTATTTTACACATTGAGTACTTTACCTCCAGTACTTTAACACATTGTGCACTTTACCTCTAGTTATTTTACACATTGTGTACTTTACCTCTAGTACTTTAACACATTGTGTACTTTACCTCTAGTTATTTTACACATTGTGTACTTTACCTCTAGTACTTTAACACATTGTGTACTTTACCTCTAGTTATTTTACACATTGAGTACTTTATCTCCAGTACTTTAACACATTGTGTACTTTACCTCTAGTTATTTTACACATTGAGTACTTTACCTCCAGTACTTTAACACATTGTGTACTTTACCTCTAGTTATTTTACACATTGTGTACTTTACCTCTAGTACTTTAACACATTGTGTACTTTACCTCTAGTTATTTTACACATTGAGTACTTTACCTCCAGTACTTTAACACATTGTGTACTTTACCTCTAGTTATTTTACACATTGTGTACTTTACCTCTAGTTATTTTACACATTGAGTACTTTATCTCCAGTACTTTAACACATTGTGTACTTTACCTCTAGTTATTTTACACATTGAGTACTTTACCTCCAGTACTTTAACACATTGTGTACTTTACCTCTAGTTATTCTACAGATTGTGTACTTTACCTCTAGGAGTTTTACACATTGTGTACTTTACCTCCAGTACTTTAACACATTGTGTACTCTACCTCTAGTTATTTTACACATTGTGTACTTTACCTCTAGTACTTTAACACATTGTGTACTTTACCTCTAGTTATTTTACACATTGAGTACTTTACCTCCAGTACTTTAACACATTGTGTACTTTACCTCTAGTTATTTTACACATTGTGTACTTTACCTCCAGTACTTTAACACATTGTGTACTCTACCTCTAGTTATTTTACACATTGTGTACTTTACCTCCAGTACTTTAACACATTGTGTACTCTACCTCTAGTTATTTTACACATTGTGTACTTTACCTCTAGTACTTTAACACATTGTGTACTTTACCTCTAGTTATTTTACACATTGTGTACTTTACCTCTAGTACTTTAACACATTGTGTACTTTACCTCTAGTTATTTTACACATTGAGTACTTTACCTCCAGTACTTTAACACATTGTGTACTTTACCTCCAGTACTTTAACACATTGTGTACTCTACCTCTAATAGTTTTTCCAAATCTAATAACGGATGATTTTCCATGCTTGGATTCCACGACAACACTTGGTGAAGTTCTTTCTGAGATAATGTATAAGTTCTTGTCACAGTTATTCCTGCCATGGGACTCTCCACAGAGACAAGCAGACGTAAGAATTCCAGTAATGTGGATAAAGTTAATAAACAATCAGAACTGTCTTTACTGAATGTTGTATTAATTCTAACCATTAGACGTCCTAAAGCAGTGGTCTTCTGTTCTAAAACCCTGATAAATACACAATAAATATATACTGAATGATGTATGCTGCGGTCATTGCTTTATTTATAATGGTACTGCTGGAATTAAACTAAATTTGGAGCAAATTGTGTACAACCATCATTTAGAGCAAACTCTTTATCATCTTGAATGCAAAGCATATTCGTGCACATCCTACATTTGGAGCAAAAAATTGCACAACATAAATTTAGATCAAATTCTTGTACATCCTACATTTAAGGAAAATTGTTAGCCTTATGTCATAAATACAATCCTGTTCCCTTTTCACGAATGTAACATAGGGAATTAGACTATTAACCAGGTTTGTAATAACACAAGCAACACAATGATTGCCACATCTGGAGCAAGATCTGTTTACCCTTCCCTAGCACCTGAGATCACCCCCAATATTTGGTGGGGTTTGTGTTGCTTAGTCTTTAGTTTTCTATGTTGTGTCTTGTGTACTATTATTTTTCTGTCTGTCTTTATTTTTTAGCCATGGCATTGTCAGTTTATTTTCGATCTATGAGTTTGACTGTCCCTCTGGTATCTTTCGCCCATTTTTTATACAGCCTACATTTAGAGCATACACTTGTACATCCTACATTAAGAGCAAATACTGGTACATCTTAAATTTAGACATTTATAGAAAATACTTGTTCATCTTACAGTTAGAGCAAATTCATGTAAATCAAATCTTTAGAGCAAATTCTTTTACATCCTACATTTATGGAAAATTCTTATACATCCTCCATTTAAAGCAAATACTTGTACATCCTTTATTAAGAGGTGATTCTTGGTCATCATACATTTACAGCAAGTCCTTATACATCCTACATTTAGAGAGCCAATTTTTATACATCCCATACTTACTTTTTTAAGAAGTAAAATCCATAATCATGATCTGTTAACATGACGAGGGTCTTAACACACGGTAGGATTGAGGCGTAATTGTGATCAGCACTTCCCATGTGGTCAAGTAAAGCTGTTGTTATCATTACCATATCACTAGGCTGTGGCAGGGAATAAGCAATCTGCAAAGAAACATAATGCAAATGGATTTTTATCTAATTTATCTTAACTTGCAATAATTTAATTTTGGATGTAACGCGTCTTATGATTGGCTGACATAGTTTTGTTTATCAGCCCATAGACATAATTTAGTCATGTCTTGTGACCGTCACGTCATCAACTTTTTTTCATGATTTATTCTGATTTAAAATGGAATTTAGAATTAAATTATAAGAAATAACTGTAATATTTTTCTGTCTATTCGAAATAGCATAAAAAATGTGGTGCACACTTGCACCACATTTTTGATGTTATTTCTTCATAGACAGAAAAAATATTACAGTCATTCCTTAAATAATACATTTTATGTCTGATATTGTTTGATAGATTTTTGTGTGTTGATCAGATATCCAATCAAAACATTTACTATAATTTTAAGATATCTTGCACTGTTTGGATAATACCTGGACATAAGTCTTCAGCTTTTGTAAGGTGTGAGTTTTTATCCTTCAATGTTCCTTTAAGTGTCTTTGTCTCTGTCCATTTGTGAATTTCTTTCTTTCTAGTCGATTCAATATTGATAACAAGCACATAATTTTCATTGAACTAACGCCTATTCAATATCTTGATTGTACAATTGTGAATTTATTACTCTGTAACAGTTTTAAATAAACCAACAAATTTTACCATTACTTTAATAAGCTTCTTTACTCTGCAGAAATCGTGTAGCATTTTCCATAAGAATTATATGGCTAGCAATCATACGACTTTTACAACTGAACAGTAAGTTCTACTGCTGTGGATTCATTTATTTTTGTGGGTCTCAATTTTCGTGGATTGAGGAAAACCAGCATTTTCGTGGATATTTGATTTCAAGGTTTTGCCAATCTCTGTATACAAAGCCTATAGAGAATTTGTTATTCGCTTAACATTTGATTTCTTGGCTCACCTTTACCCACGAAAATTGGTATCCAACAATATAATAATATTACAGTATACTAATTTTGCTAGTGTTAAAAAATTTCACTAGCAGGTTATGACCTATTACATTAAGTTTACTCACCTGTTTGTCGGTGAATTCACTACTTCCTGTCAACATGGAAACTTCAACATCACATAAACTTTGGATTATTGACTGAAAAATTAAATTTTAGCTTAAACAATTAAAAATAAAGAAAGGAAAATAACTATTAATTTCAAACTGTGTTCAAAACAACAACCTTTTAACCACAACTAACAATATAAAAAGAAGATGCGGTGTGATTGCCAATGAGACAACTATTCAAACGAGACCAAATGAACTTTGTTTGTCCTACATTGAAGGGAAGTCTATCCCTGAGGGAAGGGGGGGGGGGGGGTAGGAGGGTCCTGATCCTGAAATCCCGGGCTTAAAAACACGAAATCCCGATGTCCCGAATTTAAATAAAGTTAAATCCCGTATCCCGAAAGTTGAAAAAAAATATTCCCGGATCTCAAAGGGGTAAATCCCGAAATCTCGAGCTTAAAAACATCTGATCCCGGAGTTCTGATAAAGGTCCTATTCCCCCTCATCCCTCCACAAAACCAATTTCATCCAAATTGTATTTTTGAAGAACATTAGAACTGAGAATACACTTCAAAATAAATGTCAATAAAAGTTGACCTCCAAATGTATGGAGAGCCATGGAGCCAAATAACTTGCATCACTTTATCAAACAAGCACCACTTAAAATAAAAAGAAATATAACAAACATTCCATACAGACTCTATCCTGGTGTACAAAGTTTTGGTTGTATTTTCAGTTCTATATTTCAAAATTCTGCTTTATATTATCTATCTGTAATGTTCGGTTTTTTTCTTCATATTCTTCATTAATCATGGCTTCTTTCATTTTCAATTGCTCTTTTTTTTTGAATTTTTTGTTTTCAAAATTGTTTTAATTCCTTCATCTGATTCTATGTATTATTTAAGCCTGGCGGATAACTTGGAACCAGTTAATAGATAAAAGATGTACTACAGATCCTGACTATGCGATTTTCGCTTATGTCATATTTTTGTCAATAAATTTATAGTTGGCACAAAACACGCATTAGGCCTGATTTGAAAAATGCAAAAACTTTGTTTTCCCTATCTTTATAAATAAGAAGATGTGGTATGAGTGCCAATCAGACAACTCTCCTTCCAAGCCACAATGTATAGAAAGTAAAAAGTTATAGGTCAAAGTACAACCTTCAACATGGAGCCTTGGCTCACACAGAACAGAAAGCTATAAAGGACGCCAAAATGACTAGTGTAAAACAATTCAAACTGGAAAACCCACGGTCTAATCTATATTACTGATTATATCTTTAACAATAAATTGAAAAAAATTTCATATATTAAAACAGGAAAAGGGGAAAGACAATCCAAGGTAAATTTAGAAAAAAAGGAAGACACATTTGTTTTTTGTTGATTTAATATGTAGAATAAATCGTAATTAGGGAGGAAATAACATGTCCTGTTTGAAGGATGTAAAAAAACTTGTATTATTTAAAAAAAATACATAGTTTTGATCAGAGACATTTTTGCTTTTGACGTAGCAATAGTGCTCTGATACATTCAGGTTTTACAACATTTAAAAGAGGCTTGTTGTATTGGTGATGATACATAAATCAATCATTTACCTGATTACCTGTGTAGATCACATGACCAAATAAGCGACAAATTGAACCAGAGAGTGTTTACCTGTAGCAGTGGCACGAAAAAAGAAATAAGTTGAAACCAAAATTTTACTGAATTCAATTAGCCCGAAATGTTAATCAGAATGAGAAATGTGTTATCTGCAGTGGTTCTTTCGTCAATATTTTGCTCAGGTGAGTATTTTCAATTACTTTTTTTCCTGAAACAGCGTGGCAAAACCAAAGTGTCCAAATTAAAACATAACATAGATGAGATCTCTCATCCAAAGTCACACCCATATGTGATAGTACTTGGACAAATAAAATATTCATGTATTAGTCCCCAATTCTTTAACAAGTTGTATGGAGAGATGGCCTTGTCATACTTATACATGTTCTTAATGTATTTAATTAAAAATCTCATTTTTTTTTCTACAGTTTTTGCTGCAAGACCAGAAATAGTGGATGATATTTTACCAGAGGTTAAAAAACAAGGTCAAACAGCATATCTGAATTGTTCTATTATAAATTTACAGTCTCCAGCACAGGTACATCTACATATAATCTCCTAGTAAGATTGCAAAACTTATCCAAAAATAAACATGGGGTTTCTATACCTATAGTATAAGTTTTATAGAAATTTGGCAAGAATTGTAGGTGTGAGAGCACTTACAAGATTGGACTGATGGATACACGGACAGATGTTTCCCGAAATGCGTTATGCAGGGGACATAAAAATAGTCATGGTAGATATGATTGATGGTCAAGGACTATAAAATTTACTATTAAGAATACTAAAAATTTAGCTAGCTAGGCCAGTTCAATATCTTTTTCTAGTACATGTACATGTTATTTGTCTGTTTAAAATGAAAATAGCACTAATTGAAAAAAACAAACCAATTTGAACTTTACCAAACATTGCATATTCAGTCGGGCCCAAACATTGCATATTCAGTCGGGCCCAAACATTGCATATTCAGTCCGGCCCAAACATTGCATATTCAGTCCGGCCCAAACATTGTGGTTGGAGAGGAGAGATTCATCATTTAATTTAAAACTTTTGAATTATTTTGATACAGATATAATACTTTTATCCATTCTAATAAACAGTATCTTATGTTTAAACAGGTACAATGGATTAAACTGACCACACCATCTGGACTTCCTAAACACATTTCCTCAGATGAAACTGTTCTTATTGATGAAGTTGTTGAAGGACAAAGGAAATATGATGTAGTGAAATACAGATCAAACGATAGCGACATATACCAACTGATAGTAAGATCATTAACGGAGACAGATGAAGGGAATTATACATGTCAGATTTATCTTCCAAATCAGAATTACACAGAATGGCCTCGGGAGTCTGGGAGTTTAACTGTGCAAAGTAAGTTGTAACAGGTGATTAAAGTTTACCATGACATAGATTGACATCCTTTTAACCCACACATGTAAACTTTGTTAAAATAAACAATTATATTTTTTTTGTCAGTTACATGTATCATGTGTAATGTGAAAAAAGGAGATGTGGTACATGTATGATTGTCAGTGAGACAGCAGAGACCAATTCAAATGCATTTTTCTGACTTAAAAGCTTGAGGAAACACTTGGCCTCAACCTTTGTAAATGTTTCGTTGTATGTGAAATATTTACATTAAAACTGAAGCTCAGATGGCACAGAATTTTTTAATCATTTCATTGTAAAAAAAATCAACAACAAAAATCTTAAATTGACAATGATTTTTGTCTTAACAAATTTTCCAGTTGCTCCTACTATAAAAGCTGATAGCACAAGTGCTGCCAGTATAACTGTCCAGGAAAATCAAAATATCACACTGACCTGTGAAGCTAATGGAAATCCTGCTCCCAATATTACGTGGAAAAGAGGAGATGGATTCCCACTACCTAATGGTGGATTCCAGCAAATGGTAAGGAAAAACAAAAAATATATTGCTTCTGATGTCTGCTGCATTGACCATGTAAATTAGTTTATTCTAGGTCTGTTTTATTTCATATTGTAGGTTGAAAATAAAATTGAGAATGAAATAGATTTTGAAAATGCATAACTTTGCCTTATAAGTACTGGAAAAAAAAGTTGGCACAAGACAGGATGAAAGTAAATGTTCTGCACTATAAAACGCAGGATGCAAATGTGTACAAAAGTACCAATAAATTTTTTCATGTGGAACAGATGAAAAAAAAATGATAAATCTGAAAAAAATCCTCCTGACGGCACCCCATCCAGAGCACCAGCTGGTCTTTCCCTACACATTTAAAACAAGAGGATAAAAGAATAGTTAGCACATTTACCAGATCTGCTTCAGTAGTATTGAATTTATGCATCAAACTATAACTATAAATATAATTAATCACTTTTAGGGTGGTACCTACAACATAAACCAAATTCAGGCTACAGATCGTGGACAGTTTATTTGCATCGCTGATAATAATATTAAACCACCAGCATCCTACAGAGTACAGCTTGAAGTCAGGTTTGCTCCTTACTGTACAGCTGTCCGGGATAGAGTGGGTCAGGCACAAAATCAGAGGTTTCATGCAAAGTTGGAGTGCTTGGTAGCAGGTAAGCTTTCAGAAGTGAATCTACCATAGCTATTCATTTGGCTACCGATTATGTTGATAGTGGGGAAATTATTAATTTCAAGTTCTCTTTTATGTATTTTTCTTACTGTTAAAAAATTTCTGTGTTTACCTACTGTTACAAATCAAAACATGTTCCTTTATTTTTATATACTTTCAAAATTGAATGTCTCAGCAGAATCTATATCATGTTTATTAGAATTAAGACCTCATTGAACCTTTAAATTCTTGGTTCATCTTTACCCATGAATTCCACAAAAATAGGTATCCCAAGAATAATAATGAATCACAGAATACTTTATACACATACTAGTATAAATATTGACCTTTATTTTAAATTGATTTTTCTACTGTCATCGGAAATTTCAAGGATAATATGCCATTATTGTGGTTCATATATGTATATTTTTATACTAAGCTAATCCTAGATCAGAAGTTGTATGGTATAAAGAAAACAAAGCAACACCAGAAAAAGAACAAATTCAGGATAATGACAAATACAAATTAGAACAACAAGATGATCAGAGATTGAAAGCTGATGAAAAATGGTACACTCTTGAAATAAAAAATGTACAAGGAAATGATTATGGAGATTATTATTGTACAGGCAAAAACAAATATGGAGAAGGTCAAGCTCAATTTCAACTTTTTGGTATGTATATTATGTATCATAAGCTGTCATTGTTCTGCTTTTGGTCATTACCTAGGAAATGTTGAGTGTGTGTGTTTTGTCCATCATAGATATTTATTATGCATATTCTTAAATTTGAAAATAGTGTAAAGGACAGTATTCTATTAGGGCCTTGTTTATCTTTACTTTGAATTTTGGAGAGTAAAGATCAGGGTTTCCCCTGGGTCAATTTCATTTTTCTCCACCTCATTCGCCAAAAAATATATTTTTGTCGCTCTAATTTATTTATGCCAAGTATTACATAAACAGTTGTTTAAAATTTTCCTTCTTTCTAACAAAAACCAAATTCAGTGTGCAGCATTGTTGTCTATAATTTTATATATCTATCTTTTAAATCGACATTGTAATAAATAGACACTCATTTATAACAAACATTTATTTTCTAAAAGATACTGTAAAATTACAATATAGACCATTAAATCATATTTCTTTTGTTTTGGGAACTCAGGATTAAATCTTCAATATAATAAGTCTATCACATACATCCCAAATAGTTGAAGGATAAAGTCAGAGGTTTTTTTACTTTTAAATAATTTTCTTTTCTGGGCTATAGTTAAAGTTGACAATAATTTCTATTGTTACAAGTTTAAGGTGAATTCCCAGTTTATTGCCTGATCTGGGGGAAGTCAGAAACCCAAAAATAGTTAACAAGATGAACAAAGTTTAACCGTTATATTTCTTACCCTAGTTATGAGTTTCGTTTGTCACACTTTTCAGAACTTTAAAAACTGTCAAAAAGTATGATTGAAGTTGATAAAATACATGTAGTTACCAGAAAAATTAAATATTAAGATACAACTTTAAAGCATACTTTTTATTTGATATTTTAGAAACTATGGAATGTCAAGGACATTACTGTCCATCTGTCATAGCAGGGAAGGCGCCATCTACATACCAAGTTTCCATGGTTACATTTATGATTGGACTCATCATTAGCTTCAGTATCAATAAGTGCTTACAAAGATGAAATTTTTGTCAATAAACATGTAAAACTGAAGCAAAAAACAAGCATAATACTTGCATTAATACAAAATTTAGATAAGGCAATAAACCTATGTTGTAAATAATAACATTGAAATTTATTTACAACACATGTAAATATTCATCAAGTTTGAGCCATGTTTTATTTTTGCAGTTATCTCCCTTGCTTATTGATTAATCTTTAAAAAAAAACAGAACTACTTTTAAAATTGAGAATGGAAATGGGGATGGGTCAAAGAGACGACAACCCAACCAAAAAGCAGACAACATAATCTATAAAAGCCCAAAATTTAAGAAAGACACAAGAGTGCACACACTGAAATGTCTCACCTTCTTTACTTATCATTGTTACTATGTTGATGGCCCTATTAAAATATAAAGCTTTATTACAACTGTTAAATAAACTCAACATTATCCAAGAAAACTAATCATTGATCAATCAACCATGAAAATGAGGTCAAGGTCAGATGAACCATGCCAGGCAGACATGTACAGCTAACAATTCTTCCATACAACAAATATAGTTGACCTACAAATGTATTGCTTATAAATTAAGATAAACAGACCAAACACACAAATACTTAACACTTAGCAATGAATCGTGGAAATGAGGTCAAGGTCAAATAAAACCTGCTCGACTTACATATAGATCATAAAATACTTCCATACACCAAATATAGTTGACCTATTGCATATGGTATTAGAAAAAATAGACCAAAAACTCAAAAACTTAAAGGGAAACTTCGCAAAAAAATCAAAAATTGATATTATGTTCATTCTGTATAAAAATGCTCAAATTCATAGATATTAAAGTTTTATTCCGCGAGATAAGCGATCACCATCGATTTTAAATTTAGAGTATTAATTCTCTGCGTTCCGCCATTTTGTCCTTCATTCCAGATTAATGAAACGATATGTCTATAAACCACAAAGAAACAAAACTACAGTAACCGATGTAGTCGTAATTGCGTGTCGATATCTTGTCAATCGTACGGTTGTTTTATCCGACTAACTAACCATGGTATGTTGTTTTTAAACTTGATATTGGAATAAGGTGAAAAGTCAAAGTTGAAATCATAAATAAGTGTTCCGTGAAAATTGTTTTCGAAAATCTAATTTGTTCATAATTCTTTAAAGTAATAAACTGTTTTCAAATAAATTTTGATCTTCCCTCTTCTGATCACCAGCATGGCTAAAGGTATTACTTCCAAAGGTATTGTGAGGGGTGTGAGGTGACACGTCCAGGTATTCAAGCGAAACCTACTGTCGGGCTTGCAAGTTCACGCATCGTTTCACTTCTGCAGGTATTGATCAGTGTACACGGCTGATAACATTTAACTTTCCATTTTGAACTATCAGATGTATAATATACAACTCTGTCTTACTTGTCATTACCAAACTCATACGCTTGTTTATAAATAACATTTCTGGTGTAAAGAATATTATTCATAAAAAATATAAATAACTAGAACACACCCGTATATCGCGGGTCCGTGACTGAATTAAAGTATATAACTATGCGCAAGCCTTATTTTAGTATTAGTATTGTCATCTGATAAAGTCATGCTGATTATAAGATACACAGTTTTCTCTACTTTCAAATCTTTCTGTTTGAACCCGTCGAACTGGAACTTATCAATTATTGATAATATTAATTATTTGGAAAACAAAAGGTCCTTGAACACACCCGTATATCGCGGGTCCGTGACTGAATTAAAGTATATAACTATGCGCAAGCCTTATTTTAGTATTAGTATTGTCATCTGATAAAGTCATGCTGATTATAAGATACACAGTTTTCTCTACTTTCAAATCTTTCTGTTTGAACCCGTCGAACTGGAACTTATCAATTATTGATAATATTAATTATTTGGAAAACAAAAGGTCCTTGAATGGAGTATTTTTTAATCAACAGCATTGTATATTAGTAATAAATATTGAATTCTTTGATTCGCTGTTTTACGTCATGCCCGCTAACAAATTGAAAACTGTACCTATACGCCTTACTTTAGTCCAGATTTTTAGTATTCGTATTGTTATCTTAGAAAGTCTAACTGATTAAAATACTACAATAGGTAACAATTTGACAATTAAGTAGTGTCAACCCTGTGATTATGACCCGTGTAATACTATATAGCATATTAATCCTGACTACACCGTTTGGTGGTGCGCCTGTCAGATGCGGAACGTACAGATAAAGTAATCGGTAACAGGTGAATATACTATTGGTATCGGTATCGGACCCGACCCGGAACTTCTTAATTATTGGCAATATTAATTACGTGGAAAACAAAAGGGCCTGGAGTGGTGTAATTTTTAATCTACACCTTTGTACTATATTAGGTTATAGATAATGCATATTTTAAGGTTTTTCTTGTCGTAGAACACACCGAGGGGTGTCAGGATTGATCAAAATAAAATATATTAATTTTATAAAGTTTTGTAAAATTTAGTATCCTATTTTACCGACAACACTAAAGTGGGATATTCCTTTCTAATGCGTTCAGGTTTTAAGTACGCCCTGCGGCTCATTTAGAATGTGAAATAAAACTCACTAAATAATTTAGATATAAACCTTTTAAAAAATTATCCATACACAATAAAAAATATTACTGTAACTGCATGAAGTAAGACACAAATGTATTGTTACCATCCGATAACGGTGTATGACAAATACAAGACACATTGTAAGTAATTTATTGTACCACATAGCTTATGGAAAAGGGGAAGGGGTATGTTTTTTTTTCTATTTGTTATGTTATTTATTTTATTAAAAGATAATCTGGATATAAGTATATACCCTCCGCACCTGACCCTTTCGTTATTCAATAGAATATAAGATTATCTTATTAGTTGATCATTTGATAGAGTAAAAGGTATACGTAAATTTTAAAAAGTTAAGAACTGACACGAAGACGAATATAAATACATGTAGGTCACAGTATGATTTCCTATTCAGTATGTATCGTTCTGAACATGCATGAAATATTTGCCACTGGACGTTAAGCAAGCAACCAAAATCAATCAACCTTTTCAGTTTGACTCAATAAGATTTTCAAAATCTTACACACGAATATGTTAAATCTGGATTTGTTTTATGAAAGTCTACATTAAAATTCATCTGACATAAATGATAATGTTTCTTTATTGTAGCGATAAATTAACAAAACTTCACGTTATTTGTTTCTAAAATTAAAATACGGGACTACGATGACGGCTTCTTTTACACCTTTCATCGATTGAACTTTAAAAAAATAAATTTCCAAATCGGCAACAAAAAACTATTAGACGAATAAAGTTTTGAAGTAAATCATAGATTGCATGTTTATCAAGGAAAATAATGACCTCGCACAGGTAATTATTTTATGCCTTGGAGCATATATCATTGAAACATGGTATCGTCCGGGTTGATTCTGAAAAAGAATGACCTGTCGTTCTGAAAGAAAATAACTCCATATAGCAGTGGCGGATGCAGGAATTTTCGAAAGGGGGGGTGCTAGCCCAGGGCAAAGGGGGGGTGCAGGGGGGTGCAAACATATGTCCCGATTCAAATGCATTGATCGGCCAAAATAAAGGGGGGGTGCGGACCCCCGGAACCCCCCCTCTGGATCCGCCACTGTATAGGTATATATATAAAGTTAAATTCTTTGATTCGTCGTTTTTACGTGATGACGGCTGACAAATTGGACCTCTTAATTTTAGTATTATAGATACCCAAAAAATAAGATTTGATGAAATTAAAATCTATTTAAATATTTTTTCCAAGGGTGAATTGGGAAAATGTAATATATACTCATTGTCAAAAGTGAAGGACAGATTAGAACATACCAGAAATATTGATTAAAAAAAATGTACGCACTTGCCGACGATTCGTTTATACGACTGGATAGAAAGTTACGGAACTATATCGCAATTTAAAATATATACATGTATACATTGAATTGAACATAAGAAAAAAACATATATTTTGAATAAATAGGGATAAAAGTGTTGTAAATAGACTAGTCCACGTATGCCAACAGTATGTAATCATCGAATGTCGATAGACTATTGTATACCAGAAGAAGAAGAGAACCAATTTGATTTAAATACAGGTCGATGTATAACTTTTGCTTTGGTTCATTGAAGTTGTGGACATAGTAAAATCACAGATTTATATTTCAATAAGATTGTTCTCGAACAAAGGAAGGAATTCGTCATCACAATTGTTATATATGCCACTGGACGAACACTAATTATCCCGAAGGGATGTGAATATTTTGCTGGGAAACTTTTGAGTATCAAAGTTTCAAATAAATTTCGGAATTTTTGTTTCTTCTTGGTATTCAATAACAGAAAAAAGAATAAATTACTTGTTCGCTAAATAAGGGTATTCTTGTCAGATGAAAGACTTTTAGTTATATTTAAAAAAATAGGGAAATATGACATTAAATTAGTTCTGTCTTTTTTTTAAACATCGTTAAAAAGATGTGTGTCTAAGGTGAACGCCACAAGAACCCTGTAATACTAGTACGAGAGTATAGCATGTAAACATTCCTTCTCAATAATATGGTTGTATTGGAAATCTTTTCATACAGATTGACAACTCATTGTCCGATATGCATGTAATATTTGCCACATGACGCCCATAATTCTTTCTACCATCATCATCTTATTCTTTGATATAATGATTGCTGTCAACATCGATGGTTCACACCCAAACAAAATGGGAGTAATGGACCTTCAGAGCTTCTCCGTGTTATACACTTGTGAAATATATAGACGAAATTTCTGTATTGAAATGAATATACATCTCACAAACAGGATTTTCAAATAACGATTTTGAGTAATCAAATTACAAACCAATATAAACATATGGCAAGATATAACCATGAAGGAATTTAGTTTTTGTCAGACACAAGAACTCATCACTATCATAAACGTATACGTATATATGCATACAATTTCAAATATCAAGAACAAGCGGTCGATGTCGATAGTCCGTTTTCTAACTGTTCGAGTTAGACATGTCACTTGTTCATTCTTGAAAGCCTTCATATTCCCCGTCTAACGATGGGAACTGTTTCTGATTGTGTTGACTATAAATGCTTGTATGGTAATTCTGTTGTTTATCTGTACAAGCGGTTGCATTTCCTCTCCTTTCCTAACAAACAAACGAACGAAACGCTACTAGTCTGCTTTCTCTGGAGCTCATCCTCAATGGCTCTTATACGTCAGGAAACTTACATGTATACTAATAATGATTGTTTCAAGAACAACGATGTATGGACGAACTATTCTAAATTCGTCTATATCAGTTATGCATGACTAAAATATAACTTTTATTACAAATACTGTATTACTTATTTGGATTAATGACGGCTATCATGTTCAACATTGCACAACTATTATCATAGAATTAAAAAAAAAATCCTCAAAAATCCTTAAAAAAAATAATGCCTTAGCTTAGATAATTGGTATTTTTTCACAAAAAGTTCGTGTAAATGATTGTCAAATGAATTTAATTATGTAAGAATAAAATGTTAAAAAGAAACTTAAAAAAAAATCATGTATGTTGTATTTTTTTGTCAATTAAAAACTTTAAAATTGCAATAGTTTTATTAGCATTTAAACACAGCCAGATTTGAATACAAGTTAAGAAATTCCGGTAAAGTCAATGATATCAAACAGATGTACAATGGTATATCAAATTGGGTAATATTGCATTTAGTTTTTATTAAAGATTAAAACTACTATTTTTTACTTCATATTTGAATCTTTACGCCAATTGCCGCTAAGAAAGTAATCAAAAATTGTTTCCTTTTATTTTTATACATTTTCGGATTTACGAATCTGAATTTTATTTTCAATTAATTTACACAATTTAATTATTGAATCTTTATTCTCATCGTGTATTAAATCTTAATGTATTAACATCGTGACATCATACTCTTTCTAATCCTTTCTGTATATCCTTTCCAAATAACAACATTTATACCTGTGTACGCTTGAACTCACACCTGCGGCTAAATAGCACATGGTAAACGAATTGACCTCAAGCCGAGAAATATACAGTGACCTTTACAAAATAATATACACACTCTGCTCACACATTAGTTGCATTGAAATGATTATCAAAACAATAACGGTAAATAGACAAGTAAATAGTAAAAATATTCAATAAATATTTTATGAATAAAATCTCAACAATAATTAATTAAATTTATTCAAAAACATTTACTAGAGACAGAGACATATAATTTTATAGGAGTTTAATTCAATGAATACAAAACGGTATATGCATATTCATTTTCGTTCATTATTATATTGTGGTTAATAACTACGACCATTCGTCAGCTGTGCGCTTTTAATTACGTATATTGTCGATAAGCTATAAGAGTTAAACAGATTTTATTTTTTCCCAGAATTCAATAAATCGGGCTAATACGTCACGACCCACTCGAGAATTCAACCAAAAAAGTTACAAATACTTGATTTTCTCCGTTATTAGAAGGAATATAAATTTAAAACTTTGCAAATGTGTTTTTTATGTTAAGATGAACATAATTAGATGATAAGTAAAAAATCGCGGAATTTCCCTTTAACTTTGACCACTGAACCATGAAAATGAGGTCAAGGTCAGATGACACCTGTCAATTAGACATGTACACCTTACAGTCATTCCATACACAAAATATAGTAGACCTATTGCATATAGTTTAAGAACTAGAGGCTCTCAAGAGCCTGTGTCGCTCACCTTGGTCTTTGTGCATACTAAATAATGGACACAGATAAATTCATGACAAAATTGAGTTTTGGAGATGGTGATGTGTTTGTAGATCTTACTTTACTGAACACTCTTGTCGCTACAATTATCTCTATCTATAATGAACTTGGCCCACTCATTACAGTGGAAAATATTTTCTAAAAATTTACAAAAATCTATGAAAATTGTTAAAAATTGACTATAAAGGGCAATAACTCCTTAAGGGGTCAATTGACAATTTTGGTCATATTGACTTACTTGTAGATCTTATTTTACTGAACAGTATTGCTGCTTACAGTTTGTCTCTATCTATAATATTAAATAATCAAGATAATAACCAAAAACTGCAAAATTTTATATAAAATTACAAACAAGAGGTTGTCTGATTTGTCTGAAAATTTCAGGGCAGATAGATCTTGACCTAATAAACAGTTTTATACCATGTCAGATTTGCTCTAAATGCTTTGTTTTCAGAGTTATAAGCCAAAATCTACATTTTACCCCTATGTTCTATTTTTAGCCATGGCGGCCATCTTGGTTGGTTGACCAGGTCACGCCACACATTTTTTTAACTAGATACCCCAAAGGGTGCTATAAACAGTTTCGTACTAAAAACTAGGGGTATTTCCCCAGTGAGATTTACATACTGATGGAATTCCCTGCTATTTATATACCACTAAATGAAAAAGTTGATTGTTTTTTATGTTCAATGTGAAAAACATATATTGAAGTTCAATTAAAATGCCACTTTTGTCAAGATTTAAAAAAAAAAAAATGTTTTTGTGACTTCCTACTATATGGGAGGCAACTCCATAAACAGCTGATTTTCACCTGTTGCAAAAAGCACTTTGATTTGTCAGGTAAGATAGCTCCTTTTGGAGCAGGCGAAAGTAGGCTGAAACTACATTTTCTTAAATCAGCCGGATAAGCTCTTCGAAATGCATATTATAAAAAATCTCAAATATATGCACAGGTTACTGATCCGTGTGTCCAAAGGTGGTCTGTTTTTAAGGTTTTTTAGGGGGAAAATGCCTAATTTCCAGCTGATAACTTGTACCAATTTGCATGTTTAAACAAGAGATGTTGGATTTTTTTTTATTTATTCAGAAAGTTCATAGAATTATCTTTCCATTGATGTATAGATATCTATATAACTATGAATATCTGACTTCTGCATGATGGGTCCACTATTACATGCCCTGTTACAGAATGACATCACGTAAAAAACTGTTGATTGCACCCAAAGATGATTGTGGCCAAGTTTGGTTAAATTTTGCACAGTAGTTTCAGAGGAGAAGATTTTTTTAAAAGAATACTAAAATTTTTGAAAAATGGTTAAAAATTGACAATAAAGGGCAATATCTCCTTAAGGGGTCGAATGACAGTTTTGGTCATGTTGACTTATTTGTAGATCTTACTTTGCAGATAGGCAGATAGATTTACCTAATAAATAAGTTTCAGAGTTATAAGCCAAAATCTACATTTTACCCCATCATTCTATTTTTAGCCAAGGCAGCCATCTTGGTTGGTTGGTTGGGTCACACCACACATTTTTTAAACTAGATACCCCAAAGATGATTGTGGCCAAGTTTGGTTAAATTTCCCACAGTAGTTTCAGAGGAGAAGATTTTTTTAAAAGAATACTAAAATTTTTGACTTATTTGTAGATCATACTTTGCTGAACAGTATTGCTATTTACAGTTTATCTCTATCTATAATAATATTCAAGATAATAACCAACAAGAGCTGTCAAAATGACAGTAAACCGGATTCTTTAACATTTATTTGTGTTCTGGCATTTATCAATATTACAAGGACCAAAACTCCTAATAGGTAAAATTTATGATTATCAATATCAAACTTGACTTCATGAGCAAATGCACGAACACGACATTTTTTAAACTTTCAAGAACTGTAACTCCTGAACGGTAAAAGTCAAAATCGTCATTATTGAACTTGACCTCCATTTTGTTGTCAGTAACAACATATTAAAATTTTAAAAGGTTTGGTTGAACGCTTCATGAGTAAATGCACAAACAACATTTGGTTGCCGCCCGCCCGCCTAGCATACATCCCCAAATCAATAACCGACATCTTTGACACAAAAATCCGGTTAAAAACTTCAAAATTCTATTTAAAATTACTAATTTGGGGCAGAAACAGAACAAGGGTTTGTCTGATTTGTCTGAAAATTTCAGATTTTTAGATCTTCATCTGATAAACAATTGAATCCCTTGTCTGATTTGCTCTAAATGCTTTGGTTTCAGAGTTATAAGCCAAAATCTAAATTTTACCCCTACGTTCTATTTTTAGCCATGGCGGCCATCTTGGTTGGTTGGCTGGCTCACGCCACATATTTTTGAACTAGATACCCCAATGATGATTGTGGCCAAGTTTGGTTAAATTTGGCCAAGCAACTATTTTTAAATGGTACGGTTAAAGATTCTTACCATTTAAATTAGTTATATTCATAGTGTACTTACAACAATGCATTCTTGAGCTTGTACATGAGGAAGCCTGTCACATACTGAATTTAAGATTTCCAAGAACTGGGTTAATAGCTCTCCATACTTCTCGTCAGAGCCAGATCTGAAAAAAATCCACATAATTTGATAATATTTAATATGTTTTTTGTTCGATCATTAATGAAAGTAAAATAGTGAATTAAATTTCTCTTTTAGCAGCCAGTTTGGTTCAGTTTTGTCAAAATAAGAAAAGAAACATTGCTTGTGAATTATTCACTTGCAAGTGAATAATTTGACCTCATTAAATCAATATTCATATGAAGTTCAATTGAACCTTTTAGTAAGAGATAGGTTCCACATGGAATATGTGTGTTTGGCTAGAAAAAGGAAAAGAATGTCAAGATTGAAAGTGAAAAAAGGGTAAATTATTTGATTGATGGCTAATTCGATCTACATTATTGTATAGGTAAAAACGTTTATTAGCATATTATTTTAACCTATAATATGAAATCAAAAAGACCTAGAAAAATCAAAGTTCACCAGTTCCCTATCTATTAATATCTATGTTTATGTTTACATCAGAAGATATTACTGTCAACAGTCTTTGGAAGATCAACTTGATGGTAAACTAGGTGGCGTCTAGACTAAAATACACATGAAATGCTGAAACATAATTTTGAGTTTATGTATTGTGAATTGTTTATTTGAGACTTTTTTAATTTGGATATACGTTTTAGTATGTTAAAAATCAATATGAGAATTAGAGTCAAATAAAAGATTGGATTGTGGGACCTTTTTACTGAAGAACCTATAGTTAATTGTTTTGACAATATATTAAGTGATTTTCTGACCTTGTTTCTGTATTCATATAACAGGAGATCAACATATAATATATTGATAACAATTTATATGTGATATTTTTCTATTCGGCAAAAGTCACAAAAATAGTTGGTTTACAGTATAAGGTCACCTAAAAAAGTAACACCAGTTTAGCTTTCTGTGTAATTCTTGCTAGACTGCAGAAAATAAAGTAAGGACAATGATTTAAACTGAAAGAGGAAAGCAAAATGTATCAGTATAATAGAAGTGTTCAACAAACCCTGCTTTCAGCATCAGATGTAGTGTGGCACATTTGATGGGTGGATGTGCCAATACAAATGCCAGTAGGTTTAGCATTTTACTAGCATAAGGGGAGGCAACCCTTTCAATTCTACTTTCTTGATTTCCACCTTCCTCAGCCCCTTCTACTGGAAAAGGTTTGGCTCCCAGTGTTTCAAAACTTGTTACTACCATATCCAACACACACCTATTGAAAAAAACCAAATGCAATGTGACTTATATTTATCATAAATGAATCATTTTATGATCTCATAGTATGTTTTTTCAGAACTAAGATTGAAGCATTCTGCATGGAACCCTTTCCCCTTTAAATGAAATTGCAAAACAGTGGAGAGACTTTAAAACATTGGCTTTTACAATTATTGGAATTGGTACACTAACTTATGACAACCATGTAGATTAGGATTATCAAGAAAGTGAAGACAAATTGCCGAAAAAATCTTGCAAAATGTTGTAGATTCATTAATATACGTTGGATACCAATTTTTGTGAATTAAGTGGGTAAAAGGAAACCACGAATTGAAATATTCAAAGAATTGCTAATTTTCTAAAGGAATGTATGCAGACTTTGCCAAAACCACGAAATGAAATATCAACAAATATGCAAGTTTTCCTCAAACCATGAAAATTGATACCCTTGTAAATAAATGAATCCACAGTAGTTAAATTACTACCAAAATTTAAAATGTGTTCTCTTTAAAAACTTCTACACAAGAATTTTTTATTTGTTTGGTATACAGATGTTCCTTAGTTGATTCTCTAAGAGGCTTGTAGATCTGCTATAAACTGCAAAAAACAACTTTCTTGAAACCTGTTGTAACCTGTTGGGAACTAAATTAGGCTAAATCTTACTTTAAGTTGTTACCATGGTAGCAGCATATGCTGAAAGATCAGACAACTGCCAACACACATGTCTAATACAGGGCTTCCAAAAAATGTTTGAGCCAGCCGGACATTTCATATATGATCCCGATTTTAATCCCTTAAGACTTAGTCACAAAAGGCAATTATGGTAATCAGATGGCCATTCCAGTGATTGACATTACATTAAAAAAACGATTTTAAACTTTACTTTGATATGATATGAATTTGATGTTCGGATTTAACTGTTAAATTGGCAGTGCATCATTCAAAGTGTGCACATCAGCGTGCTCATATCTGCCTTAGACTTTTTATTTGTGCAAATGACATTGTCAAAACTTCAGTTTCGTTTTCACATTGTTCTAACCGGATGTTGACGTAACAATGGTAAAACATGGACCATAAACGGATACGTAAAATCCGTGTACGTTTCAAAGCCAACTGAGTGAAAAAGCTCTTTCCACGTTATTTCTTCAACAAAATACTTGAAATAAACGTTAGATACAGATATCAAAGATAATTTTAGCATTTTTGAAGAAATGTAGGATGCATAATTAAATTTACCTCCTGTGCACATGCGCACACGTGTTCTAGTTCATACGACGTAATTCTGACGATTTTTCATTTAAAACCTTTTTAAATTTTTCATCAAATTATGTTGATAAACTAATTTCTAATAATTTTAATCTTTTGGACTAAATCAAGTAGAAACAAACCGCTGAAAAGTTAGAAATAAATTGTGAATAAACCGATCAATTTATACGATGTCCGGTACTGAACATAGTTCACCTGTCACCTGAACAGGTAGATTTCAGCTGTCTAACTACTAATTAGCCTTGATTAAAATTAGAAAGTATTGAAGTAGGTGTTGTTTTGATAGCCAGACTTTTACCGGACATTATACAAATGACCGGAATATATGACCGTTTTGGAAGCCCTGGTCTAATAACCTGTTGTAATGGCTGACAAGTAGATGTGGCTAAAACTTACTTTGTTACCATGGTAGCAGCAGATGCTGAAAAATCAGACAACTGCCAACACACATGTCTAATAACCTGTTGTAATGGCCGAAATGTAGATAAGGCTAAAACTTACTTTGTTACCATGGTAGCAGCAGAAGCTGACAGATCAGACAACTGCCAACAGACACGTCTGAGAACCTGTTGTAATGGCTGACAAGTAGATGTTGCTAAGATCCTGATCATCTCTTGTATCTGTGGTGAGAGTGAATGAAGATGAGCACTCCATAACTTTCTGGAATTCACTGCTAGGCTTATCTCTTCTTCTGTTAGCTTCTGAAATAACAAGACTATGTTGTTTTGATACTTGATTTTGGCTAAATCTGCTAACAAGCTAATAGAAAATTTGTATTTCTTTATCACTTGAATTCATGGTTGATTTTTACCCACAAAATCCACAAAAATATGTACCTTACAAACAATAATAAATCCTCCGTAGTTATTATTATTTAAAAGTATATTAATCCTTCAAAATCTCAATTTATTTCCACAATTGTTAGTGAACTTTGAAATGCTATCTTCAGGCTAAAGCTGAATGTGTAAAAGTACCCACAATGGACCTGTCATAAATCATGTCTTACCTCTTCTGTCTGGAGAGGTAACGGCAAGGGAAGTAATTCTGAAATCATCAACAGACCACTCAGATAGGTATATGGTGCCTTTGTTGTGTATTTAATCAGTTCTTTCATAGTCTTGGTCCAAAGACTCTCAGTTAGTGCTACAAAAACAACAACAAATTATAAATTAATAAAAAATTACATTTTGAAAATTTGATAAAGATAGAGAGATGATAAATCATATATTCTACCTAAAATGTTTTATTGTACAAATTTCATCAAACAACTTAAGTCAGAAAATCTTTGTGTATGACTAAAAAGAAATATCAAAGATATGCCAATGTGACAGCAATCCAGCAGCAAAAAAAACACCCAAAAGGCATGGTCAACATGATCTTCTAAATATTTCTGTTTGACTCAGAAGATTTGATTCCATTTTTTCAAGATCTTAAATAAGGAATTAAATGGTGTGTCACAATGTGTTGATAGTTCAAATTTCAAATATTGTATGAGTCCAATATAAATGGTCAAACCAATTGACGCTACAATACTATAGACTTCACATGATGGCAAATTCCTACCATGTATGAAAGCATTCTGTAGAAATGATTTCATAGAAGTTGCATTCACAAGATGACACAATAACAATACACAAAACAATATTTAAGTGTCCCTCCACTCCCATAAAAATTCATTGAATCAAAATGATTTTATAAAATGGTCAACTATACATGATGGCAAACAATATTACCAACTTAAAAGTAAAAACACAAAAATACTGAACTCCGAGGAAAATTCAAAAAGGAAAGTCCCAAATCAAATGGCAAATTCAAAAGTTCAAACACATCAAACGAATGGATAACAACTGTCATATTCCTGACTTGGTACAGGCATTTTCTGATGTACAAAATGGTGGATTGAACCTGGTTTTATAGCTAGCTAAACCTCTCACTTGTATGACAGTCACATCAAATTCCATTAAAAGAGCTTTCTGTCCAACATTCTCAGAGGAGTTGCACTCACAAGGTAGTAGTGTCACAAAACTGAAAACAAAGCTTTCTGTCCAACATTCTTAGAGGAGTTGCACTCACAATGAAGAAGTGTCACAAAACTGAAAACAAATTGTTCAAGTCCTATAACTCTTACACAAATGGTTAAATCATAACTCCACCGAATTTTGTTAAAAAAATTTCTGTGAAATAGTCTCTGAGTATAGATGTATAAGGCTGAGACATGCAATCCAACACATGGGGGCCAATACTATGAATGTACAAACCTTCATCAGTGTCCTTAGCTGTAATAACAGGCTGTGTATAGGCCAATAATGTCCCAATCACGTTCTTCTGTATCTGGTGGATATCCTCAATAAAGTATGATGACAAGGGAACAGAACACATGATTGTATGTAGTTCAAATAGAACAGACAGGCTGGTAAGGTCTTTAAACTATAAAACATATTAACAAATAGGAGTAATAGGCGCTGGTAAGTTAACTGTCACGTCCGTTAACTGTAACATATACAAAGTATCTCTTAAAATGAATTTGATGAATTTCCTACATATTAAACTATCCTGCATCCAAAACTTATGTAATGGTGATACAAAATATACAACATAAAAATTTGTTTACTAAGGCAATTTTGATTGCATTGTTTTATTAGATAACTTTACATTCTTCCTCCAAAATGCTATTTGCAATGCCTGATGACATTTTCATTGATCTAAAATTTGTAAAGGAATCGATGGGACTCTGTACTATGTCTTCAATAGCTTCTGCACAGTAAAAGTGTATGATGACTACAAAAAATTAGTCCATTAACCAGTAAAATACAAAAAATCATTTTTTTGTTATTCTTCAGATGCTATTTCCTGATCAGCCTTCAGTGAATATTAGCCAATATTCATAAACCTTCTTTGAGTACAGTCCAAACATGTGACATTTATTGATTGAATGACATTTAATGCCACTTTTAGCCAGAGTACCCAGAGAGAACCACCTACCATTGGTTAACATTTAATAGTTTGTAGCATAATTACAAATTTGGCTTACCTCCCCTCCTCTGGATGATATTAGGAAACACAAAGTAGACTTGACAATTTCTAGACAAGGTTTAACAACAGCCAGATAGTATGTCATATTTTCTGAACTCTGTGGACATCCCTGCTGCCATTTTCTGATCAATATATCATTTACTTTCTGTAAAAAATAAATGTAGATTTAAGGTTGATATATTGTTCACTTTCTTAAACAAATAAATGTAGATTTAAAGTTGATGGTCATTTGAAAAACAACTGTATCATTCAAATGACATTTCTATGATGCCATTTAAATTGGTATATAAGCTTAGTTAATAGATATATAGCCTTGAGAATTGAAAGGTCAATTTATCCCATTCAACAATAGTTGATAAATTTGGCCGCATGCCATTAATCTTGTTCAAAATTTTAGTTTCTCTATTGTTATTGTGATATTGTTAAAGTACTAAAGAACCCTATAGTCTTACCAATACTTAAACTTGAAAATTTTATGCCATTTAGACTTATTTACTGTAAATTCAAAAATTATTGCGATGTTTTTATTATTGTGAAATTGCAACAGGGTTGTAATTGCAATAATTAAAACTCACATTTTGAAATTTTTCATATGAATCAAACAGAATTTTTCTGAAAATCTAAAAAATTCAAATCGCACTTTAGTTTGAAATGACAAGATCATATAATATCTGAAAATTGAATAATTTTGGTTTTCTTTTCCTTTTGATTGCACTTTACATAACATCGCAGTTATTTTGTGTAACAAGAAAACACTATCTGCATGGTTAGATCTGTAATAGAAATATTTTTGACATGTTTTTGATTACACTCTCCACACCAAAATCTCATATTCAGTTGCAAAGGTTTCAAATGAGAGCTGAAATTCTCTCCATCTTAAAGGTTCATCGTAACAAATGGACACAAGGCCTATGTTGAAAAATTTGCTCTGAGTACAGACAAGCAAGTGCAGTTGGAAAATTTTAAGGCCAATATAGTAAAATGCATTTTGTGTTTCGGAAAGATAGAAATAGCTATTTTCTTTTCTTTCTTGTAAGATTGTGTCACATAATAAAATATTGGAATCTTACCTGTAGTATTGTTATGAAGATAGGGAAAGCATCCTCTCCATAAACATCAAGTAAAGCATATTTATATTTTATTTCTTCTGGTACATCTGAAAGCATTTACAATAAATTCACTATGCATATAAAAAATCTTGAAGAATGAAATAAGCTACATTAAATATATTAATTATATAATGTACATTGACAGAAAAGGCACTTTTGTAATGAAGGGTTAACATTAGATAAAACTCTCAAATTTCCTGGTTTGTTGTAAATAAAATGAAAATGTAATATTTATCTATAAATGTTTAACATTAAAAAATCCCTTCATACAAAGACTACATGTAAAACCATTGATAACATTTTCTGTCTATCGATTTGATATACATATCTTTTTATTTTTTATTTATTTAATTTTTGTGTGTGTGTGTGTGTTAGTGTGTGTATGTGGTGTTTTTAATTTCATTTCAGTCATTATTTTTCAGTCAATCATTAAGGGTTATTTTTCACCCCACATGAAATAGAACATTTACAAGTGGGCGTGGTATTTTCTGTACCCAAACTTACCCTCAGGGTACTCTGTTTCTTTAGGTATGGTCATATGTCTCAGTATTCTACATGTAGTTATGAGTGGGCGTGGTATTTTCTGCATGCCTTCGACCACCTGTTTCAGTTGTTGTACAGCAGACGACACACCATCATAGTTGTAAGATGTAATGTATTTGATTGGTGCCAACCATTCCTGGAGTTCTAAAAGTTTACTACTGTAATCTACAAAGACAAAGTCAACAAATATTAACAGGCTTTCTGTAAACTTTGTTCACATATAAAGTTGACTGGAAAAAAAGAAATAAAACAAACATCCCCTCAAAAAAGACAACCTATGTAAAAACAAGAATGTGTCCAAAGTACACAGATGCCCAATTCTCACTATCATTTTCCATATTCAATGGACCGTGAAATTGGGTAAAAAATCTAACATGGCATTAAAATTAGAAAGATCATACCAAAGGGAACATGTGTACTAAGTTTCAAGTTGATTTGACTTCAATTTCATCAAAAACTACCTTGACCAAAAACCTTAACCTGAAGTAGGACAGACGAACGGACGAACGAACGGACAGACAAACAGACCAGAAAACATAATGCCCCTCTACTATTGTAGGTGGGGCATAAAAACATGAGACAAATGCAGATTATTGGTAAATAGTGTTGATGGCTAAATTAGATTTAGCATATTGTTGTTATTGGTTTTTTTTATTTTAGTTTCTGCTTAATCTAGCTTGGTTTGAATATAAAAAAAGATGTAGTATGATTGCCAATTAGACAACTCTACACAAGAAACCAAAATGACACAGAAATGAACAAATATTGGTCACTGTACGGCCTTTAATAATGAGCAAAGCCCATACCACATACTAATAAAATTGAGAATGGAAATGGGGAATGTGTCAAAGAGACAACAACCCGACCAAATAAAAAACAACAGCAGAGGGTCACCAACAGGTCTTCAATGTAGCGAGAAATTCCCGCACCCGGAGGTGTCCTTCAGCTGGCCCCTAAACAAATATATACTAGTCCAGTGATAATGAACGCCATACTAATTTCCAAATTGATTAAATAATTTAACCCAATCACATGTTAAGACTATACCAGGTCATGCTATCAAGTGTTGTCAGCTGATGTTTGTCTTTTGTTTGTATGTATATTTTTTGGGGTATGTGTAGTTTGTTGTACATTGCAATAATTTAGTTTATTCCTATTCTTCTTTCATTTTTACTAAATTTCTCAAATTGATGTCAACAGTTATGTTATATTCACTTTCATCTCTCTATCCAAAACCAATACTAATGCTACTTTCGTAAACTTAATTGAAAAAGTTAATCTAACTAAGAACTTCTATAATGATTGAATTAATTAAAGAACTGTGAAATGCAATAATACTATCAATCCTAACATAACCCTTAATTTTGTAAAATAAGTCTATCTAACAAAAATGTGTCCATAGTAAATGGATGCCCCACTCTCACTATCATTTTCCATATTCAATGGACCGTGAAATTGGGTCAAAACTCTAATTTGGCATTAAAATAAGAAATATCATATCATAGGGAACATGTATAAAAGTTTCAAGTTGATTTGACTTGAACTTTATCAAAAACTACCTTGCCCAAAAACTTTAACCTGAAGTGGGCCAGACGGACAAAGAAAAGAAGGGAGGAACGAACAAATTGATTCACAGACTGAACAACATAATGCCTATTAATGGGGTATAGAAACACTGATGTATAGTTTTTTACAGCACCTGCTTCACAAATCTGTACAAGTCTGTTACTAAACTTCTCCAGTAAACCAACATCACACGAGTTTCTGATCACCAACAGGAGTAACTGTAAACTGTAACTGGCACACACACTCTTCTTTAACTTAGCATCTCTCTCTTCACTTCCTAAAGTAAACAGAAGCATATGATCATATAGTTTTTGTAATAAGAATTCATTTCTAAGTGATATTTGTTCTGTTATTTGTCTATGTAAACTACCAGTACAAAAATATTACCTAGTATAAACATATTTTCACTTGTTTCATATCCCATTTAATTCTTTCACAGCCTTAGCATTTTTTTGAGAATACAAATTTTCTTTTGTTTGAAATAATTAGTGAAAAGAATGTATACATTGCTGTGCTATGCATATCCCCATTCAACATTTTAAGTTATTGAAAAATATGAGGTAAGTGTCTGACAGATCAGAAAAGCCTTAACACATTGGAACTCATTACTGCAAACTCTATGACCATATAATATGTCATTTTGCTAAGCAGTACAGGAGAAATGTGTAGAGAAAGCTTTTATGAGAGATTTCTCCATTTTAACCAATATCACATTTACATTGAGCTAACAAAAGCCTATATTTTTTTTTCAAAACCTTTTCTTATCTCACCCGTAAGTTCAATGAATGGTAATAAAGATTTAATATTATAATCAGCACTAAACACTCTGACAAGGGCATCTCTGCCAACAGCTGTTACTGTCATGGTATATAAGTTATGTAGTGTGGCCAAAGCTCCACTGTCATCAAGCTCAGTATCCTCTGTAATGCAAAAAGTAGAAAAATTTAGTATGAGCTTCTGCTCACTTTTTTATACTCTGCTTTAGAGTAAAACAAAATGCAGATACCAAACCATGTAAAAATTAACAACAGAAACTATATAAGTTAACCTTACTAAAACTTGTTATCAATTATTAAGAAGCTCTTATTAGTAGATGCAGGTAAAAAAGGACAAAGACAGAGGTAAACAGAAAAAAGTTCTAGTGAGATCAAAGGTACATTTCAAAGCAAATGAAGTTATATAGTGTAACTAGAGTATAACTGCCATCCTATTTAACATTCTCTAAAAATTAACAGTTTCTGAGTTTTGGAATTTATCTGCAGCTTCAATACCACAAATATAAACTTGGTTTCTTGTATAGTTTAAAAAAGCAATAAAAAAACATTTAACCACAAAAACTGTCAGTATGTCTGTATAATGACCGGCCTATCTTTATATTCAGACAGACCTTTTTGTTTCTATTATATCAAGTGACCATTGTTTACCTGAAAAATTGTTCTGAGATTGTTCAATGTTTTATTATTGATAGCAGTGACTAAATATGTATAAAACTGTTACATTGGTGGTTGATATGTAAAGCTATCAATTTTCTATAGAACTGAAACAAAATGCAGGAAGTAAAATACCTTTGTTATGGAACTCATTGAGTTGATCTATGTATTGAAGTGTCTGTAGATGATGTATCACCTCTACTCCAAATATCTGTAGTGGGTTGTCATCAGAATCATCCCGGCCATAATCCTACAATCACCAATATATACAATTAACACAGAACTTAAATTAGACTTCATTTAACTTACAAAAACTCAAAAACAGTAAGACTTTACTCATATAAACCTACTTTTATACCTAGCCCTAGAACCTAAACGGAACCATTATCGTGAAGTACATTTTCATGAAATGTCAAACTTTATAAAAATATGTTATTTCGATATATACCGGTAATACTTGTTTGTTTAAGGTCTTCGTATAAATTGTGGAAACACTGTATAAGATCTATGAAACCTCTTACTCTTTAGTTTTAGTTGATATTGTTGATGTTGGATAGCTGTCTTGTTTACAATTTCTTTTTCCTTTTTTAAATTACATTGATAACAGGTTTTAACAAAACCCTCTTTGAGCTCCATTTTTTATTCTGTCATATCAATAGGCCAAATAAAATAATATGTGTGTTTCTTATTACATCTTTGAAAAAAATAAGGTAGGTAGGTATGGATTTTTTTTTATTTTACATGTTTTTTTTTACATCGAGTCTAATTGGGAGAGAAACAGTGTTTATTGAAAAATGACCAAAAATACTAGAAGGTTATTTCTAGGCTTAAAATAAAGGATAGGAAGGGAAATAGGAAACACACATATTTTTTTACTTGGCCTTAGTACACATGTACTTACTGGCCCATGAATCAGGAATTTAACAATACTGTTAGTGACCTCTGTCTGAGAGCTGAGATACAACAGTCCATGATGGGTGTGTAGAAATAACTGCAACAGATTTATAATGGAGGACAAAATTATAGGATGGTTCCCTGTAACAGGTGAAGAAATAAGAACCAGTAGACTCTGTAACAGGTGACATTTGTTAGCATAGTGATACAGATTAGGATACGGATCACTAATTGGCTCAGCTACTTCAAACATGGTCTTCCCTGGCAATCCTCTCTTTGGCTGAGACTGAAACAAAACAAAAGCACTATTTTAAAATCTAATGTGGACACTGTGATGTTTTAATTTTATCTTTTATCATGCAAAAACTTTGATATATTTGTAATGAGAACCTTTCCCCAACCTTAAAAAAAGAAAAAGTCATGTGAAATGATAGTTTTGAAGTTGTAGCCTATTGATATTTTTTTCAATTGTTAAGTAATTGTGTTGCCAACTAACAAGTCTCTAATTCCAAATGTGGTGAAAAAGAATGTAATTTAAATGTTTGTCTGTTAACACTCATACTTACAATTAAATGTGGTGCTATAGAGAAGACTTTAGTTATGTCAGCCACTGTTTTGATCATCTCTTGACAGTCCTCATTATTTATGTTGTCATCTTTGCTGATATCAATGCTTATAACCCTAATACATAAAGAAACAAAAAAAGCATATTTTTAAAAGTTATAAAGTTTACAATACAACTGTTTTACCGATTGTTTAGTAGATATTGGCCAAGTGCTGTTCCACTTATATTAACTGTAAGGGGAACACAATTTCCCAAAGAACCACCAATAAATTACACATTTAGATATATTTTCATTGGTTAAATTACAAGGACAGTTAGGCACTTTTTTTATTCTAAGGTTCTTTTTAAGAGCATATCAAAATAAATTTCAATGCACAAGTTCAATGTTTTTTTGAGAAAGAAAAAAAACAACAACATCAGGTATTCTTCAGTTAAAAAAAAATTAATGATTTGCTGGTTTCGCCAAATTATGCAAACAAGCATAAAGAACATTTGTATTTCATTTAACAGTTGGAAAATTGGAAATTCATGAAAATTGGTATCCTGTTATAATGAATCCACATTAAATCCACATTAAATGTGTGATAAATATTGATTTCTCTAATTTTTAATATTTTCACATTTCCTGACCGGTGTGAGAAAAATATTTCTGCTCACTAGTGAAAAATCTGTTCTCGGCAAATGATTGGTTGAAATTTAATTATGACATTAAATTGTCTTGTTTTCTTCTGAATTTTCTTATTGTGACGTCATGAACAAGAATTTGTCCATAGTACACGAATGCCCCAATCGCACTTCCATTTTCTGTGTTTAGTGGACCGTGAAATTAGGGTAAAAACTCTAATTTGGTATTCAAATTAGAAAGATCATATCACAGGGAACATGTATATTAAGTTTCAAGTTGATAGGACTTCAACTTCATCAAAAACTACCTTGACCAAGAACTTTAACCTGAAATTTGCACTATCATTTTCTATGTTCAGTGAACCGTGAAATTGGGGTAAAAACACTAATTTGGCATTAAAATTAGAAAGATAATATCATAGGGCACATGTGTACTGAGTTTCAAGTTGATTGGACTTCAACTTCATCAAAAAATACCTTGACCAAAAACTTTAACCTGAAGCAGGACGAACGGACGGAAGGACCTTGTAATACTTGTGAATTACGATATTTCTCCACTCTCAACAGTTAAATTTTAATTATTTAAAAAGCTTGGCAAGCCTCGCGCTTTAATTATTAAAATTTAACTGTCTCCAGTGGAGAAATATCATAATACACTTGTTGCAGTTGTGGAATCTCTTTTTACCTTTCAGTGAATGCTGATAATCTGCTCATAATTTCATAATAATGAACTTTCTTAATGATTGCAGTTAAGGCTACCATTACTCTGACAACCTGTAAATTAGATGAATGATTGATATATATTTACTGCTATAATTATAGCTTTCAGTGAAGAACATTTCATAAAAAATATTTTTGAACTTTGGGTTGACAGTACAAGTTGCTATATTAACAATTAGACAACAAATATTTAGAAGGAAACTGTCAGTGTAATAAACAAATCAGCTTCTCTATACAAATTCAAAGAAGACATGCAGCTCTTCAAACAAAATAAGTTAACTTGGTGCAATCAGGGGTGTAAATTATAAAATATAACTCAAACTGAGTGAGTGTTTGTATATGTTCATATCAAAATCAATTAAAATGTTCTTAGATTCAGAAATAACTTATATGTAGTGAATTTCAAGTGAACAAAAAAATGTTTCTATCATCTGTAATTTTCCTTGTGTTTTCACTAGGTGATTTAATATAGCAGAAACCCATGCATTAATGCATCAACTGTTATATAAGCCCAATCCAACTCATGACCACCATTCTTTTAGGCAATCCCTGATTCTAATAAACTGCTTCCCTGAGCACAGCTGGATACGCCCACAGAGGTCCAACCCTGAACAGCTGGGTCAAAAATGGACACTAAATACAAGCTTGATGCAGCTGAATTTGGATTGTAATAAAATATTTGACATATTACATGTATTATAGGTTTCTGAATAAATGTAGTCAAAGAACTTGAAATTGGTTATATGAATTGAATTTTTATTCAGTTAAAGATTTCTTGCTGTTGTGCAATTCAGCAACACTATGCTGTTGTGCAATACTTAGTAAATCTGTTGTCAGACTATAAACAAATAAAGTTCAACTAATTATAAATGTCATATTAGAAATTTGTGAAAATCAAAAGGGAGCTTACATTATAAACTTACAAACAATTCACCAAAGTTTTATGCAAATTGGCATTTTTGAATTAATGTCCGACATGTTGACGACGGACGGACGGAGGGATGGACAGACAATTAACAATATACCATAATACGTCCCATAAACAGGGGTATAAAAAGTGTTATGGAAAACTCTGAAACTATTCATTACAATATCAATGGTCTTATATTTTGTGACCATTACAAGAGTATATACCTGTTTTGTCTGCATTACATTGAGGATTCTTTGATAGCAAGTTTCTTGACCTGTGTTGTCTTGGAGACTATGTTTCCCTAGTAACCAGTCCATACCACAAGACAGCCTTGTTGATTGGTCTAGAGCTTGAACAATTTGCAATTTTACAGAAAATGATGTATACTGGTCTGTAAAAATGTCTAACAGCTTATGTTGTACATCTCTGGACTGAAAACAATGATAAAGACATGTATTAATGTATTCAATTTCATGTAAACTGGTAATATTGATTGCTCTATAATTCTTTTTTTTAAATCTTGGTATAGAATCATAGGGATTAAACATATTTTCCCAACAAGATTGTTTAAAAAAGAAACTGGGATACTAACTCCCAATCTTTACATAAAATCTCCTTGAACATCCTACTTTCACTATTGGCCTCTTTTTAATTTCCTACATGGAGTAATAAAACCTGACTTTTTCATTCAACATCAGCATCAAATTGACAGAAAATTCAATATTATCCTTCTTTGAGATAACAATTATACTGAATAGTCAATATGCATTTGACAAGTAAAGCATGTATTGTTAATACCAACATCTGTAATAAAGTCATGTTTATAGTATTAAATAATGATATAAAGAAACAAACCAGAACATTAGTAGCTACAGCTTCATCACAACTACAGAGACTGGCAGCCACTCGGATCCCCATCTTTAAATGACGCACTTTATAAGCTGCATCAGGCTGGCTGATTACCTGCTCTAGGTTCAAACCCTCTAATGTCCATTCTGTCAGTGTATCTAAGATATCTTAAATAGAAAACAATAAGTTTCATACAATTGGTTGAGACAAACTGAAGTTATAGAACGGAAACCATCTTTGGGACGTACAGACGTCGGGACAATTGTACATATGTACAGACAGACAAGGGTTAAACTTAATGCCACCTCTGCTACGGTGGGGACATAAACAAATTTATTACAAAAAGACCAATTGAACTGTTTCATCCAAAATTTTTCATTCGTTATCAAATATGGCTGTACATGTACACTATCAGTAGAAAATGGAAAATTTAAAAATAAAACAAACTAATATTTTTAATAAACTATTATCACAGAGATATGTCTGGCCTTTTTGTAATTTTGATTATGCAAATGTTGAAATCAAAATAATAATACATTAACATCTTACACAAGTTATGAAAATATTCAAAGTCATTGAACCATGACTGAGTTACATGGCTAAACAATCTCCATGTAAATGAGATGTGCCAATGCTTATACAACTGCATACCAAATACCATCATGACCATTTACTAATTATAAGTCATTCCCAAATCTAAATACAAACATTAACTAGTAAACTATAGAAAAGTTTCAAAGTCAATAAGAAGGGGTGGGACTACATAATCTCCATTGAAACCATTCTTGCAAATGCCAATAAATTTGCATACCAAATATCATTGCCTTTACATTAGCAGTTCATCTAATCACAAACTTATACATGTAAACTAAGATAAGTTTGAAAGTCATTAGACTGTGACTAAGGGGTGAGTCCAAGTATTCTCCATGGAAATAAGATGTGCCAATGCTTATACAACTGAATACTAATTAAAATTGGCCTACCACTAATGGTTCCCCTTGAATTGACCTAATCACAAACTAATACATGATAACTCAGAAAAAAATTCAAAGTCAATAGACCATGACTAGGGGGGCAGGGCCAAATAATCTCCATGGAAATGAGATGTGCCAATGCTTATACAACTGCATACCAAATATGATTGACCTACCACTTGTGGTTCACCAATAAACTAGACCTAATCACAAACTAATACATTGTTGACGCCGCGGTCACCGCCGCCAACGCCAGAAACAGCATACCTATGTCTCGCTTTTAAACTTCGTCAAGGCGGGACAAAAATGAATCAGCAGAATTTAGAAGTAATCTATAGATCTATAGGTCACAATAGACAATCTTCTACCAAAACTTAAGAAGCTTCCTTGCAAAAGATAAAATCACCTGTAAAAAATCAATGATCTAAAAAAAAATTACCCCATAGATAAGATAAAATTTCAAGCCTTTACATTTTATATTGATATTAAATTTGATTGTACATACAGAGATAAAACTGCAATAGATTGAGAAGCTGTATAGTTTTCAGTAAAATAAAAACCAAGGGAAGGAAAATAATGGCAGAAACAACAGCTGTAAGAGGCAATTTCAGAAATTCTTTTAATTTTCCAGTGTACTGAGTTTTGCTTTACATCATCCATAGTAGAGATTAAGAAATCCCTTCTGTGGGTCCCATGTATGTTTTTATGTAACAACTCTTACCTTTTCTGTTATCCTTGTATAAAAGATAAAACAGTCCTTTAGGTAACAGACCAGGGACACTCTCCATTGATTCAATCCATCTGCAAATTTATTTGATCATTGATTTAAAATTTTGTTTTACAAAATAATGAGAATGTAAATTATATATCCTGTCTCGACAAGCATAGATTTTTTGACTCACAAGAAATAGAAAAGACAAATTAAAGCTGGTTTCTTTAAACTCATAGCTATAAGGGTGTGCTGTAGAATTATTATGAGCTTCAAAAAAAAAGATTTTTAACATGTTATTGGTCATCCTGATTTTGTGTAAATACTCTATAAAATATAATACAGTTACTAGAATATCTTACTTAGCATGGTGATCAGCATCTGTAAACTGCTCAATAAAAGTCAGTAATGTAACAGCTTCTTCAGGTTTTTCTCTGTGTTTTATCAAAACTTGTTTCTCCTGTTCAAATTTTGTTTGAGAAATGTCAGGAAATGTCTGTAAAAGTAAAACAATAAATTTCTTTATCTAAATAACCAAACCAATTAGCTAAAACTCCAGAGTATATGTTACTGTGTTTTCCTTTTTGATCATTATAATTAGGTCTAGAAATGCTATCAAAATAATTTACCTTTCAGTCAAAAATTTACCAGTTTTTAGAGATAAAAAAACTAATTGAGATTTCATTGTTCTATGAAAGCATAAAAAACTTTTCCATAAAGCTGGGGGAAAAAACCCAAACAGAATAGTTAGTTTGCAGATTTCACTTAAATTTTTAATTAATGTTTACCAATTTCAAGTTACACAAAAAGTTTCATGTTATCTTGCTGAGAATCCCTCCATTTATAATTCAATGTGTTGTCAAACATGGGAAAAGTGTGGAAAAAATATTTGTTATATGAATACACAAGCAAAGTGATATCGTTCCAACAGGTAAAATACATTCTCTTCTCTAACAGTGGGGATGTGAACAACTTGGTACAAGACTAAACCATAAACAAAAATAAATATCACAAATTTTCTTCCTTGTCAAATGAATCACATTTTTTACCTATCTTACCTTTTTTCATAGAAGAAAAACTTAGAAAAAGTTATTTGAACTAATCCATTAAATCATCCAGGAAGGATATTTATAGACTTACAGTAAGTGGTGTCACTTCAGCTCTAAAGGGATTATAATTCCCAATATCATATGTCCAAGAATCATCTGTTAATTCATCTGTAATCTCATACATATCTATACCCTGTAATAACATGGACAATACTATATCTACTGTAAACTTTTGCATATCAAATAGTATAAACAAATTCTACTTTCACTTTTATTTTTGGGAAATTCCCTACTCTAAAAATAGAATTAATATTTTTTGAAAATACCTTTCATGTTTAGATTATATTTCGTTTTTCAAAACACAATTTTTGTCTGTTTAAAGATAAACATATCTTAAGATTTTTAAAAATTATTTCAAGAATATGATAATTGATGATATTTAACAACAATACATTTTAGAAAAAAAAAATTAAAACTGTTTATTTTTATATAGGACAGCTAGCTAGTGAACTTTCTCCATTACAGTAATGTATTCAAAATTTTTGACTAGATGTGACAGTAAAAAATAAACATGTGTTAGTGTTGCAGACTGTTACTATAGAAACAAATGGTCACTTACAGCAAGTTCTGATGGTTCCATCATGTCTTCATCTGATGAGATATTTTCATAATTATCATCCTGAAAAAAACTCCACACTTTTAAACAATATTAAACTTTGTGTATATTTATAACCAGCTATTCACAATCAGATTTTTATTTTTATTATATAATTCACCATCAGATGAATATTTCAATAACCAGTTATTCACCATTGGATAAGTATATTAAATACCTGTAATTCTCCATCAGACGTCTCAAACATTCCTCCCTGGTCAGGGGTCAGTGGTTCTAAATATTCCTGTTCCCCATCATCCATAATGTCTCCTAAAATTGTAATATTTATACCTAAATTACTCCTAAAATAATATTTATTCCTAAATAACTTCTAAAATGGTTATACATATTCCAAAATTACTCCAAAAATGGTAGTACATATTCCTAAATTACTCCTTAAACAGTATAGCTGACTTATATAAACCCTGAAACCAAATTTTAGACTTCCTTGTATTGTAGTTCCTCAGAAAAAAGTGCCAAAAATTTTCAAATTGGCTATCTTGTGAAGTTGTAAAACAGTAAACCCCCACTTTTTTAAAGCGGGGTATAAAAATGAGAATGTCCCATTACATAGTAAATATGTTTTTGTCTGGCACAATAACACTGTTTAAAATAATACAGACCAGCATTATGTTCCTCTTCTGGTGGCATTATGGGAAATTCTCTCATAGGAGGAGGCTGTATGATACCTATAGGTACTGGAGCATCTCTAAGCTGATGGATAACTGTTGGTACCTGAACTGCATGAACTGGTGGTTCCTCAAATGATTCTGACCTTGACCTCTGTGGTGATGGTGAAGGTGACCTTGGATGCGCTGGCTCTGGTGACCTAACAGGTGTCATGTTTGGTGTATTTGACCTCTGCCTCCTTGGTGATCTTCTAGGTGACCTTGATGGTGACCTTCTAGGTGATCTTGTACGTCGTGGAGACATAGATCGTCTAGGAGTTCTAGATCTAGCAGGGGATCTTGAGTATGATCTAGATCTTGACCTTGAACGGGACCTTGATACTGATTTTCTTGCAGGACTTCTATTCCAATCTCTCTCACTATAATCCCTCGATTTTTCATTTTCTCTTTTCCTAAATCTTTCCCAAGCTTCTTTTTTTCTTCTTTCTTTTTCCCTTTCTCTGCTGTTATCTCTTACATCCCGATCATGTGAGTTTTCACGGGAACGTTCATATTCGTCTTTCTTTCTATAATCATAAGAATCCCTAGACCTATCATCATATCTATCAAATTCTCTGTCTCGTCTATCATCTTTAAAGTCTCTTTGAGAACCACTGCCTTCACCATGACCCATTAACTTTGGACTTTGTATGAACTCCTGTAATATATCTCTATGCTGTGGTGGATGGCGATCATCTGGTCCCCTGTATCCTTCTCCTGCAGTCTGCCCTGCAGGTGATATCATCTGTCTCTGTGAACCAGGACCAGTTTGAGGGGGAGGATGTGACATCTGAACCATGGCCTGCTGTTTTTTCTGTAAATTTACTTGCTCTTGTATATAGTCCAATGGATGCTGTGCAGGTGGAGGTTTGGCACCTGGACGAGTTGTCTCCCATTCTTGTAGTGGTATTTCTCCAGACACTGCACTTCTTGGTTCAACAGCTATTAAAAGGAAAGGAAAATAAATACATTAAGATTGAGGAAGGATGTCTTTTACTGTGTAAGAGCTGACTATGGATTTTTTTTAATGATTTAGAAAATAAATGCTTTTTATTTTTTCTTCGCATATAATTGTCAAAAGCTATAATCTTCTATTTGCTTTTTCAGCCATCAATTTTCTCCAGGGATTTAAAACAGCTAATTGTTGACTTTTTAGAAGTATTCATTAACATTAAGCCGTTCCAGTGCCTTACAAGGAAATAACCTGCTTCTAATTACAATTTTAGACAAAAATTCTTGATTTGCATAATAGGTTTATGGCTATATTCTGGCACGCTTACTTTGAGGTTTAGCCCTGGGCTGTGGTGGCGGAGGAGGGGGTGGGGATGAATGATGATCCTGTTTTACAATGGTCAGTTCTCCGTAGATAGCTACAGTAATAGTATTGTACCATCCCTTTAAAATCAGTCCATCAGTTGGTACCTGCAATACATAATTATTAACATTATTTACTACGATAAACATTTTATAAATATTCTGAAGAGGACATTTTTTTTTTTGTACTAGCTGCATAAAGAGATCATGGTTTATCCAGCTATCTCCTCCTACAGTTTTGCAGATACAGCTTTAATATTTTGTAGGATGTTCAAACACATAATGGAGGTGTGCATGGCCACAGAATTTTGATTTTTTTTTTTAAATTTTCTGCCAAGTGTATATATTTCAAAATTTTCTTTCCAGCTAAAAATATAAATGTACATGTTCATTGTTCTTTAAAAAGAAAACATACGTTTATAGAATTGTCAATAAACAAGAGGCTCTCAAGAGCCTGAATCGCTCACCTTGATTTTTTGGCATTTATCTTTCGTTTTAGAGTTTAAGTGTCCAATTTCATCGTAGTTTTTTTTTCTTCTTCAAAAATTGTGTTTTTAACGGGTCAATTTATTTGATCATATAAACTTATTTGTAGATCTTACTTTGCTGAACATATTTGCTGTTAACAGCTTATCTTTATCATGAATACTATTTAAAATAATAACCAAAAACTGCAAAACTTCCTTTAAATCACCAATTTAGTGGCAGCAACCCAACAATGTGTTATTAGATTCATCTGAAAATTAGAGGGCTGATAGAACTTTACCTTATAAATACTTTCACCCCTTGTCAGATTTGCTCCAACTGCTTTGGTTTTTGAAATATAAGCAAAAAACAGCATTTTGCCCCTATGTTCTATTTTTAGCCATGGCGGCCATGTTTTTTGATGAAACAGAAAATAAAAAACACATTTTATTCAAGACACCCAAAGAATCATTCAGTTTAAGTTTGGTTGGAATTGGTTCAGTACTTTCAGAGAAGAAGATGTTTGAAATAGTTAACACCAGACAGACGACAATGACGACAGACTACGACGGACGCCAAGGGATGGCTAAAGCTCACAGTTCCTGCGGAACGGTGAGCTTAAAAGATGAAGTGTATATAATTCAAGCATATCCTTATGTAAGACCACAACAGATATATATACATGTAACCTGTATTGTACTTACCTCACTGTCAGTCTTTAGCTGGATATTCACATTTTCTTTGTAATCCAGCCTGATTATGTAAAAAATTAAGAACAAAATCTAGCATTTATCATCACTGTTTAAAACCAACAATGTCAAATATTAGATAATACATTATTTTAAAATTTTTAAACAATATAAATTAATAAAATTTCAAAACAGATTTAAAGTTATACATGTAACAGTAAAAATGCTATAGATATGGTCATGTAAAGTAATGTTTTTAAATAGTTAGAGTATTAGCTAACTTACACTCCAAGACTCTCAAAGGTAGCTGCATTAGGTTTACTGAGGTTGTTGACAAATAGTTCTAACTTGAATATAGATGGGTTAGTAGCCCTGAAATAAAATAAAAAAACAAAACTTAAGAATACTGTGGATTCAATTGTTTTTTTGGATATCAATTTTCATGGCTTAAGGAAAAACTGTTTCATCATTGATATCATATTTCATGGTTTTAACAAGCTCTTCTTACCAAGACTAAACAAAATTTGCAATTAGTCAAACATTTAAATCCCAGGTTCACCTATACCACTAAGTCATTGATTTTTTTATTCAACAATTAATAATCAATCCAAAGTAGAGAAGAATCACTTTAAGAACAGTATTTCAAGGAGTTTCAAAATGAAAAATAAAACCTTCCTAGATCTACATGTACATACATATGTATATATAGATGTACATAACTTAATAATTTCATGTCACAATTTTTTTTTGTATGTGTTTAACGCCATTTTTAGCAGCATTGGCAATATCATGATGGTGACTGATTCTTATTGGTAGAGGAAGCTTGTGAACCTGGAGAGAACCATACAACTATATATGTCAATCATTTGTTTAATATGAACAGGGTAGTTTTGAATGGAATTTGAATCACCATGTTAAAAGTGGACAGGCTAGTGATTACTGTAAATGAACTAAATTTTGTACTATGATCACTCTGAGGACCAACTGTCACAATTGAAATAGTAAGGAAAACTTTCTGCTGATAGTTACAATGTAGGTACATGTATTTTCATTGCCATGTTATCATTTTCATTTTTTTTTGCCTAGTCATGATAGTAGTATAAACCCTTCAAATATTTGAAATTTCTTGTTTCAATAACCAATCCCAAGGAATACAAATATATGTATAGATTTAACAGGTTATGAATGTTTTAATTGTTATGTTCTGTTTTCAAACTTTTAATACCACTTTACCATGTTTACTGAACTGCAGATCTAGAGTATTTTTAATATTTGTAAAATTTGGCTTTGTAAAAAAAGTTCTTCCCTTTAAACTAATATTGTTTTTCTTTTCGAATACTGCATGGGATGAATAAGTGCTGCTACAGGTACATGGTTGTGGGGATGATTTCTTATTATCTAACTAAACTCTAATAAATATTAAAACAACAGCTTTGCATTTTGGTGTATACTAGTTAAGAAGAAAAGATAAGATGACGTCAACCTTGGATACAATGTTACTTCCGAGATGTTGCTGGTTATGCTGTTTTCTCAACACTTTCAGGGCTTCAAAAAAGTATTATATGCAGAAGAGAAAATTGAAATACAATATATACATGTACATATAACTTAAATTAAATTTAGATTATTGTCATCTAAGAATACATGTAGTTGTCTTTTTCTAGGCAAAATATAAGGTGACATTGATCTTGGATACAATGTTACTTCTGAGACGTTGCTGGTCCAGAGGTCTTCTGGACAATGGTCAACACAGTGAACACACTGTATGTTGCATTGTTGTATTCAAGACATGGAAGTACATTTTATTCCTTTTACTAATAGTTTGTGTACATGCATATGTCTCTAATCATCAAGATCATTATTCTGATCCTTTATCTTTTACTTGATGTACATGTAGCTTACCCTAGCCTAACACCTCCTGGTACATCTGCTTCAACTTTGGTTTGCAGGGGTATTACCCTGATTTCCTGAATAATAACTGGCCTTGGAAACTGTACCAAGTCTAAATTTAACTCCTATAAAGAGAATAAAAGAAAGTGAATACAAATTCTCCAGTGTGAAGAGGAACACTGTGGGGAATATAAAATTTGTTTAGTGTTAAAGTAAAATATTCAATGCATTGATTCATGCAAGGTAGGGATTTTTTGCATTTGTTAAAGGGTACAAAAAGCATCCAAAGTGGAAATGGTTGTGACCTATAAAAAAATTGTAGGCCACCTTCTTCTATTTATATAGATAATCACCCTTCCCATGGATAGAAACAAGTGTCTGTGCCCAATCGGATAATTATTAAATCAATTAATTCATATTATATGTGATGAACCATGATGTTGATCAAACTATGACAAAGCGGTTTCTAATGAACAGCTCATGAATAAATGTGTACATATTTAAAAATAATTTAAAATGATGCTTTGACACAAATCCATCGATGCAACTAAAAAGATAATAAATGTAATATTTTTTAGATCCAGTTTCATTTTAAGGTTCATCATAAGGAATTGAAAAATATGGCCGTGTTTACACCTAAAAAATTACTATGAGTGCAGACAAACTGGTACATCCAGGAAAGTTTTAAGGCATGGCAGGAACTAGATATATAAAAGTTATACGAAGTCTACGTTTCAGAAAATTAAAAACTTACCTGGATTTTCATGTCCAGTTTTTTTCAGTCTGCAGAAGATAGCAAAATAAACAAACACCCGAGTTTCATTTGATACGGTCCACTCAGTTACACAGTTTAAATCACCTATTGTTTACAGGTGTCTATTGTCCATCCATTGTCCATTTAAATCAATACTACTCACAACATTGATTATATGAGGGGAGCTTCTCAATCGTTTTCACTACTTAGTTAATTTTTGCACCTTCTGCAGGAACGAAAAAAACTGGAAGGCAAAATCTAGAAAAGTTTATAATTTTCTAAAACATAAAATGCATTTAAAATTTATATACCTAGTTCCTGCCATCCCTTAAAACTGTTGCAAGTGCATAGGTTAGTCTGTACCCAGAGTAAAATTTGGGGTGTAAATACGGCCATATTAGCCAAAAGGTTATGATGAACCTTAAAAATAATAATACACGTCAAATGCGGCTATTTTATGTTGCATTTAATGGATTTATACACGAATGAAAGTTATTTGTGTTTGATACTGGAATAAATACACTCTTTATAAACCATATACCTCAGCGCTTTCGTGAGAAAACGTATCAAAAAACAACAACTCGGGTTCCTGCCCGGTGTCAGCCATTTTTTGGAAATAGTAAAAAATGGATCGAAGATGGTTTGGTACAGAAAATACGGAACGAGAATAATTGTCTTTGCTATCTCAATATTGTTAGGTGAATTGTCGTATTGTTTGTATTATAACCCACATTCCGTGTTATTTATATAACTCAGGTCAAAAGAAATATGCATAATAAAAACGATTAATCACAGTGGTCGAAAACTCCCACATTATTATTCCCAGAAATCTGTCTCTCATTGAAAAATGTTTTCCTATACAGTATACCTTTAATGATATATTAAGATATCATAGGCGGATCTAAGGGGGATCGCGGCCGGATCCCCCCCCCCCCCCCTTTTGTAGAAAAAAAATGAGTGATTATACGGTAAGTCAGTGGACCCCTTCTAAGAAGTTCTGGATCAGCCACTGGGTATAAAGTGTTTTTTTCCAGAGACAAAATTCCTGTGAATCACGACGGTGGAAAGATTGTATAATTCAAAAAATATAATATGTATTTAGGTATAGTGCGAGCAATAAAACATTTATAATATATAGCACTATTGTAAGCAGTTGCATTTTAATATATATTACTGCAGTTTTCAAAAATATATAACCAATTTGTCAGCGGATTGTCGTGAGTCAATATGATAGCAGATACTATTCATGATTGGCATAATGTGACAACTTTTCATATCATAATCAAACAGTATGTGCATTGCGGTCAGTTCATGTTTTAAATTTTCATCTATAAATAAAAACATCAAGATCAAGCACGTACATATGTCATTATTTTATACGTCTTTACATTGACATGTTATTTTCCTCTTCTTATAATTGAAACACTTAAATATGACACTCAGTAAAGCAGCAGCGTAAGAGTAGACTGAAAAGACACAGAGAAAAAGGGGGGTGGGGTAGTATTCTGTGAGATTGTATATTTGTTCTGCATAATATATGTTCCACATATATATGCATGGAACAAAAAAGTATGTTATAAAATTCCTGGAACTTAAATTACATGATATTTATTGAGGGTGAGGCAAAAAATATATAAATACTGTAAGTGGAGCATGAATCATCAATTAAATACATGGCATGGGCTGCGCCATCCGCATGATCCGCGAACGACCTAGATTAGAGAAACACATAAACGATATGAAAAGGCAAGCCAAGAGAAACCTTGGTTGATAACACTGAAATCTCTACATAGTCTGAAGATTCCTAAAAAGACAGGGTTATAAGATATACGTAAGACCAACAATGGAATATGCTTCGACAATATGCTACCCATATCAGTAAAAGCCCAAAGTAACAATCGAAAAAGTACAAAGACGAGCTAACTGCGCGGTGTGTAAGAAGAAGACATGGAAAAAGACCAAGTGACATCAACATGATACAAGAACTAGGATGGAAAAACTTACAAGCGAAGCACAAGGCAACAGGAATTTTTGTGTGCTGTACAATTTAACAAATGACCTGGTAGCTATAGACAAGAACAACAAAAAAATCTACAGAATCCAACAACAAGCTCTAATGGAACAGGAAATCATACATGATACATCAGTTATAGCTGACAACATATTGATTTATTTGTATTTGATTCTCGCAATTGCAAGCATATTTTTTAGCGGTATATAATAGTATTTGTTCTTGTACTCGTGATATTCTTTCCTGTTTGTTATATTTGAATGTTTTGTCATTAGAGAATTTAGTTTGATGTTATATTTGCTATCTACTCTTCAATCTTTATTTCATTTTTAAGACTCAGGTGATGTAGAGTTAAATATGATGTCTGTTGTTGTATAGTTGAAAATTATGATGCCTTGTAGATCGACGTCCTTCGAATATTTATTTTAGTACAGGTATTGTTCATATCTTTATATTCAGACTATAAAATAGTATCACAAAAATACCGAGCTCCAATGTACTTGAGTATATTACAAGTGGAGGTCTATAAAATACCGAGCTCCAATGTACTTGAGTATATTACAAGTGGAGGTCTATAAAATACCGAGCTCCAATGTACTTGAGTATATTACAAGGGGAGGTCTATAAAATACCGAGCTCCAATGTACTTGAGTATATTACAAGGGGAAGTCTATAAAATACCGAGCTCCAATGTACTTGAGTATATTACAAGGGGAGGTCTATAAAATACCGAGCTCCAATGTACTTGAGTATATTACAAGGGGAGGTCTATAAAATACCGAGCTCCAATGTACTTGAGTATATTACAAGGGGAGGTCTATAAAATACTGAGCTCCAATGTACTTGAGTATATTACAAGGGGAGGTCTATAAAATACTGAGCTCCAATGTACTTGAGTATATTACAAGGAGAGGTCTATAAAATACTGAGCTTCAATGTACTTGAGTATATTACAAGGGGAGGTCTATAAAATACCGAGCTCCAATGTACTTGAGTATATTACAAGGGGAGGTCTATAAAATACCGAGCTCCAATGTACTTGAGTATATTACAAGGGGAGGTCTATAAAATACCGAGCTCCAATGTACTTGAGTATATTACAAGTGGATGTCTATAAAACACCGAGCTCCAATGTACTTGAGTATATTACAAGTGGATGTCTATAAAATACCGAGCTCCAATGTACTTGAGTATATTACAAGTGGAAGTCTATAAAATACCTAGCTCCAATGTACTTGAGTATATTACAAGGGGAGGTCTATAAAATACCGAGCTCCAATGTACTTGAGTATATTACAAGGGGAGGTCTATAAAATACTGAGCTCCAATGTACTTGAGTATATTACAAGGGGAGGTCTATAAAATACCGAGCTCCAATGTACTTGAGTATATTACAAGGGGAGGTCTATAAAATACCGAGCTTCAATGTACTTCAGTATATTACAAGGGAAGGTCTATAAAATACCGAGCTCCAATGTACTTGAGTATATTACAAGGGGAGGTCTATAAAATACTGAGCTCCAATGTACTTGAGTATATTACAAGGGGAGGTCTATAAAATACTGAGCTCCAATGTACTTGAGTATATTACAAGGAGAGGTCTATAAAATACTGAGCTTCAATGTACTTGAGTATATTACAAGGGGAGGTCTATAAAATACCGAGCTCCAATGTACTTGAGTATATTACAAGGGGAGGTCTATAAAATACCGAGCTCCAATGTACTTGAGTATATTACAAGGGGAGGTCTATAAAATACCGAGCTCCAATGTACTTGAGTATATTACAAGTGGATGTCTATAAAACACCGAGCTCCAATGTACTTGAGTATATTACAAGTGGATGTCTATAAAATACCGAGCTCCAATGTACTTGAGTATATTACAAGTGGAAGTCTATAAAATACCTAGCTCCAATGTACTTGAGTATATTACAAGGGGAGGTCTATAAAATACCGAGCTCCAATGTACTTGAGTATATTACAAGGGGAGGTCTATAAAATACTGAGCTCCAATGTACTTGAGTATATTACAAGGGGAGGTCTATAAAATACCGAGCTCCAATGTACTTGAGTATATTACAAGGGGAGGTCTATAAAATACCGAGCTTCAATGTACTTCAGTATATTACAAGGGAAGGTCTATAAAATACCGAGCTCCAATGTACTTGAGTATATTACAAGGGGAGGTCTATAAAATACCGAGCTCCAATGCACTTGAGTATATTACAAGGGGAGGTCTATAAAATACCGAGCTCCAATGTACTTGAGTTTATTACAAGGGGAGGTCTATAAAATACTGAGCTCCAATGTACTTGAGTATATTACAAGGGGAGGTCTATAAAATACTGAGCTCCAATGTACTTGAGTATATTACAAGGGGAGGTCTATTAAATACCGAGCTCCAATGTACTTGAGTATATTACAAGTGGAGGTCTATAAAATACCGAGCTCCAATGTACTTGAGTATATTACAAGGGGAGGTTTATACCGAGCTCCAATGTACTTGAGTATATTATAAGGGGAGGTCTTTAAAAACTGATCAAATCAAACGTTAGACTTTATCAACTAACTACGGGGATTTTTCAGAAACAATTTTTATCGTATACATGTGCTATTTTGTCATTGGCAGATGTAATTGTTGAGGGGTGGGTGTTGCACTATTAACACATTACCGTACAACCTCTCAATGCGACTATTCAAAAGTAGGCGACAACGATGTCGTCTTTCTATTTATTTTTATGCCCCACCTACGATAGTAGAGGGGCATTATGTTTTCTGGTCTGTGCCTCCGTTCGTCCGTCCGTCCGTCTGTGTCTCCGTTCGTCTGTCCGGTTAAAGTTTTTGGTCGAGGTAGTTTTTGATGAAGCTGAAGTCCAATCAACTTGAATCTTTCTAATTTTAATGCCAAATTATAGTTTTGACCCCAATTTCATGGTCCACTGAACATAGAAAATGATAGTACAAAGTTCAGGTTAAAGTTTTTGGTCAAGGTAGCTTTTGATGAAGTTAAAGTTACATCAACTTGAAACTTAGTACACATGTTCCCTATGATATGATCTTTCTAATTTTAATTCCAAATTAAAGTTTTGACCCCAATTTCACGGTCCACTGAACATAGAAAATGATAGTGGGAGTGGGGCATCCGTGTACTATGGACACATTCTTGTTGGAATGTTATATTGAACAATGTTAAACCAGTAGTGTAAAAAGAGCGACCTTTGTTCATTTCTAAATATTATACTCATCAGTCTGCTGAGTATCTCTATAAAACATGTTATAACCTTATAAAACAATTCTTTGGGAAGTAGCATTTAACAATTTAAAACCAGTGATTTGGCATTTTTTGGACAATACGTAACTCTGCTGAATATCTCTGATAAAACATTTTAAAACTTTTGGGAAGTTACTTTGAACATTATGTTATTTTTTTGGTGTACAATACGGCATTTCTCTGTTTCAACGTTAAGAGAAATTTTAATCAGCGGAGACCAAATATAATATCACGGAGATGCCGTGTGCACGGAATATATAATACTCGAAATATTATAACATTTTCTCCAACCCTGGACAATACGACACTTTTTGTGTTGGCTTGTGCTAATGTTTTAAGTAGACAAAAACCAAAAAAAAACAAATGTCTTTGAATTTGATGAGACTGTCGTACAAGTGAGAGCTTTAGCGCTATAAAACCAGTTTCAATCCACCATTTTCTACATTTGAAAATGCCTGTACCAAGTCAGAAATATGACAGTTGTTGTTCATTCGTTTGATGTGGTTTGTCATTTGATTTTGCCATGTGATTAGAGACTTCCGATTGAATTTTCCTCGGAGCTCAGAATTTTTGTAATTTTACTTTTTGATAAATGAAACTTTTGAAAAAGTGTTTCATCATAATAATAATCATTTTCAGTTACAATAAAAATATCAAAGAAGATTATCTTTTCTTCCCAAAGTTAGAAAGATTTACAATTACAAAGTTGCCTTGTTCTGCTCAATATATTGGAATACTAGTAAGTTGTTGCTAGAAACGGAAATGTAACCCTTTTAATGGAGATTACCCAATACCAAAGATGCATTTCTATACAGGTTTAGGTTATCCTTTTTATCACACCGCTCCGTTATAAAAACTTAGAGATAGAAAATGAAACCAAAGTCATCGAAACGTAGGATAGAGGTCAGAGTAACCCATGTATGTCTTGAAGTAGCCTTACCACAATATATGATACATCTCTGCGTAGCAAAATGAGGAGACGTTCTGTGATTTTCAATGAGATTTTTTTTCTAGATAAAGGCAACAGTATTATATCGCTGTTCGAAATTCATAAATCGATTGAGAAGAAAACAAATCGGGGTTACAATCTAAAATATTATAAATATAATAAGGGAAACACATCAAATATAAGAGGATAACCACGACACAATAGAAACACAACATTAAATGCAACAAACACAGAACTGTAATATAACAATGGCTATTTTTCTGACTTGGTACACGGGACATAAAAAAAAAAATGGTGGGTTGAACCTGGTTTTGAGGCTAACAAAAACTCCCGATTTCATGGCAATGTTAAATAAAGATCATAGGACAGGGATGTGAACTACTGCAGGTGAGTAATTATGAATAAACTATATACCATAGGAAGGAAATAAACGGCTTCGGAATAAGAAGTTTAGATGGACCTCTTACGAAATTCTGTATTCGCAATATGAACTAGGAGATAAATTCTAAACTCTATCATAAGCACTCGCTGAAACACAAAAAATGTAAGGACAAGGACATATAAAATTTCGGATTAAAGTCTTCAACCAGACAAAAACATAAAGTCAACGCCGTCACATTCACCGCTGCCGATTGTATCCATATTTTTTTTAATCTTCCTTGCAGGTCAGACACAAATGAACTAGGAATCTGTACTTTTTCAATTTCCTTCACAAAATAAACTGACAGTATGTTCCTTATAAATTTCCTTCTAAGGATAAAATAATTCTTATCAATGTCCGATATTAATAATTCATTAGAATTTGGTCCTGTACGACTGGACACGAAACTGAATAGTTATCTTTAAAAAGTCTCCACTTGTATATAAAACAGGAACAATTTTAAAAAATGTATTTTATGTTTCATGTACTGTTTTTGTTTGTCGTTGCACACATATTGTTTAACATATAAAGCAGAGAGGATACACGTTTAATCATGTAAAACAAGCAGAAAGCTTATTGTAAGATGTAAAGACATTTAACTACGAAATTTGTGCATTGAAAAACCGGAATAGAAAATTTATGACAAGCAGCATAAAACGTGGTAGAAACACTCATTTTAATTGGAAAGATATCACTTCGTTATCGATTCGTTTTAATAAATAGTTAAAGGAAGTAGAGCTACGGTTCTGCAGACCTACATTTACGAAAAGTATATACATGTGCAAATTGTACCGATAATTTGGACAACGGAAAAGGATGTTGTTGTTTTTTTTTAGCAAAATATGTTTTCCTTTTGATGTTTATCCTATTTGTGAAAGTGTATGACCAAAAACCATCTTCATATTAGGTATGCACGTTTAGATAATATACAGATCAAACTAGATACTGAACAGGACATACGAATGTTATTATTAGATTTAAATGGAAAATCTTGTAAGTTCATCAATGACAGACATATCAAAGCAGATATATCAGTTTCTTTGCGATGAAGTTGTCGGATCAGAAAAAGTTGTCAAGTACAGAAAACTTTTCTTTAAAACCTACGAATATACACAAAACAATTGTTTGTCACTTAGTAAACATTTGATTACAAGTGGAAGTAAAGCCGAGGGACTTGGTCTTCCAGGAAGCGACCTTGATATCATGATTGTTTCAAAAGAACATATAGTATACGAGCCAAAAGTACAACCGAAGAAATATCGGCTGGAAATAATATTCTTTCTCTGACAATTGATTATGATAATGCCCAACCTGGATTTGTTCTTCTTAAAATAGACGACAGGTCACAATTTGACTTTGACGACACCTTAATCTTGAAAAGCGATGAAGGACTATTCTTTTCAAGCAATCTTTTTTTACAAAATCTAGCTTCTAAATATCCGTTTTCTTATATATCAATAAACGGACCATGTCTAAGTAATATAGCCGCGGCTTTGGATGTAGCTCATTCATTGAAATGCCAGACATGGCCGAGAGTAGCAAGATGATGGATAAATCGACATCGGTCCTCTGGTTGGCCATCTGCTGTTACAATTCTTAAGGTTGTCAAAGAATCTGTTCTTTTAGTTCTAATTGGAAGTAAATCTCATTCGGGAGAATGTCATCCTCCTCTTGAATGGAGAATTTCATTTTCAGTTCCAGAAAAGAAACTTATCCACACCTGGACTCATTCTCATATGATGTGTTATGCTCTTTTGAAAATATTAATCAAGGATGTTCTAAGGAAAAAATCTTCTATTTCCAATTTATTGTGTTCTTATTTTCTAAAAACTGTTTTATTCTGGTTATCAGAAGAACTTGAAGGAACATGGGGGACGCATTTTTTTAGACACCTTTGTTGCGTGTTTAGGGAGGTTGACATACTGGGTTTTCACAGACATATTCCAAACTATTTTATTCCACATCACAATATGATTGAGCGACAATTAACACATCAAACATGGGACGAATTACTAGCGTTGATGGTTTTTCTGCATGGTATAGGATGCGAAAGTATATTTCCCTGCGATTCATTAAAATATGTAACCAGATGAAATTAGAAGCTGCTTTACAACCAAGTCACAGTGGATATCCAGATTTCGACAAAGCAGTCATTCCGTTATTAGCTGTTTTCAATTTTACTTTTTATGATGTTGAATATAGTTCAGTTGTTGAAGCTTCAAAGAAATGTATTCGTCTTCTAACAAAAACAAACATACCGACAAAAGTTAGAATACTATTTCTCCTTTTTCTGTCAAATTTTTTTCATTTTTCTCTAGATAGCGGATTGATGTGAGTCAATATGATAGTAGATCTATTCATGACAACTGTTTTCATATCATAATAAAATAATATGCGACTTGCGGTCAGTTCATGTATTAAATTCAAGTTTCATCTATAAAACAGCAAGATTAAGGACGTACAAATGTAATGTATACGTCTTTGCATTGACATATTTTTTTCCTCTTCATATAATTGGAACACTAATATGACACTCAGTAAAGCAGTAGCGTAAGAGTAGACTGAAAACACACAAGGGAAAGGGGGGGGGGGGGGGGTAATAGTCAGCGTGCGACTGTATATTTGTTCTGCATAATGTATGTTCCGCATATATATGCATGGACCAAACTTGTATGTTACAAAATTCCTGGAACTATTGATATTAACTGATATTATCTGAGGGGGAGACATCTAATATCAAGCCAAGAGAAACCTTGGTTGATAATGACACTGAAACCCCAGCATCAGTTCAGGATTCCTAAAAAGACATGGTTATAAGATATAAGTAAGACCAACAATGGACTGATATGCTACTACAATATGCGACCCACATCAGTAAAAAAACAAAGTAAAAATCTAAAAGTTACAAAGACGAGCTGCGCGGTATGCCGGTAAGAAGAAGGCATATAAAAAGACCAAGTGACATCAACATGATGAAGAACTAGGACGAAAAAGCTTATACAAACGAGGCACAAGACAGCAGGATTTTTTGTGTGCTGTACAATAAAACAAATGTCCTGGTAAAGTCTAAAACAAAATCCACCAATAAGCTCCAATGTGGACAGGACATCATACATACCTATATATCTAATTACTATATTTTTTGGGATGTTTAAATACGCAGTTTCTGTTGCAATTGCTCTACCATTTTAAATATTATACCAGCTAAGATCGGTCAGGACTGTTTATTGGGACTGTATTTCCACGCAGTTGTTTAACATCTCAACTGTCACCACCTTTGGGAATTTAGAGTTGTGCCAGTTCACATCGTAAATAACTATTTTTATTTTGGCATATCTTTGTAGTCTTTGCGCCGTGTTTGGAAATTTTAAAATTGTTCCAGCGTTCGCTCAAATTGTATAAATTTCAAGATTTTGATAGAGTCTTAATTTGAATTGACATGATTCATTTGTCATCGTGCAAATACCGAGGAAGGATATCTTTTATCCGAAATATCAAACATATTGTTCGTTTTATTGTGTTTTTGGTGATGTTGTACCCTTTTAGACTTGTTATATATTATATTTTGTAGTGTACTGAATCATGTTTACATGATCCATCTGAGTAAGATTTATCGTTGACTATTTATTCAGTCATTTAATATATATAAGTCTGAAGATTACACCCAACAGCGTTAGAGAAATAAATGACGCCGTCACATTCACTGCTGCTGGTTTAACACCCTATATATATATGTCTTGTATCATGCAAATTTTTGACGCAGGCGTGACAAACATAAACAAATTATCTGTTCTTTATCCATTGCTCGTAAAAGACAAAAATGAACTGATTTTTTTTGTTCTTTATCAATTTCCTGTAAAGGATAAAAAAAACATTATTATTTATCCAATGTCAAATGAATAATTCAAATGTTGTCCGGTTAGACTGGACGTGAAACTGAATAGTTATCTTTGAAAAGTTTCCACTTGTATATATAGCAGGAAAATTTAAAACGTATTTTATGTTTCTTGTACCGTTTGTGTTTGTCGTTGCACACACATTTAAGTGTTTAATATCTAAAATAGACAGAATATTATACTTTTAATCATATAAAACAAGCAAAAAGCTATATATAAACCGTAAAGGAATATTTAGGACATTCGAAATTTGTGCATTGAGAAACACTAGTATTGACTGGAACAATATCACATAGCAATGGATTCGTACCATTCAACAAGTAAAGGAAATGGAGATCCGGATATGTAGACATGCATTTATCAAAAGTGTATGTATGTGCAAGTCCGACCTGTACCAAAAACTCACACAACGAAAAAGGGTGATTTTTGTAAAAGAATTTGTTTCTCCATTTGGTGTATTTCAAGTTTGTGAAAGTCATAAAAATCATCTAGACATTTATGGTTCATCTTAATATACGGTAAACACCTTTTGGTGATTTTTGCAGACTAAACTAGACACTGAACAGGACACCCTGATGGTATTACTGAATTTCTTTTTTTAATTTGCGTTTCCGTACAAATTGTATAAATAGCTTTGATTTACGTGTTGCTTAAGACACGCCCTGAAAAGAATAAGTTACTTTTTTTCGTTGAAAATGGAAGCCAAATCAAAGCAAATTTACAAGTTCCTCTGTGATGACATTGTCGGATCAGAAAGAGTAGTGAAGTACAGAAGACTTTTCTTTAAAACATACGAATACGCACAAAATAAATTCTACTCACCAAGTAAATATATTATTACAAGTGGAAGTAAAGCCGAGGGACTTGATCTGCCTGGGAGCGATCTTGATATCATGCTTGTTTCAAAACAACATATAGTACACGAGCCAATACCGCAATTTGAAGATAAATCAGTTGATGATAATATCCTTTCGCTGAACATTGATTATGATAATGCACAACCTGGATTTGTTCTACTTAAACTATACGAAAGACCACACAAAGACTTTGAAGATAGCTTGATATTGAGAAACGAAGATGGATATTTCCTTTCAAGCAATCTTTATTTACAAAATCTAGCTTCTAAATATCCGTTTTCTCGTATATCAATAAACGGACCTTGTCTAAGTAATATATCCCTTGCCTTAGATGTAGCCCATTCATTAAAATGCAAGAAATGGCCGACAGTAGCCAGAAAATGGTTATTTAGACATCGGTCTTCTGGATGGCCATCTGCCAACTTAATTACCATGATTTCTAAAGAACTTGTTCTTTTGGTTCCAGTTGGGAGTAAATCTGATTCAGGAGAAAGCCACCCCCTTGAATGGAGAATTTCTTTTTCAGTACCAGAAAAGAAACTTATCCACACATGGACTCATACACATATGTTGTGCTATGCTCTTTTAAAAATATTAATCAAAGATGTCCTAAAGCAAAATCACACTATTTCCGATTTATTGTGTTCATATTTCCTCAAAACTGTTATGTTCTGGTTATCAGAAGAAATTGATGCAACATGGTGGACACCGATACATTTGATGGACTGCTTTGTTGCGTGTTTAGGTAGATTGACATACTGGATACTAAACAAATATATTCCAAATTACTTTATCCCACAACACAATATGATAGATAGATACTTTACACAGCAAGCTTGGGACGAATTACTAGCATTGATAACCTTTCTGCATGGTATAGGATGGGAAAGTATTTTTCTCTGTGACTCTTTAAAAAAATTAGCCGGATTAAAAAATAACTCAGCCTTACAAGAACATGCCAGTAGATATTCAGAGTTTGACAAAGCCGTTATTCCATTATTTGATGTTTTCAATCTATACTTTTATGATGTTGAATATAGCTCAGCTGCCCAGGCTTCAAAGAAATGCCTTTGTCATTTAACAAGAACAAACTTACCGACAAAAGTTAGAATACTATTTACAACTTTTCTGTTTAGAATTTCTCACTTAGTACGGAATATAGTTTCTCAAATTGATTCTAGAAATAAACAAATATACTGGCAACGCAAACAAACAAAATCAATATCTTTAATTCTAACACAGCTAGCTGGTGAACGAGGATGGATGTCATTGGCAATGAATTTCTATCTATGTGGACAATATAGGAAATCTATCACAGTTCTAGATCATGCCAAATGTATTTCCATTCGGAATACCTCCATAATCTCGTCATTCTCAAATACTGGAAACCTGATACAAGATTCTTTACATATAAACAACCATACAGGTTATATTAGTAATACAATGAGAAGGTTGATATGTCATAATAAATTTAAAATGCGCGATTTTTGCATCTTTGATATCCAAACATATGATTATCTCTTGCAGTTGTTTCCTCAGCAACACTTCATACTATTTCCAACTGAAGTATTGATCTACTATCTTCGATTCGCTTGCTGTCATCAGCTGCAAGATATTTATGAACGGCAACAATGTCTGCATGATCTAACATTAATCACAGAGACAGCAATATCAGACGGGTTATTGCCTGATGTCTGCTCCACGTACTTATTCCATGCACACCAAATAGCACACGATAGAGACTTCGAGCAACGTGTAAAATATGAAGAATGAAATATGAACAATGAAATATGAAGAAAAGTACAAATACAATGGCTATCTCCTACATCAGGTATAAAATGCAAAAAAAAGCAGTGAAGAACAAATGAAGCAAATGCGTTTGTCATTAAGGATTTTTTTTCATAATATTCTCGAACATAACATTAAGAATTGTACAATTTCTATTATAACAGCAAGCGTAATGCTAACTATCTGTTCTCTGCGTTAAATAATAATTTTCAGTAGAGTATTATGTTTTCAAGCAGGGACTCTCTGTACTAAAGTATAGTATAGAAAGTCCCCGTTTCAGGTTGCAGTCAAATAGTTCACTTAGATTGATTGATTAATTTGATGTTTCACACTCAGCTATACCGTGGCGTAAATGGTAATACTAGGCATATATATCGGAGTGCCACGTGCAACCTCAGTGCAGTCAGACTACTGATACTGTGGTACTCGGCTACCTGGACCCCGACTTTTTTCTGGAATGTACTAACGAATCTACAATACTATTTTTTTGTTTGTTACATGTTTGTTTGTTTTTAAAATGATTAAAATTATATCACAATTTTGACTGCTGTGCCCCAATTTTTGACATTTTTACCTCATATTTCTGTTACTTTTGTCCACACATTGTTGTCTTTATAATGGAATTTAATGCGTTGTCATACACGTGAGAGGTTTAGCTAGCCATAAAACCAGGTTTAAGCCACCATTTTCTACATAATCAAAGAGCTGAAAGCTCTGAAGAAAAATGACGCCACTGTCTCTAATATTGGGATAGTTTTTATGCAAGTCTTGATTTTCACATACCGTAATTAGTTTAACAATGCAACATGTCTCGTAAGCATATAATTGATATTCGTATATGTGTGTGTGTGAAGTGAAGGTGCCAACTGGCTGGTTTTTTTTTAAGACAAATGAATAGGTCAAGACTACCTGAATTGTACAAATAAATACCGTAGAAAGGCTTCTATATTTCTCACTGGTACATAGGCTGAATCCGGGTCCGTTCGCGCCATTCACGTTTGCACCAACTCATGTTCGCCCCCTTTCACTTTCACACCCTACATGTTCGCAACTAATCTTAATTGGTTTTGTGTTTAATAACTCTGTAAGCAAGTGTTTTCTTATAAGTATAATTGTGGTCATTGTCTCAAAATAAAGTGAGACAGCATTTTTTTTTTGTGTTGAATAAATCTTAATCATGTTTTGGATAGCGTATTGTTAAAGATAATAATAATCGTTTCTAAATAAAGTGGTATTTTGTCAACGTTTTATTTAGCGTTGAATAACTCTTAATCATGTTTTGGTTAGTGTATTGCTATACTTTGTTTCATTGACCTCTTTCATAATGAAGTGAGATTCTGACTATTTTTTTCTGTGTGTTGAATAAATTTTATCATGTTTTGGTTATAATAGTGGATTGCTATATTTTGGTTCCTATATTTTATTGTTTTGTTGTTTCAGATCAAAGGGCTTAAAAACAATTATCTTTTGTGTTTTTCCTTTAAAATCTTCAATGTTTTACTCATACCAAGCTAAAAATACATTCAGTATTTACACCAAAGCAATTTAAAACAACAATCATGATTTTTCAATTATTCAACTTGAATTTGAATTAAAATTGGGCGCGAATGAGTAGAGTGCGAACGGACCTTGGGTGTGAACGTGCGAGGTGCGAAAGTATATTGGGCGCAAACAGACCTGATACCACATAGTCTGAACCCCCTTCTCCCACAAAATATGATGTAAATTAAAAACAAATTGTTCAGAGAACAATTGAAGTCTTTCCACTAGAAAAGATCTATTTTTATATTGAAATATGAAAAATCAGTTTAAAATGTTAGTTCCTATGGCTTTATGACGTCCTATTAACCTATGACCTTGACCTCAATTTCAAGGTCACAAACCATGGACCTTGAATCAAAATATCCTAGGTCTTTAATATGTTTGGTTAATGAGTACTACCACTTGACGCGTAATTTTAAATGTAAGATGGACAAAAACTCCCTTTTATTGTATGCGCAGCCTTTCAACCAAAATATACAAGTAAGGACATGTCGCAACTAATAATTTATGAAAAATTATTTGTCAAAATGTCATACAGTATTTGAAAAGAAGTGAAAATAAGCCAAAATCAAAATTTATAATATGACCTTGACCTTTGACATTGACCTCATTTTCATTTTTAGTACCAATGACCTCATGAAGACCCTAGGTCTCTATCAGTTATGGTTTACCAGTTGAAAATGCATATCGCTTGAATCAAATGAAAAAGGGGGAATAACTCTCATATGGAGTCCCCATAGAGCTATGGTTCAAACGAATATTCTTATCCTAAATATGTAACGAGCAATTTGGTAAAATAAAATCTTTTACGGTTACGAAGGAGAGGTGGCCACAAGAAAAACAGTGTTTGGGGAGATAACTCTTACAACGTAATGTATTTTGTTATAATTACATTTGATATATGTTTCATTATAATACTTTATTCTGATTGGCTAACTGCACATCACATGTTATTCCTCAAGCAATTGCATCACTCAATAAAACTTTTCATTCATGATAACACGTGGTCCCACAATAAAGTGCACAGATGAATTGAATAAAAAAGTTATAAAATTCGTGTTTTCATGATCCTAGCTAAAAAAAGTAATTATAAGTATTGAATGTTTCTTTTTGTAACCTCATAGGGTTGCAAAAGCGTTGACCGTGTGCACATTTTTAGAATGAAGCGCTTACGCGCTTCATTCAAAAAGTACTTCGGTCAACGCTTTTACACCTCAATGAATTTACAAAAGAAAGCATTCAATACTTAAATGCAGTTGTAAATTTTTTAAGCAAAAAGAGTTAATACTAACTTTCACTTTTTTGGATGTTCATGTACATTTTGAATGTATTTATTTTTCTCAACTACATGAATTTTTTGGTGTATTTTTAATGATATATATGAGTAGTCAGTGGCGGATGCAGGAATTTTCGAAAGGGGGGGTGCTAGCCCAGGGCAAAGGGGGGGTGCAAACATATGTCCCGACTCAAATGCATTGATCGGCCAAAATAAAGGGGGGGTGCGGACCCCCGGAACCCCCCCTCTGGATCCGCCACTGGTAGTCCAAATAATTATTACGTCTGGCAAGGCTTTTTAAATTTTATTCTGGGACACCTTCCTATGACCACAAGGCTTATGTTAATTTTTTTCTGGGACGCCTTCTTAGGAAGCCTTCCTACGAACGTCTTAGGAAGGCGTCCCAGAAAAAAATAAAATAGCCTTATTGGATATTTTTATGCATTATTTAACCAGTTAAGTCTTTTACAGGATTGTTTGTTTAATGCTGTTTAAACATTACTGAAAAAAAAACCACCTTAAATTTGCTAATTATTTGGCATGAAAGTTTGATTTATTGAAAGGGACTCATAGTTTTTCATTTAATTTTAATAATTGTCTAATGGTTAAAACAATAGCTTCGTTGTTTACTTTTATACACAACAACATATTCACTTTGGTCTCGTTGTTTACCTAATATTCACTATGTACTTGGTAACAGTTATTAATTAATTGAATAGAAAATATTATAATAAATATTATTGGAAGCCGAATTGACGTCAAATAGGTGCCGATTTGACTAGATGCCAATTTAACCAGGTGCCGACTTGACTTGTACGTTTCAATTCCTCTGCGATCGTTTGCGGTATTTTCTTGAGAAAGCCTATTTTCCATCATCAAAGAGAAGAAGAAACTGCTTGAAATGATTCCCGAACGCTTCGTGATTGTTAAAATAAGTTTAATTCACTCAAAAAACAATTTTAAAACTTGCGATGTTTAAACAGGAAGTTTCAAAAGCACGTGTAAAAGAAGAAATTAACCGGTGAGAGTGGAAATCCGTACATAACATATATCACTATAGTACGACTTTTAAAGCAAAACAGTTTCATCCTTTTGTAAAACAGTCTTTAATATACCTATCACATTAATGTTTGAAGGGTCTTAAGCTTATTCAAACCATATAAGTCGGTATGAAACACCAAAACGGAATGATAATAACCGATTACGTTTTGTAGTTTACAAAATTCTGGACTGGTTCCTGTCAAACTACAACACTTTCTTCGACTGTAGTGAAATACAAACAGAAACCAGTTAGTTTGTAAACTGGTTCCTGGCTGATTACTACACAATGCTCATGCATAATGATAACACAAGCACATTCCTCCAGTTTGTATTGAAATTAGTAAATACGAAACCAAGCGCGGTAGGCAGAGAAATCAGGTCGGCAGTTATGGAACAATGACTGCGTCATTTTCCAAAAATGCTTGTACAAAGTCAGGAGTATGAAAGTTATTATCCATTCGTTTGATGTGTTTGAGCTTTTAATTTTGCCATTTGATTCCAGACTTTCCGTTTTAATTTTCTTCGTAATTCGGTATTTTGTGTTATTCTACTTTTTGTTAATTCTAAGTTATAATACACATGTTCTTATTGGTCTATATTCGAACGATGCTTCTAAAGGTCTTGTTTGCTTAGTGAGGTTGTTGATGTGATAGAAGTTTAAAACATTAGGTCACTGTACATCATTCAACCATGGCCAATACCAATACCGAATAGTCAGCTATATAATGCTTCGAAATGATAAATGTAAAACAATTAAAACGAGAAAACTAACAAACTAACAGCATGATCTATGTACAAAACAACGAACAAAAAAAAATCATGATATACTGGAACAATTGACAACACTCTATAGTGATTTCATTTACGGATAAAACCTTATAATTTAGAAGATTTTTTTTGTATTGCTTTTGTTTAATTTTGTTTAATTTTTAAGTTATTGATATTCTCATAGCAACATTACCGGTACCAATTTTACTGCACCTGTAAAGTTCAAATTATTTTTATTTTGTTTCTTTCAAAATCTTATTTTTAGTCAGGTTTAATCGGAATACCTTAAAATCAGATAAATGTGCAGTTGTAACTCATTTATTTTTCTCTTTGTTTTGAACTATAATTAGGCTTAAACAATAGGTTTATACCTTGCTAAGAACATGATTTACACACATTCTTCACAATAAAAAAAAACCACGAAATCATTGATCGAGAGCACTTTGCTATATATACTGATTTTCATAAATCGTTTCTTGTAAACCATTGAAGATAATTAGGTGATTCTTTGACCGTGACTGTGACTATAGGACTTATTAATGATGGTCCTGCTTTTTACTTAAAGTATTCAAACATACCGAATTCCAAGGTTAATTTCAAAAGAAATTTATAAAAACTGACTAAATCAAACGGTAGACTTTATCAACCAACGAAACTAATGAAAAATTAAACACCGTCATATTTCTGACAAGGACCTGAAAATTTCCGACGAAAATGGTTCGTAAAATCTGGTATCATCAATAGCCAAACCTTCCACTTATATGACAATTGTTTATAGTTCTGATATTTTGACAAAATAAGCTGATCAAAACCATCGGACATAATAGGTTAATGTGACAATATCGCTCGTTGATATAAGAAAAGTTTTTATCGAATCGCTTCTTCCATAGACTGCAATACATCTGGTCTAAATCGACTTGTGACTTATTTGAGTTTTCAAGGTCTAAAATAAGTTTGTTTAAGTCAAAAAATAGCTTCCGAATTCAATAGAAAGTCCTGAGGTATGTTTTGTATGTCGTACTTCGTCTTAACAGATTGTTTGGTATTTTCACGTGCTATTTCAGTCATCTACTACACTAGATCCTCGAGTAGATACGTAAAGTCGTTTTGAATCGTATTTCGGCCGTTAAGTATACAACAGCTTATATCAGATAGAAAATCGCAAAATATACTTCCATACGTATTACATTTAAAATCAACTACATTTCGTTCTGGTAAATAATCTACGCCTGGTATATAGTCTAGCATATCACCACATCGGCTATTCGAATCTCCACATAGATAAAACATATTTTCATTCGGAATTGTATAAATATCACCGATAATATTGTCAAAAAATTCTTGTGCGTTTACAGCTCCAGTAGAGTTCTCTGGTCAGTCAGGATCCTACTTCGTCAAAATTATCTCCCCATTACGCCAGTTCATTTTCACAATCGGAGAAATGGAAGCCATTGTAGCGATGACGCGCTACCAATTTTGCTCTTGGAAACCGATAAATTTATCCACATTGCACCAATACGATCCTTATATGTCAGTTATATTTTAAAAGACAAATGTATCAACTAGCTAATGAGCATCAGTTAATGATCTTGTCTGCATTGATTCAACTTAAAACTATTGTCTGATCGGTTGTCAGGTGGAATTTTCGAAAAATCATAAACATTTAAAAAAATTCTAATTAAATATTTCGTGGAAGGGCAGACTAGATTTGTTTAGTGGTTGAAGACTATAAACCCTAGTTATCACACACAAAAAAATAGAAGTTTTCGAAGATATGCATTTTCATCATCCAACTTTCAGTAGAAAAATAGCTATTCGAACACACCTTCTCTGTTTTTGTGACTCATTAGATAGGTATTTCACTTGACCCATATATTTCATCTTTTAGTACTGTTATTTTTTTGTGTTATAAAGTCAAACTGTAGCTTTAATATATAAAAATGATAGAATCTGAAGCGAGACGATGTATGAAATATTCTTACTTTGTACGATATCAAGACAAAATACTCAACTCAAACACGCCCTAACATAAATAGGTGCACTCGATTTTCTCTTTCGATACAATTGGTACCTATTTTTTGGAATTTTTTCTTCAGACACATAATGGAAGGGCAGACACGAAAATTACTGAACTAATAGATTGACATGTTTTCCGTCCGTGGTAATTTTTTCAAAAAAAATCGGAGGTTATGCATTTTCATCATCCAACTTGAAAGATACCCATGTCGTCGACTTGATATCTAATTTTTCTGCTTAACTATGTACTAGATAAATTGAAAACTTATGGAAATGGTGTTTTTGAAATAAAACACCTCGTTATTGAGAAGAAAATTGCAGTTTTGTTTGTTTCTATTAACTTTTAAAAAATTTGTCACTATAGTAAACAATACAGTAAACATTTATCGCCTTCTCTAATAAAGAGCTTCGATTCTTTTGTTCTATTTCAACCTGGTTTCCGACTGTGGTGGCAAATACACAACGCAAACATAAAAACAGTTTTGGACAGGTTTTTTTCCGTAAATCGAATCCACTTGATTCCATCTTTACTGCTTTCGACAATTTCTATTGAAAACTGGTCAGCAAAATCGTTCCTGACTAAAACACCAACTCCACCCAATCCACATTTCGCACGTTTATGTATATTATTTCGGTTATGGCCAAACCATTGATATCCATTCATTACAATAGAATCATTTCCTCTTTAGTGTGTTTCCGCCAGTCAAACTATATGCAGATTACAGTGTGCGATAATATCGGTTAAAAGGTTAAATTTATCCCGTTTACAATCAGTATTCCATCCATTTAAGTTCCAAAATCCACATTAACCTAGTACCCTCTTCGTTTACCATTTCGACCTCTGACGCCACCATTTCTATCACGTCCAGAATTATTATTTGCTGGTTGTGTTTTTGATTGTCCATTCATTTGATTGACATCGCTTTTATCGGCTACGACAGGACTTTTCTCCCTAGACACACGATTATCATATGATGTTGGACAACAGTGGCGGATCCAGAACTTTTCCTAAGGGGGGCCCGCTTCAGTCATGCTTCAATGATTCCCTATATAATCAACCAAATTTCCCCCCCCCCCCCCTGGATCCGCCTATGGACAAACCCTTGTTCCTCTCATTTCTAGCTTATTCATGCCGATTGCTTTCACTATATTGCGCAAGTTGTATCATATGTTCTAAATAGACAAAGGGGGGTGTTTATATGCACATAAAACTAGTTTGACCCTACCATATTTTCCCCAGTACCAAGTCATACTGTCTAGACCTGAAGTATTGTTTATATATGTTGGCATTTGTTTTTGTTGCACTTCAGTGTTTCTCTTGTTTTGCTGATTTCCTCTTATAGTTGATGGTTACCCTTGGTTTAAGTTTGTGATCTAGAATTGTTTTCTTTAAGACGATTTATGACTTGTGAACACCAGTATACTACTGTGGCCTTTACTGAATGTGTATTTTTTGGGAGGTAGTCTGATGTTGGTGGTATGATACCCGTTATCCTTAGTAAAGACTAAGCATCCTGTGGAACTTTGACCTTGAACAGAATTTTTCACCTTTAGAGATACTTTGACCTATATTGGTTTATCGTTACAAATTGTGACTTGGATTGAGAGTTTTCCCATTGGCACATATACCACATATCTTCTTATATCTATACACAGCCTTTTTGCACACTTGCATCGGTTTCTTGCTAACATAGACTCTTAACTGCTAATATGATCATTGTAATGAATGTTCTCTGCAGATAACTGACAATTTACACACTTGTAAATAGTGCTAACAATTTTCAAACTATGACAAAATGTTTAGAAATCAAGCCAAACAAATGCATACATTAACATGAATTACTCCTCAATTTTTAAGTTTATTCATTAATCTTAATCTGGTTACACAATTGAAAGAAGACTTGATTTCAAAAAATAAGCACAATTATTTCCTTTATCTGCAGTTCATCAATCTTTGAGAAAGATTCACAGTGTATGTTACTAGGCAATGGCAAAAATGCCTTTCCACTAACATAATAGTATAAGCAGAATACTAGCATTTTTTTCACAAGAGTATGTAAAGCAATCAATATAAAGGCTAATTGATATACAAGATAACACACAAGATATTATCACATATTTTTAATAACACAAGGAAACAACAATACCATGACAGATGATAATAAAAAGTTTTTAAATACAATCACAACATATTTACTCTTATTTTAAGCACAAATATCATCATGCAGTAAATATACTTTTACCTAATTATTAAACTTCAATGAACTATATGTTAAAAATATTTACATTTGAGTTTAATGCATGTATACATTAAACGGGCTATAAAAGAATCTCTGAAATAACAAACTTTGGTTCTGGGTGATTTTAGGGAGATTGAAGGGTTCTGCATTGATCTTTAATAAAATATTGAGTTTATGTTTGTGTGAGGTAGGAGAAAATCAAGAACAATCAAATAAAAATTTACAAGTAATTAAAGTCAACAAACAGTTCCCTTCACTCCCTGGGTGCTGTAGTGAAGGTTATATATACTGAACCGCAAAAGAAATGTCGTATTTTTCAAAAGCTAAAATTTTCAACTGCATTGAAAAAAAATATTTATTCATTTTGGTTTAGGTAAATTACCTTCAAGAGGTGCAAAGTTTTTGTGTCATCTTAATCTGTTCGATGCAGTACTGGTGCCACGAATTAACCCACGATAAAGAAAACAGGCAATATGACCTTTGAATGCTGGACAGCGATCTCAAGTCGTTGCAAATGCATTTAACTGCCATGTACGCACTATCCAACGTCTACATGAACGCCACAATGCAACAAACAGTAAAATTGAACGTCCATGTATTCAACGCCTGAATGAAATAAATCTGTGATATGGTAGTGGAAAACTTTATCAATGGACAGTAAATGAACTGAAATGATGTGAATTTGTTAAATAACAAGGGTATTTATACGCCCATTCAATAAAAAATATAGCATTTATTCTTCCATTATGTTTGCCTAAAATTACTGCGACGTTTCTTTTACGGTTCAGTATATATATTTTCAAGCAGAATGATTAAAATAAAATCTTACTGCCGTGAGAGGACTGTAAAGTCGTTAAAAACTCCCATCATCATAGAAAATTGATAACTCAAGTGCAACTGTTTTAATGTTAATAATGCCCTTAACAGATCCTATCATTTGTCTCATTAGTAAGGGAAAAAACATTTTTAAAGGTTTAACCTTAATTTTGTAGTGCGATGACATCTATTTTTTTTCAATTTCAGAAGTTGTGAAGACAACAGATACAGAAAATTAAAATGACTAATTTCTGAAATCAAAATGATATTGATTATAACACTAGAACCAATGTATGAACTTAAAACATTGATACACTTATAATTTCATACTTTATATAATATAACAAAACTGCAATAACAGCACAAATTAACTTTATGAAACCAGCATAATAAGATGTTTCCATTTATAGTTGTTAACTATTATTTACATGGTAGGCATATATCTCTATATAAACATTGTGGAATTATATCTTGATCCATTGAAGTGTTTTGCCATGATTATGAAAGTCACATGGTATATTCACATGTCTATCATGTGATTTCTCTTCAGTGTTGTGACCATTTGATTTGTTTGATGTCAATACCTTCTTGTACCATTTCCCATAAAGGACTGAAATAAAAAGGAAACAATCAATAACTGTAAATATTCAACATAAACTGAGAAAATTATTATTCTTTGGCTATCAATTTTCAAAAATTTCATTGGTATAGATAAACAACAAATCTAAATGTTTAACAAAGTATAAATTCAGCATTGAATTGTATGCAAACTTCAGAATAACCAGGAAACAAAAAAATCAGTAACTTTTCCATTTGTAAAGCGCAACTCTAAAATGGTTAAAGTTACGTCACCCAAATTAAAACTTGATCTGTGTTTTGTGGAGATAAGCATTGTGTGTAAGTTTCATAACATTTGATTGAGGCAACTAAAGTTAGAGAAGAGAATACTTTATGAAGTAGGTATGGAGGGATGAACAGATGAACAAAGGTAAAACTTAATGCCCGTCTGCTATGCTATTTATAATTATGATGTGTATCCAGAATAAAAATTAATGTTATAAAAACATTTGAACCTACAGAATCATTATAATAGAATTTTCTACTTTATATCCTACCTCATTTCTCTGAGTCTTGTTACATGTTTGACTGTAAGATCAGCTGTATAATCTATCTCTTCTTCTGTTGTAAATCTTCCAATACCAAATCTAAACACAAAGAATTTCATAATAAAATATGTCCCTAGCTATTAAAATAAATTTAATAAAAGAAAGTATTCTGCTTAACTCATCCAAACCTTTACAATTCATTACTATTACAAAGATAATCTGAATCAAACTTGTCAGAAATATTGAACTGAAGACCTTTCATATAGAAATCTCATTTATCCACATCAGGCAAAATAGATGGCAGCTAAAGGCAATCTCTATTATTAAAATGGTCAATTCTAAATGATTCTTCTCTGAAACTACATGTAGAGGCCTTTTCCGACTTTACAGGAATGATGATTTAGAGATACTCTATAAAGCATCTTCAATTAGTACTGTTGACCATTTTGATTAATTTTTCATAAAGAGTAACAATTTCTTAAATAAAATGTTCATTACCTGATTGAGGAGTGGGCCAGGTCATCATCAGCTCCTACAGCACGTAACACATAGGAAGGTTCTAATGATGCTGAAGTACAGGCACTGCAAGATACAACAGGTAAACATAGTGATACTGATTTACATGTAATTGAATGCAGGAGACATGGTACATATTAAATAGTTAATACATGTATAGAAAATTTAGGATTTACATATATCTATCAGATGGGATACAGGAACTGACACTCAAGAGTTATTCATATATTATATGATGCAGAGGCATTTTAACAATAGAAATTCACTTCAATAAGATTAATATATATTTTGCATGGCATCTCTCTGTGTCATAGGTACACAATTAACACAATAGAAATTTTAGTAAAACAATGTTTACCAAAAGATATCATACATTCCCACACAATATGTGCAATCTTCTTATTTTTCTTATTTGTTTTAAAGTTTTTTTTAACAAGTCTGGTTATCGATATGCTATTAATTATTTGATTCATTGTATGTTTCTCAATATGGGTGTTGTTCAAGTATTCAAGTATTTATACATCCCTGGCTTTCAAATCTTAACCAATATGCTTATGAACAGTGTTTTTTTTAATAGGAGCTTAAAAAATTATCCTTACATCAAAAGTTTAGATTTTTCACTATGTTTATAATTTTATATCAATAATTTTAAAGTCTCAGGTGATTGACATAGTGAAAAGTACAACAATCATGGCTGACTGGTTTGTTATCCTATTCACCAAGGACCTCTATAAACTATATTTCAATTTGATCATGATATGTAAAGAATATTTTACCTTCCAGAAGATAGAGCAATATCTTTTAGTGCCATTAACAAACTTTCTCCTTCCACATAAGCAAAGGACAGATTTATGCAGCCTGAAATTATAATCCTCATATTAAAATGAAATACAATTTAAATGTTGATGATTAAAACATCTTTTGGTGAAAAACATTTGTATGCAAATGACAAAAACAGCTTTATGACTTTAAAAGATGATTGTCACGAAAACATTTTCATTATTCAATCAAATGAGATATGATTTTAGAATACAAAAATAGCAGGTTCCCCATTACCTCTTGTTTATTTCAATAGCTGTAGATGAGAATTTTCAGATTAAGTTCCCTTTATCTTAAATATTTCATGTGAACCATTTAATTATGTATAATAGATATAAAAAGACGTGATAATAGTGCCAATGAGACTACTCTCCAACCAAGTCACAATTGTAAAAGTAAACCATTATAGGTCAAAGTGTGGTCTTAAACATGAAGCCTTGGCTAACACCGAACAGCAAGCTATAAATCTGGATTATTGTTTGTACATGTCAAAGCCTAACTCTACTCAGTTGTCTACCCTATTCATACACCATCAGCAGTTTATGTACTATCTATCAGTATTTGAGGGTATGTGTTAGTAGTGTCAATGATGAGCATAGAGAAGTGACAAAAACTTCTTGGTGATATTATCTGTATCAGCAGTAAACCATAGAATTTTGTCTGCTAATCATAATGCATATTTTGTCTTCAAATTAATTTCGTATAAAATACAGACAATCCATACAGGTATAAATAGTAATAAGTGAAAATTTCATATAAGAAAATGTTTCTTCAATCACTTGCTGAACCATAAAAAAGAGGTCAAGGACAATGGAAATATGATAGACTGAAACTTTGTATTTTTAGTCATCTATATACAAGGTATGAAGCTTCTGAAATATAAAGTATTTAAGCTGGCAGATTAGAATCCCATTCCACATTTTAACCTTCTGCCATTTTTATTGCAGGCAATACAAAAACACTATACCAACCTGGATAAGTCATATCTGGGTCACCATTCCTTATGACTTGTGGAATAGCATCTTGTACCTTGTGTAATAATCTGTTCGATAATTCTACTGTTCTCTTATGGTCATACTGGAAAATAGAGAGCAGAAATATGGTCATACTGGAAAATAAAGAGTAGAAATATGGTCATACTGGAAAATAAAGGGCAGAAATATGGTCATACTGGAAAATAAAAAGCAGAAATATGGTCATACTGAAAAATAAAGAGCAGAAGTATGGTCATTCTGGAAAACAAAGGGCAGAAATATGGTCATACTGGAAAATATAGTGCAGAAATATGATCATACTGGAAAATAGAGAGCAGAAATATGGTCATACTGGAAAATAAAGAGTAGAAATATGGTCATACTGGAAAATAAAGGGCAGAAATATGGTCATACTGGAAAATAAAGTGCAGAAATATGGTCATACTGGAAAATAAAAAGCAGAAATATGGTCATACTGGAAAATAAAGAGCAGAAGTATGGTCATACTGGAAAACAAAGGGCAGAAATATGGTCATACTGGAAAATATAGTGCAGAAATATGATCATACTGGAAAATAGAGAGCAGAAATATGGTCATACTGGAAAATAAAGAGTAGAAATATGGTCATACTGGAAAATAAAGGGCAGAAATATGGTCATACTGGAAAATAAAAAGCAGAAATATGGTCATACTGGAAAATAAAGGGCAGAAATATAGTCATACTGGAAAATAAAGGGCAGAAATATGGTCATACTGGAAAACAGAGAGCAGAAAATATGGTCATACTGGAAAAAAAGAGCAGAAATATGGTCATACTGGAAAATAAAGAGCCGAAAAATTGTCATAGTGGAAAATAACGAACAGAAAAAAAACCTCTAACTAATTGTAAACATTTCATTTCATGTTACAAATGCTGTTAAAATATATAAACTTTTATAGAATTTTCTTCTTTTTTCAATTAAATATATATATAATTTTTGAAAGCATGTTTAGTCATTTGAATATAAGTTGGGTCAAACAGATGTTACAACCTGAATCCTAGGAATTAAGAATAAAAGAGGTCAAAGATCTTGATTCTAAAAAAGTACAGTTTATTTACATTTTGGATAAAAGTTGAAGCTGGTCTTACTGATATTTCAATAATTTTCATAAAAAGAACACCTCATATATCAGCTACAACTATGATAGACATTGTGTATATATGTGGTCAAGGCTCCGTGTTGAAGGCCGTACTTTAACCTATAATGGTTTACTTTTTAAATTGTTATTTGTATGGAGAGTTGTCTCATTGGCACTCACACCACATCTTCCTATATCTATTGTTCTGCAAACAAGACTTAAACGATTAGTTGCAGTTTTGTGGTTTGATATTTGGTTGTATCTGTAATAAATATACCTCCATCTCTTCCATAGCCACAGCACAGGCTGACCCCATTCCTACACAGAGAGGGGTGGGGACAGTACCACTCCTCATACCTCTCTCCTGTCCTCCACCACTCTGTAGAGCCTCAACTCTAACTCTGGGACGTCTTCTGATATATAAAGCTCCTACTCCTGGGACAGAAAGGAGAAGCTCAATATTAAAAATTATAAAATATATCTCATCTCACATATGCTATGATTCATTTACAAAATAATGAAACTGGGTTATAATGTGCAACTGTACAATAAGTACTTAGATATATTAGAACCCATTTTAATGCCAAAAGGTTAAAAAATACACTTTAATAACTAAAATATGTCAGTAAATATAAGGAATCTCAAATAAAGGATAACATCTATTAAATATTAAGCATGTTTATTTTGAGAAAACAAAACTCACTAGCTAGAGATAAATCATTCCATTATACAGTAGCCATTTTCCAATCACAAAAACCAGCGGAAAATAATACTATCCCCTGTCATCAGACTAGTGCTGGTAATCACTGCTACTATAATGTATAAAAGTTTTTTTCCATATGTTGGTCTACCCGGATTCTAGGGTAACAGAATTGTCAATCCTGATACAAATGACACAAGGAGAATGGTGAGGCTTAATCAAATTTTATATGTAAATATTTGAAAAGAAACCAGGTAATCTCTGGTTTATAATTGAGGTATGTCAAATAGCAAGACTGCAATTCTGAAACCTGGGCAATACAGGTATTTAAATGTTACATGTATACATACCTTTTGGGCCATATATTTTGTGACCACTGATAGACATAAGGTCAATATTCATGTCATTAACATTCATAGGAATTTTCCCTATGGCCTGAGCAGCATCTGTATGGAAAAATATTTTCTTGGATCTGCACAGTTTACCTAAAATATCAGAAAAATTTTGCATGTGAAAATTCTAACAATGATTAAAACAGCCTTTTTTACAGTTTTTGTTTGGTGTATTATTGGTTAGTTGTTTTTTATTTACAAAGAAAGTTAGATCCACTTATTAAGACTTCAGTAGCCCAACATCCTTAAGGTGACAAAGTAACTAATTTCACTTTAGTGAATTAAAACGGAAGAGAGTTAATGGCACCTTGGTCTTTTGTACATATAATGTACCAGAGGTGAATACATTTTCTAATGTAGCATCAATAAACATAGACAGAAACTACGTAGTAACATTCATTTTCATGGGCTTAAAAATTTCATGGTTTTGTCTCTATATAAGATGTCATGGGGATTTAATTTCACGGTTTCCAGTGAATAGAAGTGATAGTTAATGTAAGTTAAATTTTTGTGAGATTTTTAATTTCGTTGATATATTCTTTCCACAAATTAACCAAATGAAATCCTCCAAGAAAATTTCTGCTTTAACAGTATATATGGTTGAGAATGCTTGTAATTGTATAGGTATTGCAACCCCTTCCCTCTAATTATGGTGGTTGAGGGTTACAGCATACAAACTATTTAATAAAATAATTACCAATTTCATTGACTGGTTGTTTGACCCCTATTTCATTGTTAACTGTCATTATGGAGACTAATACTGTTTCATCTGTCATTGATTCTTCTAATAACTGAAAACAAAAATTAATTATATATAAACAGGTTAATAACAGAACACAAATTGTTTATACACAGGTTTATAACTGAAAACAAAAATTCATTAAAAACAATTTAGGTTCTATTTACATTGATTGTTATTTGGGTAATACTTTAGAAATTAGTTCAAGCTTATCAGAGTGAGAAAAAATTTAAACAACAAAAAATTGTATCATTTGCAAAAATGTGTCAACTTGGATGAATAATAGGAAAAGAGGACTGTCACTACAAAAAAGAGGGTATATAAGATAAGGGCAGACAGTCTGCCCTACCACTAGCCACCTACAGTGGTTATAAGGGTTCTTTAAATATGCAGAGAGCAAGGCACTCTCCAAACACATCCTTTAACATCCTCATTTCAATTGGGTGTCTTTTTATTTACAACATTTAAACTTTTTTTGTTCATTGTTTTTGTAGTGCAATAGAAAGGAACAGAACAATACAAAAGTTTTAGAAAATTAAACGACAAATTCTAAAATCTTGAATTGTTTCTACACTACACTACTTACCTTTAAGTCAATTATTCCATTTGGTTGTACAGGTAATTAAGTAACTCTAGACTTACCTTTAAGTCAACAATACCATTTGGTTGTACAGGTAAATAAGTAACTCTGAAACCTTCTGCCTCTAAAGCTCGACATGAATCCAATACACATTTATGTTCCTACAAAATTATCAATGCTACATATAAGTCTTACTTCTGTTTTATGAAATTTGAATATTTCTTTAAGGATTAAGATGCAAAAATATGGAAAAATGCCTTGATTGTTAATAAACTAAATAGATTAAATGTGTTTTATTTCTATATTTAGGATTTCTTAGTTGAGTTTTTGACTTGTTAAATTTGGGAACACAAGGGGGTCCAGGTGGGGGTTTCTCTTCCTATATCAAGCAATACAGGTCTGTCGCTTGAATGAGTCTATTTTTTTATATGTCCAATATATCAATTGGTTGCAATTTCGCTATGGTAAATTGTCAATGGGTTAGTAATTTTCATCTTTTGCTGAAATCCCAGCTGCACATTCGTACCCAAAACCCCATGTTGACCTCCCCATGTTTTGGAATTCCTGGCATTTAAGAAGGGTCCTATTATTGAATCTCAAAGTAAAAATTGAATATGCAAGAAATCATTTCTCATAATTTTCATTTCAGCAAAGAATCACAAAAATACTTGCATGATCAATATGATATCAAAAACTTACAATTTACAACTTACATGTATAATGATTAAATCAAAAAAGATGATTAACTGTTGGTAATTTAACATACAGTTGCAAATATTTCATACTTAAAATCAGGCAAAAACAAAATTTAACAATACAAATATTTTGAAAGGATCTGAGATGTAATAAGTGGACACATTGAAGAACAGATAATTTTAATATTCACAGGAATAGCTGACTATTTCAATCTTTTAGAACTCTTAAGTTATTGTTACAGTAAAATTTAAATATCTTTGCATTCCTCAATCATATGCTATGAACTATTATAGCATTGCATTCTCCAAACATGTGCTATGATTTATTAATGGTGACTTACGGTTTGTGTTGTTATTACATGGTTTTTCTTTGACTTATAAAATCTGGCAGTTCCTTTAACAGCTATGTTATTGGATTCTGTTGCACCACTTGTGAAAATTACTTCCCTTGGATCAGCTCCTATAAGATCAGCTATTTGCTGAAACATAAATTGTAGTTATGATTTAGTTATGCAGAATATGATGGATATTTTATAATAACATATTTTTTTTCTTGAATGTAGAAATGATAAACATTTTGGGCCTTTTATAGCTAACTACGCGGTATGGGCTTTGCTCATTGTTGAAGGCTGTATGGTGACCTATAGTTGTTAATTTGTGTGTTATTTTGGTCTCTTGTGGAGAATTGTCTCATTTGCAATCATATCACTTCTTCCTTTTTTTTTTATATATATATAATAGGGCATGTACTAGTAGGGCTCACCCTACTTAAAATTCATAGAGAAAATGACTTCTTGAAACCTTAATGCCCCTTATGTCTAGGGGCCCTGGGCATTATCAATAATAGAGAACTTCTAATTTCTATTACAAATCCAATAACAAAGTAATAATTGAACTGTAAAAGATGATACAAACTTTTCTGGCTTTTTCTACAGCTGCTTCACTTTCCCAACCATAGGCATGAGTTCTGGAATGTGGATTACCATAAGAACCAACAAAGTACGGTAACATTGCATCCAATACTCGTGGATCCTAAAAATTATCAAGTGTTTTGTTTTAAGTAGAAATTACAACAGTAAGGTCAACAAATCACAGAATCCTCTAGCTCACTATTGATATTCTGACCAGATGCACAAATATGCATATACAAATGTACTAAAAGCAATATATCAAGAATATTCTAAATACTCAATATAAATGACATTAAGATAAAATGCAGAGTTCTTACATGTAGATTTCTCAATGCTCATCTTTAACCAGAAGCAAAATTCTCAATTCCATGGTAGAATTTACCCGAACACTGGTCAGAGAGGGAAATCCATTTGTTTGTCTAGACTGAATTATTAAGAAATACATGTTTCATGTATTTACAGATTATATATTTAACTATATTCAGAAATATGTAAAGAAAAGCTTATAATAAGTCAGCAAATTGAATCAAAATGTTGGTTTGACGCATCTACATCAGACAATAAAACAATATTAATACATATCTAAAATTTGGCAGGAAATTTTTAAATATAACTTGAGGATTCAATTAACTTTCAGGTTACCTAATTGTATGGTTTAATATTTTGCTCCAATTAAAGTATCTAAATATTTGATTGAGTAATTTTTATTTCCCCATCATGGCATAAATCTTCTATAGATGTATCAATAATTCTACAGGAACTGATAAATATGTTGTTGGGGTTGTGAACATTACTTCATTACTTTTACTCTGAGACTTGGTTTTCATAAATTTATTAATGTACCTATTCTGTTACTTAAAGAAATTTATTCTTAATATATGCTATTACCAATGGTGTGGTTGACTGAGTATCCATATACAGTGGTCTCATATCTTCTGGTGGCATGTCCTTCCTGGTCTCAAAAGTATCAGGATGTTTAACTAGATAAAATATAAAAAAAATATAGTTAAAAAAATCTAATTAAAAAATAACCCCAACATTAAATCATTAATTCATCATAGACAAGTATCACAACAATCAGTGAAAATTATTATGTCATTGCACAATTAATTCTCCAAAACAAGCCATAAACTTTTAAATATCTCCATGTGTTATCATAAACATGATAAATTACCAGAATAAATAGTATAGCATATAAATATCTATATACATTTTTTTTGTACCTATAAGCTATTAAACTTGAATGCCCTTTATATCAATATTTAATAATAAACTGTTATCACAGAGATATGTCTGGCCTTTTTGTAATTTTGATTATGCATATGTTGAAATCCATATAGCAATACTTTAACATCTTACACAAGTTATGCAAATATTCAAAGTCAATGAACCATGACTGAGTTACATGGCTAAACAATCTTCTTGTAAATGAAATGTGCCAATGCTTATACAACTGCATACCAAAAACCATTGACTTATTATAAGTCGTTCCCAAACCTATATACAAACATTAACTTGTAAACTGTGTAAAAGTTTCAAAGTCAATGAACCATGAAGAGGGGATCAGATTTTATAATTTCCATGGAAACAATACTTGCAAATGTAAATAAATTTGCATCCCAGATATCATTGACTTAACATAAGAAGTTCATCTTAAATTGATCTAATCACAAACTAATACATGTAAACTAAGATAAGTTTCAAAGTCATTAGACTTTGACTGAGGGGCGAGGCCAAATATTCTCCATGGAAATGAGATGTGCCAATGCTTATACAATTGAAAACCAAGTAACATTGGCCTACCACTTATGGTTCCCCTTGAACTGACCTAATCACAAACTAATACCGGTACATGATAACTTAGAAATTTTTTCAAAGTCAATAGACCATGACTAAGGGGGCGGAGCCAAATTATCTCCATGGAAATAAAATATGCCAATGCTTATACAACTGTATACCAAATATCATTGACCTACCACTTGTGGTTCCCCATAAACTGACCTAATCACAAACTAATACATGTAAAATAAGCAAAAGTTTTGAAGTCAATAGACCATGACTGAGGGGGCAGGGCCAAATAATCTCCATGGAAATGAAATGTGCCAATGCTTATACAACTGCATACCAAATATAAATTACCTACCACTTGTGGTTCCCCATAAACTAGACCTAATCACAAATTAATACTTGTTGACGCCATGGTCTCCGCCGCCAGAAACAGCATACCTTTGTCTCGCTTTTTGACTCTGTCAAGGGGAGACCAAAATAGGGAGAACAAACCCAGGGCAAACAGGCTTTAAAGGTGAACAAACTCAGGGTGAAAGGACCTAGCTATATAGGATAAACATGTAATCAGGGCAAAGGGACATGACTATCAAAACTCCTCTTTTATTATCATTGCAAAAATAAGATGCTTTCTAATTAGGGATGATATAACTTTACACTTTTAAGACAACCAATAAGTGATTGGAATTCATGTGAACTACTTTTAGCTATTTAAAGGTCAACACAGGTTTTACATCCTTGTTAATCACAACCACATCTTTCTGGCAATATGACTTGTGATGCTTGTCTGGATTATATTTTAAAAAAGATGTTTTTTCTTTTAATTTTTTTTGTCAGAGAAATAACTGGCACTTGTACCATAACACTACAGATTTATGCCTTCAACTGGCTACTTTGGAAAGCTCTGAGTTGTACTACAACCGGCTGCACTCCTTCTAGTGTGAACGGTAGACTTTCTGCACTGTGTGCTTCAGACTCAAAGACACACATTTAGGATTTATTTGTTGAGAAAACTTTTCTTTATAGATCTTATAGGGATTCTACAGACATTCAAATAAGAAATTGATCCGACCTCAGATTCCAATTAGGAAACTAGAAGAATGATAAAAAAAACATGGGTTGCTTTTGCAATTGCTATGTATCCTTGTGTATTGTATTTTCGACCTACTAACATATTTTTCCTAATTTCTTTTTTATATGTTTGAACATACACATGCCTAATATTTTGAGAGTCACTAGTATACTTGTGCATAAAATAATTGTATCTGAAATATATTTCTATCTTTAATAAATTTTTTTAATTGAGTTCATTAGATCGATGGCACCTTTGTTGACAAAAACAAGCGTCTTGTGTTTTCGACATATCTAAGAAACAGGTCCAAAGTCAGAAATGACATGTCGTACAAATCCGGAATTGGTTATGAATTTGATACCAAAGTTTATATCAAAGTGTTAGAGGCAATCAAACATATGACTTAATGAATTAAATGGTTACATATATACAGCTATAAGATATAAAATATTATTTTGATATCTTTTTTGGACAAGTTGCAGACATTTCACAATGACAAAAATGAATGAGGTACTTTTGGAAGCCTTGTTGGTCTTGTATAGATTCATGGTTTTGTTAAATAATTTAGTTTATGCATTGTGAAGTGAGGTTGGTGAGTATTGTCTTTGTCTGTAATTTCTACTGACAGACTATTTTTTCTGTAAATAAAAATTAACTGATATTTTAATTTTTCGGTAAAAAGCTGTAAGGAGCATCAGTCAGGGGACTTACTTAAATGAGTGATTTTCTAAATCACTGATTCAAGTAACATTATTTCCATAAAGGTTGGAAGTAAGAGTTGTCTTTCTTTAATAATCGGCTATTTAAGTAGTACAAATTAATCACTAGAAGAAGTGATTTAATTTTATTAGAGCTTTAAATATAGAATACTAATGATCCAGGGACTGATTATGTTTCTAAAATTATCAGAACCAACATCTGTGTTGTTGGGATGACCAGGTCATTTCAGGTGATGACCTTGTACTGAATCTAGGATAATGACATAAAAATCACTTGTTTAAGTATCCTACCTCAATTTCCTTCCCAAAAATCACTTCTTTAAGTATCATTATTTTAATAATCCCCACTAATTTCAACACCCCCCGAAAAGTTAAATTTTTATCGCGAACAGTAGAATTTTATTACATAATCTGAAAGATGAAACCTTGAACTTTACAGGAAAAATACTCCCACTGCTGGTAAAAATCTGTTAAGAAAGTAATGATTCAGTTCATTATGTAAAGCCATTATTATAGCATTTTTTCAACTAAAACAGAATTTGCAGATAAATGATAGCATCAAAGGCATAAACCTTGCAACATAAAAGAAGCAAAAAGTTCATTTTTTTAATTTCATTAATGAAAAGATATTATTTAAAACTATGTGTTTAAAATTTTGGTAAAACTACAAAATCACAATTTGTGACAAACCGGCTTCAAATTTGCTACTCAAATTAGTGATTTAAAAATCACTTATTTCAATAAGTCCCCTGACTGAGCATGCATATTTCAGTATTCATATTAACTTTAAATTTTACAACTAACCACATGAAAGGCATGTGACTTAATCATTAATGACCTTGAAGTTAACTTTGCATGCAATAAGACCTCTCTCATATTTTTAGAAAATTTGTTTATTTTAGATTGATTCTTTTGGAAGGTATACACCTTATCGCTAAACCCGGCTGACCCAGCCGCTTGAACTTTAGACGCATACAACAATCACTTTTCCATTGTGGCGTCAGATATTTATGTTTTATGAGGCCAAAATAAAAAGATTGTATGTTTGCCCAAACGCGACCGACCCAAAATAAACCCGCCGACTCAAATTCTTTTTTTGACGTTTTTTTAGAAGATTTTTTTTTTGCGGATTCTTTTCATGTCCGCTCCGTCATTGTATAAAACTTAATGTTTGTTATCTTTGCGTTTGAAAGTAACTGTGAATGAGATTAAAAGAAAGCGCATAAGAGACGCAGTTAATTGATCTTCCATGTTCTCTGTTTTTATCTTCTGATTTAACGAACGTAAAGAAGTGAAAAATGTGAAGTGGCACAGTTTTTGTTTTACGCTGTAGTTGTCTGTACTACCAAACCCTTACCTATATGCTCAATGTTAATTTCATCGTGTAATCGAAGATCTGATAAGAATATTCAGGTAGATTTGTTCAAAACCATGTGCAATCGAATATTTTCAATGTTACTCTGACAGGAAATGGATCCGGAAGTTGCGAATTTACAATCTTGCAAGAAGATTTTGTATTTATTGAATAAAAAGGGATTACTTCTTGATAAATTGTTGTCTTTAATTATAATCTTCCTTTATCATGTGAATTAGATATAATACACATTCATTAAATGTTTATTTTAGATTGATTCTTTTGGAAGGTATACACCTTATCGCTAAACCTGGCTGACCCAGCCGCTTGAACTTTAGACGCATACAACAATCACTTTTCCATTGTGGCGTCAGATATTTATGTTTTATGAGGCCAAAATAAAAAGATTGTATGTTTGCCCAAACGCGACCGACCCAAAATAAACCCGCCGACTCAAATTCTTTTTTTGACGTTTTTTTAGAAGATTTTTTTTTTGCGGATTCTTTTCATGTCCGCTCCGTCATTGTATAAAACTTAATGTTTGTTATCTTTGCGTTTGAAAGTAACTGTGAATGAGATTAAAAGAAAGCGCATAAGAGACGCAGTTAATTGATCTTCCATGTTCTCTGTTTTTATCTTCTGATTTAACGAACGTAAAGAAGTGAAAAATGTGAAGTGGCACAGTTTTTGTTTTACGCTGTAGTTGTCTGTACTACCAAACCCTTACCTATATGCTCAATGTTAATTTCATCGTGTAATCGAAGATCTGATAAGAATATTCAGGTAGATTTGTTCAAAACCATGTGCAATCGAATATTTTCAATGTTACTCTGACAGGAAATGGATCCGGAAGTTGCGAATTTACAATCTTGCAAGAAGATTTTGTATTTATTGAATAAAAAGGGATTACTTCTTGATAAATTGTTGTCTTTAATTATAATCTTCCTTTATCATGTGAATTAGATGCCCTTTTATTCAAATAGTTCAAATTTACAAGCCTCAGTTGACAAAATCAATAAGTTGCTGTTTGGGAGAATTTGATTAAACTATAATTGCTCACAGAATAAGAAATATAATCTTAACTGAATGTAACTCTTTCTGAATAATTTAGTGCAATATAAATCCCCTTTGACAAGAAAAATCTGGCTTTTGTCAGAAATATTTTTTTCACATGTGCAAAAGTAAACACATGATATGGTTGGATTTTTATACAAATTTGTGAGGAAGCCTCTAGAACCATGACCTAAAAATAAATAGTCTTCAGAAATTGTTAACTTTATGCAATTATATTTTATCAATAATGATTATTTTCAAAAATTTAAACTTGATTATTTAAAGAAATAAAATTATAACAAATACGTTTTTAGTTTGGAGATTCTACAGAACATGTTTTGGTCTATTTATAGCCAAATTAGTTTACCTGTGTGATAATGTAAAAATATAAATTTGTTTTCAAAACATAAAAAGACAGAAACTATGGATGGTAGATAATAATTCATATAAAATATTTTAGGACATTTAATCTATTTTAAAAGATATAGGATTTAAAAACTGCAAACAAATTAAATTATTACATACATCAGCTGATATTTTTTTTTCACAAACATCTTGTTGATGTAACTGTTGAAAATCACTTCATAAATCCACCAACCCTTTCACACAGTCAGGGTTATAAACATCTCAGGATATAAAGTAGACTAATTTATTTATAGAGGTTTTAAATTCATGGCTTTTGGTTGACTCTACAAAGGTTTGACGGAAAAAAAAGATGTACTGTTTTAAGACCTTTTCATATTTTCATGCAAATTCTGAAAAAAAAAAAAAAGAATTTGCCAACCTACGTACCCAGACCCAGTCATCATGGGTCGGGTTTGGGCAAACTGAAATATTTTTAATTGTGGCCTGACGTCAAAATTTTACAGGAACCTATGTGATATCCAGTAATGGCGGACAAATAGCGATAAGGTGTATTAGGGAAAGGGTACAAAAATGTAATATAAAATAAAAAAAAACGTAAATACTTAATTAAAATAACTTTATTAAGAAAATTTTCACCACACATGTTATCATTTGCTATTCTTATTCTTACTAAGAATAGCAGCCGAATATGACGTCACATGGGCATGAACTGCATACAGGAAGTGAAAGTAGAATTAGGTCGAAAACGTAAGATCGTCGAAAACACAATACGTTGAAATACGAGACGATACAAATCAAAACAAATATTTATATTGGTGTGTAAATGTACATGTCATGTTCTTTAACAAGATCTATATTGCTATCAGTCTACTTATTCTGTCTAAATTGATGATTTTTAATATCTTAATTTTAAGAGTTCCATGAACATTATGAAACAACGTGTATGTATCTTTCAATGTCTTTTTGACACATGTAATGGCTGTATACCTGCAACTGCAACTTTCTGAGCATTGTCAGTCACATTCGCCTGTAAATATCTCTTAGTTGACTGAGTTGTGCTGTTCACAACTTGTAATACAAAGCGAAAATTTCTGAAAAGTCGTGCCATTTTATATTTATTTTCTTCTGTCGAAATTGCTTTACATAATTGTAGTACTATGCAGCCAATAATCAACAGTAGTATTGATTATAACCAGAATCACTCAAACAATATCCGATTACCAAATATACAAATACCAACACGAATATTCGAAAACGTACATAATTGCTTCATGTTCAAGATAGAATTTAAAGAAAATTCATACCTGTCAACTGTCACTATTTGTGGGGGATTTCCCCCATGGAGGCTCCCAAATTAAAATTTTGAAAGAGCAATTTTGTCCAAAATTTAAACAAAAAAATTAATTTTACAATAACTTTAGGCTTATAAAAGTATGAAGAAGCCAAAAAACTACCTTAAATGTATTTGCAGGCCCCGTTTATGGTTTTTTAGGACTATGACAGCCATCTTGCACGCAAAACCCCCATGGGCATTTTGAAAAGTTGGCTGGTATGAAAGATTGATAATTTATTATTGAGACTTCTGTAACACATGTGGTTTTTTTCTCAGATTAGAATTAGATAGAAATAGTACAAAAAGTTAAAACTATAGTAATAAAGCATCAGTCTCATGTTGATAAATGTTTTAAAAAAAAAAAATAGGATAAGAATGATAGGTCACAGCGCATTTGCTCAAGCTACAGGTTTTGACAAAATGACACATTTTATAATAAGAATAAGAATTTTATTAGTCTAAAATCCAAACAATAGGATTGTTACTAAAATACAAAACAAAAACAAAAACAAAGAAACAGACAGACAGGCATATTAATTACAAAACTAGGCATTAAACACTACAAACATGTAGCATTGAAAAAAAAAAGTTATTAATATTAACTATAATACTATTTTTGACAGCATGTCTCCTCTTTCAAATTATCAATTCAAATATTATGCTTATATATATATATAACATTATAAGTTGGGCCATCAATTACACAGTTCATATTGACATTATAATTGTTTCTCTCATTATACATTTCATTTATAGACGTCACGCGCGATGTTCGTACCTCATTGGAAAATCGGTGTAGTTGGCAAGATCCAAGTCCAAAATATATAGTTTTGTGATATCACATTCATTGCTATTGTACGAATTTTTGAAAAAATAATGTTTTTTAAAATAAAAACGAAAAAAATAATTGTTGAAACTATGTTTAATGCTGCATGCGACAAGCTTCATTTAAAAAAACCGGCTATTTTTAGGCTGTCCCGCGTAACATATTTCATTTATTGTAACCACTAAACTATGATTTTCGTCTAAACTATTTAATATTTTGAAAAACGTTTTTTTTCCCATTATTTAACATAAAGGTTCCTTCAGTTTGTTATGCATTCTTTATGACGTTATAATGACGCAATAGAAAAAAAGATCCATACTACAAGGGCAAACCTGTCCCACGGGGAAAAAAATTTGGATTCCAGATTTGAGAATTAAAAAACATTTATCTAAAATGGAAATGGGTTAGTGTAGTGTTTGTTTTTACTACATCAATGTTAATTTGCTTAATTTTATGAAGTTAAAGACAAATATCATGGCCAGAAAAATGATATATGGTAATTTATGAGCGATTTTTCAAAGGCTTACAAGGTTGTCGCACTGCCATTTTTTGACGTAAAAACGAACTCACCTCAAATTTACGTCAATTGTTTGCTTATCAGTGCTCTTTTAATGGTAGAATTTTATGATTTTTGAAAATGTTATTTTTCTTAATTTTTCAAAAACTAAAATACATCAATTTTCAATAAGTAGTTAAAAAGCACCGACGATTTTGCGGAGTCTTACAAGAATGTCGCACTTGCTTAAAAACAACGTTTTAGTCGAAGTTTTGGTTTGAACGTTACGAAATATTCGGGACGTTGTGTTACGCTTACATGTACGAACATAGCGCATAACGTCATAACATTATAAGTTGGGCCACCAATTACACAGATCATATATTGACATTATATTTTTTTCTCTCATTATACATTTCACTTATATAGTTAACAATGATAAGTAAAATATCACATTCTTCGCAGGAAAATATAAAATCAAATTTGTTTTCTTCACTCATTGAATTAAAACTGGGGACAATACTAGAAATTTCATTCAACATTTTGATCTAGTTTTATTAATTTCTGAACATAATGATAAAATGAAATACATCTTCCACCTCTTTATGACATAAAGGACATATTCTATTTTCTAAAGCTGTTTTGTTGTATCTACCGCGTTCAATAGCCAGTATACTATTCCTTATTCTTATTTTAGCATAATTTTTTGTAACATTTTTATCTATTTCAATAAAAGGTACTTTTCTAGTTCACACTTTACTTTAAATTTTCTGTAGGTTCTTAGTTTATTTCCATTTATTGAATTATCATCATTAAAGAGACAATTTTTCCAAAATGTAATGTAATTTTCATTGAGCTTCTCTCACGACGGCTAAAAGTAATCTTTTTTTTAGAAAAGGTACATTGATTTTCCCAAACATGAGTGAAATTCAATTTTGAAAGTAGCATTTTCAGTGGCGGATCCAGAACTTTTCATAAGGGGGGACCAGCTGACTGACCTAAGGGGTGGGGGGGGGGGGATCCAGTCATGCTTCAGTGATTTCCTATATTAGCAACCAAATTTTTCCCACGAAAAGGGGGGGCCCGGGCCTCCCAGCCCCCCACCCCTGGATCCGCCTATGATTTTTACTTTTGAAGCAAATCCATCATTTAACTGCTTGTTAGCTTTATAAACATTATATAATAAAGACTCATTTTCATTTGACTTTAAAATATGTAACCAAAATCCTACAGAAGACTTAAGGGCCTGTATACCAATAGGGTACATTCCCAATTCAGCTAATACAGCTGTATTTACTGCCTTTGAATTAACATTTAGAAGACCTTTTGAAAATTTGATCTGGAGTTTTACTGATTCCATAGATAAGTATTGAGATTTAAGAGTTTTATTGTTCTTCACAATATTTAGCGACCATATCTCACTGCAATACAGTAATATTGGGCTAACACAGGAATTAAACAGTTTCATATGGGGAAAAACATCCATCTTATCTGAGTAGAGTATTTTTTTAATACAAAACAATGCTTTTTTACAGAGGATATTTGCAGCATTAGTGAAAAATCCTGATGGCTTGAATAGTATACCTAAATATTTATATTCTGTGCAACATTCAATTACTTCATTATTCAATACAAACTTGTCTTTAGTAAGTTTTTTACCACTTTTATTAAATATCATTGTTTTTGTCTTGTCAAGATTGACAGTCAAGTTCCATTTTTCACAATAAGTGTTTAACTTGTTAAGACAATTTTGTAAACATTCTGAAGATTCTGATATTAATACTAAGTCATACTAGACAATTTTATGTCATGCAATGTTACAGGATCACATGTGTTATCAAACATTGAGGTTAAATCATTTATATAAAAAGAAAATAAGGTAGGGCTTAGAATGTTTTACTCCAACTGTGGAAGGGATTTATGAATTATGTATACAGGAAAAACATTATGCTCAGAAGCTAAACTAAATGATAGAATTGTAAAATTAAATACGATAAGATAGCTTTTAGAAAATGCTTTGAGAATACCATAACTCGGAAAAAACCCGTGTGTTTTCCACGACTAAAATACAAAATAGGAAAATTCCATGTAGATTCCTTAAGAAAATGCACTATTTCATCTTAGAATCTTATACATTTGTTCTTTTACATGAACATTCACATTAGTTATCTTCATTCCTGCATCAAATTTTGCTAACTTGATTGAAAATCAGGACCTGCTATGTTCTCTAATTTTTACAATCCAACCTTAACCGTTTTTCATAACTGAGACGAGCCAGTGCGGCTCAATTTGGGCGAGTTGGTTCCAGACAGGGCGATTTTTTACAAAGTGGGACGAGTTGTTGAAAAAGTAGGGCGAATATTACAGTGGGTCGTGCTGTTCTTCTTCCAGTGTTACCCTTTTTCGGTAATTAATGAGATTTATTAGAGTTCTGATCAGTGATTATACTGCATGCTCCTGTTAAAGGGAGACTAACCCCTTGAGTAAGGTTGACAAGCAAAGCAGTCGAAACCGAAAAGGACAAGATCGAGTGACTTATGTTTCGTGCAAAACAGAATGTTAAGAACTTGTCCTCTGAAGAGGATTGATATAGGTTTGAAGAAAAAAGTTTTTTCACAACCTTTTGAAGAAGTTCATACGAAAGGACAAATTGAAAGCGTTAGAAGATTTTTCTTAAAATTTAAACAGAGGCATGGGTATTTAAGTTCAGACGTCGCACTGTTGACTCGAAAACAAGTCTCATCGATATTGAAAATAAATGAAGTATCAGTGGATGCAGATGGTCCTATTAAAAACTTTGAAGTGAATAAATTACCAGCAAATAAACCAATTGAAGATCGTGACACAGTAGCAAAGTTGACTCATGGAGATAAAAACAAGTACATTTTCGGTGTTTATGATGGACATGGTGGTAGTGCATGTTCTCAAGCTCTCAGTGAACGATTATTTAACTATATTTCAGTCTCAATGTCAACGCAAGACATTTTGAAAGACATTGCATGTGACAACGAGGGACATGACAAACTTGTAGACTGGTACCCTTATCAGTCACAGTACTTCAATCATGAACTTGATCAAATATACAAGGATAACTTGGCTAAATTTGCCAAAGAAACATTAGCAAACTTTGAAGAATGCTCAGTAGAAGAGCATTTGCGGCACGCTTTTCTCCGTCTTGATCATGACATCATGTCAGAATGCTTGCCAGTAGGTCATGACTTGAGCATAAATGACCAAGCTTTAGAGAATGGTTTGTCAGGGTCTTGTGCTTGTATTGCATTAGTTGATGATATAGATTTGTATGTTGCTAACACGGGTGACTGTCAAGCAGTTTTAGGAGTTGAAGTTGATAAAGACCATACGAATACAGTAGAAATGTCACATGCACACACAAGTTACAACTCCAAAGAAGTAAGAAGAGTTTTAAAAAGTCATCCCAATGAATCTTCCCATGTGATCAAAGGAGGTCGTCTCTTTGGCAGTTTAGCACCATTAAGGGCATTTGGAGACATGATGTATAAGTGGTCTGTTAAGGAACGTAATCAACTTCTGAAACTTTTCAAGCATCACCCTAATTTCAATGTATACAGCGAAGTTTTGATGCATGAACATTACATTACGCCACCTTATCTGACAGCAGAACCAGAAATCATTCACCGTAAATTAACTCCGAAAGACAAATTTTTAGTTATTGCGTCAGATGGTCTGTTTGACATGATTCCACCTGAAAAAGTTGTCAAACTGGTTGCAGGACACATGGAAGGAAAACAAGTACTGGTGGCCCCTAATTTTGATATTAAGGGCCTCACGATGAATGAAATTAATCAACGTCTCAAACAAAGAAAAACTCATCTGTCTAATGTGCCTACGGATGACAATGTTGCAACACACTTGATGAGAAATGCTCTGGGTCCAGAACATGGAAGACTGTCCACTTTGTTGTCATTGCATGATGATGTTGCCAGAAGCTATCGTGATGATATTACTATAATTGTAGTTTTCTTTGACACAGGTTATGTGAAAAATTTCTATGTAGAAGCTGAACGTGATATAGATAGTTTAGAATGAGTACTGGTGTGAATAACATTAATAATAAGTTTACAATATTAGCAGTACTGTAGATTTATGTCTCTAGCTTTGAATTGTTTAAGAACAAAATAAGTTGAGAATACTTTTGACAAATGTTTGATACATAAAACCTTTGCTATATTAGATCATCTAGCTACAATGTACATGTATGAATGTAAAAAAAAAATAGTTGCCCTATACATGTACATGTATGTATATAATATAAACATGATAAATAGGGGGGAAAAGGCTGAAGAATGCACCAAATATTTTAAAACTCTTCAATATATATTTATATGCATTTGTACATTTGTAGCTATAACATACATGTACTGTACATTGATTATAAAACTTATTGAATTGAGAGAGGTTTTATTTTTCATTTGTACATGTTCATGTACATGTATATCACAGGACTTTTTTGAAGGTTGTTGAAAAGGGGCATACATGTATATGATTTTAAATATGAGTTTTGACCATCACGATCAACATAATCATGATACTGCATGATCATGGTAATCATCAACATGATTGAGACTACAATTGTAATAAATTTTTGAAAGCCACAAGGCATTGTCAAGTGTACAACTCCTTATAATATGTCTTTATATATATTTCAGAGATATTTTAATATGAAATGAAAATACGATTGGAGTTTTGGTTAAGAAACCCTTTTTTTTCTTTTTATTTCTTGTACATGCATATAGTATAGCTTTTGGTGAATGGGAACATAATTTGAATGAAAGAATTTAAGTACCAGTTGCTCAGTGCTATTAGCATGATTAGCATGATCAATTTAGGTACTAAAGAATTCCTTAATGTACTACATGTAGATGTTTCAATTCATTAGTTTATATTTTTATCCTTCTCCCCAAAAATTAAAGCAGAGCCACAGAAATGTTGATTAGAGTTATTCTCGTCTTCATTGAAGTGACAAGGACAATCACCTGCTTGTCTTATGTGCAAAATCATGATAATGTCCAGAAAAAAATCTCATCAGCTAAAAACAATTAAAAAAATATACTGAAATGTAGTGCATGTACATGATGTAGAAATACATGTAGTTTATCATGTTTATACTTGAAATGATGCATAATAATACACTACAACTATATAAATATGTACCATATTACCATAGACATCAAACTTTTCAGAAGAAAAAGGGCATGGTGTCAGGAAAAAAGGGCATGGTGTCACACCATGCTTAATTGCCTTAGATAAAACACTAGACATGTACACATGTAATGTAATTGTTAGTCCTTAGTTTTCTACCATACTGTCATATTTGTCGTTTACAAAATGTATATATATACTACATGTAGGGAAATGTTTACATTTTATCTTTTATTTTAATTTTTGCATTAGGATAAACTGAACGATATATAGTTATAGTTATAAACTGCACATATATTTCCACTAGAAGATGGGTTAGAACCAAGATAATTATTTTTACATATCCACAAGACAGAGGACCATTCATACAGTCTCTCACTTGGACAAGACTGATATTATCTTGTCTTATATTCCTGACTGAATTAAATTTTTCTATACTAAATATACAATTTTTCTGTTCCGAATATTTTTAGGGTAAAAGTGCAAAAAAATTATAAAAATTTATTATATATCTAACATGTTCAATTTTGCTGTCTCTTGATCTTTGCACCTTAGACCAAACAAATACAAATACACATGTTTTGTTCATAAACAATATTGGGCATTGTTCTAAATACTTTAATGGTGCTAAATAAAAAAGTCTCATCTTAGCTATAGCCTTACTTACATTGTAATCAAATTGTTCATAACATATTTTAAAGTAGGCATCAAAATTTATAGTAGATAGATTTTGGGAAATAGGAAGCAGAATTTATTTTTTTGGGCCTGACCATAAGGTCTGGTTACTGCTAAAATAGAAAATACATTTACCTTCAAAGATTATTTCAGAGTTAGGATTAACTGGCCATAAGAAGGAAAAGCATTTAACAGTGACGGTCACATTTAATTAACAAAATCCTATTAAAAGTGTTGTCTTATATTTTCTGTAATTTGAATCATAAAGTATGAACAAATGTTTGAAAGCTTTTATCTGTTCTCTGTTTTTTCTTTAGAATAATTTGTTCTAAGATGATAAATCATAAATTAAATGATAAATGAGGTGTGTACATGTCACATGTATTGATCATGTAAGGTCCATGATATTCTAGAAAAATGCCAAACAAAAAAGTGTTGAAATATAGAAAAATATCAATCTTATTCTTTAAAAACTCAATTTTATACAAAGGGAGATAATTTCACTTGTTATTTTTCAATTTCTGCAAAGAGTTCCTAAGTTAATAAACATGTTGGTAAGTTTTCATAATAAAAGGTTTAATGCATTTCAGTCTTCAATGTAAGAAGTCAAAATTATTGTGAAATAATGCAATAATTGGTAATAGAAAGCTATATATATCATGTATATTCAGACAATATCCATGTATTTCAAATGGCTATTATAGGCAACATGGTGAAAGAAATGTGCTGAGTTGTGAATGATGAATTTAGAAGTGCTGTTATCTGCCCATTCCACTGTATATTATATCATATGACATTCTTTATTTGTTTATTTTACATGTTTTTGTTTGAATTTTTATTGTGTTTGTAATTAAAATAGTTGTTTTTTTTATCAAATTTTACATGTACAGTGCTAGCAGAAAGGATTGAATTTTTGAAATGTCAGTCATTTTAGTTAGCATTGCATGATGTAATATAAAATACTCATTGAATATTATTGTTATGAAATTAATCAATTTTGGTTCCATGCAGTTGTTTAAGCTAATTTAAATTCAACATTTATTGATTTATAGGACATTGTAATCTCTACAATTATAACTATACATTTAGTTAATTTGACCATAAATTGTTTTGTCTTCCAATTTTTACTGTTGCTTTTCCCGTTATTTCATATGACTTTGTCTCTTTTAGTTCCATTTGCAATAATTGAAATATTTGAGTAAGCCTGATAAAGCTTCTTCACATTTAAAAAATTAAGGACGAGAAGGTTGTCAGTTTTGAAGACTTATATTTACATTTTTTTTTGAGAATTCACCTAAATTATCAACGAATAAAAGTACTGGAAGATTGAAAAAGTTTCTGTCCATCTTGGTTTAAAACAATGTGGACAAAAAATAAAAAAATAACCTCTTTGTGAAACATGCAAATATTAAATAACAGACATGATCTAAATATAGGTAAAATTGTTTATTCCTGGTATGTTACTTATGTTTACAAGATCTTTGTTGTGTTTTGTTTGATGAAGTTAATATAAAAGTGAAAATAAATGTTTTTATTATTGCTCCCTTTAAAAATTGTCATGACATAAAATCAAATATACCTTCTCTTTTGCTTTCTGGTAGTGTGCAGTGTGGAAGGTCATGCTAAGTGTCTTACTGTTGCAAGGTCAAACAAGACTTGGAAATTGGTATTTGCTCTATCTTAACCAATGCAGCATTTATGGATAAGAAAAAAGATGATTGGGCTTGGTTTAAGAATCATTTGTCTTGGTAGGATGACATGTCTTTCTGCTGACCATGTTAACTTACACGCTAAAAATCTGGCTCAGACAAAGCTGGATTATATTGATAGCACATAGCCAAATTATTGTCTCAAGTAGTAGGCATTTAATTGCCAATAGATGTTGAATATCCATTTATATATCACATCAAATATACATATATTGTATTTTCAATGGTTAGTAAATAAAATTGAGAATGGAAATGGATAATGGGTAATGTATCAAAGAGACAACAAATTAACCCGATCAAAGAGTTAAAAAAAACCCAGCTGAAGTTCATCAATGGGTCTTCATCACAGTTGGAAAATCAAGCACCTAGAGGCGGACTTCAGCTGGCCCCTAGATAAAAATGTGTACTTATTCAGTAAAAAAGCAACACATATGAATGAAAAAATCGGTAATCAGCTGGCTAAACACAATTTGGAATCACTATATGGGACAATAATTAATAAACTATTGAAACACAAACAGTGGTACCAACATACATTGTACCATAGAGACATAAACAGTGGCATCTAGAAATACATGAAACCGTCTGTAACTAACTCACAATAAGTGGTATTGCAATATGTTTAAAACCCTCTGTAACATACGTTTACCAGCTACACGTGCATGATGTCATGTGTTAACACACAATCCATGATGTAGACCCATTTATAATGCCATCTGTGATCGACTATTAACACAAAATCGGACACCTGTATTGTACCATCTGTTTCCAACACATCTGTAATCAGCTATATACACACAATCTTGTATCAACACATGTATGGGATTACCAGTAATAAACGTTTGGGGATCATATATTTTAGTGGATTGACGATAAAATGGATTTTCATGGATATTTGATATTTTTGTATTTGCAAAATATAAAAATAAGAAGATGTGGACAGATTGCAAATGAGACAAGCCTGTATAAATGCATATGCAAAAACATTGCTCTTCGTTGAGCATTTTTCGTGGTTTACCTGTACCAACGCCATCCACGAAAAATGTTATCTATCGACACGTAAACAGTGGTATACACACATGTATGGTACCATCAGTTACAATCTGTCGAGACACAAACAGTGGTATAAACACATGCATGGTACCATCTTACACGATCTATCGAGACACAAACAGTGGTATAAACAAATGCATGGTACCATCTTTAACGATCTATCGAGACATAAACAGTGATATCAACACATGTATGGTACTATCAGTAGCCCTCTGTCGATAAATAAACAGTGGTATACACACTTGTATGGTACTATCAGTTACCACATGTCGATATACAAACAGTGGTATAAACACATGTATGGTACCATCAGTTACAACCTGTCGATATACAAACAGTGGTATAAACACATGTATGGTACCATCTTTAACGATCTATCGAGACACAAACAGTGGTATAAACAGATACATGGTACCATCTGTAACGATCTATCGAGACACAAACAGTGGTATAAACAGATACATGGTACCATCTGTAACGATCTATCGAGACACAAACAGTGGTATCAACACATGTATTGTAACTTTGAACAGTAACCATCTATCGTGACACAAACAGTGGTATCAACACATGTATGGTACTATCAGTAACTATTGATTGAAACACAAACAGTAGTATCAACACATGTATGGTACCATCTGTAACCATCTATTGAAACACAAACAGCGGTATCAACACATGTATAGTACCATCTGTAACCATCTACTGAGACACAAACAGTGGTATCAACTCATGTGTAGTACCATATGTAACCATCTATTGAGACACAAACCGTGGTATCAACACATGTAGGGTACAATCGGTAGCCATATATAGAGAGACCAACAGTGGTATCAACACATGTATGGTACCATCAGTAACCATTTGTCGGAGCACAAAATTGGTATCGACACATGTAGTGTACAATCGGTAACCATCTATAGAGACACCAACAGTGGTATCTACACGTGTATGGTACCATCAGTAACCATTTGGTGAAGCACAAACAGCGGTATCGACACATACTAGTATATGGTACAATCGGTAATCATCTATGGAGACACAAACAGTGGCATCAACACATATTGATACCATATGTAACAAACTATATACACATAACAAGTGGTATTGTCACATGTATAATACAATCTTAGTTTTCTAGTTTAAATTGTATTACACTTGTCGTGTCGGAACATTTTATAGCTGACTATTCGGTGTGGATTTTGCTAATTATTCAAAACCTTACAATTACCCAGAAGTTGTTAATTTCTGGTTTATTTTGTCACTTGTGTGAAATGCAATCAAACCACGTCTTATTCTACATCTGTAATCAAGTATAAATTACACACAATTAGTGGTATAATATTGTCACATGTTTGATATCATCTGTAAACAACAATCTACACACCATAAGTGGTAGTAACACAAATATGATGACATCTGCAACCAGTATATACACACGCATGAATGATGCCCTCTTTAGCCAAACTATCTACATATAAACATTGGTATTGTCAATTGCATAATACCATCTACAACCAAATATCGACAGTCATCAGTGGTATTGACAGTTATTGAGTTACACATGTAACCAATGAATACACTTAATCAGTGGTATCATCGCGTGTATAATTCCATTTGTAATCAACTATGAACACACATTCAATGGTATCGACACATGTATGATATCATCTGAAACCAACTTGTTTTCCCTCTTTTGAGACGGTTATACTAGTACTAGTAATACCATCTTCAGAATCCGTGTAATCAATACAAGCATAATACCATTTGTAGCCACCCTTCAACAACCTATTATAGTATGGTATTCTACATGTGTTAATACTTTTGTTTATGTGTAGATAGATGATAACAGATGGAACATGTGTTGATGTCACTGCTAGATGCCACCAACTTCGACATTATCCTTCATCATAAATCAGTTCACTCGATAATACCCCTTTAATCAACTATCAGTCTGTATACATATCATTTTTATACCAAACCAGTTGCAACTTAAGTTTTCAGTTACAAATACGTGTTGCAGGATAATGATACTGACGACTTCAAGTGTAAGATTGCTCCCCATTCACATGATTCATATATAATCATACTGACCACACTTTTTCTTACTCCTGTTAAAATGTCCTTTGTCCTGTACCAAGTCATTTATATGGCAGTTGTTATCAAATAGTCCGTTTCAGTTTTAGTTTGTTATCCGAATTTGTTTTTTTTCTGCATAGATTTATGAATTTCGCACAGCGACATATAGCTTTTATTTTTGTGTTTCTCTGTCCTGTATGTTCTCCCATTTATTTTTATTGTAGTTCTGTCATGTAATGTTGTCAAGATAAATGTTATATTTAACGTTGCCAGAAAAGCGGGAGATTTGGCTAGCCACAAAATAAGGTTCAATCCCCCATTTTCTTATTAATATGTCCTGTACCAAGTCTAGTAAATGGCCATTGTTATATTATAGTTCGTTTCTGTGTGTGTTACATTTCAGTGTTGAGTTTCTGTTGTGTCGTAGTTCTCCTCTTACATTTGATGTGTTTCCCTTAGTTTTAGTTTGTAACTCGGATTTGATTTTTTGTCTCAATCGATTTATGAATTTCAAACAGCGGTATACTACTGTTGCCTTTATATATGCATGTTGCCATTTGCTTTTGTGAAGCTGTTTGCTATTTCTTTTATTTCGCAGATTTCCCCATTCCTCGGTTTTGGTTTGTGACGCATACTAGTGTTTGTTTTCGATTAACTGATTTATGACTATTGTACAGCGGTATACTACTGTTTCCTCTATTAAACAGAGTCGTACACTTTGTCAGTGGCAATTACCTGCGAAATATTCTATCCAAACGCTCAACATAACAAGAGTCGAAATCCTTCAACTTGAACGCGGTTAATTGATCACATTATGTAAAGACACTAATGAAATTAAGGTATCCAATATAGAGACGGAATATTCAGTTCTTCTTCTTTGGCTGAAATTCTAAACGGAACATATGATCCATTACTAGTCGAGAATTCCGCCATAGTAATTGATATCGTGGGGGTATATACTCAGTTTCAAAGTGAATTGTCAAAACCTGATTGATTTATTTAATTTGGTTATGTGTGTCTTTGTTTACTCCTTGGTTTTGATTGTTATTGTCTTCACAAATAACGTTTTATGGTTGGTCTTCAAAGTGCTCCCTGAAAACTTTTTTGTAAGTTATTTACATCAATTTTATCAGCAATCAAAGCTGGGCTTCAAACCAGTTGTATAACCTACCTATTTCAGAGGTGACGTGAATCTGATGTAGATACTAAAAAATTCCAACGATCTGTTAGAGTACATCCAGTCTAAGGCTCCTTCATCTTGCAATAGTATTAAAACATTTGACTTTTCTAAAGTTGACATAAGTGTTCTCCGTTCAAAACTAAACTATAAATTGAAATTTAGGTGCTGCTTTATTTCATGTAAAAAAGAATGGTCATTAAAGATACAATGTACAAGTATCTTGTCATATAGAGGGACAAATCGTTTGTAAAAAAAATCTCTCTCGTTCACACAAAAAATTCTCTAAAACTCACATAATCAAAATGCTTGATTTCCTAATCGACAACATATTTGGAGAACATGTTTTAAACAAACAATTGGCATTTCTATGGGAACCAAATATGCTCCTTTTCTTTCCAACTTGTTCCTGCATTCATATGAAGTTGACTTCACACAGGAGCTTCTTAAGAAGAATTAGGAGAGCAAACAATTAACTTAAAAAAAAGGGTAGGGAGTAAATTTAACACTATAAGCTAAGTATGGGGAAAATCTGGATTCAGAATATTTGGTCCTCTGCTTGGACAGAATAGTTTTTTTCATCAATTTAGGAATCGGAATATGTTTAAGGAAAAAACGTTACCCCTCGGTCCCCTTGAAGTTAAATGGTCGTTTCCTAAAAGAAGCTAGCATGTTATGCGTTTACTTTACTACATTGATTAGAGGTATAGGGGGAGGGTTGAGATCTCACAAACATGTTTAACCCCGCCGCATTTTTGCGACTGTCCCAAGTCAGGAGCCTCTGGCCTTTGTTAGTCTTGTATTATTTTAATTTTAGTTTCTTGTGTACAATTTGGAAATTAGTATGGCGTTCATTATCACTGGACTAGTATATATTTGTTTAGGGGCCAGCTGAAGGACGCCTCCGGGTGCGGGAATTTCTCGCTACATTGAAGACCTGTTGGTGACCCTCTGCTGTTGTTTTTTATTTGGGCGGGTTGTTGTCTCTTTGACACATTCACCATTTCCATTCTCAATTTTATTTACCATTATATATCGTCGTAACGATAACCCAGTTTTCATTTGCCCGATTATAGTATTTCGAAAAAAATTAAATAACACAAAAAACGAACTCAGAGGAAAATTTAAAACGGCCTTCAACAATGAACGAGGTACATACCATAGTCAGATATACAACTTTCTAGTTTATCCTGCCTAATGGCTCCCACGGACTCTTGGTGCACTTTAATAGTGAAGGGATACACGCGATCCCCTCTATCTGATAAATGAGTCATCTTGCTCCATAAATTAAGGCATACAGAATTCACGAAGTTTTCTGGTGAAGGACATAATTCGAAAGTGGTCTATTAGTATTGGTTGCCTGACTCGGTACAGACATTATCTTGGGTAGAAAATGAAGGATTTAAACTGATTTTATAACCTAGCTAAACCTCTCACTTTTATGAAAGTCCATTTTCTTGACAACAATGTGGGAACATAAACAAACAGACATAATATGTCTCAAGGTAAAAAATGTGGGTACAGTCAAAATTGTGTTATAATCTTAATCATGTTAAACATTTGTTAAAAAAAACAAACATGTCAATGACGAAAAACAAAAAGATCCTCATATAGACAAAGCACATAAGCAAAAACGAAAAACAAGAATACAATAATTTACCAGAGCACAATAACACAATACCACAAAGTCCCTTTTAAATGGATTTTACCAAAAAAAGAATAAACAGTAAAAGAAATAATTTACGAAGACAAATAATAGAACACTATTCAGCACGTCTCTTGGGTGATAAACAAAGCCAGCACCTTGAATATATACTTCAAGAACATCATTCGGTATTTGAGAAGTGGTTACTGAATATTTATCATCAAGGTATTGGTATCTTCCAATGAACTAATTCAGAAAAAGGACGATACGTTATTTGAAATAACCTTGGTTCATCAACTTTCTTCTTAAACACTGATGATGTTTTACAAAGTCTGAGTAGTAGCTGCAGTATCTCAAATAACGAATGAGTTGGGAAATGTATATCTAATATGGAGGTGAAGTTTGTATATTTCAAATTAAACTTATCACCGGGCTTTTACTTACACGAGTAACCAAATTTAGTATGTCATTGGTACACATACATTCTTTTGACAAGAATTTGTCGGATGCGAAACGAAAACACGGATGTTATGAAGACAAATGACAACTAAGACTGCTGTAAATAAAACATTTCTGACATAAGGTTGTTAGGATCTTTTATGTTTCGTTAATTTGTATATGTTCAAATTTGTTTCGCTTCCCTGTCATTTTTGTTAGTATAATATTGGTCATTGTTATATACATTTTAACATTTCATCATAATTATAAAAAAGAAAGATGAACCAGGAGCACCAATTAGAACATGAACAAACAAATTATCTCAATTTATCATATTATACATTAAGTGAACACCATATTCTTACTTTATTTAAATCATTTAGATGTAAGTGCATACACCGTATCTTATTATTGTGTATAAGGAAACATATACTGACACAATAACTCAATAGTGTAAAATAACAAAAATACCGATGTCCAATGAAAATTCAAAACAGAAAGTCATATAGGATAATCTCCAATAAACGAAGGCCATATTCCATACCTGGTTATGGTAAGGGCAATTATTTGTGAAGACAAGGTGGATTAATTGGAAATTAGCACATGTTTTTTTTTCTATTTTTTTGTGTGCCCGAAATACAATGCTCTTCAACTTTGTACATGTTTGGCTTTATCAATATTTCGATTTGAGCGTCACTAATGAGTCTTATGTAGACGAAACGCGCGTCTGGCGTCCTAAGTTTTAATCCTGGTACTTTTGATAACTATTTGATCCAATCAAGTCACAAACATTTTTACTGCTTTTTAAGGTACACTTCTGCATTTCTTTTTACATATTATTTTGTTGTCGATTTTTTTTTATAGTCAAAAGGAACAGATTTAGTCATGATAAACTCATACTTATTTGATCTTATTTGGAAAAATATTAAAGGTAGTACAATTAATATTGTGATTCAGTGCACAATACAATTATAGATCACAAACATGTGATATTTGAATCATAATATTACATTTATGTTCAGGTCCATTTAAATTCTATATTGATTAGTTTTGTCGGCAGTTTACATGAAAATTACAAGAACTAGGTCAACTTCACATAAAGGAATAGCTCTGCTATTATTGTTATTGAATTTTGCAGTAGTTTCTTCTCACTTATGGTATTCGCATATTATTATTGTATGAATGTTTATGCTTTGTACACTTTCCATGGAAGCCCATGTAGATTTATTGAAGTTTAAAACGAATAATAGGAAGAAAGTACAAATTTAACAACAGTGGATACCCAACTCGGTTTTCATGCATTTTATTTTATCGTAAAATTTAAACAAAGTGAATCACAGGAAATGGAACCAACCAGAATTAAATTGGATGATATAAGGATTATTCCATCGGATGATTATCCACTTCAAACGTTTCTTCTAAAAATTGGTGATCAGCTAACAGAAGAAGACTTTAAAAAACTTAAATTCTGCTGTGCAGGTATTTATTATATACATAGCTTTAGTAAGACAGAAATTTAAATCACTCAAGTTTCTTATTTTTTGAAAACATAGGAATAATATTAAACATTATAAGAGATGAGCTATAAGCTTTTTTTGGTGAGTTTTCAGTCATTATTTCGTCTGAATTACTTAACTGTGTGCCGTCAATTTTTATAAGAATCACCAAAAGGATTAACTTACATTATATTTTAATGCTTGTTACTGTAGATGGGAGAAAGTTGGATTATCCCCAACCGATTACCACAATGTTGACCCCATCGTTCCCAATGGTATATGTAACCAGCTCAAATGACAGTATCTTTTGTGTTGACATGAAATATCATTGATACGTTAATTTTCCAATGGTCTTCCAATTTTAAATCGGATTAAGTCTCCAAAATCTTTAGATTTGAGCGCAACTGAAAAGTTTCATATAGTTGCAACAGGCGTTAGGCGTTCCAAATCAAATGGTTGGTAACTGTAACTTCACAATTTTGTGTTTACATAAACTATGTCATTGATGTAAATGTGCTGTAAATGTACTGTTTATAAGATGTTGAATAATTCAAAGAACTAGATTCTCCATGCTCGGGCATCGATTGCATTAGTCTTATTTGAGGTAAGTTTTATGAATGTTTGGTTTCCAATTCTCTTCAACTTCCTTAGTTTATGGCATTCCAACTTATTTGAATCAACCATCACTATCGAGTCTTATATAGTCAAAAACGCGCGTCTAGCGGGCCAAATTAGAAGTCTTGCTGATTGTGCGACTTTTTGCAACCATTGTGTTGTTGGCACTGCCAGTGGACGTATCGTCCTCGAGGGCATCACAAGCTCAGAAAGTTGTACTTTTGTGTTGATAAAATATATCGTTTATAAGTTCATTTTCAGTTAACAGTTATTGTTTATGAAAGGTTTAATTATTCGAAACACTTAACATTTTTGAAATACTAAGGCTTTTCTACCTCAGAAATAGACTACCTTAGCTGTATTTGACAAAATTTTTAGGAATTTTTGTCCTCAATGCTCTACAACTTTGTACTTTATTTGTTTTTTTGGATTCGAGCGTCACCGATGAGTCTTTTTTAGACGAAACGCGCGTCTGGCGTAAAAACAAAATTTAATCCTGCTATCTATTATTAGTTTAGTTACTCCCACTGGGTCGATGCCACTGCTGGTGTTGTTTTAATTCCCCGAGGGTATTACCAGCCCTGTAGTCCGCACTTCTGTGCTGACATGAATTATGATTGATATGGTCAGATTTATAAATTAACTGAATAAACTTTTGAATTATTGAAATACTAAGGCTGTTCTTCCTCAGGAATAGATTACCTTAGCTTTATTTGTCAAAACTTTTAGGAATTTTGGTCCTCAATGCTTTTCAACTTCGTACTTTATTTGGACTTTTTTTACTTTTTTGGATTCGAGCGTCACTGATGAGTCTTTTGTTAACATCATTGATAAAAATACAACCAAAGTTAACGACAAACAACAGACAAATAAACTGATCATAGATACCAGGGTTGATATTTTTTCATTTGGATCAGACGCGCGTTTCGTCTAAAAAAGACTCATCAGTGAATCAGTGACGCTCGAATCAAAACAAATTTAAAAAGGCAAAACAAAAAAAAAGTACGAAGTTTATGAGCATTGAGGACAAAAAATCCCTAAAAGTTTTGTCAAACAGTTTTATGGAGAAAATTATTAAATATGACAAACAACAAATGGAAGTTTTTAACGACCTTGACTGGCTATGCAGCTCTTGCGCGGTCGGTAATAAGGTTCAACCTCTCCAGGCGACAATAAGAACCAGTTATTCGGCCAGTTACAAAGCTCTTCCAGTTTTAGAACATTCCACAGTCATTGCATTCAGATAGATCTTTACTGATTTTGTACAAAGGTGAACATTTGGATCCAATCAAGAATTTTCTTTAAATTTCTTTTTGTGTGTTTGCGTGTTTAATGGTGGCCATACACATACTAGTATAATCATATATTGTTAATAGGAAATATCATTTCTTCAATTTATAAAACATTGGCAGAAATCGATCGAGTTGCTACATCATGTATATTGTTATATTTCAGGCGAGGGTGGTTTGACGAAAAATGTTTTAGAGAAGATAACAGATTACATGAGTCTTTTTACTCATTTAAAAGAACGACGGATTCTGACTAAATACAACCTTGCACCATTACAAGCAATGATATGGCATTTGGGAAGGAAGGATTTATATAAGGATTTCCTGGAATATTGTAATTCACAGGATAAAACACTTCATTTCTTTGTTCCTTCGGAACATCCAGGTAAGATAAAAATTCTAGATGATATTCATGATTTCTGTACAAGCTTCCGGTACTTTTCACAAAGTTTCATGTCAAAGGATGATAAAATGTGCGAGAATATACAGGTCAAGAATACCAACTTAATAACGGTTAACTAAAAAACAAATTTTCGAAAAGAAAAAAAAACACATGACAATTTGTTTTAATCTTAATGAAAATTACAAGAGTATTAATACAAAATTGTGTTAGCAATGGTGTAATTGTATGTACTTTCTTACCATGTAGGATTTCTTCTAAATCAAAACTGCGTAAAACAAATATAATCTGTGCATATATAGATATAGGAAGATGTGGTGTGAGTGCCAATGAGACAACTCTCCATCCAAATAACAATTTAAAAAAGTAAATGTAGCTGCTTTCAATTAAAAATCATAATATGAACCAGCTTATCATCAGTTATCTTAACTTAAATGCAATATAGAAAATGAAAATAGAATTCAAACTATAGTGGATAAGACGTTACTAAGTTGTACATTTTGAACAATAAAATATGTTTAAACTAACATAATTTCGAACCAGACTTACAAAAGAAACACCATAACTAAATACAGGAACTTTGGATGTATAAATTACGAAACACTTTACGTTTTAGAGATGCGAAATCCTACTCTACAACACAGTCTTATTTGGTTATTAAGTTGCTGATCTTAGCATGTATACTACAAAAATATTAAATACCAAGAACTGTTCCTGCGATAATCTAATTTAAGTTGCAACTTAAATTAAAAAAAGGCTACATAATAATATCAGCAAAAACAATGTGTCATTTATTTATTGTTTTACTTAGAAAAAGCACAATGCATTATGAAATAATTTACACATTTGTGTGTCATTATAAACTATTTATTTAGAAAAAAATATATAGTTCAATAATTTGAATAACAAGGTATACAGAAAGTGTTAGGGACCATTGTTATGCTCATAATTGATTGTCCAGCCACTACTCAAGTATTGTTGATTTTTTTTACAAAGTTAAGAGGTAAATACTTTAAAATTTAAATTTAAATGAAATGGTATATAGGCCATTCGAAGTAACGTAAAGGAGACAACATCCAATGATTGTACTTAAAGCCCATCTTTGATCTACCTCAGTTTTTCAACTTTTAAATCCTTAATCTATAAAGAACAACGTATATCCTCCATTAATCAGTTATAAATATTTGAACACATCCAAGTATACACACGCATAAATACATTAACGACATCACTTACTTGTAACTTATTTTTTTCTCTGTGTTTCTAATAGTAAATGGTTACAAACATGTGGATTTTCATATCAGAGGAGCTGATCTATTTAGTTCAGATGACATGGAATCACTGAAAGGAGCCATGTCAGTTTTACTACGCTGTCCAATGCATCATATCATTATTGATGGTATGGAACCAACAGGCAGCATTCATATTACTTTTATGATACCAGATGTATGCATTGAAATTCTCTTGAACTTAGGAGAACTGGAGAAAAAAAGACTATACTTGCATGGGGTAGATAGATTCAAAGTAGACGAACAACTAATAGACTGCAAAGGTAATCATTGCTACAATTTGATTAAAATATTATTATCATTGAATCACGTTTTCAGAATTCACAGAATCAATGTTATTAAAAATGCGGCGAAAAAAAATCTCGAATAATTGGTTTTTTACTTATGGCAATTTGTAATGTTTCTTGTTCAAAAATGCATATAATTAAAATTGCATATTGCGGCATGATCTTTACTCATTGTTGTAGACCATACATTAGTTGTTATTTTCTGTGTCATTAGTTTTCTTGTGGAGATTGTCTCATTGGCAATGATACCACATCTTTTTGAATTTTCATTGGCTGAAATATGTTTCTCTATGGCACACCTGCGTTCATACAGTCTGTAATATTCAAAATACCTCAAAATTGTTATAATTGCCCCACTTTTAACATATTTGCTGTAAAAATAAAGAAAATTTTCTGTAAGATGGTATCCCTATTGGCATAACGCAAATCATCTCACAACTTTCAGATTTTAAAGAAAATGAGGAAAAACCAACTCTTGATAAAGATGCAGCTGTTCAGAAAATTCTAAAACAAAACAGAGATCTGCAAATGGATGTTGAGAACTATCAGCTGGCTTTTGAACAAGAAAAGCAAAACACCAAAGAATATATATCGAACATGACAGGTATCGGTTTACAACTGTAAATAATATGTTTTTGTTTGTTTTTAATGATTTTACTTTAAATCTGTTCAACTGTAAACTGGTTAATAATAAAAAGTCCTATATTACAAAAACTTTGCAAAGATCTTATGCCATAAATATAAATTAAAAGATGTGACATGCTTACAATTAAGACAACTCTCCACCCAAGGCGTAATGTATAAAAATGTTAAAATTATTGGTCAAAATTAGGCCTTCAACACAGAGCCTAGCTTTCAAACATTACTTCATTAACTGCAGTTTCTCGGAGATTGGTATTTCTAATGTCTTATATTTGTTTCGACAATTATAGATAATTTGCTGCCCTGACGAGTTTTGTCTTTTCAAATTGATGGTCAGAGTTTGGCTGTTTGCGTTTGCACTCCTGTCTGATATTCATCTTACAGGGTAGGATTGACTACATACACAACGAGATTTATATTAAATACTGTTACTCAGGCCGTCCTTGTTTGTCTTACTTTTATTGATAACAATATATTTGACACTAGATTGCCGTTTTGAATTGCCATTTGGTTCATAGAGGTGATATATGGACCACGCTTACAACAAAGACAAAGACATTATCGAATCGAAATTATTAGTACAGATCGAAATCCAGCTTCGTGAAAACACTTACGTTTTAGTCCGCTCTGTTGTTAGAAACAAGCCCAAAGTGCACTATATATAACAAAAAGGAGATGTGGTATGATTGGATGTCAATGGGACAAGTATCAAGCAAAGTTCACATGAAGTAGGTACAAGCAATTGTATGCCACATAATGAAAATGTGCTGTGCTCCACAATATATTCACCAATATACTCATGTATATCTGCACCATATACTTTTGTCCTAATTCATAATCTTCAAATATAACAAACTAACAATGTAATTAATTGTTAGAGGTAAACTGTAAATGAAAAGACTTGAAATACAAAACCAGAAACTTCCAAAATCACCTACTACCAGATATTGAAAAAAGTTTTAAATTTACATTAAATTAATATTAACAGAATAACATACCTAGAAGCTATATAAAATCAGACACATATTCTAATATCTACATAACCACCAAGAAAAGGAAATTGAACATTTTTAATTTTGATCAGTTTGTACGATCTTTTACTATCAGATGCCCTACTAGAGTTAAGGTATGCAGTGGAAGTATGTGAAGAAGAAAAAGATGAAATTACTCGCAAGCTTCAGAATATTATTGACGAATACGATGAGAGATGTTTTGAATTAAACACGGTCATTGAAAATGCTGATATTGTAACGACGGAAAATTTCTGCAAAGGTATTGTTTATAAAAGATTATTACATATTGCTATGATTAAAAGTTTTCAGAAGAATTTTAAAACAATCTATAGTCTAGATGTATATGGCATAAAATATTAAATTATAACTTCGGAATTTACTCGTCGTGCAAACCATGGATATATATTTTTATTTTTAATTTGTGAGTTGTGCAGTTGCACTAAAACTTTAAGAGTCAATATAGGATGAACGGATCATATAAACCAGAGGGAAAATATGATACAAGCCCAAACGAAAAATATAAACGAGTCTAAATTGAAAACTACGTTCAAACCTATGATTGCGTTGGATAAAAACCGCAATTTTTATACGTGTGCATGCAAAACAAATTTCGTTGTAGAAGGGTCTAAAAACAGCACAAACAACATTTTCCAAAAGACCAAAAAAGTGAAAAAGTATATTTAAACAAAACGCATTTGACTAACAAGTCGAACAACTGATGTTCTTTAACCCTGCTGACTGCCATTGGCGATTGCCAAATAAAATTGATCACAAGATGTAACAAAATGGATCTTTATATAGATTTAATACTAAACAGAAAAAAATATGTATAGACTTACTTATCAATATAATTATTTCTGTGACTGTATCTTACATTAATTTGTAGGATCCTCTATTTGTCGAAATGCGCATCTGGTGCAGCAAAATTGGTACCGTTAATGTTATTACTATAGATAATTTAGCTGATCTGTAAAAATAACATCTTCCTGCCTTAAATATCATGTACTGTACTGTAGTACGACGCTAGATTAAAACTGACGTGGAAAGGTAACACCCGGCCACCGAAAGCTTCATTTTATGAAGCCCAGGTGGTCGTGTGGTGGTCTAGTGTGCCGGTTACAGTGCAGGCGATTTGGTGTCACGATATCTCAGTACCATGGCTTCGAATCCTGGCGAGGGAAGAACAAAAAATTTGCGAAAGCAAATTCCCAGATCCATTATTGTTGGGTTGATGTTTAGACGAGTTATATATACAGAATGTACACAGCCATGTATCATCATCACTGCTGCTGATCCAATGGATCAATCTGTTGTAGAGTTGTCACTGGTTCAGACTTACTTATAAATATAATTATTTATGTGACTGTATATTTCATTAATTTGTAGGATCCTTTACTATAGATAAGTTAGCTGATCTGTAAAAATAACATCTTCATGCCTTATATATCATGTACTGTAGTACAACACTAGATTAAAACTGACGTGGAAAGGTAACACCCAGCCACCGAAAGCTTCATTTTATGAAGACCATGTGGTCGTGTGGTCTAGCGCGCCGTTAACAGTGCTGGCGATTTGGTGTTACGATATCGCAGTAGCACGAGTTCGAATCCCGGCGAGGGAAGAACAAAAAAATTTGCGAAAGCAAATTTACAGATCTAACATTGTTCGGTTGATGTTTAGACGAGTTGTATATATATATATTTAACGACAAGTTAATATAGATCAGAATATTTATCTTTCAGATGCTTTAATGGACATTAAGTACACCGTTGAAAATTGTGAAATTGAAAGACAAGAAATTATTTGTAAACTTCAAAACATTGTTGATGAAAGTAACTGTGGTGAAACTAAAACCAGAATTTCAGAATATGGGTCTACAGGTAATCTTAAGAAAGTAAAACAGAAATCTAATTATGGAGAGAATGTATAGCGATATGAATTTATCAATCGCATTGATATAAGTGCCAAATCATTTTAGAATTTGGTTTCATTAGATCATATAATATAATTGATAAAATACTTGTCTCTACTCTTTGGTCGGCTTGTATTTCCTTTGAAATATGTCCCATTTCCATTCTCAATTTTATTATTTCAAGTGAAGAACTTCTTTACTGAACATTAGATGTAATTGCATCTCTGTTTTGATTTTTTTTTTAGTATAAAGTAAAGAAGCAAAAAGACCAAACTCTTACAAAATTTCAAATGGAAAAGTCCCTTATCAAATGGCAAAATCACAAGATAAAACACATAAAACCAATAAAAAAGAAGTCACATTACCTGCTTGTAATTGGGTGGTTTGGTAAGCCACAAAACCAGGTTCAACCCACCATTTTTTTTAAATGTCCTGTACCAAATCAGGAAAATGGCCATTGTTATATTATAGTTCGTTTCTGTGTGTGTTACATTTTAATGTTTCGTTTCTGTTGTGTCTTAGTTTTCCTCTTATATTTGATGTGTTTCCCTCAGCTTTAGTTTGTAACCCGGATTTGTTTTTTTTTCTCAATCGATTTATGAATTTCGAACAGCGGTATACTACTGTTGGCTTTATTTGTAAGTTGTAAACATATTTATGGGCTTTATACCACTGTCCCAGGTTAGGGGGAGGGTTGGGTTACCGCTAACATGTTTAACCCCGCCACATTACTTATGTATGTGCCTGTCCCAAGTCAGGAGCCTGTAATTCAGTGGTTGTCGTTTGTTTATGTGTTACATATTTGTTTTTCGTTCATTCTTTTACATAAATAAGGCCGTTAGTTTTCTCGTTTGAATTGTTTTACATTTTCTTATTGGGGCCTTTTATAGCTGACTATGCGGTATGGGCTTTGCTCATTGTTGAAGGCCGTACGGTGACCTATAGTTGTTAATGTCTGTGTCATTTTGGTCTTTTGTGGATAGTTGTCTCATTGGTAATCCTACCACATCTTCTTTTTTATATTTGTATCCATGTCTGTGTTTTATTTTGCAGAAACGTTATTGCATTCAGGAGGAGATGCTAATTGTAAGTTTTCTATATCAGCATATCATTAAATCAATACAGTGCATTTTTATAATTATAATAAAAAAACTACTAAAACAGTCGTGATTACTTGCTCTATCACAAAAAATACCGAACTCCAAGAAAATTCAAATTATAAATTCATTTTCAAAATGGCAAAATAAAAAGATCAAGCACATCAAACTAATTGAACACAATTGTCATATTCCTGACGTGTTTCAGGCATTCTCTTACGTAGATATTATTGGATTAAAAATTGGTCATATGTAAACATTACCAAGGCTATTGTAAACTTTTAATTTCTATAGAGAATGCGAGCAATAGGGGTAATATAAATTCTTCATGCAAAAAACACTAAGAGGAAGATATTTACATATAAACACTAATATGTATACATATACCAAAAACAAATTATTTTCCGTCTTGATTTGCAGGAAATTGTATCCTATTTTTTCTGAAAACATTAAAATAAGATATTCGTTTTTGTATGTTCAGATATAAAATCGCCAAACAATTCAAACATATTAGGAAACAGGACATTATACAAATGTATTTAAACTTTGCATCTTCCGAGTTGTTTATTTAAAATAATCACTTATCTTTGTGAAATGAAATATTAGCAAATAGAATGACAATATGTTATTGTGCTATACATATTGTATTTTATAGTACGTAGATCTTTGTCTCAGCTTGATAAGTTAGGAATAGAAGAATTGGAGGGAAAATCGTGTGATATTCAGTCGTAAGTAATTATAAAAAGAATACTTAATCTTTTATTTTTGCATTTGGGATATAATGTATATAATGTCAATTGAATTAAATGATAAATAAAAACTCATCATTAATACATTATAGGGAAAACACTTATATCAAAATGTACACTTTCAGTAGAAATTTCTAGAATTTAATATATTTAGTTAGATTGAGGTGTGTTTGAATAGCATTTAAAAAACAAACAACATTGGTAAATTCTTCATTTGCTGATTGAAAATGTTTAAATCCATTAAATTATATGGTGATTTATTATTTAAAAATAAAAAAAGTGTACTTTTTAGAGAATTTAAAATTAATATCTGTATTATCATAATTTTTAGGCAAATTATAGAAATCTTACAAACTAGTCAAGCCTGTGAAATAACATCAGATATAGTGCAAAGCGTACAAACAGAGAGAAAAAATCTAGAAAAACTAAAGGTATATTTTTAAGATAATTTTTGATGACTGAGTAACAGATTTATCTATAGAAAGAGAAATTGCAGGTCTTGGTTAATTTGTATGTTTTTATCGATTTTATCACAATGGTTCACAATTGTTGCCAATGTGACAACTCTCCAAAAGAGACCAAATGACACAGATATTAACAACTTTAGGTCACCGTACGGCATTCGACAATGAGGAAAGCCCATACCGCATAGTCAGCTATAAAAGGCCTTGAAATGACAAATGAAAAACAATTCAAACGAGGAAACTAACGGCTAAATTTATGTACAAAAAAGAACAAAGAACAAAATTGTAACACATAAACAAACGACAACTACTCAACTATAGGTACTCCTGACTTGGGACAGATACATACATAATGTGGCGGAGTTAAACTTGTTAGCGGGATCCCAACCCTCCCCTAACCTGGAACAGTGGTGTACCTGCACAACAAAAGAATGAACTATACAAATCAGTTGAAAAAGGCTTAACTCATCAAATGGATACAAATAGAAATACTACACAGAGCGGACGCGGTCAGGTACTTGTATATCCAAACAACAAAACCACTCAAAGTACAGATCTGAGAGTATTCGCAGTTACTGACACCTAGTTTCAAGCCAATAACCCTTAATTGAAATTAACATTACTTTTTAATCAGGTTTATTAAGGCTTGATAATATGAACTTTTCAGATCAATATTTTCTATTTCTTTTAAAGGAAAATATCCAGAATCTAGTGGATGTTGATGTTTTTGACAAAGTATATGCAGCTGTTCAATGGTTAAAGAAAATAGAAGATGTAATTTTAGTAAAGAAAAGGCATCGAAACACATCTTCAACTTGTTCTTCAGACCAAGAAATATAAAATATACAGTGTTTAAACTTGCCATAACGATAAACTGATCAATTGTGACTTGCTCCACCTAAACATTTTTATTATAAGGAATCCAAATAACTAGTCTACTGATTAATACAAAAGATATGTTATGTGTTGGAAAGTTTCTATAAACATTTGCAGTCAGTTAATGGGTGGAATAGGTTTAGGGCAAGCACTAACTGATAGTTGAAATACTCTAAATAACACATACAAGCATTTCCAGACAAAAAAATAACAACATTTAGGCCACACTTTACATCAAAAGATTGATATTTGAACAAATAATTAAATATGTATGAAAAGAAAAACAGATTTAATTTCTGGACTCACAACCTTTGTCAGTTTGATCGTAAAAACAAATTTTGACTTCCTGATATTAAAAATTGAAACCTGTTTGAGAGATTTAGAACGAAAACTGCCCAAATAATACACTCCAAATCTGCTACGGTGAATAAAAGTCGTCTACGCCCTACACAATTGCAATTTCATTTTTAAGCAATAACATAATTTGATAAACATTATCATGGCCAACTAAATTGTCCCTCAAGTGCAGGGAAGAGGAGGTTAACATAACGCGAGTTAGTCGCGGTTACATGGGGATTGCGTCGTATAACATCATTCATATTTCCTACCTTGACAAAAACATTTAAAGAAGATACAGCGTTAATTCTGTGATGTACATACAGGCAAAATCTTAGATGCATTTTTCTACAAGAAAAAATGTCACTCTATGTCTAATGAGTACATGTATGTTTCTTCAATAATAATGAGTTCTATTCTTACATGTATCATTTTTATCATATATGAGTATTTGTTTGACTATATTACAATAACACTGACAGGTCGTTATTAGAAAACATGAATTATATCCTACTTAATACAAAGATTACTTATGGTAATTGCATTAGGCTAAGCATGACTAAATAAAAAATTATAAAAAAAAATATGTAGTTATTTTTAAGCTACAAGTCAAGGAGAGAGGGACGAAAGATATTAGAGGATCATTCAAACTCATAGATCGAAAATAAACTTACAACGCCATGGCTAAAAAGAAAAAAGACAAACAGTAAAAACAAGTACACAAGACACAACATAGAAAACTATAGACAAAGCAACACGAACCCCTCTAACGAATGGTAAGCACATCAGGTCCCTCATGTGGCACCCGTTGTGGTGCTAATGTTAATACAAACAAATTATTCTAGAATGCGAGGAGCATGTTTTCATTGTTAGCAATTTTGGATCTTGTTAAACAAATTATTTTGGGTTAACTACTTGTCATACTTTGGATATTCAATCACAAGTTCTGTTAATTAATTTACTTGATAAATAATTTTTTGAGGACTTGATTCACATTGTAAAATGCATCCGCGTAATTTTTTGATATAAAAACTAAATATATGTTCTCTCCACTTGACTCTACTATACCAATGCAAATAATAACTGCATAACATTGAATGATAAATTTACTTACTAGCACTGCCCATTAGTTTGAGTTTTATGATATGTTATTTTTCAATGACTAAATGATCGCCAGACGTGAGAGTTGAGATTTGTAAACTACAACAACAACAAAAAAAGAGGGGCACAGCTGGTTCCCATGGAAATGCCAAATGTCTGTTAAGAGAGAGAGGGGAGATACCAAAGTTGCGTTCAAACTCATCAATCAAAAAATAAACCGACACAGCCTTGCAAAAAAATATTGCATAGAGACAAACAGCAGTATACATTACACACCATTTAATGATTTGATATGCCAGCAAAATATTACTTTGAATATTGTAAGACCTTCACCGTAGGCACATATCAAATATGAGCAAGGTTTACACCTTATTTATCTGATACTATAACTTGTTATAAGTGTTAAAACTAAGAGATATTAACAGATAAAAGAGGCATTCACTATATGTGCGAATCGCTGACTGCATGAAAATTTTACAAGAAAAATATTATCAGTTAAAGTTGGTGTGAATTTTTCCTTCCCTTTCCCCTTATCGACCGAGGAAAAGAAGCACATGTAAAAAGTAAAATAACAAAACTTCCGAGAAAAGTTCAAAACGGAATGATTTATTTAGAAAATGGTTGATTAAACCTGGTTTAATAGCTAGCTTTACCTCTCACTTGTATGACAGTGGCATAGAATTATAATATATTGACAATGATGTGCGAACAAAACAAACAGACATTATAGGCAAAAATGTCAAAAAAGGGGTACAGCAGTTACCATTGTGATAAAATTATTATGACTATTAAAACAAACAAATACTAGAATGTCTACAAAGAAAAAAAAAAAGAAGGCACACAGACACAGCACACCAGCAAAAATGATAGACAAGAATACAAAAATTCACCATCAGGGACATTACCAAAAACTATGGTTGTTTCTTTCCTGAGGGTAACACTAGCCTCGTAGTCAGCACTTTGATGTTGACATGAATATAAATTATATGGTTGTTTTATGAATTTCCTGTTTACAAAACTCTTCTTATCCCATCAATAGACTACCTTAGCCGTATTTGGCACAACGTTTTGGAATTTTGGGACCTCAATGCTCTGTCAACTTTGTACTTGTTTGGCTATATAACTATTTTGATCTTAGCGTCACTGTTGAGTCTTATGCAAACGAAACGCTCGTCTGTAATAAGACAAAAAACATTTTTTTTTGACATTTGTAAATCTTGGAACTTGCAATCAAATGTGAGATAATAATAGATATGTATATTGTGCAAATGCATTAAATTATCTTTTGATTTTACAGGTTGCAATCTGTAAATAACGACAATGCAATTCCCATAGGATTTCCTTTTTACCGATAAAACTGTATCACTTTCATTATGCAGTTATGAAAAAGTTATATCCTAGGATGGCAAGTTCACATGCACTACTATTTTTTCAAAGGCCAAAATATAATGCGGTGCGGCATATTTTCAACTTTTGTTTTTTTGTATTTTTTAATTTGACCGGTACGCATATGTATATTTACTGGTTACATTCCCAAGTTATGTTTCTACGTGATGAAACAAAAAGATCATATCTAGTAACCAGTACGTAAACAAAATTGGTTATCTATAAATAATATATATCTCCCCAAAACAGGCGAGGTTTGAAAAATATTTGTATTTACAAAATGCAACCTTTAAGCTTTTGAATCATTTCATCTAATAGTAATTCAACATTTATACGACAATGCAATCCCTAGCATAAATATTTTAGACTTATACTGCACTCGATATGAATATATATATTAAGATGAAGTGCTAGAATACATGATATACCAATAATTTACCAGTACTGCATGCAAAGTATCAAAAACAGTAGGACAGAAGTTTTAATTTTGGTACAAAATACCTCTTAAGAAAAAAAGAGAAGAGTAATATTCCTATCAAGCCTTCTTTTTGTGTGCCAAAAAAGGAAGCCATGTTAGAGTTTTATCTATTTGGTAGGACTTTGACAAATAAACAATAATATGGGTTATCGGCAGTGTCTTACTTTAAAAAGATTTTAAATCGAAATTGATATGTATTTGGAATTTTGCCATTGAAAACAATATAAGTTAAATGACATGTGTATTCGGTATAGAATATCGATAACCGGTAAATTGCCATTGTTGTAAATTGATTAGGTAATGTCGGCTGTTTACATGTAGGACGACGTAAAGGTAATGACGTACCATATGCAAGCCAATAAGGTAATGTGATGTTTTTTTACAATTATTTATGCATATTTATTAAATTTCATTTATTTCTTACATCATTAACATTTTAACAAAAAGCTCACTATTATGCATATAATCTCTACTATATTCGTTTTAATATGATGTAATTGAGCTTTTGATTTTGTCATATGATTAAGAACTTTCCACTTTGAATTATACTCGGAGTTCGGTATTATTGTTATTTTACTTTTTTCCAGCTATGATGAGAAATGGAACCTGATAATGCTAAAATCAAAAACTTAGATGGCATCAGGCTAAATCCATCAGATGATTATCAACTTCATGTATTTTTAATGAAAATTGCAAGGCAAATAACAGATGAGGAATTCAACGAAATAAAGTTTTATTGTTCAGGTACGTATGTTAAAAGAATTCTCGTTATTTTTCATACTTCGCTTCACTTTCTTATTTAGTTAGACCATATAGGAGATACGAAAAATGGAGGATATCCTAAGTCAATCCCATGTTTTATTATCTCCACATATTCACCTTATTAAATGTTACCTTCCATCCGGATTCATACATTTGTTCTCATTTATGTGCGTTATTTGTGCAAGGATAAATTTGATTTTTTCATACTTTATATTACATATATAGACCTTGCTATTATACAGTTTAAATTAAACAAAAGAAATGAAACTTTTTTTTAAGAAAGCAAAAAACAGCATACATCTGTTTCCATGACCTTTGAAGGATCATGTTAGTGCATAATTTAATATTTGTTGCATCTCATATACATGTCTTGACTCAAACTATAGTTTGGAGCCTAAAGACATATGTAAACTTTTTACAGTACTTCAACTGTCATATAAGGATAGTAATGGTACCATGTTGATAAATTTAAAGGTTATCAAAAGTAGAACAGTAGCGCGTGATCCTTAAAATTCCTCCATTTTAGGATTGAAAGTATTAGGTGGCACAACGGGGAGATAATTCAGACGAAGTATATTCTACACTGTTTGTATGTTTAACTGTATAAAAAGGTACCTTTTCCTTTGTTTTATCACCAGGAAAAAATGGCATGGCAAAGGGAATCTTAGAAAAAATAGAGGATTGTATTAGCCTTTTCAGACACATGAAAGAATTAAATATGTTGTCAAATGAAAATCTTGCAACGTTCCAAGCAATGATATGGCACTTAGGTAGAAAAGATTTGTATAGACAGTTTGTAGAATTTTGTAAAAATCGAGAGGATATATTGCATTTCTTTGCATCATCAGATAAACCAGGTAAATATTTAAACAGTAGCAAAATACATATTTTGTGAAAGATAAACAAGAACATTGATAATTTTCTCTCGGAATGTTGGCAAAATATGCAAATGCGTGGCACCAACAAAATTGGTTCAGAACTATCAAGCAATATATCATATATTCCTAATTTAAATGATTTGCTTCAATCTGATAACGTATACTTCATTGTGTCTTGTTTTGATAAGTCAAGTTCAAGTTCAATCTTAAGACAGAAACTTTAGATACAAGATTTGATCATATTAATTACCAATAGAAATTAAAAAAAAATTCTTATTTGGTTGGTAATTTGACGGCTTTAGGTATTAATATACGCCATTCATAATTGTATTCATATACTTTTATTCATATTTAATGTTCAAATCTGAATTTTGGGTTATAGATAATTTTTAAAGTTTACCATTAAGTCTCATGGAACTTAAAGTGCGAGATGCATAATATTTAACCTCGCCTCATCTGTTTTACACTCTATATTGACAGCTGTAAATTTGAGGAGATTCCATAAGGATACTACTGATACTAGAAGGACTGCTTCATATCTTGATCTTTTCCTCAATATTGACGCAGATGGACGACGTCACATGAAAATCTATGATAAACGGGACGATTTCAACTTCCCAATTATCAATTTCCCATTTCTCAGCAGTAACATACCCTCTGCCCCTTCGTTTGGTGTTTACATATCTCAATTGATACGTTATTCTCGTGCTTGTTGAAACTATGCGGACTTCATATACAGGAGTGTGCTCCTTACGCAGAAACTGCTCCAACAAAGTTATGAGGAGGACAGATTAAAATTGACACTCCGTAAATTTTACGGACACCATCACAAATTAGTTGATCCATACGATGTGTCTTTGTCCAAACTAGCTATGGACATTTTTACCACATGTTAGATTGTGGTTTGTCATTACGTCGTCTAATCTTTTAATTACCGAGCGTGACTTATTCCCGATTTTGACTGTTTTGCTGAGTGTGAATTCGTATTGCTATATGACGTGTTAAGGTACTTTTCTATCCCAAATTCATGTATTTAGTTTTGATATTATATTTGTTATTCTCATCAGATGTGACAAATGTCTTGACGTCTTTTCGGTTATATTCATGTGTTATGGTAAAGAAAATTAATCACCGCCTTCATTTATTAGATTTGATTTGGTTCAACGTAATTTGTACGATGCATTACGTTTGCAGTTTGATTCAGAATTATCCCGACATAGTTAATTGTCTAATTGCTACCTCAGTATTGCAATTTTCATTATTATTAAATGAAATATCAGTATTTAGTACAAATATAATCTTAAATCAATCCTTATTCTATCTTATTTTTGATATATAGTTTTATTCATTCAAATGTGACGTCATTTTTTGTGTGCTGTTTTAGAAATTCAAATGTGACGTCATTTTTTGTACTTTTTTACAATTTCAAATGTGACGTCACTTTTTGCGTTGTGTCCTTGACTATCTCGGGTTGGTTTATGTATCCGTTTTTTTCTTTCTTCTGTAATTAGTTAATACTTCAGTTTTATCATGTATATCTTTTATATAGTCATTTTATAAAATTTACTGTTTGCAAAAGTATAAATTATTCTAAATAATAAGCATGTTCTTATCGCAAGCATAAAACCCTAGCCGTAACTTTTGGTCCTCAGTGCTGTTCAACTTTGTACGTGTTTTGGCTTTCGAACTTTTGTATCTGGGCGTCACTAGTAAGTCTTGTGTGGACGAAACGCACTCCTGGCGTATTAAATTTTAAACCTGGTGCCTTTTGTTAGCTATTATTCGTGTGTTTCTTTGTCTAATATGTTCTCCTATCTGTTTGTATTGTAGTCCTGTAATGTTTTGTTGTCATTTTGGTGTTATATTTAACATGGCCATTAGAGCCGGAGGTTTGGCATTCCACAAAACAAGGTTCAACCCACCATTTTGTCTTTAAAAAATGTCCTGTACAAAGTCAGGAATATGGTCATTGTTATATTATAGTTCGTTTCAGTGTGTGTTACGTTTCTTTTGTGTCGTTTGTTTCCTCTTATATTTGAGTGTGAATTCACATTATAAGACGTGTCACGGTACTTTTCTATCCCAAATTCATGTATTTAGTTTTGATGTTATATTTGTTATTCTAATCGGATTTTGTCTAATGCTTAGTTCGTTTCTGTGTGTGTTACATTTTAATGTTGTGTCGTCGTTCTCCTCTTATATTAAAGGCGTTTCCCTCAGTTTTAGTTTGTGACACCGATTTTGTTTTATTTCTATCGATTTATGAGTTTGGACATCGGTATACTAATGCTGCCTTTATTTATTCATACAACAACGAAATGAACAGTGTAGAAAGAAACGATTTTGTAGAATGCATGCATTTGTATATCATTTTGATATATAAACATAAAAAGAAACATCAAGTCCTGGTTCAGACGTTAAGTGATAGAATTAACAGTAATATCAAATGCACGTGTATACAAAATGTGGAACAAAAGGGACCTAAAATAATCATCTTCAAAGCGTGCATAAATGTTACCTGCCAAATCATATTTATTAAATAATGTCATTTGTAATTAGTGTAAAATTGAGAATTGAAATGTTGAATGTGTCAAAGAGTCACATTAAACTCCAAAACATACAAATGAACTAAAACTAAAATCATACAAGACAAACAAAGGCTAGAGGCGCCTGACTCGAGACAGTCGCAAATTGCGACGGGTTAAACATGTTTTGTGAGATTTTAACCCTATGTTCACTCCTAAAATGTTGATGTGTTAGACTGTATTTACGTTTGACTATTACCAAGAAAACAGAGGTTTCGTAACACTTATTTTGATAATTATGTATGTTTGTATAACTTAATTCAATTTCCTTCCCTAAATTGATCGATCTAATTTAACAGCAAATGGTTACATCCATGTTGATTTTCACATCCGAGGTACAAAAGACTTTCGTCTACAAGATCTGGAAGAGCTCCGAAATAGTTTGTCAAATTTGCTTTGTTGTCCACCTAGACATATTATCATTGATGGAATAGAACCAACAAGTAGTATTCACATAACGTTCATGATTCCAGAGTTCTGCATTGAACACTTACTTACGATAACAGAAGCTGACAAAGGACGATTATATGCGTGTGGTGTAGATAGATTCAAAGTCGAAGAACAGCTCGTTGATTGTATAGGTAAGGTAGAAAGGTGCAATGACATGATTAAATTTTATGTTGTGTTTTGTAGATAGATATACAAATCTCTTTATTTTCATAAAATAGAGATTACATAAAAATATATGTTGACTTTCTAAATTTAGTGCGACCGAAGCGCTTTTATGTATATCTGTTCAGCAGGAACAGAAAGTATATTGTATGACTAGGAAAACTAGTATATAACTTTAGGTATAAACGCATAAATCAATTGGAGATATACAAACGTAGAAACAAAATAGCTTGGGTAGTATTTAATAAACTCGACATTGATCGACAAGGTAAGTGTCTAACAAAATAAAAATATGTCTTTGTCTTCCGTTTTCTCTTTCCGATGATTTTTCTTTATACTAGTTGTCTTATATCAATCAATTATAAAACTCTATAAATAAATTATTGTTATTTTATCCTACATTTCAGATTTTAAAGAGAACGAACATATACCTAGTTTAGATAAAGATGTTGCTGTTACAAAACTTCTGCAAACTAAAAAACAACTTGAAAAAGATTTGGAACGGTATCAGATAGCATATGAAGATCAGGTTTCATATCACACTGGTATTTATTTCATCATTCACATTTTTAAACTATGCCTTTAAATTGAATTAAGGGAATAAAGTTATTTTTTAAAGGAAAGCCAAAAGCTGAAAACATTTCAACTTTGCAATTCTTATTATGTAAAGTTTCAACTTGATCATGCAAAATTGACTTTAATTGGATTTTGCTGTTACGTTTTTATCCCTTTTTTATATAGCTTCACAACTCATACATTCTTACCTTTCAAATATTCAACATTGAGCGTCACGGATGATGATAGATCCAAAAACGCGCTTCGGACACTTGCGATTTTAAGTTTTAATCTTTACAGCACTTGACAGCACTTGATCGATTCCGCTGTTACTGACTATTGATATGATTTACAAAATATCTTTCATTGAAGAAATTGAGCCATCAAATCCCTCAGGCAAATTCAGGCATAAATTTACCGAGTTTCATTTATCTGACGTTTATTTACCGAGTTGCATTGTAACATATACAGAAGAATTAAAGCGTTAGTTATTAAAAGTTACATACTAACAATTAAAAAAGAAATACAATGTTTAAAGTTTGATTCCTTGGTTTTCCATAGTTTCAGGCATACTCATAATTTTCTTGTCTCAAATTTTCGTCGACTTTTTCGTTAGTGTTAAAAATTAGTGTTTTTCAACAGACAAGTAATCAGTTTTGAGAAACAACTTTGCCAGATTACCAGGAGTAACATTCCACAGTCCCATCCTCTTCGTTTCAATTGTAAAATTGATGATTTACGTGCTATGAATAGCACATATAATGACACTTATAGATCAGCAATTGCTTACCCTTTCGAAGCATATGATTATTATTTTTATTATTATTTTTTTTGTCTTTGTTTTTCAACTAGACATTTGTATTGTTCCCGTCTGTAGCAGTCAAATAGAAAAAAGAGGCCATAACAAAATCAAATTAAAGAGTCTTGAAATCATAAATTCCCCCAAAATGTGACCTATTGTGTTGAAAACATGGTGTCTAGGAAACATAAATCATAGATTTGGTATCAAATCTTGTTAAAAGGTCATCACAGATATTGGGCTCAAATACTTTGTAAAAAGACACATTATATATATACTAAACATTTGACTACACCTGTCATCCCAATAATAGAATCTATGACAAACGATATACTGACATTGTCGGAAAATACAATATTCATCTGTACGAACTTTAGAAACAAGACGAAAAGCGAGGCTCGTCGAGCTTTACTCTTGTTTTGTAGCTAGTAAAAATACATTTACTTCCCCCGACTATGTACATATATATTGTTTTTATCCTGCAATTTACACCCGGTACTTGATCGCTAGTTGTTTAAATCCAAATCATTGATTCTGATTTTACCAAGAAATTGAACTGTGACTCTGAAAGAAATACACATTTTACCGCTTGCTCAATATGGAAGCGGGTAACAGGAGACTTTATTTGTAAATAATGAAACAGGGTTTTTCGAAAGAAATGCACATGCTTTTTCTCCAAAAAATGATTGAAACGTTCCAAAACCCAAAAGATTACAAATATTTAGTATCTATTTTAATAGTGATGGTTTTGAAATATAGATTTTAGCTTTTGAAGTTTTAAATCTTTTTATCTACTTTACAGTTTCCCTATATTCATATTTGTCTTATCATGTTAATTTTTAGTCGCATGACTCGTGACGTGACTAGATATTTGTGCATCCCGCTATCGGGATTTTGGCATTATGCATTTAATACTGGTGTGAGAAAGCAAGGTTTTTTTTAAAGTTTATTTTTTCATTATGCATTCAGTAGTATAAATTTTAATTGTTCTTTATTGAGAAACTGTACACTTGTACGGCATTGCGTTAAAATACGCTCTATGTACTTTTTACTCAAAACGTAATTGTTGGCATTTCTGGCATTTTTATATTTATTTTTTATTTGAATTTTTAAGCAAGTTGTGTTGTATGTCTGTATTGTATGTTCACACAATTGTGGCTTATTCATCCCAATTATTTTCGAATAGAGGTAAAAGGTAAAATTTCAAAATAACAGAACTCATAGGAAAATCCATAAAGGAAAGTCCGTAATCAAATGGCAAATTCAAAAGCTAAAACACATTAAACGAATGGATAAGAACTGTCATATTCCTGACTTGGTACAGGCATTTTCTTTTGTAGAAAAAGGTTGATTAAACCTGGTTTTATAGCTAGCAAAACCTCTCGCCTGTATGCCAGTCGCACTAAATTCCCTTATACTGACAACGATGTGACAAAGATATCAAAGGAAAATTAAAATATTAACTCATGAGTAAATAAACTCATCATAGATACCAAGACTAAATTTAGTATATACGCCAGACGCGCGTTTCGTCTGCAAAAGACTCATCAGTGACGCTCGAATCCAAAAAAATTAAAAAGGCCAAAATAAAGTACGAAGTTGAAGAGAATGGAGGACCAAAATTCCTAAAAGTTTTGCCAAAAACAGCTAAGGTAATCTATGCCTGTGGTAGAAAAGCCTTAGTATTTCAAAAAATTCAAAAAATTGTAAACAGTATAAACGTACAACGTCATGGAAAAAAAATGAAAAAATACAAGCTGTATACATGTACATAACAACGTAGAAAAATAAAGGCTGAGCAACACGGACCGCACAAAATAGTTATCACTGTTCAGGGTTCGTGGCTGTTCTGAGTTGTCTCATTTGTTTTTGAATTTCAACGCTTAATAAATTGCTTTACAAATTTGATTCGAGCCAACCTTTATTTCTGACAAACCTTTACTACATTTGAGGAATCATAAAAGATTTTTTTTTATAAAACTAACGTTTAATAATCAATCTTTTTTAGAATATTTAGGAGAACTGGAAAATGCTAAAGAAAGAAGCGAAGAACTACATGCAGATATAAGAAAACTTAAAAATATGATTCGCGAGTATCAACTGAGTTGCTTACAACTATCAAATGATCTTGAAAAGACTCGGAAAGCAATATTAACCGATGACGATCAAGGTAATATTAATTAAAAATAAGTAACTTTCATGATATACGTAATAAGTCATGGTTATGATAAGACAATTCGTAATAAGTAACTGTTATGCCATGAAGTGGAACCATTGTTGAATGAAGATGCGGTCAACAGCTGTTTGGGAAGCCTCAAACAGGAACTGTACCTCGGTTTCTGATAACAGTTCAGTCTGAAAGGCTTTAAACGATAGTTCAATCTTGAGTGCAAAACATTTAAATAACTGCTCTAACATACTGCCATCCCATGTCATCAGCTGTGTTTAATTCTGAAATAGTGTTAATACAGTCTGAATTACCACAACAGTAGTTTACCTTATAGTTTGTTTTATGTATTTCTGTGTCCGTAGTGTTCTTGCATTTACTTGATCTGTATTCCTGTCACGTAATGTTGTCATTTTAATCGTATTTTTAACATTGTCATAAAAGCTTATTTGGCTAGCCATAAAACCAAATGTTCTGTACAAAGTCAGGGATTGACAGTTGTTGTCAAATAGTTCGTTTCTATGTATGTTACATTGACGGTTGTTTTAATGTACTATAGTGTTTCTGTTCCGTTGTTTTCCTCTTATATATATCGTTGATGTGTTTCCCTAAGTTTTATTTTGTAATCCTCTTTTTTTCTCATTCGATGTATGACTTTTAAACAGCGGTATACTACTGTTGCCTTTATTTATCGATGTTCAAATTTCATGGACGATTAAGAAAAAAATCAAGGTAACTAGCAAATAGTAAAGAAATCGCTTGAATTCCAAATAGAACGAGACTGGTTGCGACGAATCACCCGCCATGCGAATCCACTCTATGTCAAATTGTTACAATCTGGAATAGAATATGATCTTTATAACTACTAAGACTACTACCCAAAAGATCTAAGACTGCGAAAACATGTAGCTAGTTAGTTAAGACAAAGAAGTCGGGTAACCAAACCGTTATGGTGACCGTTAACCTTATGTAGGCAATCTTCATCATAACGCAGCAGTTTAGGTGAATGGAGGACACATCTGCAAATAAAATCTGTATAATGAAATACTACACAAAATACATGTTTTAAAAAGTTGAATTCATAGGCCAGAAAACTATATAATGGTTACTTCTGAAACAGATATATCATCGATATAAGGAAATAATTCGTAAATATAAATCAACATGCATACATCTTATACGTTCAGGTATTTCACATCGAATCTTTTATGGTAATGTTCTTTATAAAGCACAAAAATGTCAGTATTCACCCCAAAAGCTTACAAAACCTTTAAACAGACTTATTACGAAGGGATATAGTTACGATACTGTTGTCAGGTCATTAAAGATCGCATATTTTTGCTTAAATATTGATTCACTTATAGGTTCTTTGCATCGGAACTAGACATATGTATTTAAAAAAAAAACAGTTGTTGGCATGACACGGGTTATGTTCTTCTCATACATTCTATGTTAGTATGATAACAAACTAGAGGGATTGTGTCTGATTTTCATATGATGAAGACATAATCTTTCAATCCGTTTAATTGAGGTCTGGAGCTGGCATGTCAGTTAACTGCTAGTAGTCTGTTGTTATTTATGTATTATTGTCATTTTGTTAATTTTCTTTTGTTACGTCTTCTGACATCAGACTCGGACTTCTCTTGAACTGAATTTTAATGTGCGTATGGTTATGCGTTTACTTTTATACATTGGCTAGAGATATAGGGGGAGGGTTGAGATCTCATAAACATGTTTAACCCCGCCGCAATTTTGCGCCTGTCCCAAGTCAGGAGCCTCTGGCCTTTGTTAGTCTTGTATGATTTTTTCTTGTGTATAACTCGGAGTTTAGTATAACGTCCATTATCAATGAACTAGTATACATATTTTTTAAGGGGCCAGCTGAAGGACGCCTCCGGGTGCGGGAGTGTCTCGCTACATTTTGGGTTGTTGTCGCTTTGACACATTCCCCATTTCCTTTCCCATTTTTATAACGCTTTTATATAATAGTTTGAATTATTTAAGAATACTTTGAAACTTATCCCAGGTTTTATCAAGGTTAAGTCCCCTATTTTCTACATAAGGAAATACCTTACCAAGTCAGGAATATGACATTTGTTTTCCAATTGTTTGATGTGTTTGAGCTTCAGATTTTGATTATTCGAAAAATTAACAATGCAAATATTATATCAATTAAATAACAAATGATTTGGTTTCTAAATTCTTATCAACAGAAATAGAAGTTTACTCACGTAAAAGTGGTGGAATTACTGTATTACGTAAGTTTGGTAGTTGATGATAATATTCATGTTTAGATGCCATACTTTTCTTGGTTATATCTGTATTATAAGTGTTAATAATATTAAAATAGCACTTCAAGAAAATGGTTTATCAGAAGCGCTTTTCTGAAATAACTTTCACCAGGAACGTCAAACTCCAAAATTTAGAAATTCAGGAATATATAAATACTTGAGAAACTAAATGACTAGAAGAAACCTAAACAAATTTCTACATTTTGACTGCGTTTTTCGAACCTTAGTTATTTGATAATGTACAAAATGTATCAATTATCAATTGAATATTGTTTCAAAGGTACCAGAATTATAATTTAGTACGCCAGACGCGCGTTTCGTCTACATAAGACTCATCAGTGACGCTCATATCAAAATATTTATAAAGCCAAACAAGTACAAAGTTTAAGAGCATTGAGGATCCAAAATTCCAAAAAGTTGTGCCAAATACGGCTACGGTAATCTATGCCTGGGATAAAAAAAGATCCTTAGTTTTTCGAAAAGTTCAAAGTTTTGTAAACAGGAAATTTATAAAAATTACCACATTATTGATATTCATGTCAAAACCGAAGTTTTGACTACTGGGCTGGTGATACCCTCGGGACCGAAACGTCCACCAGCAGTGGCATCGACCCAGTGGTGTAAATAGTTGTGTCAAATACGGCTAAGGATATCTTTGCCTGGAATAAGAAAATCCTTAGTTTTTCGAAAAATTCCAAGTTTTTTTAACAGGAAATTTAGAAAACGTTCTACAATTAACTTCATCATTTAACAATCATATCAGTACCGAAGTACTGACTACTCAGTTGATGATACACTCGAGAACAAGCATGCAACCATCTTTATCTTTGTTTAAAAAAAAAAAAAAAACTCTTTATAAATTATTCTGTTTATGTTAAGAATTGTATTATTCATTTGACGAACTGTACAATTATGGTAAAAGAGGGACGAAAGATACCAAAGGGACAGTCAAACTCATAAATCTAAAACAAACTGACAACGCCATGGCTAAAAATAAAAAAGACAAACAGAAAAACAATAGTACACACGACACAACATAGAAAACTAAAGAATAAACAACACGAACCCCACCAAAAACTAGGGGTGATCTCAGGTGCTCCGGAAGGGTAAGCAGATCCTGCTCCACATGTGGCACCCGTCGTGTTGCTTAAGTGATTACAAATCGGGTAAATAGTCTAATTCGGTAGTAAATGATGTTACATTAATGGTATGGGCTGTAAAATTATGTTAAAAGCTGTACAACTTATACTTGTTTTAAAGTTATATATTAAACGAGGTTATTGTTATAATGCAAAGAACATTGTCGTGCGTACCAAGGTACCTATTGGTGACCTTCTGTTGTTGTCTGTTCTATGGTCGGGTTGTTGTGTCTTTGACACATTTCCCATTTTCAATTTCAATTTAATGTGTACTAAACTCATCTACGCACGTTGTTAAAAATTTAACTTGAATCCTTCGTATAAATAACAAAAAAGGATTTCATTCAGTGATTGTTGATCATCAATGTTATCTGATTATTGAAACTGTGAGCTTTTGATGGTGAAATTACCGTGGAGTGCGGTTGCCGAAATTTGTACGAGAGGACTTAATTTTGTGAGGATTAGATATAGAGATACGCCTATACTGCTTCACATGTTTATATTAACTTTGCTTACATTTTAGGAAGAACCCTCTCCCAGGCAAATAAAGCAGAGTTAGAGAAAAAGTCTAATTTCTTCCAATGGTAAGAGATATTTTTCAATAGAGTTATCTGATTATCATTTAATAACTTGAGGAATAACAAGAGAACTTTACCTCTTAAATACAGTCTTTTCCTAATAGCTTCTTTTGGAAAAAATACCACTGAAATGTTATATAAGTCTTAACATGATACAATCACTCCAATAAAATGAACATGAGAAGATAAGATTTGATTTAGTTATCATGAATAATGAAAGGTTTTCCCAAGAAAGGCAAACTGACATGTAACATAACACCAATGTTTAAAAATGTGTTTGATTATCACGTTTGTATTACACTTTATAAAATCGTTATTTTGTAATGTCAAGGAAAAATAAATTAACTTGATTACTTTTGTTAGTGAATAAAAAAAAAACAACATAAAATACATTTTTTTTATATCTTTATTTTTAAAACAAAATATGCTGATTGTAAAAACATAGATAATCATGTACGAATGATGTTGCTTGTGGTCGACAAGATACTTATTTCTATTTCTGATAGAACAGAATAACTGTTATCATCCTTAGTTTAAGAATGATAACAAAATTTACGGATTGAAAGTGTCGATAAAACTTTTTATTGAAAGAATGACAGAATTGCTACGTCAAAATTTCCGAATCAAACAAATGTTATTTTCAAAATATTTTTCTTTAGGCAAATTATAAAAGCACTTCAAACCAGTAGAGCATGTGAAATAACTTCCGACATTATGAGAACTGTACAGAAAAACAGAAAGGACATCGACGTATTAAAGGTATTTACATGTAATATGACATGTGGTGATAACAGTGACATTGCAGCTGTTTAATTTTATTTATGTTAATGATGGTAAAATGTTTACGATTCAAAAACATTATCCTGCCATCATGCAGACATTTTCAAACAGTTTTAATCTCAACAAATATTCACATGATTGTCCAAAGTACGAAACATTGCGAAATCCCATCAGTAGTTTGCTTCTGTCTATATTCTTGTTTTCTAAATGTACTCTTTTAGATTGTTTCTGTTATTTTTATTCATAACTTAGTTCACACTCAATAAAACCAAAGCTTATCCATAGAAATTCAGAAAGATGTTATTGTTAAAAAAAAGTGGATCATTTGTAGTGCCACCCACCTTAAATATTCATTTTAAGTCGAGAGATTTTCATTAAATGCTCGCTTAACAAGGTATATCTATCATGACAAAGTACAATGCACTGAAGGATGGAAATACATAAATTATATTCATGAGAAAAATATCTGAAAAATTACTTATGGAAAGTTTGTTTTATTTGTCACGTTGTGTACTTTTTATTCATTACAAAATTAAATATTACTGCAAATGATTTTTATATGTTTATGTGTTAAGTATATGATACAAAGAGCATGACATATCTTGTGCCCATTCCGTTGTGAAAACTAGTTCGTATCGTAAAAATAAAATATAAATTGAACTTAAAAAATAAAATATAAGATACAAAATATAATATGAAGATAGTTCTAAAGCAGAAAAAAGTCGAAAATGTTCCTTCACTTTAATCTATTTACAATGTGTCAGATATTTGACTGGAGAACAATAATAGTTGTTTGATAAAAATAAAAAAGGAAACAATAAGAACGATTAAATTTCACCTTTATATTAAACTCAGATGAAGAAAGTGTGGTATTTTGTGACTAGTAAATTATATCAGTAACTTTTAATGGAAAATAATTTCATGCAATATAATTTTTTTTTGTCAATACATGCTTTATAAAACTGATGTTTCAGGATCACATACACAGACTAGTCAATAGTGAAATCTTTGACGAGGTTTATGCGGCAGTTCTAAATTTGATCAGTATAGAAGATGCAATTGCAGAAAAAGAAGGCTCGGATTATAACCAATTATCTACATATTATATTGACACTGATGACGATGATGACTCCAGTGATAGTGATTAAAAGTGTGTGTGTGTGTGTGTGTGTGTGTGTGAGAGAGAGAAACAGAGAGACAGAGAGAGACAGAGAGACAGAGAGACAGACAGAGAGACAGACAGAAAGAGAGACAGACAGAAAGAGAGAGTAGTTATTGTACAGTTAAATACATATGTTTGAGTATATTAAAAAATAAAATACCGAACTCCAAGGTTAATTCAAAAAGTTGAAGCCATAAAATACGATAATACCAAAAGCATCAGCAAACATTCATCGGAACAACTAGAATACAGGTGTCATATTCCTAACTTGGAACAGACATTTTTCAAAGAAAAATAGTTTGTTAAACCTTGTTTTATAGCTATCTAACCCTCATTGCATGACAGAAGTTCTGTGTTTATACTGACTCATGCTGACAAGAAGAATCTAGTATAGTGTTTTATATGCTTTGAAAATGTCATAGTTTTAAAATGAAGCGGAAAATCGCAATTAAGTTAAAATAAATAAAACATTGTTTTGAATAAATAAAGGACCCATAAAAATATACGAAACACAAAGACTGATGAACATCCGAAAAATTCGAGTGTGTATCGGGTCCTCCGACACGTAAACAGATTCTACTCCAAATGTAGCACTCGTCGTGTTTCTCATGAAAATATATCGGTACTCTTTGCAATTCGGTCTTAAAAATTATCGAAACGAGAAGAGACTAGATTACTTGGGTTCTTTTTTTTTGGTGTATTTTATTCATGTTATAAAACATAAGAAATTATTTCAGCTTCCAATTTCAAGTTTTCATGTTTTATCCACAATGCTACAATTATCCCACACTTCCATGGTATATTCAAACACAGGTACAGTTCTCGGAATTATTTCGAAACAGTTTAATGGTTGTCGTCTGTTTATGTGGTTCATAAAGGTTTCTCGTTTTTCGTTTTTATATAGATTAGATCGATGGTTTTCTCGTTTAAATGGTTTTACACTAGTAATTTTTGGGGCTCTTTATAGCTTGCTGTTCGGTGTGAGCCAAAGCTCTGTGTTGAAGGTCGTACCTTGACCTATAATGGTTTACTTAGATAAATTGTTACTTGGATGGAGAGTTGTCTCATTGGCACTCATACCACATCTTCCTATATCTATGTATTTATGTTTATGCAGAAGGTGTTTTTTTACACTTGTGGTTTTCGTTTCAATTACACTGTTCAGTGTTGAGTCAATTCTTAATGTTACTTATAGGGGTATTTTTGTCATTAAAGAAAACATGAAAGTTTGAAAACTAAATATTTGGGAAAATCATAATTTCTGTTTTTCCAAAGTCGAATGACACCAGCCATTCAATTAGTTAAATAATAATCACAGATTTTCCTTGTACTCCGTCGTTACCAAAACAACTGAATGAAATGTCAATGGCAGTTAATATTTATTTGGATTTCCAAATACTCACTATTTAGTTTTGATCCATGTTCAGTAAGCTGCATTTCTCCTTATCTTCATAAACAACACGATTTACACATTTCCTTGGCTTAACTTTGGAACTAAAAAATTGTTGCCATCATCATGGTAACTGAGAAGTGTTTTTTTTTTTAGTTAGTTTAATTAATTTGAGAATGCTTCAACTTTAAATCATTAAATTTTAATACAATGAAGTTGTCCTCAATATACAGGATTAGGCTGATTTTAACAATCATTGGAATTACTATGTTGCCATGGAAACTACACCAAAAATTTCAAAAATATCAAAATGCTTTCAATTTAATGAAACTTCACAGTAACGATTGGCAGCATTTGTAGATGTGGAATTTGACATAAACATTGCCAAAATGGCTGCCGTTATCATGAGAACAGTGCAAAAAGAGGTCAAATACTCAAAAAACCTTAAAGTAGCATTTACTTTCTTAAAATGGTATGTCAAATCCATTGAAATCGATCTATTTTTGTATACATTTCATTGTTTTATACTTTCAGGCATTTTATGAAAAACTATACATGTTTTTCAGGCATTTCAAAGATGGCATGACAAAAATAGACAATTCATAAAAATGCCTGAATAACACAGGCATTTTGGAAAAAATAATGCCTTTACTTAGGAATTGGCTGTAAAATATACATTAAGAGACATATTTTTCATTCAAAAAAATAAATTGAAATTAAACAGATAAATATTCTTATAATATAACAGTCATGTTTATAATTATCATGGTCCACAATAGGAACCCGAACTTGATAACAATTTATCCATGCAGTGTTTTCTAGTACGTTTATAACCGTTATATTACGATAACAATTATGCTCAGTTATTTTTAATATTCGTGACATACAAGTATGTCATAAGATGTTTTTGTTTGTGGGATTACACGAGTGCTAATTTATTCTTAATTCTTTTACACGACACTCGTAGTAGTACAATTTGCATACAAAGACACGTCACGAATATTTAAATTGTTTAATGTACACTTTGCCATTTACACCATGTCAATTTGGTTTAAAAGTCCCTTTTCTACCAATATTGAGCTGAAACACATATATATTAATTTGGATCTAAACCAAGACAAATTTGATCAAAACCATAACGAATTTCTATACCCTTAACTGAACCATGTCATAGCTTAACCAAACCATAGCAATTTCGATAATTTACTTATTTTCATATTCAACCATCACGTGACTTTGAAACTTAAGTTGTAAGTCATTAATGGCCGATTGGTTGTCAATGAAAGTGAACGGGGTACATATATTAAACGGTCATAACTTTTTTGTTATATTGTGTATTTTACCTCCCAACCCCGCGTTTTACAGTATACAAATTTTTATATTTAAAAATGTTTTCAGTTTCAGTTCAGATATATGATTCCGTGTCGCAATAAGTTTGAAAATTGAGGTGACATAACAACACAGCCTCCGTTGACTTCTTCGTTAAAACTCGATAAAATCGCAATGGGACCTTTTTGTATTATCAATTTTCTAAACTTATTTATTGTTACTTATATCCTCCCAACCCCTAAAAAGATTGACAACATATTCATTTAAATGAAATCGAAAACACATCAGTTTAGGTATCAAACTTTTTGCTTCAAAATTTGATTGAAAAGTTCATATTTTGGCATTCGTTTATAGCAATATTTTCAAAATAGCAACGACACGATATGCCGGTATTCATTTAAGTATAAACCAAAAAGTATTATTTCAAATATTTATCGGAGTGTGTCTTTTTGTATTTAAAATTTTTCTTTTTTTACATGTTCTTTAATATATTTATTAGAAACAGTCTCTCACACTAAAAATAAAAATTTATATGCATGAACCATGCAGTTTACATTGAAAGCTTGGGTCGACATGTGAATATATATTTTTAAAGATTTGTACGATGAAAATCGAAAAAATGTTAGATGCATGGCTTTTCAATAACTGTCTTACCTTAAAGCATCATAGAATTAAACATTGTTTCTCTCTGTTAAACTGGATACATGCTATTGGTTTTGATAAAATTTCGAAGTTACATAAAACAAAATGGCGACCAAATAATTTTCAAACGTAGACGATGTTTGACACTTATTTTGCTTATGCAAAGAATTCAATATGATTTAACTGTTTATATTGCAATTAAAAACGACACGTTATTGTAACTTGTATGATAATCAAAGATATAGCTACATACTAATTAAGTCATCAACGTGACCAAAGAAAACAAACATGGCAACATGGCGCAATCACGATGTTTTGACAAGACCTATATATATATATATATGTATTAATTGTGCGATTGTTTATGAAATCATTTTATGATAATATTTTATATTAACAAAACAAAACCTCGAATGGATGGTAACAAAGATGAAATATCTATATATCTATTTTTAAAATCATCACACGGGTAACCAGTACATTTTACAAAATCCTAATTAAACCAGTCACATGCAGAGTTATCGAACGTCATTATGACTGGAATAGTTGAAAACAATAATCTTAATGTATATAGTTTGACTAGGAAACAGATTTAAACATAGTATATGCTTTTTATTTGCACGTTTGAATAGAACTGAGGCAATCGTTCGGGGAAGTTACATAACACAACCATGTCTAACTTAACCAAACTATGACAAAATCACTGTACTAAACGCTTCTCGATATGGCGAGGTTACTACCCGTGTATATTACGAGAATAATTATGCTCATTTATTTAATATTCATGACAAACAAGTATCATCTTTTAATTTGAAAATGTTTCGAAAGAATGGAATATAGATTCCACATAATGTTAAATGACCGAACTGTTAAAAACGGAAATTTGATTTTTCCAGATAGGAAAATAATTTGCGTTTGTATCAAAATGAAAATTTTTAAGGTAATAGTCAATATACTATGAACATGAAAACAACACAAACATCTGAACATACGAATGAATTGATTTTCCTCAATATCTCAACATTAATTATTTGTAATTCATATTTTCAGTGTTTGTTCTAATCTTAAAAATCAGTCGATTGTCACAATACATATCTGCATGTTTCCATATCTATGTTCGACATGTTAAGTTTTTACATAACCCATAGATTTTTCAATTAAAAGATAAGGTCTTAAGATTTAATCTTTAAGTTGCTCCGTATAAGAATTATCCCCTTTGTTTTTGACCTTAAACAAAAAGTTTTTTTCATATTTCTTGATCGATGTTACTGTAAGAAAATATTTCTCCTCACTAGTAAGATAATTGTTCTTACCAAATAATTGGTCGAAATTCAATTATGATGTCAAACTCTAATGGTTTCTTCTGAATGTTCCTATTTCGACGTCATGAAAAAAGGCGACCATGTCTGATGACGTAAAATAGAGAGAACGCAACTTTCTGCAAATCGTTGAAAAAGTAGAACAAAAATATTTAGAGACAGATTCGACAACTGAAACTCGTGTATTACGATATTTCTCCACTCTCAACAGTTAAATTTTAGTTATTTAAAAGTAAGCCTCACGCTTTAAATTAAAAAAAAATGAACCGTATCGAAAAGAAAAATATTGTAACACACTTGTTGCAGTGATGGAATCTAATTTTTTTTAGAAAATATTTTTCTATAGAATAAACAGCTTATTTTCCTCATCATTAAAGTAATTGTATAATGTCCATATCTACTGGCAACTATCGGAGGAAATTCATGGACTACCACCACGTGGTTACTTTGTAAATTGTGTCTCAGGATGTTGATATTTTGGTAATTATTGGCTATAACGCCATTCAACAGACTGTTGTTGTTTTTTTTTAATTGTTATGCGAGACAACTCTTACAAAAAAAGTATTTTTATTCATGCTTTCTAATATAGATAATAGGGAAATTGATTTTGTCTTATAATAAATAAGTGTCTGAATTAGGAAAATGAAATTTAGTTTGGAATGTGGAATACTTGTGTAAAGAGTAGAAAAGTCAAAAGTTTTAATACTGTTACAAGATGAAAGAGAGTTAGATTGTATGTACTCTAAAAGATCTTTGGAATTTTTAAGTATCCACATCTGATTCACGCCACCTCTAGAATAGGCAGTTTCACAATAACTTTGAAGCCCGCCTTTGATTGCTGATAAAATAGATGTTAATAATTTAAAAAGAGGTTTATTGGAGCACTTGGAAGACCCAGCAATATACCGTTGTTTGTAAGGACACTTATGTAGTTTAGGTATCCAATACAGTGATGGAAGATCCAGTTCTTCATTTTGGTTGAAATACCAAAGGAACAAAGAACAGACCTATGATTATCCAGGATTTCCTCTTTAGTAAGTGTCGTGAGGGTATATGTTGAGTTTCCAAGTGAATTGTCTATACCTAATTCGTTTATCAAGCAATTAATGTAGTGACTTTTACAGACAAAAACGATATTATTTGGGGTTTTGTCTGCGGGGACAACAACATATTTATCATGGAGGTCGGAAAAGTGTTTAGCAACATTTGGGTCTTTAAAGATTGACGTAGCATGGGCATTGATGGACCCATTCAGTTTCTTAATTCTGATTTGTATTAACGACCTCACTGCCTTAATCCATTCGGATAGTGTGTCTACGTCTTCCGTTTCACGTTTAGCCCATTGCCTGGCATAATCCTCAACTGAGTCCATCAAAATTTTAAAGTTGTATTTCCAATTGATGGATTTAGGCTCACGATATTTCGGACCTTTCGATAACACATTTCGTAGAGAAGTGTTATTAACAATGTTAAGGTCACCGGTAATAACGTGGCCAGCAGGATTATATGTGAATTGGGAACTAGCACAAGTGCAACCAGGAGGTTTAGACTTGAAGTCGTCAATATCGAGATTCTGCAAAACGCGTTTGTAATTGAAAATTTTAGTTGCAATAGGTTTGGTATAGGTATAAGAATTTATTGGTACAGACTGGTCTTTGAAATATGGAGGTATTTTCGATTGAACTAATTTATGATGAAGGATATTGCCTAGGTTGACGCCATCCAGACCTTTGTTAGCAAAGGAAAGATTTAGAAAAGATCTTTTCTCTTTTTCATCTTTTCCAATGCGAACTGGCTTGAAAAGTCTGTGACTTGCAATATCCGAAATTATAGCTTGAAGTTTGTATTGGTTTGAATGAGGGTTTGTAACAGTGGATTCCAAACATAAATAGAACAGAGAATGAAGTTTTGAAAGGGGTAATGAATAAAGTTTCGTGCGAATGTGATGAATACCTAACGGCTTTTGTATGAATGACAGCAAGTCATTAATAGAGACATCATGCAGAGAAGGTATGTATAATGACGATGACCATGACTGCGTCTACGTCGAGGAGTCGACTTGAAAATATTCATCACATTCACCGAGTTACACGAAGGACTAGATATAATACCTATACCATCAATTTTGTCATTGCAGCCATACGGTGTTGCAGTTCCCAATTGTCTAATCCGGTAGTCTTCTTTTTGTCTACGGAGAGTTGTTGAAAGATTAGGATTGTTAGAGCTATGGTATATCTTATCGATAATGCGAACTGTCATAGAAACGATGGAATGATCGGGCTGATTGAAATGCTGGTATAGAATGTCGTTAGCATTGAGATTAATGTCTGATCTATGACCGCACATACGTTTGTTAAGCCTTTCTTTTCGTTTCACCGACGTATACCAATCCGCAAAGGTTGCACTCTAATCCGTAGACGACATTTATCGATTTACAATTCAGATCATCGTAATTTCTGGTAAAATATGACTTATTGGTCAAATTGCTAGTAAATTCAGCATCTGTAATTAAAATAGCACAAGTTTTGCAGCCTTTGGTCTCGCATTTTGAAATGCGACAGTGTTGTACTGTGTCATCAAAAACCAAAATGTCTGTAAGGAGAACTGAACATGGCTGTATATTTGTAATATTGCTATTGTCACTAGGACGATGATCTGAATGAGTCGTGTTTGAGATATTTGTCATGTCTGGCGATGAGGGGACACCTGCCATATCAGACGACACCGTGTCCATGGTGACGTCTGTTTCGGACCTTTTTATACTGGGAGACGTCCGAGCCAGTTTCCTGTTTGATCTTCGTAAGTTCATGCAATTGTGGTTTTGCTACTGGGCGGATGATGTCCTCGGGGACAAAATGTCCACGAGCAGAGACATCGACCCAGTGGTAATAAAAAGGGACGAAAGATACCAAAGGGACAGTCAAACTCATAAATCTAAAACAAACGCCATGGCTAAAAATGAAAAAAAAACCAAACAGAAAAACAATAGTACACATGACACAACATAGAAAACTAAAGAATAAACAACACGAACCCCACCAAAAACTAGGGGTGATCTCAGGTGCTCCGGAAGGGTAAGCAGATCCTGCTCCACATGTGGCACCCGTCGTGTTGCTTATGTGATTACAAATCCGGTAAATAGTCTAATTCGGTAGGTCACATTCATGAAAGGGAAGGGGATTGTAGTTACGACGTAAGGAACATATCCGATATCATTTGTGAAACGGTTATTCCATAACGGTCAACCAACTCGTGATAGTGTCCATAAAATTTACGAAGTGATGATTTCAACTTCACCATTTGGAACTCTTGGTTTAATAACTTCCTTGTGAGCAGTAACCCTCTATCAAGAAAATCATGATAGGAAATGCACCCACGGGAATATCGTATCAATTGGGAGATATATAGCCCGTATGCAGGTGCTGCTGGAATGTTGATACTTAGAAATGGAAAGTTCACAATTGGAAAGCTGAAATTATCTCTTTTGTCGTAAAGTTTTGTTTTCAACCGACCCTCATTGTCAATTTCTAGATGTAAGTCAAGATATGAAGCCGATTTAACTGTATCTGTAGTATCTTTTATCTCCAATTCGATGGGATAGATGCGTTCCACATAGTCACCAAATTTTGAATTTTTTAGTGAAAGAACGTCATCTATATAGCGGAAAGTAGAGTTAAAGGATATTGCTAACTTCTTATCTTTCTTCCTAAGAAGTTCCTGCATGAAGTCAGCCTCATAATAATAAAGAAACAAGTCGGCAAGTTGGGATGCCGACAGTCTGTTGAAAAACACGTCCTCCGAACGTTACAAATATGTTGTCAATCAAGAAATCAAGCATCTTGATAATATCGGTTTCAGAGAATTTTTTGTTTGAATCAGAGTGATTCTTTACAAAGTATGATTTATCCCTCCCTAAGACAAGATACTTGTATCTACGTTGGCCATTCTTTTTTATGAAGCAAAGTAATACCAACTCTTTCAATTTGTCTTTTAGTTTGGAATGTGGAATACTTGTGTAAAGAGTAGAAAAGTCAAATGTTTTAATACTGTTTTAATATATGTGACAAATCAAAAATTATTCTTTCTTTTCTGTACGCTGTGTTCTTTTTAACAGGTCTTGCTCTTTTTTTTCCTAGGTGTTGTCTAAAGGACATTGAGGATATAAAATGATTGCGTAGAGGGATAAAAGTGGAGCTGGAATAACACACATGACGGATATAATATATCAAGTAAGCTATCATTTTTTTCAGAATGGTAAAACAGTTTTTGTCAAGATATTTCTTTGATTCTTTGGGTCAACACAGAATTAAAAAAAAACTGTAAATAGTTTCAATATTTAAAAAAAAATTATTACAGAAAATCTTTGGGCAAACAAAAAAACTGACTTACATGAAAAAAAACCAAAACATTATTATAAACATTTTAGTTTATTTATATGTTTAACTATTTACACCAATGGGTCAATGCCACTGCTGGTGGACGTTTCGTCCCCGCGGGTATCACCAGCCCAGTAGTGTATATGAATATCAATAATGTGGTCATTTTTATAAAGTTCCTGTTTACAAAACTTTGAATTTTTCGAAAAAATAAGGATTTTCTTATCCTAGGCATATATTACCTTAGCCGTATTTGGCACAACTTTTTGGAATTTTTTGCAATGCCCTTCAACTTTGTACTTGTTTGGCTTTATAAATATTTTGATATGAGCGTCACTGATGAGTCTTTTGATGACGAAACGCGCGTCTGGCGTACTAAATTATAATCCTGTTACCTTTGATAACTATTTACACCACTGGGTCGATGCCACTGCTGGTGGACGTTTCGTCCCCGAGGGTATCACCAGCCCAGTAGTCAACACTTCGGTGTTGACATGCATACCAATAATGTGGTCTTTTTTATAAATTTCCTGTTTAACAAACTTTGAATTTTTCGAAAAACTAAGGATTTACTTATCCCAGGCATAGATTACCTTAGCCGTATTTGGCACAACTTTTTGGAATTTTTTGCAATGCTCTTCAACTTTGTACTTGTTTGAGCGTCACTGGTGAGTCTTTTGTGGACGAATCGCGCGTCTGGCGTACTAAATTATAATCCTGGTACCTTTGATAACTATTTGACACATTTCCAATTTTCATTCTTGATTTTACATAAACTGTCTGCGATGCAACAATGCCGTAAAAATGTCCTAAACAAACTACCTTAGACTTTTTACCTTTATTTGTGACATTTTTACCTATTTTGTCTGTTTATTTTGTTCACGCATCATTATCAATACTATTAAATTTAATGCGACTGTCGTACAAGTGAGAGGTTTAGCGCTATAAAATCAGGTTCAATCCACCATTTTCTACATTTGAAAATATCTGTACTAAGTCAGGAATATGACAGTTCTTGTCCATTCGTTTTTTATGTGTTTTGTCATTTGATTTTGCCATGTGATTAGGGACTTTCCGATTTGATTTTCCTCTGAGTTCAGTATTTTTGTGATTTAACTTTCCACTAGACGCGCAATTCTGAATATCTACACCTTATTGTCTATCTTATCAAACACTGACAATGATTAGAATAAACAACGGGTCAAAGATTTGAGTGTCTTTTACGTTACGGAAGACAGATCCGAGGAAAGGACGTAGATTGTATGCTGTACATAGATTTGACTATATGTATATACATTTAGAAACAATTGTATATCGTAATATAATCCGAAGTAAAACAAATATGTTATGGCAATCGACTTATTTTTGAGATTAGTAGATTCTCAAACTGTAAATATGAATTGTAATAAATAATTGATATAGATTCAAAGCGTATTTTCAGGTGTGGTTTATGTTTTTTTTATGTTTATAGCCAATTGCCTATTTACTTTTAAAATTCCATTTCATCACGAAAGCTAAATATTTTCCCATAGGGAAAAGTTAAATGTTCGTTTAAAACAGTGTGGTCTATTGACATTATAAGGAACCTATATATATAATTATTTCGAAACACTTCTCAATGAAAAGATGATACATGGCTTGTCACGATAAGGATGCATAACAAATTTAGTTATACTTTTCCTTGTTATATAACGGTTATAAACCTACCAGGCGACAATGGGGATAACGTCATCAAAAAACATATAACGTGTTTTCTAGTGTCCGTTAACAATATACATGTCCGTTAAATATAACAGGCATGCCAAAGGGGGACATTATTGCTCAAACAAACGCGAAGGGTCCATGCTACTTGCTTGTATCCGTATTTATTTTTTTAATTATTAGAAAGTAGGCAAAAAAAACATATACCCCCCCCCCCCCCCACACACACACACACACAAACTCACACCGCCTGTCGGACAAGGAAGGGCAGAATCTGCAATAGATCCATACGAAGTGTAATTTTCATCGAATAGCTATGCTAACCATTTTCTTCAGACAGAAAACCAGATAATACATAAAGTTTATAAGATATAAAGATATAATCTATTTTTATATTATATACGTTATAAGATACTTTCCAAAGCTCATAAGATATCTTCTATAGTCTATAAAGACAGGCCTGAGATAATGAATACATTTGGATTTCTACTGGGACAATGCCTTTTAAACTTTTAGGTAGGTAAGACTATATATCAGAATAGGTACATCTGAAAAATATAGTAACAACACATTTTTATCGCTGTTGTGTCACTTTTTTTTATCGCTTTACTCGGAGGTCCACCACACTGTGATAATTGTACAAGGAAATTTAATGATAATATTTGGGATGAAATAAAGATTTATCAAAAAATCTCTGAAAAAAGGAAACCGGAAAATTGGTAAAAAATAACTCTATTGAACAGTAAAAACAAGATTATACATGTATACGGAAATTGAAAAAACGTCGTGACCAGAAATTATTATTTTGATTAAAAACTCAGATTTGTATCATAAAATCTCAGCATGTATAATGGAAACATTAGTTTCTTATTCCTTGTCGTATGTTTCAAGAGATAATATCCCCCCCCCCCCAAAAAAAAAAAACCCAACATAAATCCCATGTTGGATTGGCTTTTGTCAATTTCAAATTTAAAGCATTACATTCTACAATGCAATTAAGTGACATGGCATTGTGTTTGGCCCAATTAAAACCTCTGTTGATCTCAGGTTAGTTATTGTCACCACATCTGTATTCAGGTATGCAACAATAAAAATGTTAACTTTGCAATTTCCTTCACCCGAGACAATTTGTACGCATATATATCCGAAAGCAATTATTTTATTAAATAATTGAAGAATGTTGTCATTGATGAAATACGAAAACGGAACTGAAAAGAAACACCAGATTTTGCAATGTCACTCAAATCAATATAAAACAGTTCATTATTTTCAAAACGCGTTTTCTGAAAGTGACATGTTGATGGTCCAATAAACACCTTTGATAATCGTTGATCTGTTGATATCAAGATAAAATAATGTCAACACTTCTGACTTAACGTATGCAACATTTAAAGTTTTTACTTTTTAATATCCTTCAACCGAGACAATTTGTAAGCATAGCTTATATCCGAAGACAATTATTTTATTAAATATTTATTGATTCCTGTCATAATTGATATTAATTGCAAAATTTATAAAAGACAAACAAGTAAGTGAAAAGAAACACATTATTTTGCAATGCCCCATAAACCAGTATAAAAAAAACAATAGTTAATTATTTTAAAGAACATCATTTCCGATGGCTTCAAATTCTTTGACCGATTTTTTTCTCAAGATATCTAAATTCCGCGAATTTAAGAACCCACAAACATATCCCTTTTGCTTAAACCACGAAAATTGGTACCCAAGAACAAAATTTCTTTCACAGTATATTCTTCTTGAATATTTTATAATTTCATAATACTTAACCTTTAACGCGGGGAATTTGGCTGATATTTATTTTATGAAGACATAACATTTCAATTAGTTTATTTAAATACTGTAAATAGCATGACAGTTGTTATTAGTTTATGTTAACCATTGAGGTATTGCTTAGATTCTGTTTCATTGCGCGGTATGAGGGGGAGATTGAGACCTCACAAAACATGTTTTACATGTTGAAGCTCGCCTCCGGGTGCGAGATTTTCTCGCTGAGTTGAAGACGAATTTTAGGACTTTGGCTGTTTTCGCCCTTTCAGTCTTTGGCTTGTTCTGTTTTTTATTCTTTGGTCTGATTGTTGTCTCTTTGACACATTCCCCATTTCCATTCTCAATTTTACATAAACTGTCAGCGTTGCAACACTGCCGTAAAAATATCACAAACAAACTACCGCTAGACGCGCAATTCCTGAATTCCTGCAATTTACGAAAACAGATATTTTAAGTGCCACACGTAAAAGGCTACGATTGTTATTGTCTATCTTATAAAATAAAGACACTGATCAGAACAAACCAAGGGTCTAAGATGTGAGTGTCTTTTACGTTAAGGAAGCACTCCACAGTTAGAAAATAAAATAAAAATTGAACTACAAAATGTTTTATCATCTTTTATTCCTGGCTTTCTAATACATTAACCTAAATGTTTGTGTTATGCATGTGCATATGTATGTAATCAGTATCTGCCATAGATTTGATTTTTAAAAGTTAAAAGTGTGAAATTCAATCCTTTCTTGTGTATTCATGGCAACATTCTGCATTTATTTAACATAAAATATTGCAAAAAAGGGGGCTGAAAATGTCACATATACCTCCAAAATTTGGATCAAACTAGAATTTCAATGCCTATGAGTGATCATATGAAAAATGGGTGTCTTTCAAACATTTGGGAAAAAAACAGTAAAATAATTGCCGGACCAAGGTTTGGTATGGATATGCAAATACGGACCGACCTACAGAACACAGACTATATTACATACATTACATAATCTTGTGGTTCATATAAATCCACTATGATGGCTTTTTAATCCTCAGCTATCCAAAAAATAATTTTATTGCGTGACACTATCTCTTATATTTGAAAAATCCACAGGGGCCAAAATGCGAGACTTAACATCTAAATGTGGAGTGCTACCTAAGGAAGACAGGTCGTAGATTTTAGGCTGAGCATGGATTTGACTACAAATATATACACATAGAAACAATTTTATATCGTAATATAAACCGAAATGAAACAGATATATATTGTGGCAAGCCAATCGACTTATTTTTAAGATGAGTAGATTCTGAAACTGAAAATATGAATTGTAATAAATAATTGATATAGATATTGATGAAAGTCAATTCTATTGTATTTTTATGTGTGTTTTATGTTTTTTTTTATGTTTATAGCCAATTGCCTATTATCTTTTAAAATTTCATTTTATTACAACAGCTAAATATTTTCCCATAGGGAAAAATTTATGTCCGTTTAAAACAGTGCGGTCTATTGACTTTATTAGGAACCTATATCCAATTTTTCCGAAACATTTCCACATGAAAAGATGATACATTTTTTTACATAAATAAGGCCGTTAGTTTTCTCGTTTGAATTGTTTCACATTGTCTTATCGGGGCCTTTTATAGCTGACTATGCGGTATGAGCTTTGCTCATTGTTGAAGGCAGTGCGGTGACCTATAGTTGTTAATGTCTGTGTCATTTTGGTCTTTTGTGGATAGTTGTCTCATTGGCACTCATACCACATCTTCATTTTATATTGTCACAATACTTTTCTTTGTCATAGTCATATAACTGTTATCAACATATAAGGCGACAATGGGGATAACGTTATCAACAAAACAACGTGTTCCTCTTGTGGACGTGAACAATATACATGTCCATAATTTATAACAGGCAAGACATAGGGTACATTATGACTCAAACTAACGCTCTGATCCCTGCTACTTGCTTGTATCCTTATTTATTTTTATGGTCTGCGCGTCCATTCGTTCGTCTGTCCGTCCATCCGTCCGTCCGTTAGTAGTACAATTATCTTGAAACTTAGTTCACATGATCCCCATGCTATGATCTTTCTAAGGTTGATGACAAGTTAGAGAATAAGAGAAAATGATAGTGCGGATGGGGCACCCGTGTACAATTGACACATTTTTGTTAATCATGGGATCGTAAGCAAAAAAACACACATACTCCCTAAAGGAAAGTACAAACTCTGCAATAGATCTATACGAGGTATCATATTCATCAAATGATTCTGCTAATTTTGCTAAATGTTTTCTTCAAACGGAAAACAAAATAACCCATAAAGGTTTTAAGATACAAACATATAATATATTTTCATAGATATTTTTTAAACTTTCCAAGATATGTAATATACCTTATAAGATATTTTCTAAAGTTAATAGAATATCTTTTTTCATGTATAAAGAATATTTTGTAAAGTATAAAAGATATCTTTTATAGTTTATAAGATACATTTTGAAATTAAATGATATTTTACAAGGAAAATTATATTGATATCTTATAAAAAAAATAATATGAGATATCTTAAGATTTATAACAGATATCTTATAACTTATATCAGATATTTTAAAAAGTATGAAAGATAATTCTAAATTTTGAAAGATATTTTTAAGATCTTTATATAACTAGTTTTATAAATATCTTATAAAATATAAGTATACAATATCTATGGAACGCCACAGCTGTCTTATGTGGAACTCTGGTATTACTTTATGTTGTTTTGTCTTTACTTAATATGGTTTTGACATTACGTAATGATGTTTCAATATAACTCAATATGGAATAGTCATTACTTAATGATATTTCGATATTACATGATATAGTTCCGTTTTGACTTCATATAGTTTTATCATTACTCAATAAGGTTCTGTCATTACTCGATGTGGTTTCACCATTATTTAATATTGTTGTGTCATTAGTCAATGTGGTTTTAATATTACTTGATGTGTATGTGACTTAACGTAATGTAGTTGATTCATTACATGATGTGGTTTTGTTATTTCGTAATGATGATTTGTCTATTCTTTATATGGTTTTAACATTACGTAATGATGTTTCAAAATTTGACGATTTTACGCTACTTGATGTGTTTGTTTCATTATTTGATGTGGTCTTGTCATTCTTTGATGTGGTCCTGTCATTCTTTGATGGGGTTATCCCATTACTTGATGAGGTAAAACCACGTGACCAATTCGGAAAAACCTGTTCTATTTATAGATAGATTTCCATGTTGTATGTGCCTTGAATGATCTAATTAGTGTTCAAATTAAAGTTCGGGTTAGTACTGCAATATTGTTAATTTAGTACGCATATCCCGGAGCCCTCTTATCGGAAGCCCGAGCAAAAGCCCTTGTTCCGCGATAGAAAATTTACAAAAAGACATATAAAATAGCTCGAATTTCAACTCGAAATCTTAATTAATCTAAATTAGACTTAAATTCGTATCTTACTCAAAATCTACCTCAAGAAGTGACTCAAATTCAAAATTGTAACTAGAACTCTGACTTTAAATGTGACTCAAACTCGAAGTCCAATTCGAAACTCAATGCTAACTAGAACTTTAATTCTAAGCATGACTTGAATACGAAAACTAACTCAAAGTTTAATTCAAACAGTAACCTGAACTTTAATTTGAACACTAATTAGATCATTCAAGGCACATACAACATGGAAATCTATCTAAAAATAGAACAGGTTTTTCCGAATGGGTCAAGTGTTTTTACCTCATCAAGTAATGGGAAAACCACATCAAAGAATGACAAGACCACATCAAATAATGAAACAAACACATCAAGTAGCGTAAAATCGTCAAATTTTGAAACATCATTACGTAATGTTAAAACCATATAAAGAATAGACAAATCATCATTACGAAATAACAAAACCACATCATGTAATGAAACAACTACATTACGTTAAGTCACATACACATCAAGTAATGTTAAAACCACATTGACTAATGACACAACAATACTAAATAACAGTGAAACCACATCGAGTAATGACAAAACCATATTGAGTAATGACAAAACTATATCAAGTCAAAACGGAACCATATCGTGTAATATCGAAATATCATAAAGTAATGACTATTCCATATTGAGTTATATTAAAAAATCATTACGTAATGTCAAAACCATATTAAGAAAAGACAAAATATCATTAAGTAATAATAAAACAACATAAAGTAATATCAGAATTCCACATAAGACAGCTGTGGCGTTCCATAAATATCTCTTAAATGTGATATTAGACCTCGTAAATAGTTTATATGCTATCTCAAATAGTTTATAAGATAAGTTCCGTTCCCACGCTGTGATAATGATCATATTTGTAGGAAAACTAAGATTTATCATAAAATCTCTGAGAAAAGAAAACCGGAAAATTGATGAAAAAATTTAAATAAATTGAACATTAAAAACAAAATTGTATACGTTAACTGAAGAAAGATAGTGACAAGAATTTATCACAATATCTCGGAATGTATAATGGTAATATTCGTTTCTTTTTCCTGGTTGTAAATTTCAAGATATCATTTGATAAAATAATTATGGAGAAAAAAAAACATAGTTTGCTATCATCGAAATCCAAATTTAAGATAAGATGCAAAAACACGTTTTTAAAGTAAAACTCATCATTAAAGAGTTATAAGTCAAATTTTCTCAACCTCTATGTGAAGATCCCGACCTTTTGAACATTTCTGCAATTCAGATTTTCTACCTTAACAGCCGTTTAAAGATTAATGGACACATTTTTCATTTTACCCCTACGCACTATTTTTAGCCATGTCGGTCATTTTGGATGACGGGCAGGCACAATTTTTAGATGAGATACTTTTAGGATAATTGTGGCCAGAGGTTTCAGACAACGACGACGGACCACAGACTAAAAGTGATGAGAAAATCTTACTTGGTCCTTTGACCAAATGATCTAAAATTGAAAATTTCTTTTCACTGAAATAACGCAAAAGAATCTAGACTGAATAAAAACCGAGCCCTCCCAAAATGAAGACGAGCATGAATAACGCGCACCGATGCGATTTGGAATTTACATAGATTGTCAAAATAAATATATATACATGAAAGTGGTATGATTACCAATGATTAAACTCAAATTAAGTGGATGTAAACATGTTTTACTCTGCCAAATTCAGGCACGCGTCCCAAGTCAGGAACCTCCAGCCGTGTAAGTCTTGTGTGTTTTTAATATTATTTTGGTTCATTCGTATGTTTTGGAATTTAGTGTAGCGTCATTTTAAAACAAAACAAATATCTTCATAAAAGTACATTATAGGCTTAGCTCTTAAGCCAGCGCATTTGGATTATGGTGTAAAAACGATGATGTTTTGCATTAGCTACACCGAAGTGCAACAGAAAACTTTGACTGCAATATACGATAAAAAATATTTTGTGACCAAAATGGCAATGATTATAATGACTTCCTAGACACAGCAATATTCGAGTGTAATGCCAAGCTCCGAAACTGGGGTAGTGTTGTCTCTTACGCGACGCAAACTTTGCGTTTAGAGTATCGATGTTGACCTTATGTCGAAGATCAGCATTAAGCTCAAGCAATATTTACAATTTCTAAAACTTTTATTCAGCTGTATGTTTATTTATTATGTTTTAATATGATTCATAAAGAAAGAAGGAGATGAGCTTGCAACTCACAATAACACAAATAAAAAATTGTGTTTACACTCAACCTGCTTATTCAATTTTGTGGTATCTATCATATACCGTAAATTGGGTTATTTTGGTTTATTTGGTGCCTCCAATGAAAGTGCCAAAATTAAACACATGAAAATAAAGCAAACACTAAATATTGAACGCCAAAATTGAGGACCGGTACGACGAAATCGTTATGTTAATAGTTGGGGCAAATATCTTATGTCAATAAACATAAACGGGTAAATTTTAGCAAATAAGAATGAACTTGCACCCTTCTATTGTTCCAAAATGAAACATATCATTTTGGGCGAAGCAACAAAATTATACACCCCAAAATAAAACACATGCCTTTTGAGCAGCTAAAAAATCCTGACGCCAAAATTCCCTCAATAACTACATTACATGTATGATACATGAAATTCCGTTATTTTGATTTGGAATCGCGAGCCATTACAATGCTAGGTTTTATTTTCAAATAAAATGCAAAGTTTATGAAAGCCCATGCTTGAACTAACAATGTCGCGGCTATGCGATCCCCACATTGGTCGTGAATTTTTTATGTCTATAGAATCTAAGCTTTTCGGCTATGTCCGAGATAAAAGAAGTTCTTCGAAAGATTTTCCGCGCTTCATACAAATGTGCTTCAGTCAACACTTGTATATTGCCTAATCAAGAACTACAACGGCTAGTATTCAATGCAAGGGTAAATCAAGTGGTTTAAATTCTATTTCGAGAGAGACACACAGAAAAGAAGCAGGTTCAATAAAATGGAGAAAATTTGATAATAACAGTGTGCAAACTATTCGATATAGGAAAAACATATTTAAATAATTCAAACTTTTCTTCATTTTCTAAATCAATAAAAGCAGTTACAGATTTCATTAAGAAAGCAAACAAAATAACAAACAATAAATTCTCTATCTGGTGATTCTTATCTGTTATTTTGACTCAATAGTATCTACATTTGAACATCCTTTTCATGGCATCTCTCAGTTTTTCACTGATGGCTATATAGATAAGAAAGTTTGAAGCACAGCCAATGATCATTGACAATTTTAGAATTTCAGTGAGAAGTTTCAAATGTTCCAAGTTAATGTTAATATGTCCCCATATAATGTTCAGTAAGTAGTTCATTGGTTCACTGTACGGCGACGAAACAAGTACCACAACTGAGTTTTTAAATTTCTGTGTTTTATCATCATAACATGTGATTAAATTTTCTAAAAACGACTTGTTTTTTGACATTATACTGCAATATGTTATCAATGTAACATCATTGATGGACTGCTTGTACAATTTAATCCTTTCCTTTACACGAAAAGTGTAAACATCAACAAAGTCGTCAACTAGATATTCATAGTACGTTTGTTTCAATTGATCTTTATAAATTATATCGACTGCGAGCCGAGCAGCTTCTACCGATTGTTCTTTGTCAAATGTAGACAATGATCTATCCAAATTATTTATTTTATTATTTTTATTTAGTTTATTAAAACTAGAGAGGCATGGCTCCCCCGAGATATGACTGAGGCTATCATCGATACATGCTGAATACAGTTGATGAAACTCGGTCGTCAGTTTCTGTATAGAAACATTCTGCATACTCGAATTGGATTTATTTTGCATTAGTATAGAAAGTCCACGTTTTTTTGTGTAGAAAATTCTCCAATTAATTCTGATCAACAATTAAATAAGCAGATACACAAATATATATAAGAAAGTTTCTGTGGAATTAATCCTTTGAAGAAATTGATCCGGACGGACGAGCCCCGATCACAATGTATCTTCACTTTGTTAATCGTGTGTATTTTGAGATGTTGTAGAGTAACCAGTGACACATTACCTACCAATGGACCAAATGACATGGATGTTAGAAACTATAGGTCACTGTACGGCCTTTAACAATGAGCAAACATATAAACCACATAACAATGATTATACAATGATAACATCTTACAGTATAGTATCAGAAAACATGTCATTTTTAGAAAAAAAAAATAATCAAAAGTTATCATAAAACAGTGAAATTTGGAAACTCTGTTGGGGAAACTTGTTTTTTCCGGCATACAGTGAACCAATTACATTAACGTGGAACATTTAAAACTTCTCACGGAAATTCTTATAAATATAGTTATGAGTGAAAAATTGAGAGATGCTTTAAAAAAAGATGTTCTAACGCAGAGAACATCAGGAAAACATGTAGATACAATGGAGTCAAAATAACAGATTAGAATCACCGGATAGACGAATTTATTGGTTTGATATTTTGTTTCCTTACACAAGGGGGTTCGCGGGTCTAAATCAATTTTTTTAAATTTAATATAGGATTTCGCTATATTTTTCTATAAATGAACTTATATCTTATACTTAATAGAAAAAAAGAAATAAAAGATGGGACCACCGTTCATTTATGCTCACAATCTGCCAGCATACATTTTTGTTAATGTCCCTTCTCTCTGTTGAACTAATAGGAGAAATAGCGATAATATCGAAATAAAAAAAGAACTAAATTACAGAAATCGCTTAGATTTTACAATTATTTAGTTTATACTCTTTTATTGTTTTAGAAATAATGAAAAGTTTAAATAATTCAATTCGTTGTTTTTCTTTACCTTTGGCGAATAGTGTGCTAATTTTTTAATCAAATTTTCACCATTTCATTGAACCTGCTTATTAAAGGGGCACTAGCTGTCAAATTCATTTTAACAGATTTGACTCAAATTCTCATATTTGGTTTATAACAATGTAAAACATTTATCCAAACTATCAAAAGTCTAAAATAAACAGTTTACAGAGCATGGGGTAGATAATATATAGGTTCGTTTCGTGTGTATTTTAGTCCGGACGCCATCTAATTAACTATCGATTTGACCTCAGATGACCATATAAGCGATGTAAACAAAAATAAAGATACGAATAGATTAAACCAACACGTGCAATTGCATTTTTATAGGTCTGTTTGATTTTATTTTATAGATTAAAAATAGATGTTTCTCATTGTTTTTAACCATATAAGAATGATTTTATGTGCATCGAATTAGTAATCAAATGATTTACCGTAGTTTCACTTTCATTTTTGACATTCTTTTTCTTTAAATAACCAGTACACGTACAATGCATGCGTTGTCAATCTCTAGCTAGGGGTTAACTTGAAGTTCACATGAATACCGGTTAGAATGATGATGACGTTTTCACTTGCAAGTGAATCAGTCAAAAATTATGTTTAATCGCTTATTTCAACGAAATTAAAGGAAATTGATTGCTAAAAGCAAATTATTATTTCATTATTCCAATTTGATTAATCATACTTTACTTTATTTTTTTTATATATATCGTAGCTAGTGCCCCATTTAAAGAGTTTGTTTTGTTATAATTATTCTTTACTTTGTGTCGCTCTCGAAATATAAAAAAACCCTTTCAAATTGCCCCTGCATTGCATACTGGCCGTTTAGTACTTTATAAGGGCAAACAAGTGTTGACCGGAGCACATTTTGTATGAAGCGCGAACATATGAACATTTATTCTATATCTCATTCTTTCTATATGAATGATATTAAAACATAATAAATAAATATGAATCAACTTCCAGTTGAATAAATATTTTAGATATTGTATATACTGTTAGAGCTTAATGCTGAACTTCGAAATAATGGCGACATCGCCACGCTTAATGCAAGTCAGCTTCGCATAAGAGAGAAGACACAACAGCTTTTGAGTTTAGCATTATGCTTGTTACTCGAAATTACTGTGTCTATTGTCATTAAAATTGTTGGAACTTTGGTCATAGAACATTATGTTTGTAGATTGCAACCAAAGTTTTCTGGTGCATTTTGGTGTGAAGAATGCAAAACATTATCGGTCTTACACCAAATTCCAAATGTGCTCACTTTAGAGCCTATAAGTACTTTTGTGAAGATATTTGTTTTTATTTTAAAATGACGCTACATTCCCAAACATACGAATGAACCAAAATAATAAAAATAAACACCACAAGAATAACACTGGCTAGAGGTTCCTGACACGAGACAGATGCCAAAATGCGGCAGTGCGAAATATGTTTGTCAGGTTTCAACCCTTCCCCTATACCGCAAAGTTAAAATAGAAGTTAAGCAAGATGACAATGATAAACATAATTAATCAATTACTGACATGCTATCTCCAGTCTTAGGCCGTATCTTGCAAATAACTGATTTTGAATAAATCGGTTCATCTCTGATTATAATTATAAGTCTAAAGCTGGTTTTACTGATACTGGCAACAACTGCAACTATCTCATTTTTGTATAGTAGCATTAGAGTTTCCAAGATTGAACTCGGTCCAGTTTTCAACTATAGTACAGACTGATCCATTCGACTTTGGACCAAAAAATAAAGAATAGAAAAGTAAAGGCAATAAAAAACAAAGAATAAAGGGGTGCTGAAATATAAAATATAGAGAAAAATGGGCAAACTTTGTAAAAGATATAAGAAAATGGCTTAAAAGAAACAAAATAAACAAAGAAGATACCCCTATTAAGGACGAGTAATCTCACCTATTAATTTATCATTTTGGTTCGTAACGTTCCTCATCTTGTGAACGTTTCGCTGAAGTACGAAAATAATTGTAAAACATTTGTCTAATGCTTAGGCCACTTATCGTTTTCCTCTGGTTATGAAAAAAGGCGACCATGTCTGATAACGTCACATAGAAAGAACACATCTCTCGAAAAGAAGGAATAACTTTGCCTGCATACTGCATAAAAATCATTTGAGAAATTGATTCCACCACCATATCTCTTGTCAAACGATACTGTATTTATTCATTGTGAACAGTTCATTTTTAAATATTTAAACACTAGGCCGGCAAGCCTCGCGATTTAAATTTGAAAAACTATATTTATCGTATCGCAATCGATGCAGTGGTAGATTCTATATATATCCAATCAGCAGGTTTACACTTTAATGCTTACAATAATTGTCAATGAATATTTTTCAAAATAAAATATATAATTAACTAAGAAACCATTTAAATACAACACAAAAGACATTGTATACTTGCATTTAACCGACATACTGCATTTATTGATAACGACAAATTTCAATTATTCATAGTAACACTCAAGATAAAGCAGTGGTGTTCATGATCTGAATTAGAAATGAATGACGCGAGACTAATTTGTAATTGATGTTAAAAGTGCATCATTTTCCAGCCACACTGCAAACTTAGATTTCACGATTTTGAAAAGAAGAGAGACCGTGTCCGTATCTAGCTAGGCGCGTATCAACCACCATGCGAATCCACACTTAGAATGGGACAAACAAGAATAATAGACAATTAGTAAATACAGATTATACGATTATTCTGATATCTAAAGATGAAAACACCCGAAAACATGTCAAAAGTGAGTCGTGATGGAGAACATTAAACGTATGCAGTGTCAATTCAATTGTTCCCATTCGTGAATCCATTGAAGCATGTTTTGTGTCAAAAGTACACTAATGTTAAAGTGTCGTATATTTCTAGCAAGTACGAGCTTAACATAAATAAACTCATCATAGATACCAATATTGGCATTTTGTATTTGCGCCAAACATGCTGTTCGTCTGCAAAAGAACAGTGACGCTAAAATTAAAATGGTTAAAAAGACAAAATAATGTATTTTGGTTAAAGAGCATTTAGGACCAAAAATTCCTACAAGGTTTGCCAAATAGAACTAAAAAATATGCAAACGTATTGGCGTCTTTGTCAAGTTTATTAATCTACTAATCCACCTTTTTTGGTGCTTTTGCGATTTAATTTTATGTTTGTTTGCATTTTTTAGGCGGTTGTGTTGTTGCATGTAATGTATACTATAAAGTTTTGACTGCTGGATCCAAAATATTGTTGCATTACCCTTTTATCTATGTTTCGGTTGCTTACCCAATTTTGTCAATATAACGATACAATAAATAACTGTCATACAAGGGAGAAATTTGGGTAGCTATAAACCAGGTTTAAACCACCATTTTCTTCCAGAAATGCCCGTATTAAGTCAAGAAGACTACAGTTTTATTTTTACTTTTCCATTAATTGATATAACGTTTGATTCTTCGATTTTTTATGGACTTTCCCTTTTTGAATTTGTTCGAAGTTTGATATTTTTTTATACCTTTTTTTGCATACATATCGTCTAAAAATAAGGAGAGAAATAGATTCTACTACAGTTCTCCGTGCAATTTGATATTTCTTTTATTTTGACAGTTTAACTATATAATAGATATTATAAAGTTGCACAGTAACAATTTATTATCGTTATTTGGTATTGTTTTTGTCCGAAGTTTTTTTTTTATCCAAAAATGCGTCCAATATTGTTTCCCTTGGTTCGACGGTTTTTCTGTCGCATTAAAGCAACATGCATCTGGTGGATCTCAACTTCGTATATACCAGTCCTCTTTCTGGTTGAGTCGCTGTGTATTTTTGGGATAAGCCTTGTCATCATGGGATTAAATTTAAAGTGCAAGAACCTGTGGAATTCTATACAAACTTATTATTGATTGAATATGTAGTATACGTTTTCAGAGAGAAAAGTATAAAACTGTTTAAACTGAAAAATTTGAACAATATCATAAGCAAAATTAATGTTGATTGACATGGAATAAATAGTTTAACCATTTTAAATGATTATTTGTTCCTTCTGCGGAAGTTTTAATAATTATTGTTTTATCAGAGTTGATCAGATAAAGGGTATAAAATGTAACACTCGATCCAAGAAGTTTTAATATTTGGATGTTTTAATTCTATGTTCACGGTATGATATTCATCAAAACAATTATATTTGGAAGTCGGTATGATATACTATGCACGGTATGGTATACATCAAACTAATTATATTTGGGAGTTTCTTCAAGTCGATTACGGAAAGCAAAGGTATGTTGATATATATATATATATATATTATTTTTTTTTGCGATATAGAAAACTTTATATTTAAACATCCGATATATTTTGTCCGCCAATTGGCACATGTATCTCTGTTGAATACCGTATTCTATTCGATAAAGGGTTATAACCCAAAATATATGATTTATTGTAAAAACTTATAAATGTACAAATTGTTTTTGTTTTAAATTCAATGAATTAACTGTGGTATATTTCTTGGAAATCCAAAGCTCATTAAAAGGATGAAGAGCTATAAAATAAAAATAAAAAGTATAATAATCGTGGCCAATCCCATCGAAATAGATGTTCGTACATCTTGTAACAAAAATGTATGTTGATGAAATGGAAATGGACGTCAAATTCACCATTTAATACAAAAACATGCAAGACTAAGAAAGGCCAGAGAATTTTGACTTTGGACAGATGTAAAAAAAAAACGCTGCGGGGTTAAACATTTCAGTGAGATCTCAACCCTCCCCTGTATACCTCTTGCCAATTTAGAAATAAACAAACATACATCATGATAATTGTAATGATTTTATAGTTCTGATGCTGCCTGGAATTAAATGTATGTGATTTTTATAGAATGAAGATAATAACATCTGTCTGAACTTTTCAATGTTTCACTTCAATATATAAAAATGTTTTTCAGTTACAAATCCTGATGTATTGTTTTATGTGTTACACAGTAAGTGTTATACTGCCCATCAAGGGCCCTTGATTGGAATAATAAATATTCTTATTCTTTTTCTTATTCATTTTTTTATATAAATATATAAAATAACATGTTCTCATGTAAAACTCATAAGAATAATGTGTAAATTCTGAGCAAGAATTCTGTTTAGATCTAGTTTTTGGGGGAATATTTCATTTTACATGTAATGATAGGGAATATCATGACGCAAGAAAGCATACCTACAATTGATCTCTTCAGTTGAGGAAATTTAAGTCATTGATAAGATAACCATATAAAATAACACTTACTTCCGCGAGTAACCATAAATTCTGGGACTTGAATATTTCTTTTAGTTTTGTTTTTGTGATCATTTACTGGGTGTTGTACATCTTGAATGAGGCGTATTTCTTTTTAAAGTTATGTAATGCCTTCGTGACATGAGGAGAAATTAACGATCTGTCGGTGTAGCATGAAAATAATTTCAATGTGACTTGAAAATTAATTGCTTCTCCTATAATTTTCGAACATAAATCGATAAGTTAACGTAAAATGATAAAACATTTACGATGCAGCAATTAACCAACACAAAAGAAAGAGAAAAAACCCAGTGTATACAGGAATCATAAAATATGTTACTTGATGTGTAATTTCTGTCATAAAAAGAAAGTAGAATTTCCTTTATTGTTTATTGAAAAGGTATAAACGTTTAAAAAATATTTAAACTTTGATTCCTACAGAGCTGAAAATTAAGAATTTTAAATTCAGGTGCCCAATTACTAGCTATGAAGAAATTCTTTGTTATTGGGGAAAACGGCATTTTTTTTATATTATTTTTTTTCACTTATCAGCTATTTGGAATTTTATTTTAAAATTTCATGTAAAAATTTATACCACGAATGTGTCCTACCGAATTAGACTATTTACCGGGTTTTTAATAACATGAGCAACACGATGGGTGCCACGTGTAGAGCAGTATATATACTTACCCGTCAGGAGCACCTGAGATCACCCTTAGTTTTTGGTGGGGTTCGTGTTACTTAGTTTTTAGTTTTCTATGTTGTGTTTTGTATACTATGGTTTGTCTCTTTGTCTTTTAATTTTTTAGCTATGGCATTGTCAGTTTGTTTTCGATTTATGAGTTTGACAGTCCCTCTTGTATCGTTCGCTCCTCTTTTATATTCATAACGTTGAGTTTTGATTTAAACAAATATTGGCGAAACCGTTAAATGTTGTCTATTTATGTCGACCAAACGGCTTTTTATATTTGTTAAGGGTTGCTTCTTTTGGCTCATATTCCCAAGTCAACGTCAGTCACAGTTTAAATGTTGACACGTGCAATGTTGAATACACAAATGTTCCACTCATCGATACGATTAATATTTGTTTTCTTTGTAAGATCATGAAGTCGAGACAAAATGTATATGAATATGCCTTCTAAATGTTTGTTAAAACATATATATGTTCACTTGATCGGTATGTTGATTTTTTTTTTATATTTTATGAAGTTCCACTGGTGCAAAATTTTGAAAGTGTTATTTTCTCAATTATTCAGTCATTTTCTTAATCTATATAAATACTGGTAACCGAATCATGAAGTAAAAATTCACGGAAACAATATACACTGTGCTGCGGTTTTTCAATAAATAAAGGTTGCATTTCTGTAAATATTGACAATGTAATTTCCCATAGGAACTCCTTTTAAGAACAGAACTGTACCACTTTTACTATGAAGTTATCCTAGAATTGAAAGTTCATATGCAGTTTCAATTTTTTTCAAATTTCAAAATATAGGGTTGTGCGGCATATTTTCAACGTTTATATGCCCTGAAATTTTCAGAGTTTAAACTAACCCTAATTTTCTTAACTACCCCTACCTCGAATGAAGGGTTATCACAGATTCCAATGCAAACAATATGCACGTGAATATTTACTGGTAACATTCCCAAGTTTTGTCTCTATGAGATGGATCACAGAGAGCATAACTGGGAACCAGTATGTAAACAAAATCAATTTTCTATGAATATTATAAATCTCCCCAAAAGAGGCGTGGTTTGAGAAACAGCTGTATTTACAAAGTGCAACCTATAATCACTTTGTAAATAAGTATCCTCTTGGTTAATGTTTCATCAAATCTCTGTTCAAATTGTACCTGATGAAACAAATTAGGTTACAGCTTCCTTTAGTTGAGCCGACATGACATTGACATTTAAATCTAATAGACTTTATACGTAAAGAAATAAGGAGATGTGGTAAAAATGCAATGATGCAACCATCCAACAGGGACCAAAGGAGGCAACTAGTGATACCCTCGGGAACGAAACTTCCACCAGCAGTGGCATCGACCCAGTGGTGTAAATAGTTATCAAAGGTACCAGGATTATAATTTAGTACGTCAGACGCGCGTTTCGTCTACATAAGACTCATCAGTGACGCTCATATCAAAATATTTATAAAGCCAAACAAGTACAAAGTTGAGGAGCATTGAGGATCCAAAATTCCAAAAAGTTGTGCCAAATACGGCTAAGGTAATCTTTGCCTGGGATAAGAAAATCCTTAGTTTTTCGAAAAATTCAAAGTTTTGTAAACAGTAAATTCATAAAAATGATCACATTATTGATTTTTCATGTCAACACCGAAGTGTTGACTACTGGGCTGGTGATACCCTCGGGGACGATACGTCCACCAGCAGTGGCATCAACCCAGTGGTGTAAATAGTTATCAAAGGTACCAGGATTATAATTTAGTACGCCTGATGCGCGTTTCGTCTACATAAGACTCATCAGTGACGCTCATGTCAAAATATTTATAAAGCCAAACAAGTACAAAGTTTAAGAGCATTGAGGATCCAAAATTCCAAAAAGTTGTGCCAAATACGGCTAAGGTAATCTTTGCCTTGGATAAGAAAATCCTTAGTTTTTCGAAAAATTCAATGTTTTGTAAACAGGAAATTCATAAAAATAATAGAAGAAAACAATTACAATTTACTAGAATATGTGTTTTTTTGTATCGTTCTTGATGACACGGTTCGAAGAGTTACCGGACCAAATACGGATAAATGAAAGTCATTATCTGGAGTTTCAGGTTGCGGGATTTAATTTCGAGTATGACCAGTGAAGGTGAAACAAGGCTGATAACCCTCACATTCAGAAAAAAATATGTGTATGCGTCATTTTTGTGGATAAGGCAGTTTTTAATATGAAAAAAATATGTTTTTTTAGAGAAATTGCAGCTTTTTGTTACACCCTTCTACCTGTCTGATCCAAAATCGGATCAAATTTTTCCAACATCCCTGTTAGTTTAAAAAAAAAATCAGATAATAAGGGCGGGTCACCTGACCACCCCTTTTCAGAGCACCCACCCGCCTCAACACGCCTTGTCAGGGACGGAGGAAATAATAAGTCTTAGGAAGGTTATTCAGAATAATATTCACAACTGTTAAAGGAAATGAACGAAAATAAAATCTTTTAAATTTTTTTTTGTAGGATTCCTTAGCTGCTACATGAATCGTGGGAGACGTCATTACATTTGTAGCATTAATCTAGTACACGTTTCTCGCTAGATGAAAACCCTACTGGGAGGGTAATAACAAATCATCCTGGTCTCTAGTGAAGAGTTGTCACATTGCCACATCTTCCTTTTTATATCGTATTGTTCCTTTCGGTTGCACCTCTTGAAAACTAGAGTCGTGTCTATATATTTGTTACAATTTTCAACAAGTAAAGTGAACAAATGTTGAAAGCATGGATGCATAACGCACACTTTTAAAGTAGAGCAAAATAATTTCCCATAAAATTAGATACATTGTATGTATATAGCATTTTTACACCAATCAATATAATTAATATAAAAATCCACAGTTTGTTAGAAAGGTCAAACTTTTAATTTACTTCATTTTCAAAATGCATATCATTGATGCGTTTTGTTTTAATCTGTGTCAAAATTACCAGACCGTAATAAGTGTTTGCACATAACGTAATAGGTGTTTGGACATAACGTAATAGGTGTTTCACATAACGTAATAGATGTTTGGACATAATGTAATAGGCATTTGCACATAACTTACATGGGGTTTGCACATAATGTAAGCGGTATTTGCACATAATGTAAGCGGTATTTGCACATAACGTAATAGTGTTTGCACATAGTGATGTAGTTTTTATACATAACTTAATAGGTATTTGCACATAAAGCAATAGGTGCTTGCACATAAGGTAAACGATGTTTGCACACAGGGTGAACGATGTTTACACAAAACGTATTAGTTGTTTGCCCATAATGTAAAAGGCATTTGCTCATCAAGTAATGAATGCTCACAGAGAGTATCAATTGTTCGGCAAAACGCATATGAATTATACCATGATATATTGTGTTTTTCACTGGAGATACATATGTATAAACACAACATAACGCCAAAAGACTATAATATCATGAGATTTACATAGAACAAAGGTGCACCGAAACAAACCTTCAGAACATTTGACATAACAATAACACTTGAGACTGGACGCAATTATTAACTGACTTACGTATTAAAAAGAAGAATAGACACAACATGGATAAAATATGAGAGAATGTAAAGGTGGTGGATCATAAAGTTTCGAAGTATTCACAGAATATATAGTAGTTACAGCATAATGTAATGCATATTTTACACAACAAAGTTTAGCAATGACATATCATACAATTGTTTGACCAAAGAAATTACTAATTTGACATAACACAGAGATGCCGTGTCAGGAAATAAAGACATCTGCACATGACATAAAGAAGAAATGACAGGACGTTCAGGCAAATCGACAAAACACATTAAATATTGACACTATAAGACAGTTCCGGCGTTCCATACAAATCCTTCAATGCACATACATAGCATCTAACAATCAAGTGCCAAAATAGTCCCAAACCCAAAATAGTGTTGGTAAAAGGGAACGAAAATTAGATTCAGAAGGCTCTTCGACGTTCACTCACTTAATAAAACAACATTATTATGATTCAACATATTAAAAAATATAACATTTGAAAATTACAAGTCCTGGAGATTATGAATTATAAAACCGTCATAAGATATGGTCGTGCATTTGTCTGTTTTTATGTCGACCTTTAAATGACTTAAGATTTTTGTGGGGTTGCTGTCCATTGGTGTTCCATTTCTTTTACTCATATTCCTAAGTCAACCGTCAGTTAGAATTGATGTGAGCGATGAAAATGTGGTTCACAGCATTTTTTTTAATAACTTTTTAAAATATTGAATACGCAAATATACTGCTCAGCTGTAACATTCATATATTCTTTTCTTTATAAGTTTTAACCTAACGAAGGTAAATAAAAGACCTAAGTGTTGGTAAAAGAAAAAGAACGATTTTCATCAGTATGTTGATCTTTCTATTATTCACAATGGTTTCCATTGGTGCAAATTTTTGAAAGTAACACAATTTTAATTTTCTTTTCTTTTTTTATCCAAATACTAGTATTCGAATGAGGAAGGAAGTATTCCTCCGAACAATATATCACTGTGTTGTTATTATTTCAGGGTTAAGTAATCGTTTAATGGGAGTTCGCTTTTCAGTTTCAAAATAAATAACTTTTTCAAATCACTAGTCTATATTGATTGAAGATTAATAAATGAATCAAAAGAGTAAACAAATAGATAGGCCAATTTGCTTGTTTTTGAGTTATTAACCATTGAAATTTTGGCGGGAAAATAGTCTCTCTTGACTTTTCTTAGCTTTGTCATTGACAAGTTTAAGTTCTCAAAAAATATCAAAAATAATTAAAATCTCATAAGACTTTTACAGATGGCTTATCATTATACATGTAAAAGATTTATAAACAGAAAAATGGGGGGTCAATGGGCATTTTTTTAAGGCATTCAAATAGCATATTAAACCAGAGGATTCCGAAATCTGACAAAACCCCTAAAACATGACAAGCAAGCTATAAGATAAATGAATTTACATGATTTTGTTCTCCATAAATACAACAGTGAAGAAATTCCTAAAGCAAGCACACAATTTGGACAAGAGGTTATCTCTTCAGAACAAGTAATGTATATGTTAAAAAGGTGAATATAGTATTCTACACGTTGCTAATGTTAATATTTAATTTAATTTAGTTAATTTTCTGTAAAACCAAGATGACCGTCACTGCTGAACACAGTTTGATATAGGGCTCTATGACTGAAACACAGAAAGAGATCAGAAATGATCTGGTGTTGCACAGCATGCAACTCAATGTAGAAAAAAGGTTATCTTACTAATAGGTATAGGAAGCAAATGAAAAGGGAAATTCCCTGTTTTTGTAAAAAAAAAAAATAAAGATATTCGACCCCTAGTTTCAGAGTTTTTAACACACTGCCATTCGAAACCTTGTGCAAACGATGCGCCTGTTTCTCCCATACAATACCTATACAGCCATTCCCCGTTGGCCTGTTTACTAAATTATACATCCCATTTCATTTTTTCGAACGTTCGTTTCTGACTTTTTTCTAATTTTCGGTTTTGACAATGTACCGATTATCAGGTTGTATGCGGCATGTTGATATTGTTAATTACCAGCTGTGAGTCACAATAAGAAGTTTTTTGTTGAGTGAGCGCAGAGAATGCGATCAAAAAGCTTTTATATTGTGTTGAGCTTCCTATACCTATTAGCATCAGTCTAGCAGATAACCTGACAATCGATTTATCGGGCTGTATTTGTGTCTTTTGGAAGTGTTTTCTTTGTTTCACTAGCAAATCGGAAGTTTTAATTTAAACATATTTTATTTGCAAAAGTAGCAAAAGGGATTGGACACAAGTTATAACAACATTAGAGACGTCCTCTCCCAATATAAATATAAACACAAAGTACATTAGATAATGACGAAAAAACATAGTAAGAATGCATGTAATACATACTACAGACGAAAATTAGAAATAAAAAAAAAAAATTAATATAATAAGGAATAATAATGAAAGAACTGGACTGGAGTGCAAGTTTGTAAAGTAGAAATTTAGAATGTTAATTGATTGTTTTAAATCTTTGTGTTATTCTGATATAAGATTGTACGGACTCAAAAATGTCTTTGTTTTGCTGAAAAGAAAGGTCACTGTCACCAGCTACATTAGCTCAATGGATATAGTATATCTTTCTAATTTTGAAAACAGTATTTCTCTTCCTTTGTTGTGAAAAGTGCACTCTAAAAAAAAAGTGTATACTATCCTCAACAGGGTGGCCACAGCTGCATGCGGAACTGGGTTTAATATTAACACGATGTAAATCTGAATTTAAAGAACTGCACATATTTCTCAAACGTGTATGAATGATATTAATTTTTCTATCCCCACAACTAAAATAGGAAGGTGGCTGTATCAATTTGGACTTCATCTTGAAGATGACTTGATAAGTTCGGGTCAAACTTGTTACGTCGCTGATATATCCGGGTCAACATTTTTGACGTCACAAGTCACAATGCCATAATATGCGAAGCTGAGCAGAGTGAAAGGTCATATAGACAGTGGGACGACCGATAAATAGAGAAGAATACATGGCAAAATCCGTATCATATGTCGTATCATCCCGAGACACCAATATCAGCCCAAGGGCCTTAAGGCCCGAAGGATGATATTGGTCGAAGGTAATAGGGCATGTGATACGGATTTTGCCATGTTTTATTTACGCTTTGTCATACATTTCAACAGGAGAGTATTACATTATGTGAACTGTTTTCTGATCCATAGCACTGCTCAATTACTTATCCGAAGCACCTGGGTTACCTTACAATTTGCGTGCTGTTTTATTTATTTTATTTATTGTATTGTGTGTTTTGTATTTTTAATAGTTGCAATAGTTCATTTGCCAATTACCGATTAGATTCTGTTATTACACACTTTTTAAGAAAATTACTTCCCTTTGTCAATCGTAGTCTGGTTCCATACCGGACAAAATTGGCTTTAGCAAATGCAAAGCATGCTGAATTGAAAGTGATGTATCGGCGGTTTAACTAATTTTTCACGAAAAATAATTTCTGATGTCATTAGTATTTGGTTAAAAACAAATTAATGTTATTAAAAGATTTGAAAACCTTATGAATTACTCACATTAAGCACAGATAGATTTGCTCTTTCTGCTAGCTCTCCATTGCAAATAAAAATTAATGTCCCTCATAAGGGAGACAACTTTTTTAGGGATCTCATTCTCTAATTACAGGGTCAATTACGGGAATTGGCAAATAGCCTATTAGTGTGCCAAAAATATGAAAACTTGACGTTCGTGACATCACATGCCAAACAATGACGTCATTTAATATACTTTACAGTATCCAAATAATTGTTTTGTACACAACTTTGTAATGTTTTTCACTGCAAACGTTGGATTGAGGTTCATTTTCCGGAATTTGCCGAGTATCACCGGAATGCCATGTGATAACGTTACGGCAAGGCATGTGATAACAATCGAAGCATGTGATAAACTTTTCATATCAGCCCGCTAAGCACCAATTCGTAAAATATGGAGTTTACGTTAATTTAATGTTATTATCATACAGTAAAAATCAAATGTTATTAGTCTAAGTATAGGATAAATATTTCATATCAGCCCGCTGAACACCCATTCGAAAAAATATTAAATTTACGCAAGATTAATGCTATTATCATATGGTAAAAATCATATGCTATTTAGCCTAAGTATATGATAAATATAGAATTATTTCATAGTATTTTTCATATCAGACCCCTTATCAGCCTTTGGTCATGTTATCAGCCTGAGAGCCGACATGCTCGAGGGATGATTTTGACCATGATATGAAAAATGATATGTTCTGGTTTTTTTTTAATCATTTACTGCAACAGAAGACATACAGACAACAACTATTTTTCAAACTTTGAAAAAATGCTTTTGTTGTAATGTTTGTTTTGCATTTTTTGATAATATGATTCCCTGATTCCTAATATGTTCTTTTGCTTCCTATTTTTGCACAAATAAACGTACCAGTGAGGAATATTTTCCTTAATGTAGTCGAAATGTCATCCGATAACGTTACAGCAAAGCAGTTGATAATAGCCGGAAGCGGTTAATATGAAACGGAAGCAGTTGATATAAACCGGAAGCAGTTGATAACAAAATTCATATCACACGGAATAGGCAATTCTTCAAATTTCATGAATAAATATATGTACAAATATGTTTTATGATGGGGTTCAATAATACCATTATTTTCTATATGTATATGATAATTCATCTTAATGTGCGCAAGTTATTTTCCGGCTAGCTTCAGTCTTGTCGTAGATATAACAATTTTTGGTATATTTATCAAGATCGATTCCTTTTGATAAAATTAACTAAAATCGAAAAGGTAATGGAAAGAGGTACATGTATGTTCTATTTATACAATCTATGCTGAATAAATTTCATGCAAATGTTTCTTTAATAGAACCAAAATATATACTTTTAATTATCCTTTTACGGAGTCTATGCTGTGAAAACAAGTACATCTTTTTACTAGAACATTCTAAATAGAAATGCGTGTTTGAATTTGAAAGTTTATGTTAAAAACCATAGAACTTTATTTACACAAGTAACTGCAAAGGAATAAACAGCGACGCACACATAATAAGGAAAACATATGTTTGATAAAGAGCAGATATGTTATTGTTAGGGGACGACCATTCAAAACTTTTTAAAGAGCAATAAGTGTCCTTTCTATATTTTGCAAAACATACATTTACCGATACAATGTTAAAGCCTTTATGGTTGCCTATAAATTGCTCCTATATACATCATTTTCCATTAGCATAATCTATGTTTAAATACTGAAAAATTCAATATGAAAGTTGTTACCGAACATTTCTTACCAAAATTCTTTCATAAGGTACAAAGATTTGATTTTGAATTCGGCGGTATCTTTGGTTACAAACTGGATATTCTAAATTAAATTTCACTTTGAGAATGTTGGAAAAGTTCGTAAATTTAGAGAAATCAATACAAACTATTTGATACTTTGAATAATAAAATTGAGAATGGAAATGGGGAATGTGTCAAAGAGACAACAACCCGACCATAGAACTGACAACAGCAGAAGGTCACCAGCAGGTCTTTAATGCAGCGAGAAATTCCCGCACCCTGAGGCGTCCTTCAGCTGGCCACTAAACAAATATATATTCTAGTTCAGTGATAATGAGCGCCATACTAAAGTTCAAATTGTACACAAGAAAACAAAAATTTTAAATAATACAAGACTAACAAAACCAGAGGCTCCTGATTTGGGACAGGCGCAAAAATGCGGCGGGGTTAAACATGTTTATGAGATTTCAACACTTTCCCTCGACCTCTAGCCAATGTAGAAAAGTAAATGCACATTAAAATTCAGTTCAAGAGAAGTCCGAGTCTGATGTCAAAAACTTCAGATTAGATTTCTATATGATGCCAATTTAACATCGTAGTAGATCTTTGAATATTATTTTTATCGAGACATACGTTGATGTTGTTTTTGATCAACTAAAGATAACTAAATATATTAAAGGTGATGTGGTATGATTGCTGATGAGACAACTATCCACAAGACTTCAAATAAAATGAATATATTAAAGCAATTATTAACAATCGTACGGCATTCAACAATGAGAATAATCCATACCGTATGGTCGACTAAAAAAGTCCCCGACATGAAAAATATGAAACAATTCAATTGAGAAAACTAACGGCCTATTTTATAACAAAACAATTCAAAAATAAATACATATGCCAGACATGAAGCAAAGACAACCATTAAGGCTCCTGACTTTGGACAGACAAATAAAGAATGCGACGAGAGTAAATATGTTTGTGAGCACTAATGGTGGTACATACGGTCAATAATTTGTACTTGAGGTAGTGTCCCTGCTTTTCGGAAACTGTTTGATACGTCTATACACTAAATCATTTGGAATTCTATTGATTGATACTATAATAGTTCTACTTATGCCTCTGTGTATACTAGCCAAAAAAAGGAACCGATACACAATATTTTTCAATAATAGATTTTTTACCAAAAAAATATGTAATGTCACTAGCTATATATTCGAAAACAGTAGATGCATGTTACTGCACTTTGTTTTTGCCCAGGAAAATGACGTAATTTTTGCACATTTTTGGAATATTGAGCAGAACCACATTTGTGTAGTCCGAACACGAGTTTTAAAATAAACACAGACTGTGAACTTTTTTTCTAGATCCAAATGAAATAAATATAGATGAAAAAACTGTCGAAATAGATGCAATTTGGGTATCCTGACGTTACTCCATATGCAGGCGCAGCTGGAATGTTTCTAGATTATTTTTTTTATATATCAATATAGAAATGAAAATTAACAAGTAGAAAGGTGAACTCATCCCTTTGGCCGTAAACAGTCGTTCTAAATTAAAAGCCTAACAATTATTATACTGTTAATTATCTGCTAGTTATTATTAAGAGGCTTGTGTAAACTCGTTACTATATATATATTTGCGACTAATATTTCTTATATCTTTTAGAATTAGAATGCAAAATAACAGCATTAGGGAGAGAATACAAAGGCCAGATAAACGTCACAATATCCGGCATTCAATGTCAAAAATGGAATACTGACTACCCTCACCCAACTTACTTCAAAGAATTGGTTGGTGACCAGGAAAATTATTGTCGCAACCCGGACAATGAACCAGGAGGTCCTTGGTGTTATACAATGAACCCGACTATAAGATGGGCATATTGCGATGTACAATATTGTGGTAAGCATATAGTTAGGTTATCTGCATGCTTAATCATCAAGTGCAGTGAAGTAAAGTTAAATTAATCATACCAAACCAAACTGTAGTTTTAGATAAGGTGTAACACTACTAATTTGGGCCAGGCCAGAAAGCAAATACCAGAAAGTAGTACATAATTAACACAAAATTGATCCTACGCATGAGTGTAAATTTCAAAATACGTAGAATATTTACATATTTGTTATATCAAATGAAAGCTGAAGGACTGGTGATCATTGTAGTATACGTTTGGACTTTTGAATATTAAAAAAAAAAATGTACCAAACTTTAAAAAGAGGGTACATTTTGTCTGTTTGTCAGATCTAAAGTAACTGTGTTGGTACATGATGGCTGAAGTTCCAGGAACCAGTTCTTTCTTATATGTGCCATTAAAGGTATATTGAGTTTTTCAGTACAAGACACCGTAAAGTGTTGCTTTGACATGCAATGATTGCCACTTTATTTGAACTTGAAACTTGTCTGTTTGAAATGGAGAAATTTAACATAGAAAGCAATGGGACCATGAACTAGTGGTGTACTTCTATAAACAAATTTTAAACATAAAAATTAAGATTTTTATGATTGCGAATGAGAAAACTCTTCACAAGAGACAAAATGACACAGAAATTAACAACTATAGGTCTCTGTACGGCTTTAAAAAATGAGCAAGTCAGCTATAAAATGCCAAAAGGACAAATTTAAAAGAATTCCGACGAGAAAACTAATGGCCTAACTAAAGCACAAAAATTTGAGCGAAAAACAAATATGTAACACAGCAACAAACGACAACCACTGAATTACATAATCCTGGAGTTGGTTGCACAAAAAAACTTTGATTGATCTTATGTATACCGAATTGTGCATGAATTTCATCAGATTGTTTTTTGTGAAACTGATCCCTGACTTGGGGCACATTCAATAGATTTAGTATAAAGACATCGATAGTTAATGCATGGTCCGTTTTATTGTTTATGATATATAAGCTATTGAAAAATAGGCGGGAAGTGATTCTCTCTTCAGATTTCATATAGCCAACATTGGCATCTTTTTTCTTTCATATTTTTTTTAAAAGATTTAGAAATAAAATTAAGATAAGAATACTAGAGGTTAACGGGAAAAATTTGAAATGAAACCAGACCAATAGTCAAAAACAAGAAAACCTAATACACCCTTTTAGTTTTGACGTTGGGTATGTGAAAAAGTTTGAACTTCTATCCACTTCCCTTTTCACCACAAATGTGATCTACCGAACAAGACTATTTACCGGGTTTGTAATAACATGAGCTACACGAAGGGTGCCACATTTGGAACAAGATCTGCTTACCCTTCCGGAGCCCATAAGATCACCCTCAGGTTTTGGTTGGGTTCGTGTTGCTTAGTCTTTAGTTTTCTATGTTGTGTCGTGTGTACTACTATTTGTCTGTTTGTCTTTTATTTTTTAGCCATGGCAATGCCAATTTTATTTTCGATCTATGAGTTTGACTGTCTCTCTGGTTTCTTTCGCCCCTCTTCCAATGTATTGTGACTGAAATAGCTACGTATGTCAAATACCATGCGTTAAACTCATCAGTCATCTTGAAGTAGATGGCAAGATGGCACCACAATAGTGACTGATTAGTTGAATATGTTTATATTGACGAATCAGATTTACCCTTTCATATATCGAAAGCTAACAAGCACAAACATTTTTGTTTAGTGACAGTTTCTTTTTAAAAATCGATCAACTTCATTTTGTATTTATGACTTTTTCAGTTTTTACAACACCAACAACATTAACAAACGCTGAAACTACTGAAAAAATGTCGACAACTGACAAAACTTTGTCAACTGATATACCAACAACAACTGACAAATCTTCTACAACAGAACTACAAATAACAACTGACAAAACTTCTACAACTGAACTACAAATAACACCTGACAAAACTTCTACAACTGAACTACAAACTACAACTGAAAAGACACCAACAACTGAATTTCAAACAACCAATGACATGATTTTTATAACTGAACTTAAAACAACAGTTGCTGTTAAGCCACATCAGTGTTTTTGTCCATGTGGAAACAAGAAATTGTCCGAAGAAGAATTGTATACTGTGATTAAAGAACTAGAGAAAAAACTTAAGGTTGACAAGAAAACTACGTCAGCGTATATTCGACGTCACACCAGTGCACGTGATGACCGAAAATCGTCTGTTACTATTGGTACTGTTGGTATAGTTGTTGTATGTTTACCTGTGGTTCTAATGACATTTAGTGATTGTATTGGTTTTTTTTCACGAAAATATAGATGAAATCAAAATCTGATGTATATGTACCATTTAATAGACATCGCCAAGGATCTGTTCGCTTTATTGCAAAGTATGGTCAATTGAAAACTAAGTTATGTTACTATCAATGAAACTAGAACACACCCGCGAAATCGCGGGCATTCAGAGCGTAGTTTAAAGTATGTAAAGTGTTGTTGGAAGAATTTTGTAAAATACAGAATGACTGGAGAATTTCAGCAAAATCAGTTTTTGTCGCGTTTCAGTGTCAACTGCTAACCTTGATAAAATATTCATTACTCGACCAATTTTCAAAAATAAAAGACCATTTTGCTCGATTTAGCTAGCAGAACACAGATAATAAGTTAAAAGGGAGAATTTGAAAAAAAATATTTTCTATTAATTAAGGTACAAATGTAGCAATACACAGTTAGGAGTTTAGTTTCGCATTTTGGCCCCTGTGGATTTTTCAAATAGGAAAGTTATTGTGTAATAAAATTCATTTTTAGACAGCTGAGTGCTAATTTAGCCTTCAAAGATGGTTTATAAGAGCATCAAGATTATTTTTTACATGTTTTATGGGCTGTTTTCTGTTTGACAATCCGTATTTTCATAGCTAGACCGGCCATCGTTCCAGAAATTAATGTAATGTTTACAAACACTTTTTTTCTACATGAAGTTTTTGACGCAATTTTACAAAAAAATGAGATGAAAGACATATGATTTTCATTGGATTTGCTGAATGATATATGTACACAGTTTCAGAAAAGGTATTACTTCAAGCAATTGAAATTCTACTTTTAGCCAAATTTTGGGGAAATATGTGACATCTTTTCCCCCCTTTTTACAATATTTTATAACAAATAAATGCTGATTGTTGCCATGGATACACCCAAAAGAAATTATAATTTAGCATTTTATATACTGGACATAAAATCTATGGAAGATTCTGATTACATCCATATGCCCATATATGACACAAACAGTAAGCTTGATATTGCAAGAAAGCAATGAAAAGGGGATGGTTAAATTCATAAGGGCAAATTTTAATATTTTTTCCTAACTGTTTATTGCTACCTTATGGCATACTTACCAAGCTCAGAATTGTATAATTTAAGACTTTTCATGCCACAAATCTATTGATATTTAGATTCTAAATCAACTTCTGAGGAAATTAAGTGTTTAAGAATTACAATACATGTTAATGTTATTTTTACAGTCCTTAGCAACCAAAATTAGACATTTTGACACAAGGCTTATATTTGTACTCTATCGGCTTAACTCTTGCTTCTGATGGTTTGGGCTGCATGTAGTAGCCTAAGTATTGAACGCGTTGTTTTTTTTTTCTTGCGAATATATCAAACTATTGTTTAATCAAGATTTTATGTTACATTTTGGCATATTTTAAATGTATAGTTAAATCAGAAGTGAGCAATTGATTCCCTATCACCAAGTTTTTTAATCAAGTCTTTGGTATGCAATAAGCATAAAGATTAACATTTTTATGCTTGAAATTGCTAAATTGTGTACTATTTTGCATCATCAGAGATTTTATTAAGATTTTCAACATTAAAAAACTGACAAAAGAGGTAAAGTTTTTAAGATTTTGCTAACAATTGAGGTAGAGACAAGATTTTACACTTTGACTTGACACCTTTCTTTAAAATCAGTTTTTGTCGCGTTTCAGTGTCAACTGCTAACCTTGATAAAATATTCATTACTCAACCAATTTTCAAAAATAACAGACCATTTTGCTCGATTTAGCTAGCAGAACACAGATAATAAGTTAAAAGGGAGAATTTAAAAAAAAAATATTTACTATTAATTAAGGTAGCAATACACAGTTAGGAGTTTAGTTTCGCATTTTGGCCCCTGTGGATTTTTCAAATAGGAAAGTTATTGTGTAATAAAATTCATTTTTAGACAGCTGAGTGCTAATTTAGCCTTCAAAGATGGTTTATAAGAGCATCAAGATTATTTTTTACATGTTTTATGGGCTGTTTTCTGTTTGACAATCCGTATTTTCATAGCTAGACCGGCCATCGTTCCAGAAATTAATGTAATGTTTACAAACACTTTTTTTCTACATGAAGTTTTTGACGCAATTTTACAAAAAAATGAGATGAAAGACATATGATTTTCATTGGATTTGCTGAATGATATATGTACACAGTTTCAGAAAAGGTATTACTTCAAGCAATTGAAATTCTACTTTTAGCCAAATTTTGGGGAAATATGTGACATCTTTTCCCCCCTTTTTACAATATTTTATAACAAATAAATGCTGATTGTTGCCATGGATACACCCAAAAGAAATTATAATTTAGCATTTTATATACTGGACATAAAATCTATGGAAGATTCTGATTACATCCATATGCCCATATATGACACAAACAGTAAGCTTGATATTGCAAGAAAGCAATGAAAAGGGGATGGTTAAATTCATAAGGGCAAATTTTAATATTTTTTCCTAACTGTTTATTGCTACCTTATGGCATACTTACCAAGCTCAGAATTGTATAATTTAAGACTTTTCATGCCACAAATCTATTGATATTTAGATTCTAAATCAACTTCTGAGGAAATTAAGTGTTTAAGAATGACAATACATGTTAATGTTATTTTTACAGTCCTTAGCAACCAAAATTAGACATTTTGACACAAGGCTTATATTTGTACTCTATCGGCTTAACTCTTGCTTCTGATGGTTTGGGCTGCATGTAGTAGCCTAAGTATTGAACGCGTTGTTTTTTTTTTCTTGCGAATATATCAAACTATTGTTTAATCAAGATTTTATGTTACATTTTGGCATATTTTAAATGTATAGTTAAATCAGAAGTGAGCAATTGATTCCCTATCACCAAGTTTTTTAATCAAGTCTTTGGTATGCAATAAGCATAAAGATTAACATTTTTATGCTTGAAATTGCTAAATTGTGTACTATTTTGCATCATCAGAGATTTTATTAAGATTTTCAACATTAAAAAACTGACAAAAGAGGTAAAGTTTTTAAGATTTTGCTAACAATTGAGGTAGAGACAAGATTTTACACTTTGACTTGACACCTTTCTTTAAAATCAGTTTTTGTCGCGTTTCAGTGTCAACTGCTAACCTTGATAAAATATTCATTACTCAACCAATTTTCAAAAATAACAGACCATTTTGCTCGATTTAGCTAGCAGAACACAGATAATAAGTTAAAAGGGAGAATTTAAAAAAAAAATATTTACTATTAATTAAGGTAGCAATACACAGTTAGGAGTTTAGTTTCGCATTTTGGCCCCTGTGGATTTTTCAAATAGGAAAGTTATTGTGTAATAAAATTCATTTTTAGACAGCTGAGTGCTAATTTAGCCTTCAAAGATGGTTTATAAGAGCATCAAGATTATTTTTTACATGTTTTATGGGCTGTTTTCTGTTTGACAATCCGTATTTTCATAGCTAGACCGGCCATCGTTCCAGAAATTAATGTAATGTTTACAAACACTTTTTTTCTACATGAAGTTTTTGACGCAATTTTACAAAAAAATGAGATGAAAGACATCTGATTTTCATTGGATTTGCTGAATGATATATGTACACAGTTTCAGAAAAGGTATTACTTCAAGCAATTGAAATTCTACTTTCGCCAAATTTTTGGGAAATATGTGACATCTTTTCCCCCCTTTTTACAATATTTTATAACAAATAAATGCTGATTGTTGCCATGGATACACCCAAAAGAAATTATAATTTAGCATTTTATATACTGGACATAAAATCTATGGAAGATTCTGATTACATCCATATGCCCATATATGACACAAACAGTAAGCTTGATATTGCAAGAAAGCAATGAAAAGGGGATGGTTAAATTCATAAGGGCAAATTTTAATATTTTTTCCTAACTGTTTATTGCTACCTTATGGCATACTTACCAAGCTCAGAATTGTATAATTTAAGACTTTTCATGCCACAAATCTATTGATATTTAGATTCTAAATCAACTTCTGAGGAAATTAAGTGTTTAAGAATGACAATACATGTTAATTTTATTGTTTACAGTCCTTAGCAACCAAAATTAGACATTTTGACACAAGGCTTATATTTGTACTCTATCGGCTTAACTCTTGCTTCTGATGGATTGGGCTGCATGTAGTAGCCTAAGTATTGAACGCGTTGTTTTTTTTCTTGCGAATATATCAAACTATTGTTTTAATCAAGATTTTATGTTACATTTTGGCATATTTTAAATGTATAGTTAAATCAGAAGTGAGCAATTGATTCCCTATCACCAAGTTTTTTAATCAAGTCTTTGGTATGCAATAAGCATAAAGATTAACATTTTTATGCTTGAAATTGCTAAATTTTGTACTATTTTGCATCATCAGAGATTTTATTAAGATTTTCAACATTAAAAAACTGACAAAAGAGGTAAAGTTTTTAAGATTTTGCTAACAATTGAGGTAGAGACAAGATTTTACACTTTGACTTGACACCTTTCTTTAAAATCAGTTTTTGTCGCGTTTCAGTGTCAACTGCTAACCTTGATAAAATATTCATTACTCAACCAATTTTCAAAAATAACAGACCATTTTGCTAGATTTAGCTAGCAGAACACAGATAATAAGTTAAAAGGGAGAATTTGAAAAAAAAATATTTACTATTAAGGTAGCAATACACAGTTAGGAGTTTAGTTTCGCATTTTGGCCCCTGTGGATTTTTCAAATAGGAAAGTTATTGTGTAATAAAATTCATTTTTAGACAGCTGAGTGCTAATTTAGCCTTCAAAGATGGTTTATAAGAGCATCAAGATTATTTTTACATGTTTTATGGGCTGTTTTCTGTTTGACAATCCATATTTTCATAGCTAGACCGGCCATCGGTCCAGAAATTAATGTAATGTTTACAAACCCTTTTTTTCTACATGAAGTTTTTGACGCAATTTTACAAAAAAAATGAGATGAAAGACATATGATTTTCATTGGATTTGCTGAATGATATGTGTACACAGTTTCAGAAAAGGTATTACTTCAAGCAATTGAAATTCTACTTTTAGCCAAATTTTGGGGAAATATGTGACATCTTTTCCCCCCTTTTTGCAATATTTTATAACAAATAAATGCAGATTGTTGCCATGGATACACCCAAAAGAAATTATAATTTAGCATTTTATATACTGGACATAAAATTTATGGAAGATTCTGATTACATCCATATGCCAATATATGACACAAACAGTAACCTTGATATTGCAAGAAAGCAATGAAAAGGGGATGGTAAAATTCATAAGGGCAAATTTTAATATATTTTCCTAACTGTTTATTGCTACCTAAGTCATGTAGTCACTACTTCTAATGATAGAACAGTACGTCGGACACGTATCACATGTACATATTTCTGAGGTTTCAGATGATTAGATACTATCTAGAATAGCCTTAACAGTATAAGAGGTAAGCTGAAAGACGTCTCACGTGAATTGGACTTTTACACCTTGCTTCAAAATTTCTGGTGTCTTCTTTAATTGTGATATATTTTTATGTAGCAACTAAGTAGGATGGGGGTTTAGGAGACAGATAAAGGGAACAAGAACTTATGTTTGTTGTCGACTGGTTTTTAATCAATGTTTTTGTTTCAGAAATGAAATAATGTTTTAGAATTGGTCGTTTGGTTATGCACGTTAGTAAATTTTTCGAAAATAACACAAACACACACGCACATAGATAGACTGCATGGAACATCTGTTCAAGTTAATTGATTCGGTACGGGACCCTCTGTCCTTTTTAAAAATAAGAATATCAAACGCGGAATTCATTGTAATTAATATTGTAACCATAATCCAGTTGTTCTTAATCGATTAAGACATTATTGAAGTTGTTGTATCACTGAATTTCACTTGCCAAGAGTGGCGCTATAGTGGAGTAGGAACTGCTTTCGGAGAACTTTTTTGATTTTTGGTGGTGTTCGTGTTGCTTAATCTTTAGATCTCAAACAAAAAAAATTCTTAAGGGGGCTCCTGGGTATATATCAATTTTTTTTTCTATTATACTATTTCGCTATATTTTTTTATAAATCAACTTTATCATATACTTAAAAAAAAATGAAATAAAAAAATGGGGTCACCGTTCATTTAAGCTCACAATCTGCCTCTGGAAGAAGCATACACTTTTGTTAATGTCCTTTTTTTCTGTTGAACTAATAGGAGAAATAAAGGTAATATCGAAAAATAAAAAAATAACCTAATTACAGAAATCGCTTAAATTTTACAATTATTTAGTTTATGTACAGCTTATTTGAAAACAATAATAAAAAATATAGGTCACCGATGAATTTTTGAATGTGCCAAAGCGACAACAACCCGACAAAAGAGCAGACAACAGCCGAAGGCCACCAATGGGTCTTCAATGTAGCGAGAAGCTCCCGCACCCCGGTGGAGGCGTCCTTCAGCTGGCCCCTTTAAAAATATGTATACTAGTTCAGTGATAATTGACGACATACTAAACTCCGAATTATACACAAGAAACTAAAATCAAAAATCATACAAGACTAACAAAGGCGAGAGACTCCTGACTTGGGACAGGCGCAAAATTTCAAAGTTGTTTGTTTTCGTCATTTTTTGGCTTGTATCTTTTAATTGGAATGATGTTTTTGATTGCATAATTGTTAATGATTTATTAAGAAATGACTCCTTGATATCGTTTGAATATTTTTCACCGGTTATTAGGTGTTTTAGCTGTTAAAATCTCTACACCATAGATTTCACTTTTCTCTTATGCTATAGAAGTTACGATATAAAACACTTGTTTCCATGTCTGTATGCCATGTCAATGCCTGTTTTAGTTATCGACTATCGATGTGATTTCATGTGCTCTAGATCTGAAAGCACAAAAAAGCGAATTGGTAATTTACTTTTATCTAACAGTAAGACATCGCTAAACGTAAACCATCGACTATATAAAAGTTTAGAATGTTTTCCATTGTTGTATGCCGTTATAGGTAGTACAGATATTCCTATTTCGGTCCCTTGTGTCGTTTGATCGTTTGATTATTTGGTGCTCATTGATATATATCCCATATATTGAAAAGATTTTTTTTTGAGAATGGAGATTAATTGAAAAAAAAAGACTATATTTCTTCGTCAATATTGGCGCCCAACTAAAAAACCCACTTTAGTTAGAGAGGAATTCTAGGTAAGGTATGTTTGTGTGAGAGTCATAATGGTATGATGACTCTTGAGGTGGGGGAAGTGTGACGGGATTGCTTCCCTTTGAACATTTGATAGATACTTAGTCAGCCGTAAGAGGTTGAGCTATTAAGGAAGTACTTCTTTAGCGCAGTCGGTTAAAGCGCTGCCTTGTAGCACAGAGGTACCGGGTTCAAGTCGCGGTGGAGACATACGATTTTGTAAGATGAATCATGCCCTCAGGTTACAATAACATTTCAATAAGTTTATTAATACTGTAAATAGCATGTCAGCTATTTTTAGTTTATGTTGACATATTGCTTAGAATCTGTTTCATTGTTCGGTATGAGGGCGGAAATTGAGACCTCACAAACCATGTTTTACTCTGCCACATTCTGCCACCTGTTCCAAGTCAGGAACCTCTAGACGGTGTTAGTCTTGTGTGTTTTTAATTTTATTTTGGTTCATTCGTATTTTTTGGAGTTTAGGGTAGCGTCATTTTAAAACATAACAAATATCTTCATAAAAGTACATTATAGGCTTATCTCTTAAGCCAGCGCATTTGGGTTATGTTGTAAAAACGATGATGTTTTACATTTTTTACACCGAAGTGCATCAGAAAACTTTGACTGCAATCTACGATAAAAATATTCTGTGACCAAAGTGACAATGATTATAATGACTTCTTAGACACAGCAATGTTCGAGTGTAATGCCAAGCTCCGAAACTTGGGTAGAGTTGTCTCTCTTACGCGACGCAAACTTTGCGTTTAGCGTATTGATGTTGCCTTATGTCGAAGGTCAGCATTAAGCTCAAGCAATATTTACAATTTAAAACTTTTATTCAGCTGTATATTGATTTATATTCATCTATGATGTTATAATATGATTCATATAGAAAGAAGGAGATGGGCTTGTAACTCATAATAACACAAAACAAATTGTGTTTACACTTAAGCCGCTTATTCAATTTTGATGTATCTATTATTAGTTTGTGAAATGTTATTTATGTCATATTTCAATAACTACATTACATGTATGATTCATAAAATTCCGTTATTTTGATTTGCAATCGCGAGTCATTACAATGCAAGGTTTTATTTTCAAATAAAATGCAAAGTTTATGAAAGCCCATGCTTGAAATAACATTGTCGCGGTTATGCGATCCCCACTTTAGTCGTGAATTTGTGATATAGTCTATAGTATTAAAGCTTTTCGGAAAAGCCAAGATAAAAGAAGTTCTGCGAAAGATTTTCCGCGCTTCATACAAAATGTGCTTCGGTCAACACTTGTATGTGCCTTAATCAAGAACTAAAACGGCTAGCATTCAAGGCAAGGGTAAATCAAGTGGTTTATATTCTATGTCGAGGGAGACACAAAGATAAGAAGCAGGTTCAATAAAATGGAGAAAATTTGATAATAACAGTGTGCAAACTATTCGATATAGTAAAACATATTTGAATAATTTTAACTATTCTTCATTTTCTTTATCAATAAAAGCAGTTACAGATTTCCTTAGGAAAGCCAACAAAATAACAAACAATTACTTCGTTATCTGGTTATTCTAATCTGTTATTTTGACTCAATAGTATCTACGTTTGTTTCCTTATGTTCTCTGCATTTAAACATCCTTTTCATGGCATCTCTCAGTTTTTCACTCATGGCTATATAGATAAGAAAGTTTGAAGCACAGCCACGGATTATTGACAATTTTAGAATTTTTGTGAGCAGTTTCAAATGCTCCAAATTAATGTTAATATGTCCCAATATAATGTTCAGTAAGTAATTCATTGGTTCACCGTATGGCGAAGAAACAAGTACCACAACTGAGTTTTTAAATTTCTGTGTCTTATGATCATAACATTTGATTAAATTTAAAAAAAAACGACATGTTTTTGACATTATACTGCAATATGTTATTAATGTAACATCATTAATTGACTGCTTGTACAATTTAATCCCTTCCTTTTACACGAAAAGTGTAAACATCAACAAAGTCGTCAACTAGATATTCAAAGTACGTTTGTTTCAATTGATCTTTATAAATTATATCGACTGCGAGCCGAGCAGCTTCTATCGATTGTTCTTTGTGTAATGTAGACAATGATCTATCCACATGATTTATCGTTTTTTGTTTATAAAGTGGCAGTTCATTAAAACTAGAGAGGCATTGCTCCCCCGAGATATGACTGAGGCTAGCATCTAGACATGCTGAATACAGTTGATGAAACTTGGTCGTCAGTTTCTGTATAGCAACATTCTGCATACTCAAATTGGATATATTCAGCGTGTCCAAATTAAATTCATATGTACTGAAAAGAGTTAAGTTAAAATTAGGCCTTGGTACTCCTGCGAGACAAAATACTATCATGACGCACACAATTAATATGCAAGATTTTTTTTCAGTTCCGGAAGCCGTGGCATGTCACGTACATGTTTCCGTCGGAATAGTATATATATGATATAGTATGTTGATATAATCATTGATGTTACTGCAATAACCAGAATAACGGAGAACATAATCGGATAAAATGATAGAATATACTTCTGAAAGGTACATTGTGGCTTTGAGACTAAACACACACCTTCTTCCTTCCCACGACTGAATTTGATTATGAATAATCTTGGCACATTTACGGCTAGAGTAAACATAAAACATGTAAAACAATGCAAGATTTTCGTTTATTGATCCTTGTTTTTTCTCCATGTTGGACATGCCACAGTGAATTTTCTGTAACCCAAGACACGCTGTTAGCAGTATAGACATATATTGGGTAATGACAAAACTATAGCAAGTCAATACGAAACCATATCGTGTAATATCGAAATATCATTACATAATGACTATTCCATATTGAGTTATATTAAAACATCATTACGTTATATCAAAACTATATCAAGTAAAGACAAAATATCATTAAGTAAAGACAAAATATCATTAAGTAATGATAAAACAACTTAAAGTAATATCAGAGTTCCACATAAGACAGTTGTGGCGTTCTATACCGTCGGCAAAAGCTAATCCTTGCACTAATAAGGTTGTGGGTGACCTTATCTTTTTATGAATCAAAGCAACAAATATGATAATGTTCACCACAATGGAAAGGTATGCAATTATTGGCCCTACCACCATATTCATCCAAAATGGAGTTCGTGCGTACAGTATGAAAAACATGTTGGTAAATGGATTGATGACTGACTTGTAGAATACATAAAAAATAATTGAATTTAGTTTGAAATTAGATATGATAAAACCTATCTGTTAGCATTGTATGGATAGGATAGTGGAAAGTTGTAATAAGCGGTTAAGGAAGAGTTCAATATACAAAATGGGACTCCCAAATAATGCAATCGCAAAGTCCATGATGTGGTAGGAAAACCAAATAATAAAACGGAGTAAAAAAAATTAACGTCATGAAAAATCTATCTTTTTGATTAAATCCGTTCACTGGATTTGGAGTAGTTGCGGATGAGGAATATATTAATAATTAGTATAGAAAGTCCACGTATTTGTGTAGATTCTGATCAACGAGTAAATAACCAGATACACAAATACATAAGTTATACAAGAAAGTTTCTGTGGAATTCATCCTTTGAAGAAATTGATCCGGACGGACGAGCCCCGATCACAATATATCGTCACTTTGTTAATCGTGTGTATTTTGAGAAGATGTTGTAGAGTAACCAGTGACACATTATCTACCACGGACCAAATGGCGTGGATGTTAGAAACTATAGGTCACTGTACGTCCTTTAACAATGAGCAAAAATATAAACCACATAACTATGATTATACAATGATAACATATTACAGTATAGTATCAGAAAACATGTCGTTTTTAGAAGAAAAAAATAATCAAAAGTTATCATAAAACAGAGAAATTTAAAAACTCTGTTGGGAAACTTGTTTCTCCGCCGTACAGTGAACCTATAACATTAACTTGGAACATTTAAAACTTCTCACGGAAATTCTAAAATTATCAATGATCATTGACTGTTCTTTAAACTTTCTTATAAATATAGTTATGAGTGAAAAACTGAGAGATGCTTTAAAAAAGATGTTCTAACGCAGAGAACATCAGGAAATTATGTAGATACAATGGAGTCAAAATAACAGATTAGAATCACCGGATAGGGGAATTTATTGGTTTGATATTTTGTTTTCTTACATAAGGGGGTTCGCGGGTCTAAATCATTTTTTTTTATTTAATATAGGATTTCGCTATATTTTACTATAAATGAACTTTGTCGTATACTTAATAGAAAAAATGAAATAAAAAATGGGGTCACCGTTTATTTACGCTCACAATCGGCCTTCGAAAGAAGCATACATTTTTGTTAATGTCCTTTCTTTCTGTTGAGCTAATAGGAGAAATAGCGATAATATCGAAATAAAAAAAGAACTGAATTACAGAAATCGCTTAAATTTTACAACTATTTAGTTTATGTACAGTTTATTCAAAAATAACAATACAAAATATAGGTCGCCGATGAGTTAAAAAAGATATTTCAATTTTAATGCCAAAAAATGGCATTTTTGTACCAAAGAGCTTTTTCAATGATATCTACATTTTAAAAGTCATCTGGGGCCAACACGAATTGATTTTTTGGAATGATTTTTGTACCATAAGATAAAGTAAAAACTACGAAAGGTAAAAAATAAAATTTGTAATGAAAAATAAATGTTTAATTTTTTTCTGAAATCTTATACCCGCGAGCCTCCTTAATGAATCTAACTACTCTTTTATTGTTTTAGAAATGATGAAAAGTTTAAATTATTCAATTCGATGTTTTTCTTTACCTTTGGCGAATAGTTTGCACATTTTTTTATCAAATTTTCACCATTTCATTGAACCTGTTTATTAAAGAGTTTGTTTTGTTATAATTATTCTTTACTTTGTGTCGCTCTCGAAATATAAAAAAAAACTTTCAAATTGCCCCTGCATTGAATGCTGGCCGTTTAGTACTTTATAAGGGCAAACAAGTGTTGACCGAAGCACATTTTGTATGAAGCGCGAACATATGAACATTTATTCTATATCTCATTCTTTCTATATGAATCATATTAAAACATAATAAATAAATATGAATCAACTTCCAGTTAATAAATATTTGAAATATTGTATATACTGCTAGAGCTAATACTGAACTTCGAAATAATGGCGACATCGCCACGCTTAATGCAAGTCAGCTTCGCGTAAGAGAGACGACACTTCCACAGCTTTTGAGTTTAGCATGATGCTTGTTACTCGAAATTGCTGTGTCTATTGTCATTAAAATTGTTGGAACTTTGGTCATAGAACATTATGTTTGTAGATTGCAACCAAAGTTTTCTGGTGCATTTTGGTGTGAAGAATGCAAAACATTATCGTTCTTATACCAAATTCCAAATGTGCTCACTTTAGAGCCTATAAGTACTTTTGTGAAGATATTTGTTTTTTGTTTTAAAATGACGCTACACTCCCAAACATACGAATGAACCAAAATAATAATTATAAAAAAACACCACAAGAATAACACTGGCTAGATGTTCCTGACACGAGACAGATGCCAAAATGCGGCAGAGAGAAATATGTTTGTCAGGTTTCAACCCTTCCCTTATACCGCAAAGTTAGAACAAAAGTTAAGCAAAATGACAATGATAAACATAATAAATCAAGTACTGACATGCTACATTTGTATCTCCAGTCTTCAAATAAACTGATTGAAATGTTTCACAATATGAGTATCAACCACAATCCATGCCATGTCATTATAAATGATAAAAGAAGAGCATAGCCCGTATCTTGCCAACAACTGGTTTTCAATAAATGGGTTTATTTCTAATTATAATTATAAGTCTAAAGCTGGTTTCACTGATACTGGCAACAACTTCAACTATCACATTTTTGTATAGTAGCATTAGAGTTTCCAAGATTGAACTCGGTCCAGTTTTCAACTCTAGTACAGACTTATCCATTCGACTTTGGACCAAAAAATAAAGAATAGAAAAGTAAAGGCAATAAAAAACAAAGAATAAAGTATAAAGGAGTGCTGAAATATAAAATATAGAGAAAAATGGGCAAACTTTGTAAAGGATATAAGGATATAAGAAAATGGCTTAAAAGTTAAAAAAAAATAAACAAAGAATATACCCCTATCAAGGACGATTAAGCTCAACTATTAATTTATCATGGTTTTCGGTTCGTAACGTTCCTCATCTTGTGAACGTTTCGCTGAAGTACGAACATAATTGTAAAACATTTGTCTAATGCTTAGGCCACTTATCGTTTTCCTCTGAATTTGAAAAAAGGCGACCAAGTCTGATAACGTCACATATTTTTTTATCTCTCGAAAACAAGGAATAAATTTGCCTGCATACTGCATAAAAATCATTTGAGAAACTGATTCCACCACCATATCTCTTGTAAAACGATATTTATCAATTGTGAACAGTTATTTTTTAAATATTTAAACACTCGGCCGGCAAGCCTCGCGATTTAAATTTGAAAATTTAATTGTCTCGAGTGGCTATATTTATCGTATCGCACTCGATGCAGTGGTAAATTCTATATATATCTAATCAGCAGGTTTACACTTTAATGTTTACAATAATTGTCAATGAATATTTTTCAAAATAAAATATATAATTAACTAACAAACTATTCAAATACAACACAAAAGACATTGTATACTTGCTGTTAACCGACATACTGCATTTATTGATAACGTCATTCATAGTAACACTCAAGATAAAGCAGTGGTGTTCATGATCTGAATTAGAAATGAATGACGCGAGACTAATTTATAATTTATGTTATGTCCAGCCACACTGCAAACTTAGATTTCACGATTTTGAAAAGAAGAGAGACCGTGTCCGTGTCTAGCTAGGCGGGTATCAACCGCCATGCGAATCTACACTTAGAATGTGACAAACAGGAATAATACACAATTAGTAAATACAGATTATTCGATTATTCTGATGTCTAAAGATGAAAAAACGCGAAAACATGTCAAAAGTGAGTCGTGATGGAGAACATTAAACGTATGAAGTGTCAATTCAATTGTTCCCATTCGTGAATCAATTGAAGCATGTTTTGTGTCAAAAGTACACTTATGTTAAAGTGTCATATATTTCTAGCAAGTACGAGCTTAACATAAATAAACTCATCATAGATACCAATATTGGCATTTTGTATTTGCGCCAAACATGCTGTTCGTCTGCAAAAGAACAGTGACGCTCAAATTAAAATGGTTAAAAAGACAAAATAAAGTATTTTGGTTAAAGAGCATTTAGGACCAAAAGTTCCTACAAGTTTTGCCAAATAGAACTAAAAAATATGCAAACGTATTGGCGTCTATGTCAAGTTTGTTAATCTACTAATCCACCTTTTTTGGTGTTTTTGCGATTTAATTTTATGTTTGTTTGCATTTTTTAGTCGGTTGTGTTGTTGTCTGTATTGTATACTATAAAGTTTTGACTGCTGGATCCAAAGAGGGACGAAAGATACCAAAGGGACAGTCAAACTCATAAATCTAAAACAAACTGACAACGCCATGGCTAAAAATGAAAAAGACATCAAAATATTGTTGCATTACCCTTATATCTATGTTTGGGTTGCTTACCCAATTTTATCAATATAACGATACAATAAATAACTGTCATACAAGGGGGAAGTTTGGCTAGCTATACACCAGGTTTAAACCACCATTTTCTTCCAGAACTGCCCGTATTAAGTCAAGAAGACTACAGTTTTATTTTTACTTTTCAGTTAATTGATATAGCGTTTGATTCTTCGATTTTTTTATGGACTTTTCCTTTTTGAATTTGTTCGAAGTTCGATATTTTTGTTATACCTTTTTTTTTTGCATACATATCGTCTTAAAATAAGGAGAGAAATAGATTCCACTACAGTTCTCCTTGCAATTTGATATTTCTTTAATTTTGACAGTTTAAGAGTCAGTCTGTGACATGCAAAATGGTCCAAATCCAAAATATTCCAATCAGACTGATATTCTGTATTTTAGATACCTTATATGTAATAACTATTTGTGCAAAATATTTTCAAAAAATATTCAACCATTATTTGTGTATGCCGAACATTCGATAATTGTCCATTTCTCTACTGACAAAAGGCCATTTAAGCCTATTGTAGGGTGCTTTGACCTGAATTTTTATTGTTTTATAGAAAAATTACAGCTTAATGGTTAAAAATATCTTAACAAACAACTTAAAATGAAAGAAAATTATGATAATTCAAAACGTTGTGATATTTCTCAATACCCCTACTGACAGGTTGAAATTGCATGGTTTTGAAAAAGTGCCGATTCAGCAAAATTTGTATATTTTTAAAGGGTTGAATCTTGTAAGATCATGTTTTATTTTCAATAAAATTTAATATTTCATGAAGCGTATATATTTATCTACAAAATGCAAGAAAATGGTGCTCGGCAAATGATACCTTCTTACGAAAAAATAATAATTAAAGATAGGCATGATGGAAATTTTGTCGAATTTTTTATTTTTTTATCTGTTTCAATAGAAACTTTTCAAAAGTATGTGATAGTCAAAATATAAGAAAAATAATGACTGAACTAATGTTTACTGGTTATATTAATTGAATAAACCAAGTTTAACTTAGTTTAAATTAGAAAATATACTAAAGAGTAAACCCGGGAAAACCCCTTTTTTGCCTTTTTTGCCCCTAAAATGAGCATTTTTACAATATGTTTAAAATATAAACTTATTCAAAAGAAAATTACTTTAGTAACTTAAAAATTGGCTGTTTTATTAACAATACTATGCACACTAATCAGGTAATATCATCATAAGCATCAATTTTAGCATTTTATAATATTCTCCTTTTTAGACACTTTTTGTCTAAATTCAAAGTGGCCACAATTGAGTTCAGTCTTAAAATTTTAAAACATGTTGTATTTGATCATGATTCATAAAACTGTTTAACATATAAAAGATAGAGACTCAACATGAATGCAACCCTTGCAGTTAAGACAATTTATCGTAAAAGTATTAAAAAATCTTACTACTCGTCCATCTTGTCTCTGTTCATTGATACATGTGTTTTCTTAATAATTTTGCGAGAAAAAAAAAAGAAAAAATGAGTTAAATTCCTCTTGTTCGATTCGGACAAGAGGTAAACGATTATGTAGTGGTTCTTTTAAATGCCCTCTCAATTTTAGTTTTATGCACTTTCTAATACTTTGACTGTTTCACCAGATTTACCCCGAGGTAATTATTTTGTAGATAGACATTTTGCAGAGTAAATGCTTTGTGGCTGAAAGTAGGGCTGTTGTTTTATATTAATGAATTCATCAAGATAGAATGAAATTCAAAACAGTGTGGCTGTGGCCATTGATTGACACATTAAATTCATCCATTGCCGGCGACAATTTATGTGAACGTTTGTCTGTAACGACCACTGTTCACGATGTACCTACGATAGACATTTAAACTGTGGGGTCACCAAAGGTTTCTTAACGCCTTTAATTATAAAATAATTCGAAAAATTAATCAGGAATAACCTTTATGTTTTGATTTATATAATTGATATAAATCAAAACATCGTGTTATTTCTGATTAATTTTTCGAATTACTTTATTAAGGTGTTGAGAACCTTTGGTGACCCCATAGTTTAAGTGTCTTTAAAAAGTACATAGTGAGCAGTGGTCGTTACATACAAACGTTCACTTAAATTGTCCCAGTCAATGGATGAATTTAATGTGTCAATCAATGGCCACAGCCACACTGTTTTGAATTTCATTCTATTTGGGTTGATGTGCTATTTTTTTTTCGAGTTTTACTCATATGTCCATTTGATTGACCACGATTGTCTTTATTTACGCAGATATACATTGGAATTACGACTGTCAAACAAAGACATATTGTTTTCAATTCAATTCAATTCAAAATATTTTATTGTTTAAATATCAAATGTACATTTAAACAAAGGGATTGGACAAAAGGCAGTGCCTATACAAATCCTTTCCCATACAAGATGGATTGAATAACATGCATGATAGTATATAATTTTCTGATAAGTTAATAGATCATACGTTGTTGCAGTGAGTCAGGGGAGGCAATTCCCCCACTTCTTGAAGTATTTTATTGTGCATATGTATATAAATAACTATGTTAACAAAGTCAAAGCAAGACCTACTGAAGGTGGTGTCGAATTTTATACCACATTAATAAGTGTAGGTAAGGAATCAAGTAGATCATTAAGTGATTTTTACTCAAATTCACAAACTCACTGCAACAAAGTTGTTCTATTTATATGAATAACAAGAATTGATTGGCCCTTTTTTGCAATACATAAGTAATTTAGTGTACCATCTTATTACATGACTATTAATTTCTTGATTTTTGAAAATATAATTACTAATACAAAAAATAAAATAAAATATATATAAATTTATTTGCAAAAAGATGCTAAACACAATTGGTTGTTTTTTGTGTTAAAAGTTAGGTTGGTCTTTAATTAAGACTAAAGACATATTGTCCGTTAGTTGTCAAAATTGACAGTTGTAAATTCAATATTAAAGGATAATTTTCTGGAGATTAGTTTTATATGTGTGTAATGTAGTATTTTTATTTCATTTTAATGTGTATATATGCTTTTAATGTGTATATATGCTTTTAATGTGTATATGTTAGCGGCAATAAGTAAAATTAGGCATTAAGCTTAAATCCTAGGCAATAAGCTAACGCCTAGGCATTAAGTTATTGCCTGAAATGTTTAGGCATTAAGCTTATTGCCTGAAATCTGATGATGATTATTCATCCTATTGCCGAACATAATTTTAGGCAATAAGTAAACTCTAGAATTTATGCACCATTTTCCATTTTTTATATTGGATAAGTAAATTGTCTTTGTTAATAGTTCCACAATTTGTCATAACAAAATGATTTTTTAACACAAATTTCTTTCAAGTTTTTATATTTCTAAATTATTATTTGAAGCATTTTAATATAAATAACATATTTTATTAGTGAATTTATTTCTGGTCTCTTGTGGAGATTTGTCATATTGGCAATCATGCCACATCTTCTTTTTTTATATTTAGGAGGACACTGGGCCCTGCACCTTTGCATCATTAAAATCGCTGAAATTCGATTTTTTTTCTTCTGCTCATTTTCAAACGTATGTTATTTGCAGTAATAAAATAAAATAGTTGACATATTTATATGAAAGATGCACGAGATTTTCCTATGAACTTTTAGGCATGAAACCGTGAAGCTTCGAATTCAGGTCCCTCAAAAAATAAAATGATTTTACAGATTATATATTTAATTTTAACTATTTACAAATATTTTGTTCAATTCTAATATAAAACGTAGTTATATTTTTTTACTTATATTTTATTTCAAAGAGTTTAGATCTACAATTATAATATAAAAATTATTTATAACCTTTCATTTAAAACTAATAATTATTTTCTAATTATTAATCAGTTTATGAATTAAAATTTTTGGTTGAATTTGATACAATATTTCATTTTTTTTATTTGCTATTTTTTTACGCCAATACTGAGGACATCTCAGCTAATATAATCCTCGGATAGCTTCGATGTGCACAAGCTGAGAAATGTTGTAAGTCGATCCTAACTATATCATATTTTCTGTCCTAAGAATATCTTATAGATCTAATCTTAGGACAGTGTCGATAAACAGGCCACAGTTATCATAATGTTATTTTTTGACAGCCAAGGTTCCTAAAGATGATGTTTAACAAAACTATAGGGAGGCCGAGCTAAGTTTGTTGTTAATATAAAACTCACGTTGAGCAAAATGTCATTTATTCAAAATTCATCATTATAGTATTAATGAATTGGTGTTTTTATAATGGCCCTGTTGGTGTCTTCCCGATTGTCCCACTTTTTGAAATTACAGGTAAAAAGGTAATGAAATCTTGTGGGACAATCGGGAATATGTTTGTGGGACAATTGGGAAGTTTAAATGTGGGACAATTGGGAACTGTTTTTATAATGATTAATTTGTTTTTATAGCGTGTTGCAGTTAATCAAAGGTTACTAATCAATGTAACTTATAAAATATGAACAAAATAAGAACAAATAATAATATTTACATATTTTATTTTGCTCATAGTAGGTACAATTGAAGTATCATATGATATAATATGAAGTCTTTTAAAAAAACATTTTTTTTTAGTCTAAGATGCATATTTTTATTGACTTTGAACTAGCAGTCAGTACTGTGAGTACTCTCAGATCTGTACTTAGTGTCTTTGTTGTGGTTATGTCCCAAGCCAGGAGCCTGTAAGTCAGTGGTTGTCGTTTGTTGCCGTGTAACATATTTGTTTTTCGTTCATTATTTTGTACATGAATTATGCCATTAGTTTTCTCGTTTTACATTAGTCATTTTGGGGCCTTTTGTAGCTATGTGGTATGGGATTTGCTCATTGTTGAAGGCCGTATGGTGACCTATAGTTGTTAATTTCTGTGTCATTTGGTCTCTTTGGGAGAGTTGTCTCATTGACAATCATACCACATCTTCTTATTTCTTATGGAAGTCTTGCTCTTCTTTATAATTGGTGAAGAGTCCTGTTGACTGCAAACACAATGGGAAAATTGGAAAAGCAACCTTTAATAGTGATTCTTTGAAAGGCTGATCTGGAAAAGTTCTAGACAGCAGCAAATTTAGAGAAAATGGATGGGGGTACAAGAAATGATTTTTACCAGAAGCATGTGCATCCCATATAAAAGAAAAATCTTTCAAATTTTTTCAAATATGTATTTTTTCAATCAATTATAACAAAGAAGTTGAAATAATAAGATTTGTGTTCTAAAAAAAGAGAAAATTCCAAAATTGACAAATTGACAAATTGACAGAATGGTCAATAGTGATTCAGAATAGTCAATAGAATGGTCAATTTGACACAAAAAAGCAATAAAATTTTTATAAAACTTTCTTATATTAACACCTACTTCAAGGTTTTTTTTTTAAGTTAGATCTATTCAGATTGGTCCAACCTATCTTTATTGAAAGTATAAAAAAAATAAAGTTTAATTGTGAAACTGTGATTTTTTTCATGATAATAGCCCAAAAATGGATACATTTGATGAAAACTGACAAAATTTGAAGAATTGGGTACTTTCAAATGGCTGTAGCAAAAATAAGTGCACCACCATATGATTTTCGTCACCAATTATTTTTCTAGATTCATATATAAACCCAAAAATCAGGTTCAGAAAAAAAGTTTAATTCAAGACCTTTAAAGATCTATTTCATAAATCAGAAATATTATATTTTTTTAATCAAAAGTGTATCAATCTAATGATTTAAAAAACATTTTTTTTTATACTTTTATAAAATTAATATTAAATGTGCAATAATTAATTCTTGTTTATTTAGCAAAACAAACAACAGTTACCTTGTTTATCTAAGAACATTTTACTACATAAAATAATGTGGGACAATCAGAACTTTTCATGTGGGACAATCAGAACTCTAAAATTTTAAAAAGTGGGACAATCGGGAATAAACCGCCCTGTTATATGTCCAAGGTCTGTTATAATGGTCGAGGAAGTCTGTAATGGCCCGAAGCAACGCCGAGGGCCATTACAGACATCCGAGGCCATTATTACTGACCGAGGACATATAATTATCATTAATTGATAATGACATATTAACAATATCAATAGTAGCAAATAAATGACAATGACATTAAAAAGCAAAGGTGGGGTTAAGAAAATGCCCCAACCAGTATATCATACAATACAGTAACAAATTGTAAAATACTACTATAAATACAATAAAAACAATCTTGTGAAGCATCACACATCCCGTATCTTAAGATGATAAAATAATAACTGTAAAAAATAATGATTAAAACTGTCATAAAGATTGGGTGGAAGATTGGTGTGTTTTTGCAAAAAGTTACAAAATATTCCAAGTTTCAAATAAATGATGTTTCTTCTTTCAGAGAAATTAGCTGAATGATGGCATGTCCAAGTTCATGCAATAATCTGATCTTAATTGACCCTCCCAAAAACTGGCTTATCCATTTCCTTATTTGACCATAGCACACATTGGCCTCAGGCGGGAGATAAAGTTTCTACACTCATAATGTACAATACTGCCCTAGACCCCAGATGGCTAATCCCCAGATAGAATTACTACACAGTAGATATTACTTAATCCTCAATGATTATCTGAACTTGCAGACAAAAATGTTTTTATTTTCAATAAAGGAGTAGGGGTATTAAGGCCTGGTTTTGGCCCAAGAAAATAAAATGTTTGATAACTTTTTCAAATTGGCACATAATCTTTAGAATTGCATAGGGTCAAGAAATATAAATGAAAAACATTAATATTCTTATGTGATGACGTCACAATTATGTCATGTTATGTACTGTTTTCACAAAAACGATGAAAATTCAGAATTTATGCAGTTTTCCATCTTTATTTCTGTTGTGGAAACATCGTGCGCAGCCAAGAAACAACAAAATAATTTAACTAAAGCTTTATTATTACTATTGACAAAATCTCACCAAATATAAAGTTGTTTCTTGGGTGTGCACATACTTTTCCAATCGAAAATATACTTAAAAATTTGATGAAAAACAAGGAAAATCACAAAATTTTACAAAATATGCAAATTAAGGCATGATTTGTTGCCATGATAACTTGTTCAATGTCCAAAACTATTTTGTTTTTCTGAATTCCTTCTAGCTGAGATACTTTTCAGTAATTTAAAAATATGTATGATGACTTTTAAATTTGCAGTAAATCTTGGGCCAAATAAGGGCTTTATTGCCCCTACTCCTTTATTTTTGACAGCCAAGGTTCCTAAAGATGATGTTTAACAAAACTATAGGGAGGCCGAGCTAAGTTTGCTGTTAATATAAAACTCAAGTTGAGCAAAATGGCATTTATTCAAAATTTATCATTAATTGATAATGACATATTAACAATATCAATAGTAGCAAATAAATGACAATGACATTAAAAAGCAAAGGTGGGGTTAAGAAAATGCCACAAATCCCCAAAGGGGATCCCCACCCGATGACTCCCTTTCCAGAACTAGGGAAGACAGTATATAAAGCTAAGGAAAATGAGCCCTTAATGACCACTTAAATGCAGAGCAAGCCATGTTGAACTCTACTGTCCATATAGACGAAAATACATGTGAAAATAAAAACAAATTGTTAATAATAGTCATGTAAAATTGTTCACTAGAATACAAATATAGAAAAAACAACACAAAAATTTTACATTTTAGGCATTAAGCTTAATGCCTGCACATATTTTTCAGGATTTAAGCTTACATCCTAGGATTTAAGACTAATGCCTAACATCATTTAGGCAATAGACTTACTGCCTAGGCGTTAGCTTATTGCCTAGGATTTAAGCTTAATGCCTAATTTCACTTATTGCCGCTAACATATATATGCTTTTAATGTGTATATATGCTCTCTAAAAATCGTAGATGTTGAAATCTTCAGAATTGTCTTTGATGATAAAAGATCGTATTCTGTTGTGTTTTATCAAAAATATTATATAAGACAATGCCATCTGGACAAAAAAAACGTGTACTGACATGACCGCACTAGTTTGAAAATCAAAAATGCTAAATCTTTCAAAATATACTTAATTCTTGAATTAGCCAGCAGGTTATGGAAAAGAAATCTAGATTGTCACTGTAATTATTAAATGTCAAAAGATTGGGAAACAAACAACAACCTTGATATGAGATACAATAATATCCATGTATATTGCTAATCAGATTAGCGCTTACATAAAAACACAAATAAGGTTAACGCTTCTATAAAATTTTAATGAGGTAAAATTATATCTTTTTCTTTTTTCTTTTTATCTCATTTTCTTATAACTTGATTCCCATTGTTGGTCCAGACAAATTGATGCTGACTATAGATTACTATAAATCACATTTATTTATCTTTGGTTGAAAAAAATAAACTGATTTTTCGACCAGTTTATTGGGAGAGTGAAAGTTGTAAAAAAAAGATAATTAAACAAAAACAAAACATGACAAAGCTTTATCAACTGCTGTATCAATTTGAAAAATGAAAAATCATAATAAAAATGACTCTATTTTCATATTTTTTGTATCATTTAGATATGAGTACCAATCTTGCCATAAATGATCAATAATTATATTTGTCCAAGCTTCTTATTCATATTAATCTTTATTATTTTTTAAATGGCCATTTAAGTCAAATAAGTGAATTTTGAAATCTGTGACATAGGGCTATCACAATTGACATTAACGAACCAGAACTTCGGTGAAATACTTTTGTCTTAATGATAAGGTAACTGAAGAGTCCAAATTTACTTAATCAGAAGCACTCGCATATTTCTTAAGGTTGTCTTCAAGTGTATAATCAGCATTCAGTTGTTATTGCTTCGGTACCGACATGATCTAAAACATACAATTAAAACAATTCGCCGTAGACAAGTTGGAGAGGGGACATTCAAGATAATTTTGGAAAAGCTTTCGATTTTTGAAAAAGTAGGGTCACCTCAACTGTCTTTTTTATTTATCTTTATTTAATCTGAGATATAAATCAAAAACTTTTATGTGGCACATTATATTTGCACATATAAAAAATTTTCGTAGATAAAAAAAAAGGGCCACATTATTTTTTACATACGCTCTAATAGACACAACTTTCTAATTTAGACACTCAATGAGTGATTGCGCCTATAATTTGTTTCGTTCCAATCAAAAGTTTCAAAGAGGAAAATATTTTGAAGTACAAGTATGTTCACAACTCTGTTTCATATAAGCTTTTTAAAAGACTGTCATCAATTGAAAGAATGTGAAAACCAGGTGCTCCGCAGGGCGTAGCTTTATACAACCGCAGTGGTTTGACCCTGAACAGTTGGGGCAAACTAAATTTGGTCACAGTGTTCAAGCTTGATGCTGGAATTTGGATTGTGAATGAATATTTGTCAAAATAAAGGTTTTTGTTACAAAGTAAATGTGGTCAAAGATCAAACAAATCTATTGCACAATACTGTGCAATTGAAGATTTCTTCTTTAAACTTTTCAAAATTTGAAATTTGAAAAATGTTGAAAAAAGAAGAAATCCCTTAAAATAATTGTAAACAAATCCCCCCCCCCCCAATTTATTGAAACCCCCTTTAAGCAATAACCTTTAAACTCTACCCAATCATTTCCTTTGTAGTATAGAACCTTGTTGTACAATTACAGAGAAATCCCTACACTTAAACCCAAGTTATTGTTTGGAAACTAGAAACATGCTTCTTTTTGGCCCTTTTTGGCCCCTTATTCCTACATATTTTGGGCAATTAATCCAAAACTAAATCCCAGCCTCCCCTTTGTTATATGGGGCATTGTGGTACAATTGTAGAAAGATCCATATAATTACACACAAGTTATTGTCTTGAAACTAGAAAAATTCTTGTTTTTGGCCCCTTTTTGGCCCTTCATTCTTACTTTGAACCCATGACCCATTAAATGAATCCAAACCTTCTACTTGTGGTTTTAAACATTGTGGTACAATATCAGAGCAATTGAAATACTTATACACAAGTTATTATCCTTAAAGGGAAAATTCGCGATTTTTTACTTATGGTTTAAATATGTTCATTATGACAAAATATATATATTCACAAAGTTTTATCGCTAATGTCCAGTAATAAAGGAGAAATTCAACAATTAATGAAAAATTATTAACTACTTCCTGTAGGTCGTGACGTTTTCTCCTGGTTTTTGCATGCCGGGATTTAAAATACAATCAGTAAAAGTCTTGGTTTTTAATGATATTTAAACGTAATCGTAAGCGCGCCGATGACTTATGGTTTATCTAATAAACATCCGATAATAAGAAGATAAGACGCACAGACGTGCAATTGTGCACATTCATGAGATAAATTTTCTATGTTAAACGTATATATTCGAATTATTTTTGTAGACAACCAAAAAAGTTATAAATATATTAATTAATGCATTTTCGGACTGATATATGAGGTGAACAAATTAAAGTACAATAATCTGTAAAGACAATATGTTGGTGTACTCTTATTGACCTTTTACTATCTCTGCTATGACTAGATTTATACGATGTGTGTATTCACGGTTCTGTGGCAAATTGAATACTCGTAGATGGCTTGTTGAAAGGTAAATTGTTATTTGCACTTCGGTATTTAACCACGCCTCTAGGGCACACCTTGCCAGGTGTGACTGTCTATTCGGATCAGTGGATTATAAAACAAGGGAGCATTCAATATACACATCTATAATACTAATTCAAGTTTGTGACAAATAAAAATAGATCGCCGTGGAATTATTTAATTATATTTGCTGTATCATTTATTTCAATTCAAATAAATTAATTTACTAAGTAATAAACAATTTTCGGTTAAAGACGGGAAACTTAATTCATGTGTCAGAATGAAATGATATACAATTCTTGTCCTTGATTTAAGTCTCATTAAAAAGGGGAAATTAGAAATAGCTTTACCAAAGCATTTTGATTTTCTTTATTAGGCAAAAAATGTACGAGAACACTTACATTTAGACTTTTGAAAGCCATGTATTAATTGATATCTGAAACTATCTGAAGATAAGTAGATAACTCTACCGAAGCGGAGTATAATATGTACGAACAAAGAAAAAATACTTTTGTTTTTAAATCTTTGCACATTTATGATTAATTATTGTTATCTATTACTCATTCAATTACTTAAATGGTACCTAAAATATGTCTACCGCTTGGCATTAAAACTCGGTGTAGTAGGAAGGGGTTATGTCATATACTAGATTATATTATTTGGATGAGGATTTGAGCTATCCTATAAAACACATTTATTAGTTAACTACATTCGAGACCAAAGGATATTAACTTAAATGATTCAATTAACTTTACTCACATATTACTTATATGTCTATCTTATGATTTTTGCGTGCTTGTTTTTATAGAACAGTTTATATATGGTTCAAAAATTTATCATAAAATCATAACTAAAAATGTCTTGTTCGGAGAATGATAGTACTATAACAGTGGTTCCAGTCAGTCAAAAGAGTCAGATTTTGACGAGTATGGTCATTTTGGGTACGCACTAGAGCCAGAGTATACCGAAGAAGAGCTCCATGAAATGGAAGCTGCAGAAAGTTCCCGAAATCAAGATATCCTTAGCAACCATCTCTAGTTTTTAAAACACAGATTGGTGTTCGTGTACTAAATGCATACTTATGCCGTTATTAACAGAATGTCTTTGTTGCCACGAATTTACTCTCTTTGATGGTAATATTGAATTGGGTGAATGCATTAGTAACAGCATCGATTTCAGAACAGTTTGTCTGAACCCGGTTGTTCTTGAAACTAACTATATAAGTTTTTTTAAGTACAATCGTATTCATATTATACATGTTAAATGAATGAACAAATATTAAACCTATCTGTTTATTGTTTTCCGCCCCGATGTCTGCTCATCGCCCGGCAGAAATAAAGTTTGTCGCACGAAAAAATGGTGTTAATTCCAGAGTCAAAATTTAAAGAACTTATTTTCCATGTTTTCTGGTATTGTTCGAAAGAGAATTGACCTAACAGAAGAATTACTATCTTAGGCTGTCCGTAACACATGTTGAGCAGTGGGTCGTTGTTGGACATGTAAATCTTATAAAGTGTATCATCTGTTAAATTTGCAGGTCACTGAAAGGGGAAGTTCCATACGGAAGTAGGTTTTGAGATTGATTTTTTTTTTATATCCAGTGACACATTTTACATGCGTATTCTTGAACGTTTGATACATCATTTACTCTCAAATTGCAAAAAACGAAAACTTCCACTTGTATTTATAGTATTTGTTGAAATAGTCCTCGTCTCACAACGTATAATACTCTATCTATTTGACCAACGATGTTCAAAAACAAAAGACAACGAATTTTATGTCATCTTTCCCTATTTTTGAATGTAACTTATAAAAAGCTGTTCAACTGGCAAGAATACCACTAAAGCGGATAAGCAGTTTATTCTTTTAATTGCTATCATATCACGGCAAGAAAGAAAATAAATCCCGAAATTGATTTGAAACTTTGATACTCAATAGTATTCCTAGAAAATACTCACACCCCTTTGGGATTATTAGTGTACGTCCAGTTGCATATATTTTACATGAATGTCGGAACAATTGTGATGATGACGAATTTCTTCCTTTATTCGAGAACAATCTAATTGATATATAAAACTGGGATTTTACTATGTTCATAACTTCGATGAACCAAAGCAAGATATATATCGACCTGTATTTAAATCAAACTGGTTCTCTTCTTCTTCTTCTTCTTCTTCTTTTGGTATACAATATAGTCTGATACATGTATATATTTTGAATTGCACTATAGTTCCGTAACTTTCTATCCAGGCGTATAAGCCAACATCGACAAGTGCGTACATTTTTTAAATCAATATTTTTGGTATGTTCCAGTCTGTCCTTTACTATTGACAAATTACATTTTCCCAAATTAACCCTCGGAAAAAATATGTATATAGATTTTTATTTCTTCAAATCTTTTTTTTTTTTGTGGTATTTTTTATATTTTCATAAATAATATTCTTTACACCAGAAATGTTATTTATAAACAAGCGTACGAGTTAAGTTATTGGCATCATATCACTTTCGGACACACAAGACAGAGATGTGTATTATACACCTGATAGTTCAAAATGGAAAGTTATTAGTCTGCCGTGTACACTGATCAATACCTACAGAAGTGAAACGATGCATGAACTTGCAAGCCCGACAGGAAATCGCTTGAATACCTGGACGTGTCACCTGAGTCCTCACACCCCTCACAATACCTTTGGGAGTAATACCTTTAGCCATGCTGGTGATCAGATGAGGAAAGATCAGAATTTATTTGAATAAAGTTTATTACTTTAAAGAATTATGAAAACAATTTTCACGGAACACTTATTTATTATTTGAACTTTGACTTTTTAACTCATTCCAATATTAACAGTTTAAAAATAACAGATATATAATAATGGTCATTTTCCCTCAGCATTTTCCGTATCAAGTTTATAGTTAGTCAGATAAAACAATCGTACGATTGACAAGATATCGACACGCAATTACGACTACATCGGTTACTGTAGTTTTGGTTCTTTGTGTTTTATAGACATATCGTGATTATAATCGTAAAAGATGACAAAATGGCGGAGCGTAGAAAATTGATACTCAAAATTTAAAATCGATGTTGATCTCTTATCTAGCGGAATAAAACTTTAATATCTATAAATTTTAGCCTTTTTATACAGAATGGACATAATATCAATTTTTGATTTTTTTGCGAAGTTTCCCTTTAAACTATAAAATGCTGGTTTTGGGCCCCTTTTGGGTCCTTAATTCCTAAACAGTTGGGACCATCATCCCCAAAATCGATCCCAACCTTCCTTTTGTGGTATGGAACCTTCTGAAAAAATCATAAAGATCTATACACTTAAACTTATTGTCCTGAATATAAGTCTACTTTGATCAGTTTCAGTTGAAATATTAAGGGGTAAAAACCATTACAATTGGTGCATTTTATAGATATTTTGGGAGCATTTTTTACTTACTTCCCATTATTTGCCAACCTAATTTTTTTACTTGTCTTAGAACTGATATGCACCTTTATAAAAATCCTAAAAGTTAAAAAAAAAAAATATATGATCTCGAGAGAAAACACCTACTGAGTACATGTACTACATGCAAGTTATCTAATACATCTGTTGCACGAACCTCTCTGGAAACCTGCCAAAAGGTAAAAAAATTCTCAAAATGCATTTTTCTTTTTTTTATGATGTTCTTCGTAAAATATAACAAGATAATGTTATTTTTAAGAGATATATCAACTATCGAGACCTTTAAAAAGTACATAAATATGGTGATTTTTTTTTTTGCATTTTTTTTTAATAATTCACAAATATACAAATAAGGCTGTTAAATGGAAAATGGTGTGAATTAACAAAAAAAAACATGTTTTTATCTTTACTCCTAAATACCCAAAGATTTTGGAAATATATATAATGTTGCCAAGTTGTAACTACCAATTTAGACGAAATTTGAGATTTTGCATGGTTTTATGGCAGACTGGCTCTTAACTATATAATAGATATTGTAAAGTTGTACAGTAACAATTCGTTATCGTTATTTGGTATTATTTTTTGTCCAAGGTTTTTTTTATTCGAAAATGCGTCCAATATTGTTTCCCTTGGTTCGACGGTTTTTCTGTCGTATTAAGCAACATGCACCTGGTGGATCTCAACTTCTTATATATCAGTCCTCTTTCAGGTTGAGTTGCTGTGTGTTTTAGGATAAGTCTTGTCATTCTGGGATTCAATTTAAAGTACAAGAACCCTATGGAATTCTATACAAAATTATTATTGATTGAATACCTAGTATGCATTTACAGAGAGAAAAGTATAAAACTATTTAAACTGAACCAAATTTGAACAATATCATAAGCAAATGTTGATTGGCATGGATAAATAGTTTAACCATTTTAAATGATTATTTGTTCCCCCTGCGGAAATATTAGTTTTAATAATTATTGTTTTACCAGAATTGATCAGATAAAGGGTATAAATGTAACACTCGATCCAAGAAGTTTATGAGATGTTTTAATTCTATGTTCACGGTATGATATACATCAAACTAATCATATTTGGAATTCGGTATGCAATACTATGCTCGGTATGATATACATTAAACTAATTATATTTGGATGTTTCTATTCGTCGAACACGGAAAGCAAAGGTATGTTGATATCTTTTTATAATATTTTCAATCATATGCGATACAGATTTTTTTTTTTTAAAACATCCGATATATTTTTTCCGCCAAACGGAACTTGTATTCTGTTTTCCCTTGAATACCACATTCTATTAGGTAAAGGGTTATACGCCAAACAAATAAGGTTTATTGTAAAAACTTACAAAAAAATATACAAATTGGTTTTGTTTTGAATTCAATGAATTAACTGTGGAACATTCTTGAAAATCCAAAGCTCATGAAAAGGATGAAGAGCTATAAAAAAAGGATAATAATCTTGGTCAATTCCATTGAAATAGATGTTGTCCTAAATTTTGTGAATTTAAAGAAAACACGAATTCAAATTGTTTAATGCATAATTCTTCAAGTTAAAATTTGTTTACCACTATTTGTAATGATATTACAGAGAAATGGTTAAAATAATAGTTTACTACCTCCATGTTATACCTTATAAACGAGGAATGTGTCAAAGAGACAGCAACCCGGCCAAACATCAGAAAACAGCTCTTGACCACCAATTGGTCTCCAACACAGCGATAAAGTTCTGCATCTGGCGGAGGCGGGATGGCCTAACAAAAATGTTTTTTGGTTAAACGAAAGTGGGCGTCAAACTCAACATTACAATAAATATACAAGACTAAGAAAGGCCAGAGGATTCTGACTTTGGACGGATTCAAAAAAGCTGCGGGGTTAAATATTTCAGTGTGATCTCAACCCTCCCCTTTATAGCTCTTGCCAATTTAGAAATAAACAAAAACACAACATATTATTTTACATAACTATTTAAAATATATACATTTTTTGTTTTGATGTGTAAATTCTGAGCAAGAATTATGTTTGGATCTAGTTTTTTTTTGGAAATATTTCATTATAATGATATGAAGTATCATGAAGCAAGAAAACACACCTGTAATTGCTCTCTTCAGTTGAAATCATAAATAAAATATCCATAAAAATAACCCCTTTGTTCTGGGAATTGAATATATTTCTTTTATTTTAAATTTTAAATTTTGATGTATTGTTCTGGCTGTTATACATTTCGAATGATGCGAATTCCTTTACACAGCTATGTAACGACTTCATGACAATCAATAATCAATAAACGATTCTGCGTAGCATGAAAATTAAATCCGATGTGACTTGAAAAAAATAATTGCTTCTCCTATAAATTTATTTAAAAATCAATAAGTAAAAGTAAAAATTAATTTAGATAAACATGTATGATGCTGCATTAAAACAACACAAAAGAAACGGACATTTTATGCAGGAATGATTTGTTATTTAAAAAATAGCAGTAATTCCTTTATTTAAGAAATAATTCATGGGGGCTTGAATATATCGTGATTTTACCACGGGTTGGCCCTTTATGACAAATATTTTACCCTGAGCGATAGCGAGGGGTAAAATATCGGCATAAAGGGACAACCCGTGGTAAAATCTAGATATATTCAAGCCCCCATGAATTATTTCGATTCTGATAGGACACATACGGCAATTCTTTTGGATCGAAGCGCTCTAGGTGTAGGCAAATATTTGCCGTTCCAATAAATAAACGCACTAATAAACTAGCGTAAAAGAACGGAGCAAACTGCATTAGTGACATGCTTGAATTATTTAAAATAATGTATTTAGACAGTTTTGGATGAATTTGAATGATAATTTATTTATATGTCTTTTATGATGTACAATAAAGGGCTTTTGCCACATTTTAGCATCATTTGTGTATGTTTCCTTGTGATGATTTTCGGATTCACAAGCGTGTATTTTCCCGTAAAATGCTTACATTCTAACGTCATTGTTCTATGACGTCGGGTATCTCATTCATAAAAAAGCATATGACGTGGGAGTACAATCGGAACAGCACTGGCAATATATTCATATTTTACCACGGGTGTGTACTCAAAGCGTTTGAAGGACGTCATGTTAGAATGTATATTATAAAGCTATAAAGTTTTCTCTAGAGGTGAACATTTAAATGCTAGTTCCCATACTCAGTTACTGACTATGTATACATCTTTTGTTTAAATGGGGATAAAAACGATATTTTTTTTTATTAAATTGCATTTTTTTTTTACACTCTTCAGCTATTTGGAATTTAAAAATTTCATGTAAAAATTTATACCCATATTGTGTTTGGTTTGTTTTTTATTTTTTGCAAGCATTGGGTTTTTATTTTTTTTTGAAATGTAATAGGCGAGTGATATGAGAGCCAAATTTACATTTTTAATGCACCTACCTAACACACGGCTAAATTATATATCACTAGAAAGCTAAAAATGTGTACTTTCTAAATATCCCGGTCGTCAAAAGAAATTATGGTGCATTTTTTTTTAAATCGAGGTCAAAGGTCATGGGTGCAATTTCAATTCACGGATACTTCCAGTTGTAAAATCGAGTCAAAACAAATGCAAAAACGAAACAATTTTATAGGAATGCTGTATTACTGTTGGGAAAATATATTTCTATCATAATATTAATTAATTTTGGTTGATTTTAACGGTAACGCATGTTACATAACGTTTTCTCTCGGAGTCTTTGAAAATCAACATTTAAGTCACACAAATGTATGTGTAGTCGCCCTTGCATTATCTAAATCATATAATATCTCCATATCATTTGATTGCACGTATATACAAACATATATATCTGCAAATTTGATATAAATAATCCGAAACATAATATTTGAAGCAAGGGGAAAATATAACATATGACGCATTTTTAATTGTTTAGAAAAGTCCCATGATGAGCTGTTTTTTTTAAATTGAGGAAGCGTATGGTCTCCTGTTAGTTTGAAAGCCTGACAACCATAGAGCAGATTTTCTTTTATATATGTTGCAATATGTTGATATATAAAAAAGAAGATGTGGTATGATTGCCAATGAGACAACTATCCACAAAAGACCAAAATGACACAGACAGTAACAACTCATACATCACTAAATCAGATATGATAAGAGTACTAACAAACATAACTAAAATGAGTGAAGTGCTACTGGTATATTTATATCAACAAATTGACAATTTTAATATAAAACATCACAAGGAAAATATAATCACTCATTGTACGTCAAAATGTGTTTGATTTTACTTCAGTCGGCCGCCGTGTATCTTGAGATATATAATTAATCAAACAACACTTAGTAGTTTGTACTCTTTTTAAATATTACACTAGTGATGACGTTCGGCTACTTTGGCACTAAGTATTACTTTTTTTATCTTGTTTCACCGCTTCAAACGGAGGACAAGGCTATCCTAATATTGAACCTTTTATTTGGCTTTCTAATGTTAAAATCCCGTGATCGAAACGTCGGACCAATATGGGATGTTGGACCATTTAGGTGTCGGAATATTGCGATATCGGAATATTATAGCTTCATTTTAACTTGTAATCTCATCATTCTTATCGGTCAACATATCCATACAAAGACAACTTCCTTGGCATGAGCATATATCAGTACAGCAGAGGTTTTGCTCAAAGCGGACACAAGATCTACTATATACAGATTGAATTAAAAATTTGGAATAGACATGAGGGATTTGTCAAAGAGACACCAACCCGCTAAAAAGCAGACAACGGCCAAAAACCACCAATGGGTCGTCAATGCAGCAAGAAACTCCCAAACCCGGAGGCGTTCTTCAGCTGGCCCCTAAACAAAAATGTACTACTTTGAAATGATAATGGACGTCATACTAAGCTTCGAAATATACTCAAGAAGTTAAAATAAAAAATCATACAAAACTAAGAAAGGCACGATGCTCCTGACCTGGGACAGGCGCAAAATTGCGGCGGTGTTAAACATGTTTTTGGAAATCTCAACCCTCCCCCTATACCTATACCAATGCGTGAACAGATCAAATCTTGTAGAAAGTTGGATGACATCATACCGGACCGATGTTGCCTTTTAGCCAACCAAAGTCATACGGAGATCTTTTATTGTTTCTGTAGTTGGGTCGACATTGTCTTGGATAAAATTTTAACCCCCAGAAGAAAAATAATGCCATGTAGAATGTATGCCCCATTTTCATTGTTTCTAATCTCCTGATCAGTCAAACTTGTTAATAGTTATCAAAGGTGTGTCCATAAATACGGTGCATTGGTAGTGATAAACCTAAATGAAAAAGAGTAAAAAAAATATTTATAGATAATATACATTCTACTAAAGCCATACATCTTACTAAGAACTTTGTCAATAGGAATATCGTACTCTTTATTAACTGCCGCAGATGTGCCATCATCCAAAAGACAACACAGAAATGTTTTTAAAGCAGGTGGCATAATTTCAATTGAATAATCCAGTGAAATGTTTTTAGATAATGGATATTCATCTGATTGGATTACAACTTTACCCTATATCTGCTTCCGTAAAGTAGCTGCACTAAGTGCTTGCAACCAGTTTCGCAGTCACTGCTCAGATCTTTAAATTTTACAGACCGAATATCACAGTCATTTTAAACGGTTAATTTTCCGTCATTACGGCATAAGACAAAATTATAGAGCTACTGTATACAATATTGGATGTACATTGGCCTTGTTGAAGCTGTATACATGTAACTATAAATTGACCATGGTTTTTTAGTTTTTGTTGAAGCTGATAATATGTTGTGTAGTTTTCTCGGCGGCGATCCTCGGGCAGAAGTTAAGCCCGGTTAACTGATCAAGTAATTAAAGTTGTTAACCAGAATACTTCCTTGTGTACAGGCACGTGCAGGCACGTCATCTTTAATCGTCGAAATGTTAGTAAAAGCTGTTTTATGTTAAGAACTAAATAGCTCTTTAATTTCTGATTTCAAATTTTGTAGCAAATATTTAGCGATGCAAGCTCGATAGTATAAAGATTTAATAGTAAAATTATTTTGTAAATCAGATCATTGTAGGAGATATATGAAGTAACACTCAATACAGCTTGAGTTTGCTCCTCAGAAGATACCTTATGAAGTTGTGTAACTTGCTTATAGGTTTTATACATTTGCAAAATATACAAACAGACAAATCAGAATGAGTTGTAGATCTACTGTCCTCGTTGATATATGAGAAGATCTACTGGTCGGTAGAATTGGTACATGTAGTACAAAGTCTTTGTACAGACAAAACAGAAGTTGCTAGGTTGTGCTTACTTTTGAAATATTTATAGCAACTCTTATGATATTTTATATATTAAAATGGGATGTTTTCATTTTTTTCATATTCATCGACTAGTCTTCTGTAAACTTCATCTTTTCGTTTTCCCACTGCGGCAATACAACTGTATCTTCATTTAAGTGTTAACTACATAGTTTCTATGTAGTAAATATATGACAGACTATGCATCTGTGTCAATAAATGGATAGTTTTTTTTTTTTGCTTTTTAGGAAAGGAAGGGTATCATTGTGAACTGGACTGTGAAAATTTGACACGACTCGGAAGATTTTCTACAATTTTCCGATACGATTCCTTATTTAGAAAGGGGTGAATTCTACAGAACTCAAAAACTATGTTTTACTTTGATTTGATCTTTATTTTGGACGATTTTATATCTATTTAAGCTACACTGAAGTTAAAGATAGAAATAGAACCGTTTAAATATGATTTATCGTACTCTAATAGCACTATTAAGTACACGGAAATCGACTAATATATTCAGTAAAAAACGATAACGAAATAGATAAGGGATTCCGGAAATTATAGTGATTTTACCCAACATCATAAAATTACAGAAATTCGTGATTTTAAGAAATGTTGAGATAAAGTCTTGATCTTGAATGAAAAAACGATAACTGATGAGTAATTTGGTGTGATCTAAAACGGATAGATTGCAAAAACATTTGATAAAAATTTAATTGTAGATCCGAAAAGGTCGGGATTATGAAAATTTTCGTACAAAATGTCAAATATTTAGAAGGAATGCAAAAGCATGCGGACTTACAGTTGTAAATATTGTTTTTCATTATTTTAAGAATCTAATTCACTTAATTATTCTGTCTAAAAGAAGAGATACGACTAATTTCCTTTGCTTGAAAAACATGCCGTAATTATATAATTTTCAACTAATTTCTGAAATAAACGTCAATTTTACAAAAACTGCACCGTACGATTTTGTGACGACCGGGAAAAAATCAAAGTTTAATCATTATTCTTTCATTTAAAAAAAAATTAGCCGTGTGTTAGGTGGGTGCATTAAAGTCCTTAACTAGACGTCTTTTTCAAATATTACACTCGCCTATAACCGCGTAGTTAGATATAAAAGGCCCCGAAATGGCAAATGTAAAACAATTCAATCGAGAAAACGAGCGGCTTTATTTATGTACAAAATAATGAACGAAAACCAAATGTGATATACAGCTTAACAAACGACAACCACTGAATTACAGGCACAAGATTGCCAATAGGACAACCATCCAATAGTGACTAAAGGACGTGGTCTTGTTTGTTGTTTATAGTCTAAGATTTTACACTTTTTGCTTTGCAAGGTTTTGGTCAATTTCGCTGGAGTACCAAATTTAGTATTTAAGAACGCGTGTCCGATTATCGCGAGTTAATATAACAGTTTTAAAAAGATATGTCAAAATCGAATCATTTTGATAAGAATAGACATAAGTTATAAAATAGAAAAAAAGACGTTGTATTATGTATTCATTCAATCAATATTCATTATTGTCAAGTAAATGTTTTTTTAAACCCACATGGATTTTCATACTTTCTTTTTAGAGAATATGCTGTAAAACAAACGTGTTCTTCAATAAACATACATAAATTTGAATGAACACGCTTTGTTAAAAGCCGTTTATAAAGAATTGTATTAATACAAATATAACTGCAAAAGAATAAACTGGGACGCAAACATACTAAAACTGAAAAACCAAGTCCTCTTTATAAAAATGTATTAAAGAATAAAGTGAAACATGATCTTGTAAAATTATCTAATAAATGTTTCTAAGTTTATGTGACTGCTAAATGAGTTTTTTTTCACTCATAAACAATGAAATTCCAACGGATGAAATTTTAATTTGTGATAAAAATGTGCAGTATTGATTCTAATAAACTCCAGAAAAGCTGGGTGTTTTTAACGGTCTATTGGAAATATTTTTTATGAAAAATATATACATGTTTTTGTATACATGTGTAAGTAGAATCGAAGTTGTTATGTTACAAAATAATCACGAAGGTAGTCCGATAATATAAACAAGATTATATCAAACTACACCATCAGTAAAAATACAATCGAAAGAGCATGTAATTAATGGAAACCAGAGTATTGATACATGTATGTATGTATTAATATTATTTGAGCTTGATACCCCCAAGCAAATAAATCCCTCAATAACATACATATCATCTAACAATCAAGTGCATGTAACAAAAAAGTCCCAAACCCAAAATAGAGAACGAAAGGTAGAAAATCTTCGACGTTCATCCACTTATCCAAGAAGTTATTAGGTCACAATAAAACCGAAATTGATGTGAGCGAGAAAAATATGGTTCTTAGCATTTTTTTAATAACTTTTTAAATAATGAATACACAAATGTACTGCTCAGCGATAACATTCATATATTCTTTTCTTTATAAAATTAAACTTATCGAACTTACGAAGGTAAATAAAAGACATTAGTGTTAGTAAAAAAAAAAGGAATATTTTTATCAATATGTTGATCTTTCTTATTATGCATAATGGTTTCCGCTTGTGCTAACTTTTGAAGGTGTTCCAATATTAATTTTCTTTTCTTTTCTTATTCAAGTACTAGTAACCGAATTAGGAAGGAAGAATTCCTTCGAACAATATATCACTGTGCTGTTATTATTGCAGGGTTAAGTAATTGTTTAAGATATAAGATAAATGAATTTACACGAGTTTAAGTCCATAAATATAACAGTGAAGAAATTTCTAAAGCAAGTGAGAAATTTGGACAAGCGGTTGTTTCTTTAGAACACAGTTTGATATAGGGCTCTATGATTGAAACATAGAAAGAGATCAGAAATGACCTGGTGTTACACAGCATGCAACTCAGTGGAGAAAAAAAGTTATATTTACTAATAGGCATATATATATATAGGAAGCCACGGAAAAGGCCAATTACCTGTTTTTGTTAAAAAAAAATTAAAAAAAATTAGACCCCTAGTTTCAAATTTTAAACATGGCACCATTCGAAACCTGGTGCAAACGATACGCCTGTTTCTTCTCTACAAGACCTGTACAGCCATTCCCCGTTGTCTTACATCATCAACCAATCCGTTGACAGGTGTGAATTTACTGTTGTAATGAATGTTATATTGTACTCTGAAAAGAGGTCTGGACTGTTTGATAAATAGATGTGGTAAATCCCATTTTATGACAGAGCTGTATACTGCAATGTGTGGACGGATTCTCCGCCTTTTTAAATATTTTTTAGAATTTTCGAACGGCCGTTGCTGACTTTTTCTAATTTTCGGTTTTTAGATATGTACCGATTGTCCGGTTGTCTGCGGCATGTTGATATTGTAAAATATTAACTGCGAGTCACAATAGGAAGCCTTTTGTCGAGTGAGCGCAGAGAACGAGATCAAAAAGCCTTCATATTGTGTCGAGCTTCCTATATAGATATAGGAAGATGTGGTGTGAGTGCCAATTAGACAACTCTCAATCCAAATAACAATTAAAAAAAGTAAACCATTATAGGTCAATGTACGGCCTTCAACACGGAGCCTTGGCTCACACCGAACAACAAGCTATAAAGGGCCCTATACCTATTAGTAACAGTCTATCAGACAACCTCATAATCGATTTATGGGGCTGTATTTGTGTCTTTTAGAAGTGTTTTCTTTGTTTCACTTGCAAATCGGAAGACGACTTGATCGGGTCAAACTTGTGACGTCGCTGATATATCTGGATCAACATTTTTGACGTCACAAAGCCATGATATGCAAGCTGAGCAGAGTGACATATAGGTCATATGGACAGTGGGACGACCTATAAATCATCTTATTGTCCGCTGGCGTATTGTTTGTCACTATTAATTCTTTTGCAGTTACTTAATAAAAAGTAATTACAATTCTACAGTTTTTAACGCACATACTTTTACAATCAAACACGATTTTTTTTAGAATGTACTAGTGAAAAGACGTATTTGTTTTGACAGCATGGCCTCTAAAAAAGCAATCAAAAGTATATATTTTAGTTTTAAGAAACACTTGAATGATATGTATTCAACATGGATTGTATAAACAGAACATACAACCTCTTTTCATTACCTTTTCTACTTCAGTCTATATTATCAAAAGGACTCGATTTTGATAAATATAGTAATATACCAAAAATTATACTAAGGAAAACATATGTTCGATAAAGAACAGATATGTTATTGTTAGGGGACGACCATTTAACTTCAAGGCGAAGATGGGTTTTTTTTCCAAAAAAAATGTACCCTAATTTCATGAAGAAAAAAAACTTGTGGTCAAGCAGATGACGAAGAAAATATTAGGAATCCAGATTATCCCCATACCTTATATTGTAAAAATTTTGAAAAATATAGTTTGATTGATAGCGTCTCATATTATTTTGCGTAAAAATTCTGACTGACAAAAAACTATAACCCTGAAGTTATATTGGTGAACTCTCAGGATTTAACGCATTTTCCCGAAGTTTATGCATGTGTTATCTAGGCTTTTCATCTCAACTTTTACTAAATTCTACTAGTATGTCTGTGGCTTAAATTGTTTCTTTTATTCTAATTCGAGAACTTGTTAATATTTTTTGTAACAAAATATAAATGATAATGTAATGCTAAATAAGGCAAAAAAAAAAACCCACTGTTTTTGTAAATTAGCGCTTTTGACGATCCTTGATATTTTAAAAGTACACTTTTCCTTGTCGACATTTGTGAACGTTTTTATCAACATGATAGGTATTTCAATGAGAATCAATTGCAGCCCTTTGATAGGATACTTGTTTCTGTATTGATATACAATTTATAACAAAAATAGCCGTTTGATTCCATTTAATCCTTCTTAGTTTTTGTCTAATATGATGAAAACACCTCTTTAATTATACTCCGGTAATTAACTAAAGGGCACTTGTTTTTAATTAATCTGATATAAACCGCAAAAGTTTTCCTTTCGGTAATTGGATGTCGTAGTTCCACATGGGAAAATCAAAACGAACATTTACCGATATACGATATTTTTTTTTCTCAAAGCGAAAGACGGTGGCCTATAAATTGCTTCTATACACATCATTTTCAATCAGCGTAATCTATATATTACTGGTAAATTGAATATGGATGTTGTTACCGAAAATTGCTTATCAAAATTCGTTCATAAGGTACAAATATTTGGTTTAGAATTCGCCTGTATATTTGGTTAAAAACTGAATATCCTAACTTTATGATAACTAATAATTTTCTTGATAGAGGGTTGCTGCTCACAAGGAAGCTATTTAACCAAGAGTTCCAAATGGTGAAGTTGAAATCATCCCTTCGTAAATTTCACACACGCCATCACGAGTTGGTTGAACGTTATGGAATAACCATTTCACAAATGATATCGGATATGTTCCTTACATCGTAACTACAATTCCATTCCCTTTCATGAATGTAACCTACCGGATTTGATATAATATGAGCAACACGACGAGTGTCACATGTGGAGCAGGATCTGCTTACCCTTCCGGAGCACCTGATATCACCCCTAGTTTTTGGTGGGGTTCGTGTTACTTATTCTTTAGTTTTCTATGTTGTGTCATGTGTACTGTTGTTTGTCTGTTTGTCTTTTTCATTTTTAGCCATGGCGTTGTCAGTTTATTTTCGATTTATGTTTGTCTGTCTCTCTGGTATCTTTCGTCCCACTTTTAATTTTCCCAACGGGAATATAGGAAAAGTTCGTAAATTTAGAGAAATCAATGCAAATATTGTGACGAAATATTTGATACAACTGTATAACAAACTAGTTTTTTTTCTATGGTCGGGTTGTTGTCTCTTTGACACATTCCCCATTTCCATTCTCAATTTTAGGTCTAAAACTATTATTTCACTATAAGTAGAATCAATATCAATACTACAAATTATAGTAGGGTATTGTCAATACTAATTTAAATAATCTTCTAAGACATCATCTTTATCATTACAAGATTAATGCAAAAGAATAATTAACTATTTCTTGATAGAACAAATCTTTGATGAGATATTAATAATCAAATTAACTTCACTAACAAGTTAACATTTATTACATAACTTTGGAAATAATAGAAACATCTGTTCTTAAACAACTTAACAATTGGACATACTTTCAGACAATTTGATATTTGGCTATAATAATTAAACAAGTGACGTAGCCATAGCATCAGTACTGCTATATCCGCTTGAACAAGAGCTGGATTGCCAAAATTCGAACCTCTCCGTAATAGGTGTCATTCGATTCTGGTCTGTCTCTTCTACAGCGACAGCAATGCCTTAAACCATCATAAGCATTGTTCACAGCTAGTTTCCCCCAACACGTAAAAACCAAGTTTCAGCTCTCATAGAAGTCGCTCTTCTATTGAGAGTAAGATAAATGAAAAAGGATAGACCATACTATATATTATGTCTAATATGTTTAACCCCGCCACATTATTTATGTATGTGCCTGTCCCAAGTCAGGAGTCTGTAATTCAGTGGTTGTCGTTTGTTTATGTGTTACATATTTGTTTTTCGTTAATTTTTTTACATAAATAAGGCCGTTAGTTTTCTCGTTTGAATTGTTTTACATTGTCTTATCGGGGCCTATTATAGCTGACTATGCGGTATGGGCTTTGATCATTGTTGAAGGCCGTACGGTGACCTGTAGTTGTTAATGTCTGTGTCATTGTGGTCTATTGTGAATAGTTGTCTCATTGGCAATCATACCACATCTTCTTTTTTTATATAGTACGCAGGCATCAACACCATTATTTAGTTTTATTACAATACAAACCATTTTATATCTAAATATAATAAAGGCGATATGGTATGATTGCAAATGAGACAACTATCCGCAAAACTTCAAATGAAATGGATATAAAAAGCAATTATAAACAATCGTACGGCATTCAACAATGAGAAAAATCAATACCGTATTGTCGACTAAAAAAGTCCCCGACATGAAAAATATGAAACAATTCCATTTTGAAAACTGACGGCGTAATTTATAACAAAACAATTCACAAAAAACAAATATGACAGACATGAAGCAACGACAACCCCTTAACTACAGGCCAGGCACATAAAGAATCAGTGGTATTAAACTGATAACCGTAACTGGAATTACGACTATATGGCGACGGCAGATATAGGTAAAATCTTTAGTCATTTTTTTCAAATGTAGCATGTTTTTGTCAATAGTTACTCAGATACAAGGTTTTTCTATACCATTACATCATATTTGAATCGTAACGGTGCACTGGAATTGTCTAAGCGCTTTGAAAATTGCCATTGAAAAATTCGGGATGATAATCGTAACTCTGGCATTTTTCTTGTTTGATAATCGTAATTTCTTTATCGGATAATAGTAACTGAAAAATAATAAATAAGTAGATATTTTAATTTCTTTCAAGGATTCAATGTTGTGTGCGCGTTTAAAGGGGGGAAATGACGGAATTGAATGTTGAGCAGAATCACATTTATGTCGTCCGAACACGAGTTTCTAAAATGAACACAGAATTGGAACTTTTGTCTAGATCATAATGAAATATAGATGATAAAACTGTTAAAAGAGGTGCAAAATGGGTACCCTCAAGTTACTCTAATGCAGGAATGTTTCAACATTAGTTTTTAATATAACGAAATGAAAATTAACAAGTACAATAAAAAGTAAAAAGAAACAACCAAAAGTCACCAGACAACCAATTATTATAGTTTCAATTATCTACCAGTTATAAGAGGCTTATTAGGTAAACTCGTTATTTATATTTATTTGGCGACTAATAAATTAATTTCTATGTGTTTTTAGAATTAGAATGCAAAATAACAGCATTAGGGACAGAATACAAAGGCCAGAAAAACGTCACAGTCACAGGTATTCAATGTAAAAAATGGACTTCTGATTGGCCTACCCCAAGTTTCTTCAAGGAATATGTTGGTGACCAGGAAAATTATTGTCGCAACCCGGACGATACATCAGGAGGTCCTTGGTGTTATACAATGGACCCGACTATAAGATGGCAATATTGCGATGTACAATATTGTGGTAAACATACAGTTATGTTATCTGCATGCTTAATAATAAAATGAAGTAGAGTTACATTAACCTTTAAGTTACTTGATATGATGGCCAATGAGACAACTCTTCACAAGAGACAAAATGACAAAGAAATTAACAACTATACGTCTCCGTACGGCCTTCAACAATGAGCAAGTCAGCTATAAAAGGCCCCAAAATGACAAATTTAAAAGAATTCAAACGAGAAAACTAACGGCCAAATTAAAGTACAAAAAAATGAACGAAAAACAAATGTGTAACACAGCAACAAACGACAACCACAGAATCCTGGATCAGTCTGTTTCTCAAAAAAATATTTCGTCTAAGATTGATCTTTTAACGTATACTGAATTGTGCATGACTTACGATCAATCTTAGTCTGACCTGACTTGGGGCACATCATATAGATTTAGTATAAAGGCGGCATTAGTTAATGCCTGGTCCTTTTCATTGTTTATGAGATATAAGCCATTAAAAATTTGGCGGGAAGTGATTCTCTCTTCAGATTTCATACATTCAATTTTGGCATCTTTTGTCATTCATAATTTTTTTTTTAAAGATTTAGAAATAAAATGAAGAAAAAAATACTAAAAGTTCGCGGACAAAATTCTAAATGGCACCAGACCAAAAAGTCAAAAAGAAGAAAAGCTTTTATACATCCTTTTAGTTTTGAGGTTGGGTATGTGAAAAAGTTTAAACTACCGTCCACTTCCCTTTTTACCACTAATGTGACCTACCGGTGGCCTATAAATTGCTTCTATACACATCATTTTCAATGAGCGTAATCTATATATTACCGGTAAATTGAATATAGATGTTGTTACCGAAAATTGCTTATCAAAATTCGTTCATAAGGTGAAAATATTTGGTTTAGAATTCGGCTGTATATTTAGTTAAAAACTGAATATCCTAACTTAATGACCATCAAAGGGTCTTCAATGTAGCGAGAAATTCCCGCACCCGGAGTCGTCCTTCGGCTGGCCCCTAAACAAATATGTAATACCCCAGTCCCACTAGGCCACGATCGCACTACGATCTGTGAAAAAAATGCAAATTTTGATGATCGTGGTACGATCGTGTAGGTCGCAGTAAGGTCGTACCACGGTCGTGGTGAGGTCTTCAAGATCGTGAAGAGCGTGGCCAACTTTGAACATGTTCAAAACAATCGTGGTGCGGTCGTGGCGAAATTAGGTCGTAGTAGCAGCGTAGTTAGAGCTCACTAAGATCTTAGTAAGATCGCAAAGGTCGCTGTACAATCGTAGCGAGAGCGTAGCGAAAGCGTGATTCTATTCGGAGAGATTGCGCTACGATCTCACAGCGACGTTATCACGACCTTACTACGACCATCACGTTCTCACCGCGACCCAACTACGCTTCCACTACGACTTTACCACGCTGTTCTCGACCATAGTACGATTCTAGCACGCTCTTGCCGTCCTCCTCACGCTCTTCTCACGACCTTACTACGTTCACACTACGACCATTATTTTCACATAAAATATATATAAAAAAAAACTCCCTAGATTTTGTTTGTCTGAATGTATTTATCCATTAGCTCTAACGGCTCAACCATGCTTCTCGTTTGTATATATATAGATTAAACCGTTGGTTTTTCCCGTTTAAATGGTTTAACATTAGGTTTTTTTTGGGCACTTTATCGCGTGCTGTTCGGTGTGAGCCAAGGCTCCGTATTGAAGGCCGTACCTTGGCCTATAATAGTTAACTTTTATAGATTTTTACGTTGATGGAGAGTTGTCTCATTGGCACTCATACCACATCTTCCTATATATATTGACACATCTGTGTCATCTCTGCTATCTGCTATTGACGGTATTGCTGAGAACGTAGTAAGATCACGGTATGAACGTAGTATAATCGTGGTAAGAACGTGCTATAATCGCAGTTAGATCGTGTTGCAATCGGATATCTCGTGGTATGGTCGTAGTGAGAACGTGAAGAGTGTAGAAAGATCTTTATAAGCGTAGTGAGGTCGCAGAATAATCTCGGTGAGAACGTGGTTTAATCGTAGCGGGATCGTTGTAGAAGCGTAATTAGGACGTAGTAGCATCGTGAAAGCAACGAAAATTAACATTTTCATGCCGCTCATACCGCGACCTCACCACGATCTAAATTTATTTTAGATCGCGGTGAGCGTGGTGCAATCGAGGTCTAGTGGGATTGGGGCTTAAACTACTTCAGTGATAATGGACGTCATGAATATGTTTAAATTGGCGAATCAGATTTTCCCTTCCATATATCTAAAGCTAACAAACACAAACTGTTTTTGTATTGTTATGAGTTACAATTTATGACAAAAATAAGCAAAGACCCATCGAAACAACATCTGATAAACAAATTTAATAATACTTTTAGATATTTGGATGATATTTTGGCTCTCAATAATGACGACTTCAGTATGTATATTAATGAAATTTATCCTGTTGAACTTACTTTAACTAAAGCTAATACTAACAATGACCACTGCCCTTTTCTCGATCTTGATATCTATATCACTAATGGAAAGCTGATAACTAAAATTTATGATAAAAGGGATGATTTTTCATTTCCTATCGTTAATTATCCGTTTTTAGATGGTGACGTTCCCTTGTCACCATCTTACGGTGTTTATATATCTCAACTTGTACGATTCGCTCGTGTATGTAACAATGTTTTAGATTTTAACGAGAGAAATTTATGTATTACTGAAAAATTATTACACCAGGGTTTTCGATATCACAAACTAGTCAAAACATTTACTAAATTTTATCATCGGTATAAAGACATCATTCGTAAATATAGCTCAACATGCAGACTTCTAATACGTTCAGGTATTTCACATCCAATTTTTTATGGAAATATTCTTTATAAAGCACAAAGGTGTCAGTATTCACCTCAGAAACTTACAAAACCTTTGAATAGACTTATTAAGAAGGGATATAATTACGATACTGTTGTCAAGTCATTAAAGATTGCATATTTTTGGCGTTAATATTGAGTCACTGATAAGGTCTTTGCATCGGAACTAAACACATTTATTCTAAAAACAGTTGTTGGCATGACACGGGTTATGTTCTTCTCATATATGTTATGATGGTATGATACTAAACCCCTAACGGGAAGGATTGTGCCTGATGTTCATATGATGAAATCATAATCTTTCAGTCAGTTTAATTGAAGTCTGGAGCTGGCATGTCAGTTAACTGCTAGTAGTCTGTTGTTATTTATGTATTATTGTCATTTTGTTTATTTTCTTTGGTTACATCTTCTGACATCAGACTCGGACTTCTCTTGAACTGAATTTTAATATGCGTATTGTTATGCGTTTACTTTTCTACATTGGTTAGAGGTATAGGGGGAGGGTTGAGATCTCACAAACATGTTTAACCCCGCCGCATTTTTGCGCCTGTCCCAAGTCAGGAGCCTCTGGCCTTTGTTAGTCTTGTATTATTTTAATTTTAGTTTCTTGTGTACAATTTGGAAATTAGTATGGCGTTCATTATCACTGGACTAGTATATATTTGTTTAGGGGCCAGCTGAAGGACGCCTCCGGTGCGGGAATTTCTCGCTACATTGAAGACCTGTTGGTGACCCTCTGCTGTTGTTTTTTATTTGGTCGGGTTGTTGTCTCTTTGACACATTCCCCATTTCCATTCTCAATTTTATTGTTTAGTGACAATTTCTTTAATCGATCAATCTCATTTTGTATTTATGACTTTTTCAGTGTTTTCAACACCAACAACATTAAAAAACGCTGAAACTACTGAAAAAATGTCGACAACTGACATAACTTTGTCAACTGATAGGCAAACAACAACTGACAAATCTTCTACAACAGAACTACAAACTACAACTGACAAAACTTCTACAACAGAACTACTAATAACAACTGACAAAACTTCTACAACAGAACTACAAATAACAACTGACAAAGCTTCTACAACAGAACTACAAAGTACATCTGACAAAACTTCTACAACAGAATTACAAACTACATCTGACAAAACTTCTACAACAGAACTACAAACTACAACTGAAAAGACCTCACCAACTGAATATCAAACAACCAATGAAATGATTTCTATAACTGAACAGAAAACAACAGTTGCTGTTAAGCCACATCAATGTTTTTGTCCATGTGGAAACAAGAAATTATCCGAGGAAGAATTGTATGCTGTGATTAAAGAACTAGAGAAAAAGCTTACGGTCGACAAGAAAACTACGTCAGCATATATTCGACGTCACACAAGTGCACGTGATGACCGGAAATCGTCTGTTACTATTGGTACTGTTGGTATAGTTGTTGTATGTATACCTGTGGTTTTAATGACATTAAGTGATTGTATTAGATTTTTTTCACGAAAATAAAGATGAAATCAAAGTCTGATGTATATGAACCATTTAAGACATCGCCAAGGATCTGTTCGATTTATTGCAACAATAATAAATTTGGTGTATTTACTGTTTTCTGATTGGTTAAAATTATTAGTTTTATTTTCAATGTTGTCAATTTTTATGGCGACACGCCCACTCTGACGTTGTGTATTCATACTCCAACATGTGTGTACATTGTTATTGTTAATATAAATAATATAAAAAGTTCTTTGAGTCTTATTTTTGATAGAAATTTATTTATAATGAATGGCAATAATTTATTTTGAATTTATTGACCCATAAAATTAATTTTTGACTCTTCACATTTTACATAATCCGCTTCGCGGATTATTCAATGTAAAGAGTCAAACATTAATTTTATGGTTCAATAAATTTAAAATAAATAATAGCCATTCATTAATTATGGTCAATTAAAAACTAAGTTACGTTGTTCTATTCATGAAATTCGTCCTTGTATGCCATATCATTGATAAGATAGCTCATTTTTAGTTGGAACTTTTTCAAGAAACAGTTTACCGCACTTATGGTTAATGCTTTTTATACTATGAGCTAGATATTTGATCTGACCCCTTCCATTTAACCCTAAGATTGTTCGATGAGTGAAATTTCTGGTACAACATGAAAACATTTATAATCTTTCATTCTATACATTCTATACATTTCATTCCAAACATAGTAACAAACAATAAAAGACGCTTACCACCATAACAAAGTTTTTCTCCATTTTACGTATTTCAATTTATACATGCCTGTTCAGATTATAGCAACGTAACTAAAAAGGGTGGCTACTGACGCTTTACTGCCCCAGCAGGGTCACGAGACAGGAATAACAAAATCGAATTTACATGAGTCATGTAGTCATTACCACTAGTCGATAGAACAGTACGACGCATATCATATGTACATATTTCTGAGGTTTCAGATATTTAGATACTATCTAGAATAACCATAACAGTATATGAGGTAAGATGAAACATGCCTCGCGTGAATTTGACTTTTACACCTTGCTTCATAATTCATGGTGTCTTCTTAACTTGTTACATATTACTATTTAGCAACTAAGTAGGATGGGGTTTCAGAGACAGATACAGGGAACAAAAAGTCTATTATTGACTGGTTTTTTTTAACAATATTATGAGAATTGGTCGTTTGGTCATGCACGTTAGTAAATTTTACGAAAAAGAACACAAACACACACGCACATAGATAGACTGTATGGAACATCTGTTCAAGTTAATTGATCAATATTTTATCTATTTACATATAATATTCGGTACGGGACCCTCTGTCCTTTTAAAAATTAGAATTTTAAACGCAGAATTCATTGTAATTAATATCGTTTGGATTTTATTTACAGGTTAATAAGTGTTTAAGCTTTTAAAATCTCTACACACAGTCTATGGAAGAAGCGTATCGATAAAAACTTTTCTTATATCAATGAGCGATATTGTCTAATATCAATTGTAAATATGCAGACATTCCATGCGGAAAATGTTGTTTTCGTCAACGAATAATTAAGAAAATACAAACTTTAAAACTTATTGTTCAAATATAAACAACAATTGAGTCTAAATATACATTCAGAAGTTAGTTAGAACCTAAAGTTTATGTCCGTGTAAAATTTGAAGTGCTGTGTTTTTCTTATATACATAAATAAGCAATGCGATACTTTTAAAATATAAATGCGATACTTTTAAAATATCATAGCGGTGTTTTTGTAATATCGATATTAGTATTTATTAGTATTAATATTTGACTGCTGTATCCATATTTTGACAATTTTACCTATTATGTCTGTTTTGTTCATGCATCGTTGTAAATATGACAGACTTTGATGATAGTTATCAAAGGTACCAGGATTATAATTTTGTACGCCAGACGCGCGTTTCGTCTACATAAGACTCATCAGTGACGCTCATATCAAAATATTAATAAAGCCAAACAAGTACAAAGTTGAAGAGCATTGAGGATCCAAAATTCCAAAAAGTTGTGCCAAGTACGGCTAAGGTAATCTATGCCTGGGATAAGAAAATCCTTAGTTTTTCGAAAAAATCAAAGTTTGGTAAACAGGAAATTTATAAAAATGACCACATTATTGATATTCATGTCAACACCGAAGTGTTGACTACTGGGCTGGTGATACCCTCGGGGACGAAACGTCCACCAGCAGTGGCATCGACCCAGTGGTGTAAATAGTTATCAAAGGTACCAGGATTATAATTTTGTACGCCAGACTGTCATACACGTGACAGGTTTAGCGCAATATAACCAGGTTCAATCCACCATTTTCAAAATTTGAAAATGCCAGTACCGATGGTGTTTAATAGACAATGTCGTAATCAAATAGCTAAGTACCAAAATCATTGTTCACATATATATAACATTTAGCAAATTTATAATGAACGCACCGAAATAATTATATATCAGATATGCTCACAACGCATGCATGGAAGACTTTCTTTATTGAAAACAAAGAAACTAACTTTTGACAAAGATGAATCATACTGTCCTCGTTCAGATTGATTCGACAAAATTTGGCCTGTGCATTTTTGAATCTCCTTTTTTTATACAAATTAGACTGTTGGTTTTCCTGTATGAGTGGTTTAATACTAGTAATTTGTTGGTTCCTATATAGCGTGGTGTTTGCTGAGAGTCAAGGCTCCGTGTTTAAGGCCCTACTTTGATCTATAATGGTTTACTTAAAACAAACTATTACTTTGATGGAAAGTTCTCTCATTCGAACTCATGCACCATCTTCTTAATATATCTATAAATCTTATATCAGATAAACCCCTTATAAATAACTGCTTTCCTGTCCTTCAAAACGTCATTTGGGTGCTGAATCTTTTGTTAAGTGCGATATGAACAAACACACTTCTAAAGCTTTAAAGGTAACGACAGTTATGATGGTACAAGAACGATTACGTCAATAAAAATACCAAATAAACAGCACTGAACGATCTAAATGTATAAATATAGAAAAAATATATACACATTTCTAACGTCAACAGACATTTACATCTTATTCATTTGTTTTCTAAACAATTTTTTGTTAGTATTCATTGAAGAAATGAATTTATAACAAGCGATACGGATTGTTATCTATACGATCGATTACTAGTCAAAAACGTAAACCAAATCTCTGTGGTAGCAAAGCAATGGAATGCACTCACGGTCATCGCGATGTAAAAGAGCGTCCAGGCGGCGAGCTGATTATGTTCATAGTGGTATCGATTTACCAACGGGGAAAGTCTTTGATATAAAAAAGAACTGTTTTCCTTCTCAATATTTTTCTATGTTAATAATAAATACATTTTCTGTTTGACAAGATTTTTGATTTTCGTTGTATCTGAAGTTGTTCAATTTATAGTCTGTGGCTACTCAGCTGGTATCTTTAAAGTTCGGGACATCAGCATTTGTACATTTTAATTTGTTTGGAATATTTATATTACCATTTGAATATTAATTGTTATTTGGAGCTGTATTGGATTGGACTGTTTGAATGTTTTTTTTAAGTAATGATATGTATGGTCCACAACGAAGTTGTCGGTGCCATATAGCTTTACCCTTGTTCGAAATTCCGTAATTCCGAAAATCCGAAAATCCGTCCGTCATTCTGAAATGTCGTAATTTCGAAATTCCGTCATTCCGTAACAAACCATTATACGGAGGTTTTTTTTAAACGCCTTCATATATTGGGCTTATTTTTGTTTTGTGAGTTAACCATGATGAGTTACAGATCAAGTTTAAGTTTTGTTCTGCTTGGCTAATTTTTGCCGAAATTACGGGCTATGGACTTTGATAAATTGTTGAAAATCTCAGTTATACAGACTTTTTTCTAAATGCTTTCAAATATTGGACTGATTTTTTTTGTATGTGAGCTAACTATGATGATTTGCAGATGAAATTTAAATTTTTTTGCTCCACTAATTTTGGCCAAAATTAAGGGTTAACAACTTCGAAAATTGTTGAAAATCACAGTTATACTGACTCCTTTTCTATACGCTTCTAGATTTTGAGCTGATTTTTGACATGTGAGACTACCATCATGTTTGTGTCCACATTTGTTATTGAAATTGCAGATTTTTCAACATTTTAAGACGGGACAATTCGTGTTGTTTTGACATATCTAGTTTTTGTCTGTTTCGATATTACCCATGTGGATAGGCTATAGCAGTGTGACCTCAAGGGCAGATCCAGCCGTTTTCAAAAGGGGGTTCCAAACCTAGGATAAGGGGGTGGGGTCCAACCATATGTCCCAATTCAAATGCATTGATCGGCCACTGGACCTATATTAGAATCTAATAGGTTGGTAGTCTATTTACAACCGCATTTAAATTCCACCATTGCATCATCACTTCAAACAGAATTAGTCGGTTAAACCATGTGATTGAACAGGTTTTCAACACTTTCAAATATCAATAGGGTCAAGCAACATTTTTAAAATGATAAGATCGTGTAAGCGTTAATTTTGTTACAGATACGAAATTTTAGTGATATTGATCCTCTAACATTAAGCCGGTCATGAACTAAGTTTGTGAAATATGTTTGCGGTTCTTTTGACATGCATTGTGACGTGTCATCGTATTAATTTTGTATTAGAAAACTATAGAAGTTATATTAGAAAAGTATCGCATTCATGAATTTTTGATATTAAAAAAATATCGCTATGATATAAGACAAACATCGCATTGATATTTTAAAATATAGCAGTATCTTTGACTTATAAGCGATTTTGGCGTATCCAAAAATTGAATTCATCTCAATTGCATTCCACATAATTTGCTACATGACATTAATTGAATTTGTACATCTACAAATGATAAATCGTGCATTTATGTCTCATTTATTCAACAATTCAATTTTCTCGGTTAAATACCCCTTGCTTGGTTTAACTTAAAATAATTCATGGAAATTATACAGCAGAATTATGTCTTTTTAAATGACAGCCTGTTTTACGAAAAGAATCATTACTTTATACCGAGAAATCTTCGTTCCTTCATAAAAATGTAAACATTCGTCTGAGATTTCCCACAATGCAACTCGTTGATATAAGACAATATCGCTAATTGATATAAGAAAAGTTTTTATCGTATCGCACCTTCCATAGACTGACACATATATTTCACTTTTCTCATTATGCTATATAAGTTACGATATAAAACACTTGTTTCCATGTCTGTATGCCCTGTAAATGCCTGTTTTAGTTATCGACTATCGATGTGATTTCATGTGCTCTGAAAGGTTATCAGACCCTACTCGTATGTGACACCTATCGTGTTACTCCTATATAATACAATGATAATTAAGATATATCAAGTGACAATATATTACAAAAAAGCGGTTTGGTAATTTACTTTTATCTAACAGTAAGACATCGCTAAATTCGTAAACCAATCGACCATATAAAAGTTTAGAATGTTTTCTTTTGTTGTGTGCCGTTATAGGTAACATATGTTCCTATTTCAGTCCCTTGTGTCGTTTGATCAGTTGGTGCTCATTGGTATATATCCCATTTATTGAACAGATTATTTTTTTTGAGAATGGAGATTAATTAAAAAAAAAAACTATTTCTTCGTCAACATTGATTTTGCATTTATTTTAAAGTTTATTGCTTCAGTAAAATTATACAATGATATTCAAGATACATTCTTTGACAATATATAATAAATATATATAAAGCATAATACAAACAATAGCATATGTATGTACATTGTATATATACAAAACGTATAGCACTAAATAAAGGTCATAAAAAAAATCATTGAAACTTGAAGGAGTAAAAAATAATGCATATCAACATTTTCAACGAACGCATAAATGCTTTTTTTAACATGCATCATTGAAGTTGGTGACAATTCGTAAGAATCAATTCAGATTTCTACACCACCACCAGAGACATATATACACATGTAAATATGTCTCTGCCACCACTTAATATTTGACCGGTCTTGAATTAGAAGTATATGCAGTATATATGTCAGTTCTGATTTAAATAAAATATTTTTTATCAATTGTCAATAAAACCAAAGAATATTCACCAAAGGTTTAGAACCTAGAATAGTGCAACTGATTAATTCTTGTCAAGCTATTGAATAAAAAGAATAGATGAACATGAGCTAAATTAGAAAAAAATGTACACATATTTCAATATGAAATTGTTAGTGATTTTATTAAATGCAAACTAAGCACTCTTATTAATATAATGGTACATTTGTACTTGTGGAAATACATTAATAGAAATTGAATGCATTGAATAAACTAACCAAGATATATATGATGGTTTTTTTTTAAAGTCTCAATATTCAAGAAAGTAACGATATGGTAACAAGACTTGGGATATCCGCTGCAGTAGAATGACTGTTGGAACCAGGAGTAGAGTCCTGCGATAAAATGTTCTGTTGTGAGTAAGCGGCACAACTAGTTGTTGACACTTGTGATTCCTCTGTAAGCACTGAAGGAAGAGTTTTTGAACAAAACATGGCTAGGTCGTTGACTGGACCTGGTAATACAGGTAAACTTATACGCTCATGTACATGGATGTTAGCAGAAGTAGATGTCAGCACTGATGCGTCAGTTGTTGGAGATACAAAAAATGGAGACATATCAAAGGAAACAGAATTGTGTTGTTCTGGAATGACGTGATGATCCTCTTGGAAGATTGACGTAACTGAGTCACACAATAGACGTAGATTGCTGACGGCTATATCCGGGCTGACGAACAAATTTGAAGCATGGTTGTTTATCATCTGCTCTAACTCTTTGTACTTTTTGGTTTTAGTTATCTTGCTCGGTTTTGGTCGTCTGTTAATGTGTAGTTGAGGTGGTGGTATGGAGAACACATTCAAAGGTGAGCTGTCGAAACAGTCTGCTCGTCTGAAATCGTCAGTTTCTTCCTGTACTTGTGATTGGTTGATATTGGTAAACATGCTGTCTATACTAAAGTTGAAATCAGGAATGACGGAATGAGATGACGGTTCAGTAACAGTTGCAGACGATGTTGTTATTGCAGAAAATGAGCATTCGGACATGGAACTATGTGGAATGGCTTCAGTACAAATATTGTTGGCTGGTAGAGCTATCTCTTTTAAGTTTAAATGTTGATAAAGTGTTGGTGCCCATGAACCTGAGTCAACTATATTGTTCTTTTGCAACAGGAACACGTCACGTGGAACTTTGGCGAAGACTACGGTCCATACTTTCCCTCCATGATGTATGCGGTCAATACATTCAAAACATCTGTTGATGCTGAGTGTCTTGCGAACAGTGTGTTTCCAACCAGTGTAAGCAGTACAGAAGAATGGAAATAGAGTGCGGAGGAAATCAAACAATACGGAGGTAGTGATTGTCTTGTCTGGTTGGTTGTCTATGGCAAGGACTATCATACCGGTGTATGAATATGGTGGCTTTGGTAATCTTTCTTGCTTCTGTCTTTTGTTGTCTAAACATGGCGATGAAATGCGTTTACGCTTTTGTTGGGAAATGCTGAGCGACCTGTAAAAATAAACAACATTATAAATAAAACAGGTCTGATGGTTTTCTTAAATTGGTTAGTTTATTTAAATGAAAGAATTTTTGAATCAAGTGAGGATAAAGCACAGGGGCTTGTTTAGTGGGTCCGACGAGGTTTTACTGTCAGTGGCGATCGCTATCCTAATTGGTATTTTATCAGACGAGGTTTTACTGTCAATGGCGATCGCTATCCTAATTGGTATTTTATCAGACGAGGTTTTACTGTCAGTGGCGATCGCTATCCTAATTGGTATTTTATCAGACGAGGTTTTACTGTCAGTGGCGATCGCTTTCCTAATTGGTATTTTATCAGACGAGGTTTTACTGTCAATGGCGATCGCTATCCTAATTGGTATTTTATCAGACGAGGTTTTACTGTCAGTGGCGATCGCTATCCTAATTGGTATTTTATCAGACGAGGTTTTACTGTCAGTGGCGATCGCTATCCTAATTGGTATTTTATCAGACGAGGTTTTACTGTCAGTGGCGATCGCTATCCTAATTGGTATTTTATCAGACGAGGTTTTACTGTCAGTGGCGATCGCTATCCTAATTGGTATTTTATCAGACGAGGTTTTACTGTCAATGGCGATCGCTATCCTAATTGGTATTTGCGATCGCTATCCTAATTGGTATTTGATCAGACGAGGTTTTACTGTCAATGGCGATCGCTATCCTAATTGGTATTTGATCAGACGAGGTTTTACTGTCAATGGCGATCGCTATCCTAATTGGTATTTTATATAGGATAGCGATCGCCATTGACAGTTAAACCTCGTCTGACCCACTAAACAAGCCCCTGTGGATAAAGACCGAACAATGAGATCTGAGTGATTTGGAGTTGCGTCTTTTTGACGCACTTCTTATCATAATTTTCGATAGCAGTTTTTGATTCTACTGTGTCACGTTTACCCTTAATTATAGATTAAAAAGAAAATCCTAATTATAAGTACCCATCCCACGATGTTTATCGATTCGCATTATTAAGTGTGTATACTACTAGAACTACTTGGCGCACATTTAATGTATTGCCATGTATGATCGTTCATTTTTTATTTTTTAACACATGTTATAAAAAAAAACACGTCACACGTAGATAGATTATACTAACATATGTTAAAAATCATATCAAATTCTAATAATTTGTGTTTTTTTTTTTTGTATTTTTCCTTTTAACTCATACAAATCTCAATAAAAATCCATACTTTTATGGTGTATTGTTGTTTTAGAATAATGATTGTCATACTAAATGGCTACAATTACGAGGTAAATCAGGAACACAATATATGAGGGCCCTCATGGGGTTTTTGATTATGTGATTACTTGGCCGTTTTTTTAATGATTATTTGATTATTAAGCCAAATATTCATGATTATTTGATTACCTAGGACTGTAATTTTAGTTTATGATTATTTGATTACTAAAGATAAGCAAATATTTAATGATTATGTGATTATATTGGCAAAAAAATGGTGATTATGTGATTACTAGGACCCCCCCCCACCCCCCCCCCCCCCATGAGGGGCCTCATATATCATACCAATTGAATGAGTCTGGATAAATCTCTACTCAAATGAAATAATGAGCAATGTTATTTAATAGCAACTTTACCTGACCATATAGGAAAATAGGTATTTAGTCGGATCTTAACACGTACTTGTGATTTGGCGAACTCCGAAACAGCGGTTACGTCCTCTTTACTACGCTACGTTGACTTTAACTAACGTTGATAGTTTAGCGAAGCAACGTCACCACTGTTTCGGAGTTTGGTGATTTGGTTAAAACCGGTTTTGTTCAAAATATACGAAGAAATGTCGAAATGTTCAGGACTTAATTAAATCCGTATTTCGGTAGGATGGTGCAAGCATACGATTTTTATTGCGTCTTACACTTTGAGAAGCGAATGATATTCAACTACTTTATTCGAATATTGTGTAAAAACGTTAATTTTGAGCTATGAAAGTCAAGTGGCTCGAGTATTTTTCTGAGGAAGTTTTAAAAAATTGCAAAGAAATATTTTTACATTGGGTTAGCTTTCATTAGTCTTAACTATCTATAGATTAACAACTTTTGGTTATATTTATAATTTAGAATCATCATTGAAGGTGGGGGACGATTTCGCAGATAATTAATTATACTGATGTGCCATTTGTATGCAAGAGTGACATTTCGTTGTATTATGTGCCAATTCGAAAAAGTTATGCGAGTATTCTCTCCCCTTAACAGGTTCATTATTTTATAATTAAGTTTAGGTTTCTGATATAATTTTGAATAATTACAAAATGTATCAATTCAATATATTTCATTTTTTGTTATTGGTGTATCAAAAACATTGATGTACGAATATAATTTCATAAATTTGAAACGTTTAAAATGATTACATACCAATATAAAGAACCGTTCATCATTTTTGAAAAAGACTATGAACGAGAATTCTATTTTATTATCTTTCCTTGATGACAGATTGATTGGGAAATGAACCAGCGTAATATAATAGTAATCACAGAGAGGGACCAGCAAGCAATTTTTAATTGTAGCTTATTCAACGTTAAAACATTTTTCCACTATAAACGAATGTTACTTTATACAAATATAAGGACTTTGTTAACTAAATCTACAAATGTTATTAGATATTAAAATTTTTTATTGCAATAGATTAATATGCTATCAGTTATACAACAAAATATACTCTAAGTAACCCTCTGAAAAAGTTGCAATTTTAAAAATCATTCCGAATGCACAATAATGACGTGTTATCAAGTACAGAGGTTTTATATGATACAAAATCGGTTTCTTTTGATTCTCTAAAATATCATTTTATCTTGACGTGATGTGATGTGCACATTACTGAATTGGAAGGCTTTTTAGGGGACGGAGTGTAGTTGTTAGATGTTATAATGTATCATAAATTGAAAATGATATATCTATAATGAATATGTTTTGACTTAGATGTAAAAAAAACCCACTCAAGTTCAACTCAAATGACATCTTTGTAACACAAAGATACATTTCATATTTGTTTCATTCATAACATTTCTATGAGCAGGGGATAATAACCAGCTCATGAGTCAGCACATAATTGCTGACATGAATTATCATTGATATGGTCATATATAAAAAAATGACTGTTTACAAAACTTTGAGTTACTAATTATAAAAAAGAAGATGTGGTATAATTGCCGATGAGACAACTCTCCACAAGAGACCAAAATGACACAGAAAGTAACACATTTAGGCCAGGTCACCGCACGGCCTTCAACAATGAACAAAGCCCATACCGCATAGTCAGCTATAAAAGGCCCCGAAATGACCATGCAAAACAATTTAAACGAGAAAACCAACGGCCTTATTTATGTAGGCTTTTCTATCCCAGGAATAGATTACTTTAGCTGCAATTAACTTTTTCAAAATTTAACATTATAAGGTATGGGGGAAATGTGAATTCAGATTATTTTTTCCATCAATCCGGGATTCAGGATATTTTTTTTGGAAAAAAACATAACCCCACTCCTTATCCCTGGAAGTTAAATGGTAGTTCCCTTATTTGTATAAGACTTGGAAAATACAGGGCCGATACTCAAAATAATAAAAACATGTATTCTATTGCGTTGTTTAAGGCTTCAACAATATATATTTCTGACACGAGTAAATATATTTTGACCGAGAAAGCAAGGTTGTGAATAGTAAATAAGTGTTCTTCACAAATTTTATGCGTCCGAAACGCATTTCTTGATTGACCCAATCAGGATAGCTCAAAGCCGAATATTTCAAAGTCAAAGTTTCGGATAAGAACCGAAACAGTTGAAGGGCTATATAACCAAATGGACCTGTTTCTGCTTTTTGGTCGGGTTGTTGTTTCTTTGACACATTCCCAATTTCAATTCTCAATTCTATCTAAATAAATATCAAATGTCTTAGGAGTTGAAATCTCATTTAAAATAATAAAAGGTCTCAAATACCACTGAATGACAGATAATGGGTTCATTTCATTTTGGATGCCTCTACAGATTCTCAAATGTCAATTGTATGATCTAAGGTAACATAGTATTCCGTAAAAAAATCTTAAATTCTTGTATTTTGGTGTTCGGACGTTTTGTTGCCGTGTATATGGTGTCATAGGATACTGATTTGGATAAAGTTTGTCTGCTAACAAAATAACAGACATCGGGGAAACCCAATTCATGACCTATCAATCGGTTGCACAACCACTGCCAAGGCATGGAAAAAGGAAGCATGATTCGACAATTTGAAGGAGAAAAAGATTAAATATCAAATTCTTTACTAAAAAATATCAAATCTTATGAGAGCACTTTGTGTTTCTAGCTCTGGTTCCGACAATTCACTGTTGGGTCTTTTTGCGGTCCTCGTTTAAAATTTGTCTATTACTTTAAAAATATAAAAGCTTCCAAGTGACGGATGTAAATTGCTTAACAAAAATACTTACATTCCACAAAGCTTTTTGCAATGAAGGCGAAATCATAATTTTAAACCCCCAATAATATTGAGTTATGAAGGGATGGGGAAGTTTTCAAGAGAAACAGAAGATATCCCAAATTTATATGGTTCTTCATAGCGCACAAAACTCGATTTTTTTGCAAGCAGGTTCGAAAAAAAAACATGTTTTATCAGGTATGTCTGAGTCCCGATGGAGTGTCATAAGCTCGGTTCCGGTAATACGAAGACAGGAAATAGGTTCACACGTTGATGATGTGCCCTTAAACATATATAACAAAAAGAGACTAGGACTTCACCAATGATTCATCCATTAAGAAAAAAATTAAATATCTACAAACCAAGGTTTGATCATTAAAAAGTTTAAACATCTAGTTTACAATATGTCTTACACTAATACGTATAGAAAAGATATGAATAAATTATGGAGAGTCTATCCAAGATCTGACAATAAAATAAAAGTCCTAAAACAAAAGCACGTTTCCAATCGTATAAAAGACAACCACTTACAAGGTTAATGATTTTAGAAGACCAAACAAACATGACCTTGTTGCAAGGTTAAACTTGATTTAAGACCGCAACTCACTTTTTGAAAAAAAAACCCAAAAAATTCCGCTTAAAAAATATTCTCATTTTCCGTAAACTCTGGACTTTTTTTTACTTTAAATCAAACCGCCATAAACTCGTACATCACAGTGGCGGATACAGAACTTTTTGTAAAAAGGGAGGGGCACTGAATGACCTTAGGTGGGACCGCTCCAGTCCTGCTTCAGTCCCGCTTCAGTGATTTCCTATGTTACATTTGTTTACCACAAAAAGAGGGGGGTGCTGGATCCACCTATATGCATCGGTAGACAGTTTGGAATGAAGAATACATAGTACAAAGATAATGACTGTAAAATAAGATCTTGAGCCACGTTCAAAAATAAATTTCGTACAGAAATTTAATATTGAGCCTTCACTGAGTTTTGTTTCGAAAGAAAATCGGTGAATATCGGACTGATAAAAAAATACATTTCAGTTTAGCATACCCGCTTCTTTTCTGGGAGATTTATTTTGTTTTCCAAATTGCCAATATATATGAACGTTCTTGTTGAAATGACATGCGTATTTTTATCCATCATAGTCTTCTAAAAACTATCGATCTGCCATTCAATGTATTGACAAAGTCAAGAAGGATAATAATCAATCCGACTTAAACGCTTTTTGTATTTTTATTTAAACCATAATAAACAAAAACTCAATTTATCAAGGACCGTATCAACAAAGCTGTCTTAGGACTAAGATGTGTCTTAGGATGGTCTGAAGACACGTCGAAGATACAAGTCTGGCCAAATGAATACTCATTTAACAGCTATGTCCTTAATTTTGTCATAAAGTTAAAATATACATAGGTGTCTTGGGATATTCCTAAAAATTACAATAACAATAAAAAAATTAAACAACAAATATGACATAAGCTCCGAAATAAAAATACTTATACAATATAAAATATTATATATATATACTGTTTGAATTAAACTAGCTAAAACACATATTCTTCAACATTTGTTATAGATGAATTGTGTTACAATTTTCAAATTTGTCGACAAATTTGAGCCAGAAAATACTTCCAGATAAAAATGAAGAGCTTTTTTAGTCAGAGTGTTTGGAATAAAAAATTGAAAAATTAAGAGAATTATATATAAAAAAAAAAAAAACTATTTACTATTTCAAGAATTAAATGACTTGTAGATAAAAGTGTTAAACAAATAAGATCCTATATTATATAACTTTCCTTTTCCGAAATCAATTAAACACTTTATTATTTAATATGCAAGTTTCTTTGTTGGAAAAAGTTAAAAGGCAGATTACGGTAATAAATTGTTTTCAGCAACAACATGTTGTAATTGATTTTCACGTGAACCGCCATTATTTTTTTTCTGATAATATTCTTTCAAGATTTTATACAGGGCCCGTGTCAATGAAAGTATCCTAGGACATGTCCTAAGATAGGTCTTAGGACATTATTTAGGATGGTCTTAGGACGTGTCTGAGACATGTCTTAGGATGTAAAACAAAGCTGTCTTAGGACAGTCCTAACTACGATGGTCCTAGGACCATCCTAACAAATTTATTTAATTGAAAATATATGTAGAGATTTGTATGACATAGATTGAATCGTATTTTAGGACATATGTAAAGAGAGGGAGGTTGACTCTTATATAGAAAACAATTAACGCAAAATAAAAGTTTTTACGGAAATTTACTAATAAAGACGTTATTAAATATGATAAAAGATATAAATGAATTTAATACGAAAATAAAAGTAAATGGTAACAAAACTTTGTGATATTCGTGCTGCAATTTCAGTACATAAACTAGTTTTGTCCTTAGGTCCACTCGATTTCATTACTTGTATCGAATCAGGAATAGGTAAACAAGAAGTAAACTTTTTCCCATATTTGAACTATTTAAAATATGTTGCTTATAGTTCAAAAAAGGCAGCACAAAATAATTTAATATAATACAATTAAATCTTTAACAAACATTTAACAATATTTTTTTTAATTTATTTTATCTAATGATAGTTTAATATTGTATTAGTATTTTTAGTATTGAGTTTATGCCATGTTTGTTGTTTTTATTACGTTTTAGGACGATGTAACCGTTAGGACTATCCTAAGACATCTAATTGTATATCCTAACTTTAGGACCAAATTTAGGACATATCTTATTTTAGGAGACTTTCGTTAACCCGACTTAGGACTAAGACGTGTCCTAAGACCATCATAAGACATGTCTTAGTCCTAGGACAGCTTCGTTGACACGGCCCCAGATTCTGAATACCGACGTAGTTCTCGTAGCCAACATATACACATTAAATTTATTCTTTAAATTTTTGCTGACCGAAAAAAATAGGCACATACAATGAAACTGTTTGAAGAGACCACTAAAGGGAGAGCAAACATGTGGTCTCTTAAGACAGGTGGTCTTTTAATACTGGGGCCAGTTTCACGAAGCTGTCTTATGAGTAAGACATGTCTTAGGATGGTCTTACGACATATCTTAGTCTTAAGTGGGTTTCACAAAGCGGTCCTGAATTAGGACATCTCTTTAAATTGGTCACAAAGTTAGGACTACAGTAGAGGTGTCTTATGATGGTCTTAGGATAGTCGTACGTTTATTTATATAAAAGACACTAATTTTTATATAATCCGTCAACATTCGATTAATTTATATCAAGAATGCACGATTGTGTATCCTTTAACCTTATTATAACCAATACAGTGACAAATTGAATTCATCTCACTAGTACAATTTTTTTCTTCATTTTATTCTTTTTTTTTTCAAAATTTTGTATTTAAAGTATTCTATGTATATTGGTATATTATTTATAGATTATTTATATCGGTTGCACTTATTTTTTATAATAATTTTGTAAAATTTCTAATTATATTAATCAATACGTTTAAGTAATTTAGCGGAAAGACATTCTACATTGACACGAGGTCTGAAATATGTCATAGGATAGCCATAACAGGGGCCTGTTTATCGAAGCTCTCTTAGGATTAGGACGTGTCCTAAGACCAACTTAGGACACATCTTAGTCCTAAGTGGGTTTATCAAACATGTCTCAACTTAGGAAATCCTAGGAATTGTCCTAACTTTAGGATACCAATTTAGGTGTCTTAAGATGGTCTTAGGATGGTCCTAACTTTAGGATATATTCAATTTCGCCTTTTGATCATTTTCACACGTATTGTCGTTTTTACCAGTAGTAAAATAGTTGAAATACTCCGAATTTATATGAAATATGCACGAGATTTGTCTTTGGACTGTTAAATATTGAAACCTTGACACTTCGAATTCAACTCACTCAAAAACATGTAATGATTTTTACCGATTATATATCTAGTTTACAATTAGTTTGTTAAATTTTTATATAATACGTAGTTATTATTTTTGTCTTATGTTTTGCTTTATACAGTTTAAAGTACAAATATTATACAATAATCATTTATTATCTTTAATGTAACTACTAATTAGTTTCTAATTAACTATATTTGAAAAAACAAAATTATTGATAAAATATGATATCATATTGTATTTTTTCATATCTAATTTGTATTTTCTTTTTCGCCAATACTTAGGACATCGGTTAGGAGGTCCTAGCTAAGATATTCCTAAGATAGCTTCGATGTGCATGCTGAGACGTTTCGTAAGTCGGTCCTAACTTTATCCTAAATTCTGTCCTAAGAAATTCTTAGGACGGAACTTAGGACAGTTTCGATAAACAGGCCCCAGGGTCATAAGACATGTCCTAAGACATATCTTATGACATGTCTTAGTGTAGTTAGCTTCGTGAAACCGGCCCAGGTTTAAACTATATGAAATGCACTACAGAGGGATCTCATAACCAGGTTTGACTGTACATTAAAGTAGAGATTATGATATATTTAGAAAACACATATATTCATCACCCCCTCTCCCTTATTGTTAAAGTTCGTATGTTAAGCAGGGGCCTGGTTTTCGAAAATATCATAAGATATGTCATAAGATATATCTTAGGACATATTTTATGATCATCTTATGACTATCATAGCTGTCTTAAGAGAGTCATAGCTATGATGCTCTTATGTCTGTCATAAGTGAACATTATGTTCTATTATTTTAAATAATGATTAAAAAGGGATAAATATAAAAATGAAAATGAAAAGTATGAACATATTAATTATTACCGTTCTTAACATTTACGAATATTTTATTTATTTCATTATAATGAACATGAAATTTTATACAAAAAGGAATTTAAATATGAGTTGATAATTTGAATAAATTTAGTTTGTAATACATAATAAATCTTGAACTTCGCTTTCGTGTATACATGCATTGTTATTTAACTGAATAATTTTTAGATTCGGTACATCGAGTACCCGCTTAACGAATGCCCGTGCACATACGTTAATACAGTACTATTTTAAATATACTAGGAACGAAATAATATGTATATTTATTATACAAAACCATGAGTTAGAAAAAAATCAAAATTGTATGTCGCAGGAGATTCAAATTTTAATTAACGTAGTTGAGAAAAAAAAAACTTTACTATTTAGCTAACTGAGAAACACAACTAATATTTTTATTGCAATGAACATGAAATTATACATGAAAAGTAATTAAAATTTTAGTTGACAATCATATGACCATCATAAGTCATGTCGCGAGGGGTCTTAAGTTTACGACACTTTCGAAAACATATCTTACGACTATGACATGTCCTAAGACCATCATAAGACATGTCTTAGTCATAAGATACTTTCGAAAACCAGGGGCCTGTTAATCAAAACTGTCCTAAGATCGATCCTAAGAATTTCCTAGGACATAATTTAGGATAAAGTTAGGACCGACTTACGACACGTCTCAGTATGCACATCGAAACTCTCTTAGGAATATCTTAGCTAGGACGTCCTAACCGCTGTCCTAAATATTGGCGGAAAAGAAAAGACAAAATGAATATGAAAAAAATAAAAAATGATATCATATTTTATCAAAATTTTTATTTTTAAATATGGTTAATTAAAAACTAATAACTAGTTTTAAATTAAAGGTATTAAATAATTTGATTAATAATTGTACATTTCAACTGTATGGGAAAAAAACATGAGACAAAAATAGTAACTACGTATTATATAAAAATTTAACAAACTAATTTGAAACTAGATAAATAATCCGTAAAAATCATAACATGTTCTTGGGTCAGTTGAATTCGAAGTGTCACAGTTTCATCCTTTAACAGTTCAAAGGCAAATCTCGTGCATTTTTCATATAAATACGGGGAATTTCAAATATTTTTTCTACTGCTAAAAAAATAATACGCTTAAAAATGATCAAAAGACGAAATTCGAATATATCCTAAAGTTAGGACCATCCTAAGACCATCTTAAGACACCTAAATTGGTATCCTAAAGTTAGGACAATTTCTAGGATTTTCCTAAATTGCGACATGTTTGATAAACCCACTTAGGACTAAGATGTGTCCTAAGTTGGTCTTAGGACACGTCCTAATCCTAAGACAGCTTCGATAAACAGGCCCCAGGCCCCTGTATGTTAAACTATATTTCATAGTTAAAATTACTACAATACTCCAACGGACATTCAACGAACATCTCTGCCTACGGCTACGTTTCTCACAAGATAAAACAGAGATAGGAAATAGGGACCGTGTCAAAGAGACAACAACGGATAAATAGCAGGAAACGGCAGAAGGCCATCAATGAGAGAATACAAAAATAGATTAATCAACATTTGCGGGTTCATCACTCCAAAGTCTCCAAAGGACTGCACACTACCGTCTAAAGTCAAACGGCATGACATATTTCTTTTAACTTACACATTTTCTTGCTTAAAAGGTTATGAAACAGGTGACAAAAATCAAAATGTCTTAACTTATTTTTTAGACTCCCCTTTAACGAAATATTGAACCAGAATTTTTTTAAGAATTTTTGAAAATCCCACCTGACAACCGATCAGATAATAGTTTGAAGTTGACTGAATGCAGACAAGTACGTTAACTGGTGTTCATTAGCTAGTAGATAATTTTTCTTTTAAAATTCAACTGCCATATAAGGATCGTTATTGTGTAGATAAATTTAACGGTTTTCAAAAGCAATATTGGCAGCGCGTCATCCATACAATGACTTCCATTTTTAAGATTGTAAAAATTTTTACGATTGTAAAAATGTACTGGCGTAATGGGGAGATGATTTTGATGGATATAGAATCCTGACTGTATCTGGCGAACGAAAGCGGTACTCCTTCGAATTTCTTTTTTTTTGCTCAAATGTCCGATGCATATTTTTTTTTCTCACTCAAATGTCCTGTGCTTATTTTTTTTACTCAAATGTAGGTGTGCTTATTTTTATTTTCGCTCAAATGTCCAATGCTTATTTTTAATTTTTATTTTCGCTCAAATGTCCTATGCTTATTTTTTATTTTTTAATTTCACTCAAATGTCCAATACTTATTTTTATTTTCGCTCAAATGTCCTGTGTTTATTTTTATTTTCGCTCAAATGTCCTATGCTTATTTTTAATTTAAATTTTCGCGAAATTGTCCTATGCTTATTTTTTATTTTCGCTCAAATGTTTATGACTTTTGACCTTTTTTATTGTTTTTTAAACAGTAACGTAAAAATATATTAATTTTAATAGGTCCAACCCTGAACAGTTTTGGCAAAAATGGACACAACATTCGCGTTACTTAAATCAACCGTTACATTATTCTCCTTCTATAACAGTGTAGAGATAAAAATTTCAAGACATTTAATGAATAAAATTTGGGTACACTTTTGTCGTGTCTATGCTGTTACCAACATATTTATTAATTACACCAATGTTATTTGTAAAAAGTGCAATAACGTGTTGGAAACAAAAATCTCGGTCACTTCATCAAAGGGAGTAGTAAATTTTATCGAAACCTCTTCTAAATAACCCCAAAAAACAGGAGAGACAAAATGTTGCACCATCAATCAAAAAAGGTTTCAATATATGCATGATTGCATGCATCTATGTATATGTTGTTCTTTGGGTACTGTTCGTTCTGATTCGCCTACGACTGGGTTGTATGAATTAGTAACTTCGGATCAATTTTGCAATTCATCTTTTTTTAAATGATACATATGATCCGAGACTACAGTTATCGTCCTTTGATTTCCGTATAGTCCCTAGTATGGACATAGTGTTGCTTGCCAATTTTTTTTTTACTCCTCCCAAATTTATTTCTTTATGTTTCAGGTTCCACAGTAAGGGGAAAAAAAGGGGGGGTAAAAATAACACTGTACACAAATTCGGGTCATGAATTTTAATTAAAGTAAAGTAGTAATTTGGTCCAGCTGAAAAAAGGTTAATAATTAGCACTCAGGAAGCTGTCAAAAGATTGCAAGACCCCCTTAACATTGTCCATATTTTATGTTAGAGCTGATGAATTAATTTTGAAATAATGTGTCCCAAAAGTAGTACAAAACATTGTAAAAATATTATTGAGAAAGCGCAGGTATGATTTTTTTAATTTTCATTTATTGTCTTAAAGAAATGCACTACGAAGTAACTGTGGTCTCGGATCATAAATCGATTCACACCAGGGTAATTTTTTAAAAGCACTTCAACCTTTGAAACAACATTTTGCTGAATTTTCGAACAGGGAATCCTAAAGATGACTCATAACAGTTCTCGTGTTTGTACAAAATATGTCAATATTTTATGAAGACGTATAGATTTATCATTATAAGTGCTGCAATAACACTTCAAGAGTTATTTTGAATACCTCTATTATAGACCTGTTTGTAAACAAAAAGTGCAATCTTAAATACACTTTAAAATTATATTATTTTCATAATTTGTGTACTGTTTCGTAGGGGACAAAAACGAAACTGCTTCTAAACACACATATTTTTTGCAATTTTAAATGTTTCCTATAGACATTCCAGTTTGTTCACTTTATATACTAGAAAAATCTCATTTTTTTCTGAATTGGAGATTCATTTTTTATCGATAAAGATTAGACAGTACTTCACATATGAAGCTACAACTCATGTTACGTAGTGGACATTTTGATGCGTTTCGTAGTTGACAAAACCGTTTCGTAGTGGACAAAAAGTTTCGTAGTTGACATCAACCCTATTCTATGTTAATAAGAACATAATAAAAATTACATGAAACTAACCTTTGTTATTTGCTTTGCACGAATATAATTGAAAAAAGAGTAAAAAAAAGACTGCATGGTAGTAGTAGTGTCCACTACGAAACGTTTTTCTCCCAAACTTGTTTCGTAGGGGACCATTTCGTAGGGGACGTATTCACATGTTTTATTTTTTTCTCACAACCCCAATATTGCAATATTGCAATAGTAACAAGACTGACTGTATTCATCAAAGCGTTATTAAGCTGTACACTGATATTTTTTTCATAATTTTAAAACAAGTTACTGAAGGATTTGACCCGTTTCGTAGTGAACATTTACAAAAATACGGTATCACTCTGGTCCATTTGATGTGCTCAATTTTTCTTACCAACAGTTTAATTGCCGTTATAAAAGCATCACTTCTTTTGTAAAACCCTAATGTTAAAATATGTTGGCTCTAAACATACTTTTGAATTAATAAAGAACTTATATTAAGTAAAATTAATATTTATTTCTACATTTTTTTACGATATTTGAGAGTATAGATGTTGAACAGGCGGTCTAGGGACCGGCGTTTTGCATTTGCGCCGATCTGTATTTCATTTGCGCCGATTTTTTCTTTCATTTGCGCCGATTTTTGTTTTCATTTGCGCCGATTTTTTACAGGTAAATTACAGGTTAATTACAGGTGAAAAGATATACAGAATTTGGGTATGAGTGCAAATGAGACAACTCTCCATCCAAGTCATGTTATTTTTAATTTATCATCATAGACCTCTTCTGTCATCTAGTTGTACACTATATTCACATACTTTAAAATCAAGAAGTAAAAACTTTAGATAAAAGCACTCTGGTTTATACTAAAATGACGAATTGAAAATCTATTTACAGCATTCAAATCCATAAAAAAGGAATACATTAAAATCATAAATCTGTTATTGCTGAGTATTTATAGGCAACATATCTAATATATTCCTTTCTTGTGATTTTGTCTCTTCTATATTTGTTGTAATTGTCAATAACGAAATCCATCTTTTCTTTGTCTTGCTATTAACGTACTTATGTGTATGGCCGTCGATGGTTAAAAAAAATGACTCCTCGGCTCGTTGCAGTGTGCAATATGTCCATCAATTACAGCAAAGTTCAGAACAATATGAATCAAAATTAACTAAAACCTTTGTTTATAAACAGATTTTTCCAATATACCTGCACGGAATAGTATATGTACAAGTATTAACTTACCTGTAAATCCAATTAGGAGCAAATATAAAATCGGCGCAAATGAAAAAATGAAATCGGCGCAAATGAAAGAATGAAAATTTTAAAAATCGGCGCAAATGTCATACGCCCCTAGGGAAATGCCATTTTGGTTGTTTTGGACCATTCAGTAATCAATATCTTATCAATCCCTCTAAAAAATAAACTGTTTCTTTGCTTAAAAATGTTATATCTAGTTCAATGTACTGACTGCACAAAAAAATTACTTGCAAAGATCAAACACATTTTTTTTTTTAAAGTGGCTGGGACAAGAAAGTACGTTTTTATTGAAAAACGCCCATATATAAAAAGACTTTCATATTATGTAACAGTTTGTTTTTATTAAACTTACTGCTCGATCATGCATTAACAATTATAATATGTGTCACTGTGACTGTTTTAATAGTAGAAACGAAAAGGCATTTTATCGGACTTTAATGTCGTTATTCTTCCATTTTAGAAATTTCAAATATTCGTTTGGTAAACCTAAAAATGTATCATACGTCCTAAAATAAGATATGTCCTACATTTGGTCCTAAAGTTAGGATATATAAATAGGTGTCTTAGGATAGTCCTAAAAGTTACGATGTCCTAAAACGAAATAAAAAACAAATATGGCATAAATTCATTAATAAAAATACTAATACAATATTAAACTAGTATAATGTTATGAAAAATAAACTAATTAAACAAAATTTTCAATATTTTTTAAAGATTCAATTGTGTTACATTATTTTCAATTTGTAGACAAATTTGTTATTTAAAATGCTTCCAGATATAAAAATAAAAGCGTTCATAGTATTTAGTTTGAGTTTTGGGAATAATAAGCATATTACAAGATATTTGTGTGGGTGTGCTAGAACTTACATTGAGATATTGCGGACAAGTCATTTGGTGAAATGCTTTACTATTAACTAAAATTGCTTTTCTGTACACAACTCTATATGAAATGGACATCAAGAGAAAATCTCCAAAAAGTATGTATGACGATGTTATATCGTTACGCTCATACATTTATATGGAATAAATGGGGCTGTCCTTTTTGCTTAAAAAAATGCTATCATCATGAGTAACGGTGCCATGTTAATTTAAATGGGGGGGGGGGGGGGGGGGGGGAATGACTTCCTTTTACTTAATCCTTATTCAATACATGCAATGAAATCGAGTGGACCCAAAGACAAAACAATTTACATACTAACATTAAATTCTAACACGAATCGAATATGTCATTTAACAAAGTTGTGTGACTATTTAGTTTTGTTGTCGTATGCAATTCATTTATATTTTTTTGTCGTGTACAATAACGTTCTACAAGTATTACGTTAAAACTTTTATTATGTATAAATTGTTTTCCATAAAAGAGTCCTCCTTTCTGCCTCTACACATATAGTGAAATAGAATAAAAATATATTTCATTGAATTCCCTACATATTTTTTTCAATTAAATAAATGTGTTAGGATGGTCTTAGGACCATTCGTAGTTAGGACTATCCTAAGATAGCTTTGTTTTACATCCTAAAAAATGTCTCAGACACGTCCTAAGACCATCCTAAATAATGTCCTAAGACATATCTTAGGACATATCCTAGGATACTTTCATTGACACGGCCCCTGATTACTTCACAGCAGGGAAGTGTGTTATCTCCCATACTTTTTTTCATTATGTGTTAACGATTGTAAAATGGCTTTAACTAATAGTAATTCTTATCCTTACGAGATGAAATAATTTAATTTCCTACATGTGTGATGATAATATGGTTATTTTCTCTGTTTTAGGGTTACACAAAGGGTCTGTGTAAGTTAAGAGAGTCTATATTTGAATCTTTTAAGCCTAGAACCGACATGTTGAAATAGTGTGCATCTATAATTCCAACATATTCTGCTATTCAGTTTAGCTTTAAGATAAATGCGCGCATATGTTATCAAAAGCTGCGCGCAAAAGCAACATTTCTTAATCCCCAAAATGGCGTAAACGTAATGCGCCTAGTTAAAATGTGTAAAAAATAAACAATTATTGGTCAAACTATGGTCTTCAACACGGAGCCTTGGCTCACACCGAACAGCAAGCTATACAGGGCTCCAGAAGGACTAGTGTAAAACAAATTAAACGATAACAACTGAATAATAGGTTCCTGACTAAAGTACAGGTACAAACAAAGCCGCTTCTTTTAAAAAATTCAACAGGTAAATTTTTAATGTCCACGTATATATTAAGACAGGGTCTATTTTGTCGGCTCTAATTTTTAAAAATATATCAATTCAGGTCGGCAAAACACATTTTACCGGTACTACCAATATTTTGAATATGATTATTCGGCGTGTTCTTTACAAAGAGTGTATGTATATTTAATTTTGAAAAGTACAAAGTAACAATCAAACTGACAAATATAATTTATAACAACAGTAACAAATTAATACAAGAATATCGCACAGCTATTTGTTGCATTGAATTTATTCCTAATTCAGTCACAGTATAATGCTACATGTATGCATAAGAATCATATCTCAAATTTTTTAACAATGTTACCGGTGTAAAAAAAATAAAGTTAACAAATCTCATTGCATCATAAATTTGATAAAACATTTAATAATAGATCTATAACCAAATCCATTACACAGCTTCAAGATTAAAAAAAATGTTCAAATTAAATTAGCTTTTGAAATAATAGTCGGTTCTCTGAATTGCATATATGAAACAAAGATTTTAACTTGGCTTCTGTTAAATATCTAGAGCTTGCTAAATAGCATCAGTTTTGCCAGTGACGATATTAAAAATCGCTATTTTTATTGAACTATGCTATTCTGCCGGCTTGAATTAAGAATTTTAAATCTGAGCCGACAAAGACAGCATAGTTTCTATACTATAGCCACTGCCTAATAATTAACTATTTTGGGAAGTATTGAAATCAACAACAGTTATAAACCAGATGCTCCGCAGGGCGCAGCTTTATACGACCGCAGAGGTCGAACCATGAACAGTTGGGCCAAGTATGGACACAACATTCAAGCTTGATACAGCTCTGAATTTGGATTGTGATCAAATTCTTGACATAATATGAGTTTCTGATACAAAACAAATGTCAAGATCTTACAAATCTATTATGAAATATTGTGCATTTAAATGATTAATTTTCTTCTTCAAACTTTTCAAAAATTTGGAATTTGAGAAATTTGGGGGGAAAATTGAAACTACTACCACCCCCATTTTTCAATGAGTTTAAAACCAGGCATTTCTTTATACATTTTTACAAGTAGTGCAAGGGATGTAAATCCGAACAGACCAAACATTGTATGTTAACTGCTTTTGTATTACCTCTCTGACACTGCTTTTATATTGTCTTAATTGTCCATTGGCCAGGAAAACATAGTTTCCTCCCTCTTTTTGTCCCTAATTCCAATACTATTGGGACCATAGCCCCCAAAATCAATCTCAACCTTCCTTTAGTGGTATTGAACCTTCTGGTAAAAATTTATAGAGATACATTCACTAAATCTAAAGTTATTGTCCGGAAAACCTAGTTTTTCTTCTTTTTGTGCCCCTAATTTCGCCTTTTTTAGCCCCAAATTCCAAAATATTTTTCGTCATAACCCCCCAAAGTCATAACTAACCATCCATTGGTATGAAAACTTGTGGTATAATTTCAGAGAGATTCATACACTTAAACACAAGTTATTGTTTGAAAACTACAAACATGCTTATTTTGGGCCCCCTTTCTGGCCTCTAAATTAATTCATTAACTATCGGTCCATAACCCTAAAAATCAATCACAACCTTCCTTTAGTGGTATTAAACCTTTTGGTAAAAATTTATAGAGATCCATTCACTCAAAGTTACTGTCCGGAAACTAAATGCGTCTTCGGACGACGCAGACGACATAATACCATTATAGATCATTCATTATACGACGCAAAAATGAGTTTTATAACTCTGCAATTGAGCAAAATTCAAAAGATGAAAAAAAAATTTCTTTTTAACCTTATTAATCAATCAAAATATTCTAAAATAATGATAAATAGGATGTTTATTAACTTACATAGATTCAATCTTCGAACGAATCACTTTGTTCAGATGGCTCTTTATAGAAGTACAATTCTTATACAAATAAAATGAGAAAATGTAAAAATTTAGTTTAGCTTGTGTTGTTACAGTCATTAACAAAGAGTCTTTTCTTGAGTAATTGCTATAATGACAGAACATCAGTTAATTGTCAATCAATCAAGCAATTATTAAAAGGTGCTTGAACAACAATATTCAATGAGTAAATGTTTTATCAAATTCAATAACTTATGATATCTTTGACCCTTTTCAATGCGGTACACAAAAGGTTTCATGGCTTGGGATACCAAAATCTTCATTTTCGTGTAAATACAATTTCTTGCTTTTTCCTTCCATTTTACTTCGGTTGTGTCTTATTTCTATTTAGCCATTAACCACGTTTTTTTATAACCTTTTTAATTACAATTGTTTCATCAAATAAAACGCAAAGTTTGTTTAAGATATACAAAAGAAATTAACTTTAAATACAACGAAAAGTTTGTTTAAGATATATAAAAGAAATTAACTTTAATAAAAAAATTTAATTTCAAAATTTGATTTTCCATCTTTAAATCAAGTATAGCTTAAAACTAAGGACTAAGGTAGTTATACATTCCAAGAGTACAAACAATGAGTAAGAAATGTAGAGCCCTTCATTGCAGATGATTAACATCAATTCATCATGATCTTATATTGTGATATCCAACCTAGGACTTGTGTGTCCTATTGGTGTCTTAATCAAACAATGTTTAGAACTAAGGACGACGGACCCATGTCAGACAGGTTCTTGTATGTAAATGCAGAAAATATATTCTTATATCTTTGGTTCACGTTAATTGTGTATTTGTTGTAGTCTTGTATATGACGTGTTTGTTTTGTTAAAGATTGAATTCCCTTTGTGTAATTCTTAATTTTAATTTTAATTATGAAGCGGTCTAGCCAGGGTTCATTTTGTAGACATAGTATGCTCTGTCCTGGCCCATTGTATACCTTGTTAGAAGAAAGACCGGTCGAGGTTACAGGCTAGCATATCCTCGATTTTTAGCTAATATTTCATTAATAACGAAATAGGACACACCAGTACACAATTATTAAGTTTAATAGAACAGAAATAAGGCGTAACATCTTAGACGTTTCATATGTATGAATATCCAATATTTTATGTTACTGAGTCTTATTAATAAAACGGACACCAGTTACACACAACAAAGTATATATGATCAATATAGGTCTTTGCATCAAGAGCATTGAACCTTTCACACTTTAATCCTTGTAAATAATTTCTCTCTAAAATTAGTTCAGTCATGCAGTTCATTTTTTTCTCAACTGTCCTCAGTATGCAAATACTTGGAATTATAAAGAAAACTCGAATATGACAAAAAATAACAGAAAAAAACCCACATTAAAAGTATTTTCACAAGAAGCTAGCGACTGCTAATGACAACATATCGACGATCACGCAATTGATATATTATTTTCCTTTGAAATCGACAGTATCAATTAAAAGTTGAAACAAAATACTAAATTAAGGATTTTTTGAATTTTTGCCAGATTTTCGGAATCCTCTGGTTTTATCCATGTATTGTCATTCAAAATTTTGCCCATTAACCCCGACTTTTCTATTCATAATTTTGTTACATAAAATTCAAAAAGCCATATATCAAAATCTTATAAAATCCTTGTTATTTTTTCATAGTTTATGAACCAAAAAAGGTGTCAATGTTAAATGTATGAAAAATATAGAGAGAATTATTTCCCGCCAAATTTTCTATGGCTTATATCTCGAAAACAAGCACACGGACCCTCCATTTTTTTCTGCTTTTATTTTTTCTTTATTCATATACTATCAATTCATAACAGTCTTTTAAAAAGCTTGTTATTTTTAAACAAAGTAGCAAACATCCTTAAACAAAAATCTCATAGACTTTTCCCTAACTGTACCTTAATCACGCGACATTAACATGGTGCAATTACCATTTGATATGTTATTCGATAAATGCTTTAACCTTAATACTCGTCCTTCTTCCAGCAATTTCCATATTGTACCGCCTATACACAATAATATGGGGAAAAAATGTAAATAAGAGAGAGCTTTTGTTAAAATTTAGTTTTCACAATAGGTCAAAATATTTTAATCGTTTATCGTTGTTCTTATTCCTAGCAAATATTTTTGGCGGTTTACAATCATAATTAAATAAATCACAATCTGGTTTTAAAATATTTTGCAATTGATATAAATCCTCCATTGGTATCAAACTAAATGCTTCAATGAAAGCCTCATTACGCTGAGCTTTGACAGCTCTGATATCAGACACGGAAGCTATAGCCTGTTTGGCTGCCTCGAAAAAATCCATTCTGGTCATGTGATCACGAGTAAACTCTGGACTGAATGGGTAAGGTTCCTGTATCGGTAATACTCCTCTTATTTGTAAATCTCTCCATGACCGTACACTAGCGTTGTAGAATGACATACATCGTTCTAATTGTTTCCTCATCCCAAATATCCGTGTAGCCTGTCCTAACACTCTTGATTCTGATGTCTCAGCGTCGAAGTCATTGAAAGTTATATTAGTTCCATAAGCATTGTTCCATACATTTATCAAAAACAAGACATCTTCTTTAAAAGATTCCAATTTTCCGATGAAATCGTACGGGATTTGACATGGCCGACAGTGTTCGTACATCGGTGTAAAATGTCGGTCTTTATGGGTGCTAAGGTTTTCCGATTGAATGATATATTTAACGAATTCTGGGAATGTAACATCGTGCCCACATCTCAAAGAAGCACTACTAGCATCATCACGCATTTGTGAGACTATATATTTTCCCGTTATTTTCCAGTAAAGTGTATTAGTACAAAATAGCTTATCAACATATCCAGATAGAACACGGGAAAATGGTTCCCGAACAAACATAAATTTGTCAGATTTTTGTATAACGGAATGCAGCTCTGCAAAACCAATGTCTTTATGTTGTGTTAATCTTATAAAGCCTCGTTTTGATTTCCTTATATTACTACTCATGAAAACTTTACTTAATAATTTCCGTAAAAATGTCGATCCAACTTTCTGAATCTGACAGTACACTAAGTTATGATTTTGTTCTACGTGTATACTATGTTTCACATCATTATCTTTAGAATCACCAAGAAACTCATCTGTATTGACCCGACATGTCTCCCTTAAATGTAGCACTCGCTCTGCATATATCTCGTTTACCAGAGACTGGTATTTCTGAAAAAGAAAGTAAAAATTTCTATGTATACTATTGAAATTCATAATTTGGAAAGTATTATGCATGCACTATAGTGCAAAGGATAGAATTGCATACTATTTTAACAGAAAGCCTTTTTCACAAATATTGCCCTACGCATTCAATAAAAATGATTTTAACAGAAAGCCTTTTTCACAAATATTGCCCTATGCATTCAATGAAAATGATTTTTGTATGACAGATGATCTGACGATAAAAACATTAGAAGTGAGGTACACGACAATAATACAGCAACCCGACAGTGAACAAAAAAAAAGAGGAACATCTAGATGGCAACTTGAACATACAGACTTCAACTACAGGCATGTGTCTATACAAAATATCAAGATCAAAATCTTCAAAAGTGTTACAAAAGTTGTGTATAAGTTTAACAAATAACTTGTTTAAGCTTTCGGATTGGCAACTACTTTTCGGTGATCTTTATAAAATGAATGAACTATTCCGTTTGTTTTGAATAATTAAAATTGGAAAGAGGAATAGGGTCAATGCTACCGAATGAAAAGCAATGTGAGAAAAAGAAAACCAAAACTTTATTTGTTTTGGACGTGCATACTTTTTACAAGACACAAGTTAATTATACTTACTAATGATGATTCTGTGAGAACATCTGGATGTAGTTTGAATAAATTGTCTTTAATTTTTTCATATGGTATATACATACGGTCTGAAACAAAAATAAAACATAATGTTATCGACGTTTACAACACAATGTGTGCTCTATCGCACATCTCGGAAAGTTAGAGTAAGCCCAGTAAGACCCTTTTTCGGCCATGAAATAAGTTTTTTTTTTAAAGTTGTTGAGATGTGAACTTTGAAAAGCTTGAATTTGTGCGTCTTTGGTGACCAACTCAGTTCAAATCTTTTACATGAATTACTTGAACATACTGAAAAGAACACTTTAGTATTTAAATAAAAATCAAAAATCTTTCATCAGAGGTACATGTTCTTCGAATTTTAGACCAACATTGGCCCTTGAACGGACCTTCTACATTAAATGAGCTGCATCGGATAGAAACCGACCGTATGCAAATTAATGTCAATACATGTATATGGTAACTTATTTCTGGTTGACAATTGACAAAATCTCTATGCAAAGTATGGGACTAGTTGAACATTTAGTTGTTATAAGAAATCTGAATGTTCAAAAATCCATTAAAGGCTTTATACATGTACATGTGTACGGGAACTTGCATAAGGTCGATTTCTATCCGAGGCAGCTCAAATGTTAATCCCTTTTCTTTAATGACCGATTAAAATCTGATTAAAATACAAAGCATGTGACAACGCTCTATTTCAATGAGCATAGGACCTTTCCTATAAATAGAAAGATGCATATAGTCATATTATATTTATGCAGTGATATTAAGGTAGCACAATACAAAGATTTTTCATCCCCAATCAGACATCTTTAAACTGATGTAATTCCACTCATCTTTCTTTAAATTTTTATAAAGGAGGTACCAAAAGAAAGAAGAAGGATCAATCTTTCAAATTGTAACAATTTCATTATGACATCATTATTACATCATTGATTGTTATGTAATTAGTTGCCAAAATATCAAATAGTAACTATTGTAATTTTGAATACCTTGCTTGTGGCAATGGCATACGGCAAGGAGAAAAGTTATCATCTTTCCTATTTTCTTATTTCTAACAACTTAAAATATGTCTTGGTCACAGTAAAAAATATTGCAGAACTTAAAACTATAGCAGATCTGAAAAGAGAATTATGAATATATTTTATGTTTTTTTTTATATTATTAATAGATGACAGGTTGTTGATGGCCGAAAGACACCTTTAAATTTTCTTTTTTCAGCCAAGCAATCAAATATTGGAACAAATTACCACCCGATATCTCAAACCAAACCTCTACAGACAACTTTAAGGATGCACTCACTCATGAGGTGCTCCTTAAAACATACTCTCATCTGAACTAAATGTGCTTATTGTTTTTATCTTATAGTTATAACAAAAATATATATAAAAAATGTAAAAATTGAAACTTAAAAATTGTAAATCTCATAAATAAATAAAAATAATAAAAAAAAAATGAAATTAACTTAAAAACGACCTCATACAGGCATGCGCCGGAAAGTAATCCTCAAAAAGTTGATGGTATTCCTTAACTAGAAGAAGAGCACCAGATCTGAAGACGCAACCCCATGCCTTTCGTGACTATCAATTTTAAGACCAAAATCGATCGACCACTTTTATCATTTGCAATTATTTCCGGCAAATCGCAATTTAAAGTAACCGATATAATTTATGGCGAAATACCATTAAAAATGCTATTGCAGGAAAACCCTATTAAAAATACATATATAAGTATATTTTACCTTTGTATTGTCTATGTTTACCTGATTTTACCTGTAAAATGAATGCGCACCAATGTTATAAAAAGCTGCGCGCAAGCATACTAATGATTTCTTTTCGCGCAAATGTAATAGTAATGCGCGCAACCTAACGCAACCTTATTCACCGTGTATTTTGGCATTGCCTAATACCATTATTCACAATATTTACTAGACATTTTTACACTTAAATCAGCTAGATGTTTACTGATTGATATATTAGTCTGTCTGGAACCATGCTTTTATTAGTTATAATTGGCTTTGAACTAGTATCTACAAGTACCTTAAAAATTTGTGTTTGTTAAAAGTGTGCTTCTTATTTAGTATGTGTCGTGCAAATTCGACAAATCGAGTCCTTTCCAAAAACTCTGATTTAATATAAATCCTCAAGTTCCAAAAATATGAAGACTTTACGGCCATAAATAAAATTAAAAACCAATTGTTCAGAGAACAATTGTAGGTCTTTCCACTAGAAAAGATCTTTTTTGATATTGAAATATTAAAAATCAGTTTAAAATGTTAGTTCCTATGGCTGTATGATGTATTTATATGAATTTAAAGCAAAGGTCAAAATCTAGAACGTCATATTAACCTATGACCTTGACCTCAATTTCAAGTTCACAAACCAAGGACCTTAAATCAAAAGACCCAAGGTCTTTAATATGTTTGGTTTATTAGTAATATCACTTTACGCGTAATTCTAAATGTAAGATGGGCAAAAACTCCCATTTATTGTCTGCGCACCCTTTCAATCAAAATATACAAGTAAGGACATGTCGCAACTAACAATTTATGAAAAATTATTTGTCGATATGTTGTCATAAGGTATTTGAAAATAAATGAAAATAAGCCAAAATCAAAATTTAGAATATGACCTTGACCTTTGACCTTGACCTCATTTTTATTATTTTCGACCAAGGACCCCAAATCTAAAGACCCTATGTCTTTATCACTTATGGTTTACCATTTGGAAATGCATATCACTTAATTTAAGGGAAAAGGGGGAATAACTCTCATATGGAGTCTCCATAAAGCTTCGGTCCAAATGAATATCCTAATCCTGAAGATGTAACGAGCAATTTGGTAAAATAAATTTGTCGTAATCTTTAACGGTTGCGAAGGAGTAGTGGCCACAAGAAAAACAGTGTTTGGGGAGATAACTCTTACAACGTAAAGTATTTTGTTACACAGTTGTAAATTTTTAAAGCGTATAAACTATACGATACCATATTCCAAATATCTAAGCGACATCTTTTGAAACATCAATAATACGCAAGAAAAAAAATTAGGCGGAAGAAAAAAAAAAAAAAAAATAATAATAATTAAAAACCAATTGTTCAAAGAACAATTGAAGGTCTTTCCACAAATAAAGATCTATTTACCTTTGACCTTGACCTCAATTTCAAGGTCACCATCCAAGAACCTCAAATAAAAAGACCCTAGGTTTGTAATATGTATGGTAAATGAGTTATATCATTTAAGCATGATTTTAAATATAAGATGGGCGAAAACTCTCATTTATTGTTTACGCACCCTTCCAACCAAAATTTATAAGTAACAACATGTCGCAACTCACAATTTAGTAAAAATAATTTGTCAATATCTTTCACGGTTGTTGAAAATAAGTGAAAATAAGCCAAAATCAAATTTTAGAATCTGACCTTGACCTTTGACCTTGACCTTATTTTCATTTTTTTGGACCAAGGATCTCAAATCAAGAGACCCTAGGTGTCTATCACTTATGGTTTACCAGTTAGAAACGCATATCACCTATATCAAATACATAAGGGGGAATAACTCTCATATGGAGTCTCTGGATAGCTTCGGTCAAAATTAAAATCCTAATCCTGAAGATGTAACGAGCAATTTGGTAAAATAATTTTGTCGTAATCTTTTACGGTTGCTAAGGAGTAGTGGCCACAAGAAAAACAGTGATTGGGGAGATAACTCTTACAACGTAAAGTATTTTGTTACGCAGTTGTAAATTTTTAAAGCGTATAAACTATACGATATCATATTCCAAATATCTAAGCGACAACTTATTAAACAACAATACTACGCAAGAAAAAAATTAGGCGGAAGAAAAAAAAAAATAATTAAAAACCAATTGTTCAGAGAACAATTGTAGGTCTTTCCACTAGAAAAGATCTATTTTGATATTGAAATATTAAAAATCAGTTTAAAATGTTAGTTCCTATGGCTGTATGATGTATTTATATGAATTTAAAGCAAAGGTCAAAATCTAGAACGTCATATTAACCTATGACCTTGACCTCAATTTCAAGTTCACAAACCAAGGACCTTAAATCAAAAGACCCAAGGTCTTTAATATGTTTGGTTTATTAGTAATATCACTTTACGCGTAATTCTAAATGTAAGATGGGCAAAAACTCCTATTTATTGCCTGCGCACCCTTTCAATCAAAATATACAAGTAAGGACATGTCGCAACTAACAATTTATGAAAAATTATTTGTCGACATGTCATAAGGTATTTGAAAATAAATGAAAATAAGCCAAAATCAAAATTTAGAATATGACCTTGACCTTTGACCTTGACCTCATTTTTATTATTTTCGACCAAGGACCCCAAATCTAAAGACCCTATGTCTTTATCACTTATGGTTTACCATTTAGAAATGCATATAACTTAATTTAAGGGAAAAGGGGGAATAACTCTCATATGGAGTCTCCGTAAAGCTTCGGTCCAAATGAATATCCTAATCCTGAAGATGTAACGAGCAATTTGGTAAAATAAAATTGTCGTAATCTTTAACGGTTGCGAAGGAGTAGTGGCCACAAGAAAAACAGTGTTTGGGGAGATAACTCTTACAACGTAAAGTATTTTGTTACACAGTTGTAAAGTTTTAAAGCGTATAAACTATACGATACCATATTCCAAATATCTAAGCGACATCTTTTGAAACATCAATAATACGCAAGAAAAAAAATTAGGCGGAAGAAAAAAAAAAAAAAAAATAATAATAATAATAATTAAAAACCAATTGTTCAGAGAACAATTGAAGGTCTTTCCACAAGTAAAGGTCTATTTTGATATTGAAATATGAAAAATCAGTTTGAAATGTTAGTTCCTATGGTTTTATGATGTATTTATATGAATTTAAAGCAAAGGTCAAAATCTAGAACGTCCTTTTAACCTATGACCTTGACCTAAATTTCAAGGTCACAAATCAAGGACCTTAAATCATAAGACCCTAGGTCTTTAATATGTTTGGTTAATGAGTCATACCACTTTACGCGTAATTCTAAATGTAAGATGGACAAAAACTCCAATTTATTGTATGCGCACCCTTTCAACCAAAATATACAAGTAAGGACATGTTGCAACTAACAATTTAGGAAAAAATATTTGTCAATATGTCATACAGTATTTGAAAATAAGTGAAAATAAGCCAAAATCAAATTTTAGAATATGACCTTGACCTTTGACCTTGACCTTATTTTCATTTTTTTGGACCAAGGATCTCAAATCAAGAGACCCTAGGTCTCTATCACTTATGGTTTACCAGTTAGAAACGCATATCACTTATATCAAATGCATAAGGGGAAATAACTCTCATATGGAGTCTCCAGATAGCTTCGGTCCAAATGAATTGCCTAATCCTGAAGAAGTAACGAGGAGTTTGGTAAAATAAATTTGTCGTAATCTTTTACGGTTTCGAAGGAGTAGTGGCCACAAGAAAAACAGTGTTTGGGAAGATAACTCTTACAACGTAAAGTATTTTGTTACGCAGTTGTAAATTTTAAAAGCATATAAACTATACGACATCATATTCCAAATATCTAAGCGACATCTTTTGAAACATCAATACTACGCAAGAAAAAAATTTAGGCGGAAGAAAAAAAAAAAAAAAAATAATAATAATAATAATTAAAAACCAATTGTTCAGAGAACAATTGAAGGTCTTTCCACAAGTAAAGGTCTATTTTGATATTGAAATATGAAAAATCAGTTTAAAATGTTAGTTCCTATGGCTTTATGATGTATTTATATGAATTTAAAGCAAAGGTCAAAATCTAGAACGTCCTTTTAACCTATGACCTTGACCTAAATTTCAAGGTCACAATTCAAGGACCTTAAATCATAAGACCCTAGGTCTTTAATATGTTTGGTTAATGAGTAATACCACTTTACGCGTAATTCTAAATGTAAGATGGACAAAAACTCCAATTTATTGTATGTGCACCCTTTCAACCAAAATATACAAGTAAGGACTTGTCGCAACTAACAATTTAGGAAAAAATATTTGTCAATATGTCATACAGTATTTGAAAATAAGTGAAAATAAGCCAAAATCAAATTTTAGAATATGACCTTGACCTTTGACCTTGACCTTATTTTCATTTTTTTGGACCAAGGATCTCAAATCAAGAGACCCTAGGTCTCTATCACTTATGGTTTACCAGTTAGAAATGCATATCACTTATATCAAATGCATAAGGGGAAATAACTCTCATATGGAGTCTCCAGATAGCTTCGGTCCAAATGAATTGCCTAATCCTGAAGAAGTAATGAGCAATTTGGTAAAATAAATTTGTCGTAATCTTTTACGGTTGCGAAGGAGTAGTGGCCACAAGAAAAACAGTGTTTGGGGAGATAACTCTTACAACGTAAAGTATTTTGTTACGCAGTTGTAAATTTTTAAAGCGTATAAACTATACGACATCATATTCCAAATATCTAAGCGACATCTTCTGAAACATCAATACTACGCAAGAAAAAAATTTAGGCGGAAGAAAAAAAAAAAAAAAAATAATAATAATAATAATAATTAAAAAGCAATTGTTCAGAGAACAATTGTAGGTCTTTCCACTAGAAAAGATCTTTTTTGATATTGAAATATTAAAAATCAGTTTAAAATGTTAGTTCCTATGGCTGTATGATGTATTTATATGAATTTAAAGCAAAGGTCAAAATCTAGAACGTCATATTAACCTATGACCTTGACCTCAATTTCAAGTTCACAAACCAAGGACCTTAAATCAAAAGACCCAAGGTCTTTAATATGTTTGGTTTATTAGTAATATCACTTTACGCGTAATTCTAAATGTAAGATGGGCAAAAACTCCTATTTATTGTCTGCGCACCCTTTCAATCAAAATATACAAGTAAGGACATGTCGCAACTAACAATTTATGAAAAATTATTTGTCGATATGTCATAAGGTATTTGAAAATAAATGAAAATAAGCCAAAATCAAAATTTAGAATATTACCTTGACCTTTGACCTTGACCTCATTTTTATTGTTTTCGACCAAGGACCCCAAATCTAAAGACCCTATGTCTTTATCACTTATGGTTTACCATTTAGAAATGCATATCACTTAATTTAAGGGAAAAGGGGGAATTACTCTCATATGGAGTCTCCGTAAAGCTTCGGTCCAAATGAATATCCTAATCCTGAAGATGTAACGAGCAATTTGGTAAAATAAATTTGTCGTAATCTTTAACGGTTGCGAAGGAGTAGTAGCCACAAGAAAAACAGTGTTTGGGGAGATAACTCTTACAACGTAAAGTATTTTGTTACACAGTTGTAAAGTTTTAAAGCGTATAAACTATACGATACCATATTCCAAATATCTAAGCGACATCTTTTGAAACATCAATAATACGCAAGAAAAAAAATTAGGCGGAAGAAAAAAAAAAAAAAAAATAATAATAATAATCAGAACAAATTCAATAGGTCTTTCCACGGAAAGGTGGAAAGACCTAATAATCAGAACAAAAACAATAAGTCTTTCCACAGAAAAGTGGAAAGACTTAATAATTAAAAACCAATTGTTCAAAGAACAATTGAAGGTCTTTCAACCAATAAGGATCTATTTTGATATAAAAATATTAAGATTCAGTTGAAATTGTCAGTTCCTATGGCTTAATGATATAAAAATATGAATTTCGAGCAAAGGTCAAAATCTAGAACGTCCAATTAACCTATGACCTTGACCCCAATTTCAAGGTCATAAACCAAGGATCCCAAATCAAAAGACCCTAGGTCAGTAGTATGTATGGTTCATGAGTAATATCACTTTACGCATAATTCTAAATATAAGAGGGGCAAAAACTCCCGTTTATTGTCTACGCACCCTTCCAATCAAAAATTTTAAGTTACGACATGTCGCAACTAACAATTTAGTAAAAAGAATTTGTCGAAATCTTATAAAGTTAATGAGAATAAGTGAAAATAAGCCAAAATCAAAATTTAGAATTTGACCTTGACCTTTGACCTTGACCTAATTTTCATTTTTTTGGACCAAGGATCTTAAATCAGAAGACCCTAGGTCTCTATCACTTATAGTTTACCAGTTAGAAATGCATATCACTGATATCATATATAAAAGGGGGGATAACTCTCATATGGAGTCTCCGGATAGCTTCGGTTGAAATGAAACAGAACATCCTAAGGATATAACGAGCAATTTGGAAAAAAAAACTAGTCGGTTTCTTATACGGTTGCGAAGTAGTAGTGGCCACAAGAAAAACAGTGTTTGGGGAGATAACTCTTACAAGGTAAAGGTTTTTGTTACGCGGTGTCAGTTTCAGAAGCGCATTAACTGTTCGATATCATATACCAAATATCTAAGCGATATCTTGTGAAACAAAAAAACAGCGAAGGAAAAAAAAGTTGGCGGAAGAAAAAAAAAAATAAAATAATAATAATAATAATAATTAAAAACCAATTGTTCAAAGAACAATTGAAGGTCTTTCAACCAATAAGGATCTATTTTGATATGAAAATATTAAGATTCAGTTGAAAATGTCAGTTGCTATGTCTTTTATGATATAAAAATATGAATTTCGAGCAAAGGTCAAAATCTAGAACGTCCAATTTACTTATGACCTTGACCTCAATTTCAAGGTCATAAACTAAGGATCCCAAATCAAAAGACCCTAGGTCAGTATTATGTATGGTTCATGAGTAATATCACTTTACGCATAATTCTAAATATAAGAGGGGCAAAAACTCCCATTTATTGTCTACGCACCCTTCCAATCAAAATTTATAAGTTACGACATGTCACAACTAACAATTAAGTAAAAATAATTTGTCGAAATCTTATAAAATTAATGAAGTCAGTGAAAATAAGCCAAAATCAAAATTTTAAATTTGACCTTGACCTTTGACCTTGACCTAATTTTCATTTTTTTGGACCAAGGATCTTAAATAAAAAGACCCTGGGTCTCTATCACTTATGGTTTACCAGCTAGAAATGCATATCACTTATATCATATATAAAAGGGGGGATAACTCTCATATGGAGTCTCCGGATAGCTTCGGTCAAAATGAAACAGAACATCCTGAGGATATAACGAGCAATTTGGAAAAATAAATTTGTCGGTTTCTTATACGGTTGCGAAGCCTTAGAGGACACAAGAAAAACAGTGTTCGGGGAGATAACTCTTACAAGGTAAAGTTTTTTGTTACGCGGTGTCAGTTTCAGAAGCGTATTAACTGTTCGATATCATATACCTTATATCTAAGCGACATCTTGTGAAACAAAAAAACAGCGAAGTAAAAAAAAGTTGGCGGAAGAAAAAAAATAAAAATAATAATAATAATAATAATAATTAAAAACCAATTGTTCAAAGAACAATTGAAGGTCTTTCAACCAATAAGGATGTATTTTGATATGAAAATATTAAGATTCAGTTGAAAATGTCAGTTCCTATAGCTTTATGATGTATAAATATGAATTTCGAGCAAAGGTCAAAATCTAGAACGTCCAAAATAACCTATGACCTTGACCTCAATTTCAAGGTCATAAACATAGAATCCCAAATCAAAAGACCCCAGATCTTTATTATGTATGGTTCATGAGTAATATCACTTTACGCATAATTCTAAATGTAAGAGGGGCAAAAACTCCCATTTATTGTCTACGCACCCTTCCAATCAAAATTTATAAGTTACGTCATGTCGCAACTAACAATTTAGTAAAAATATTTTGTCGAAATCTTATAAAGTAATTGAAAATAAGTAAAAATAAGCAAAAATCAAAATTTAGAATTTGACCTTGACCTTTGACCTTGACCTAATTTTCATTTTTTTGGACCAAGGATCTTAAATCTAAAGACCCTAGGTCTCTATCACTAATGGTTTACCAGTTAGAAATGCAAATCACTTATATCATATATAAAAGGGGGGATAACTCTCATATGGAGTCTCCAGATAGCTTCGGTCAAAATAAAACAGATCATCCTGAGGATATAACAAGCAATTTGGAAAAATAAATTTGTCGCTTTCTTTTACGGTTGCGAAGCCTTAGTGGCCACAAGAAAAACAGTGTTCGGGGAGATAACTCTTACAAGGTAAAGGTTTTTGTTACGCGGTGTCAGTTTCAGAAGCGCATTAACTGTTCGATATCATATACCATATATCTAAGCGACATCTTGTGAAACAAAAAAACAGTGAAGGAAAAAAAAGTTGGCGGAAGAAAAAAAATAAAAATAATAATAATAATAATAATTAAAAACCAATTGTTCAAAGAACAATTGAAGGTCTTTCAACCAATAAGGATCTATTTTGATATGAAAATATTAAGATTCAGTTGAAAATGTCAGTTGCTTTGGCTTTATGATATGAAAATATGAATTTGGAGCAAAGGTCAAAATCTGGAACGTCCAATTAACCTATGACCTTGACCCCAATTTCAAGGTCATAAACCAAGGATCCCAAATCAAAAGACCCTAGGTCAGTAGTATGTATGGTTCATGAGTAATATCACTTTACTCATAATTCTAAATATAAGAGGGGCAAAAACTCCCGTTTATTGTCTACGCACCCTTCCAATCAAAAATTTTAAGTTACGACATGTCGCAACTAACAATTTAGTAAAAAGAATTTGTCGAAATCTTATAAAGTTAATGAGTATAAGTGAAAATAAGCCAAAATCAAAATTTAGAATTTGACCTTGACCTTTGACCTTGACCTAATTTTCATTTTTTTGGACCAAGGATCTTAAATCAAAAGACCCTAGGTCTCTATCACTTATAGTTTACCAGTTAGAAATGCATATCACTGATATCATATATAAAAGGGGGGATAACTCTCATATGGAGTCTCCGGATAGCTTCGGTTGAAATGAAACAGAACATCCTAAGGATATAACGAGCAATTTGGATAAATAAATTTGTCGGTTTCTTATACGGTCGCGAAGGAGTAGTGACCACAAGAAAAACAGTGTTCGGGGAGATAACTCTTACAAGGTAAAGTTTTTTGTTACGCGGTGTCAGTTTCAGAAGCGTATTAACTGTTCGATATCATTTACCTGATATCTAAGCGATATCTTGTGAAACAAAAAAACAGCGAAGGAAAAAAAAGTTGGCGGAAGAAAAAAAAAAAAAATAATAATAATTAAAAACCAATTGTTCAAAGAACAATTGAAGGTCTTTCAACTAATAAAGATCTATTTTGATATGAAAATGTTAAAATTCAGTTGAAAATGTCAGTTCCAATGGCTTTATGATGTATAAATATGAATTTCGAGCAAAGGTCAAAATCTAGAACGTCCAATTAACCTTTGACCTTGACCTCAATTTCAAGGTCATAGACTAAACATCTCGAATCAAAAGACACTAGTTCCTTAATATGTATGGTTCATGAGTAATATCACTTTACGCATAATTCTAAATATAAGAAGGGCGAAAACTCCCGTTTATTGTTTACACACCCTTGCAACCAAAATTTATCAGTTACGACATGTCGCAACTAACAATTTAGTAAAAATAATTTGTCGATATCTTATAAGGTTAATGAAAATAAGTGAAAATAAGCCAAAATCAAAATTTAGAATTTGACCTTGACCTTTGACCTTGACCTAATTTTCATTTTTTTGGACGAGGATCTTAAATCAAACGACCCTAGGTCTCTATCACTTATGGTTTACCAGTTAGAAATGCATATCACTTATATCATATACAAAAGGGGGGATAACGCTCATATGGAGTCTCCAGATAGCTTCGGTCAAAATAAAACAGAACATCCTGAGGATAGAACGAGCAATTTGGAAAAATAAATTTGTCGGTTTCTTATACGGTTGCGAAGCCTTAGACATAACAAGAAAAACAGTGTTCGGGGAGATAACTCTTACATAGTAAAGGTTTTTGTTACGCGGTGTCAGTTTCAGAAGCGTATGAACTGTTCGATATCATATACCATATATCTAAGCGACATCTTGGGAAACAAAAAAACAGTGAAGGAAAAAAAATTTGGCGGAAGAAAAAAAAAAATAATAATCAGAACAAAAACAATAGGTCTTTCACCTGAAAGGTTGAAAGACCTAATAATAATAATCAGAACAAACCCTATAGGTCTTTCACCTGAAAGGTTGAAAGACCTAATAATCAGAACGAATACAATAGGTCTTTCAACAGAAAGGTTGAAAGACCTAATAATAATCAGAACAAACCCTATAGGTCTTTCACCTGAAAGGTTGAAAGACCTAATAATTAAAAACCAATTGTTCAAAGAACAATTGAAGGTCTTTCAACCAATAAGGATCTATTTAGAGATGAAAATATTAAAATTCAGTTGAAAATGTCAGTTCCTATGGCTTAATGATGTATAAATATGAATTTTAAGCAAAGGTCAAAATCTAGAACGTCCAATTAACCTATGACCTTGACCTCAACTTCAAGGTTATAGACTAAACATCTCAAATAAAAAGACACTAGTTCCTTAATATGTATGGTTCATGAGTAAAATCACTTTACGCATAATTCTTAATATAAGAGGGGCGAAAACTCCCTTTTATTGTTTACGCACCCTCGCAACCAAAATTTATAAGTTACGACATGTCGCAACTAACAATTAAGTAAAAAAAAATTGTCGATATCTTATAAGGTTAATGAAAAAACGTGAAAATAAGCCAAAATCAAAATTAAGAATTTGACCTTGACCTTTGACCTTGACATAATTTTCATTTTTTTGGACCAAGGATCTTAAATCAAAAGACCCTAGGTCTCTATCATTTATAGTTTACCAGTTAGAAATGCATATTACTGATATCATATATAAAAGGGGGGATAACTATCATATGGAGTCTCCGGATAGCTTCTGTTGAAATGAAACAGAACATCCTAAGGATATAACGAGCAATTTGGAAAAATAAATTTGACAGTTTCTTATACGGTTGCGAAGTAGTAGTGGCCACAAGAAAAACAGTGTTTGGGGAGATAACTCTTACAAGGTAAAGGTTTTTGTTACGCGGTGTCAGTTTCAGAAGCGCATTAACTGTTCGATATCATATACCAAATATCTAAGCGACATCTTGTGAAACAAAAAAACAGCGAAGGAAAAAAAAGTTGGCGGAAGAAAAAAAATAAAAATAATAATAATAATAATTAAAAACCAATTGTTCAGAGAACAATTGAAGGTCTTTCAACTAATAAGGATCTATTTAGATATGAAAATATTAAAATTCAGTTGAAAATGTCAGTTCCTATGGCTTAATGATGTATAAATATGAATTTTAAGCAAAGGTCAAAATCTAGAACGTCCAATTAACCTATGACCTTGACCTCAATTTCAAGGTCATAGACTAAACATCTCAAATAAAAAGACACTAGTTCCTTAATATGTATGGTTCATGAGTAAAATCACTTTACGCATAATTCTTAATATAAAAGGGGCGAAAACTCCCTTTTATTGTTTACGCACCCTCGCAACCAAAATTTATAAGTTACGACATGTCGCAACTAACAATTTGGTAAAAAAAAAATTGTCGATATCTTATAAGGTTAATGAAAAAAGGTGAAAAAAAGCCAAAATCAAAATTAAGAATTTGACCTTGACCTTTGACCTTGACCTAATTTTCATTTTTTTAGACCATGGATCATAAATCAAAAGACCCTAGGTCTCTATCACTTATAGTTTACCAGTTAGAAATGCATATCACTGATATCATATATAAAAGGGGGGATAACTCTCATATGGAGTCTCCGGATAGCTTCCGTTGAAATGAAACAGAACATCCTAAGGATATAACGAGCAATTTGGAAAAATAAATTTGTCGGTTTCTTATACGGTTGCGAAGTAGTAGTGGCCACAAGAAAAACAGTGTTTGGGGAGATAACTCTTACAAGGTAAAGGTTTTTGTTACGCGGTGTCAGTTTCAGAAGCGCATTAACTGTTCGATATCATATACCAAATATCTAAGCGACATCTTGTGAAACAAAAAAACAGCGAAGGAAAAAAAAGTTGGCGGAAGAAAAAAAAAAAGAAAAAATAATAATAATAATAATAATAATAATAATAATCAGAACAAAGCCCATATGTCTTTCACCTGAAAGGTTGAAAGACCTAATTAAAAACCAATTGTTCAAAGAACAATTGAAGGTCTTTCAACCAATAAGGATCTTTTTTAATATGAAAATATTAAGATTCAGTTGAAAATGTCAGTTCCTATGTCTTTATGATATAAAAATATGAGTTTGGAGCAAAGGTCAAAATCTAGAACGTCCAATTAACCTATGACCTTGACCTCAATTTCAAGGTCATAAACCAAGGATCCCAAAACAACAGACCCTAGGTTTGTATTATGTATGGTTCATGAGTAATATCACTTTACGCATAATTCTAAATATAAGAGGGGCAAAAACTCCCATTTATGGTCTACGCACCCTTCCAATCAAAATGTTTAAGTTACGACATGTCGCAACTAACAATTTGGTAAAATAAATTTGTCGAAATCTTATAAAGTTAATGAAAATAAGTGAAAATAAGCCAAAATCAAAATTTAGAATTTGACCTTGACCTTTGACCTTGACCTAATTTTCATTTTTTTTTACCAAGGATCTTAAATCTAAAGACCCTAGGTCTCTATCACTTATGGTTTACCAGTTAGAAATGCATATCACTTATATCATATATAAAAGGGGGGATAACTCTCATATGGAGTCTCCTGATAGCTTCGGTCAAAATAAAACAGATCATCCTGAGGATATAACGAGCAATTTGGAAAAATAAATTTGTCGGTTTCTTTTACGGTTGCGAAGCCTTAGTGGCCACAAGAAAAACAGTGTTCGGGGAGATAACTCTTACAAGGTAATGGTTTTTGTTACGCAGTGTCAGTTTCAGAAGCGCATTAACTGTTCGATATCATATACCAAATATCTAAGCGACATCTTGTGTCACAAAAAAACAGCGAAGGAAAAAAAAGTTGGCGGAAGAAAAAAAATAAAAATAATAATTAAAAACCAATTGTTCAAAGAACAATTGAAGGTCTTTCCACCAATAAGGATCTATTTAGATATGAAAATATTAAAATTCAGTTGAAAATGTCAGTTCCTATGGCTTAATGATGTATAAATATGATTTTTAAGCAAAGGTCAAAATCTAGAACGTCCAATTAACCTATGACCTTGAACTCAATTTCAAGGTCATAAACCAAGGATCCCAAATCAAAAGACCCTAGGTCTGTATTATGTTATGGTTCATGAGTAATATCACTTTACGCATAATTCTAAATAAAAGAGGGGCGAAAACTCCCATTTATTGTCTACGCACCCTTGCAACCAAAATTTATAAGTTACGACATGTCGCAACTAACAATTTAGTAAAAATAATTTGTCGATATCTTATAAGGTTAATGAAAATAAGTGAAAATAAGCCAAAATCAAAATTTAGAATTTGACCTTGACCTTTGACCTTGACCTAATTTTCATTTTGTTGGACCAAGGATCTTAAATCAAAAGACCCTGGGTCTCTATCACTTATGGTTTACCAGTTAGAAATGCATATCACTTATATCATATATAAAAGGGGGGATAACTCTCATATGGAGTCTCCGGATAGCTTCGGTCAAAATGAAACAGAACATCCTGAGGATATAACGAGCAATTTGGAAAAATAAATTTGTCGGTTTCTTATACGGTTGCGAAGCCTTAGTGGCCACAAGAAAAACAGTGTTCAGGGAGATAACTCTTACAAGGTAAAGGTTTTTGTTACGCGGTGTCAGTTTCAGAAGCGCATTAACTGTTCGATATAATATACCAAATATCTAAGCGACATCTTGTGAAACAAAAAAACAGCGAAGGAAAAAAAAGTTGGCGGAAGAAAAAAAATAAAAATAATAATAATAATAATAATAATCAGAACGAATACAATAGGTCTTTCAACAGAAAGGTTGAAAGACCTAATAATAATAATAATTAAAAACCAATTGTTCAAAGAACAATTGAAGGTCTTTCAACCAATAAGGATCTATTTAGATATGAAAATATTAAAATTCAGTTGAAAATGTCAGTTCCTATGGCTTTATGATGTATAAAAATGAATTTCGACCAAAGGTCAAAATCTAGAACGTCCAATTTACCTATGACCTTGACCTCAATTTCAAGGTCATAAACATAGGATCCCAAATCAAAAGACCCTAGGTCTGTATTATGTATGGTTCATGAGTAATATCACTTTACGCATAATTCTAAATATAAGAGGGGCGAAAACTCCCATTTATTGTCTACGCACTCTTGTAACCAAATTTTATAAGTAACGACATGTCGCAACTAACAATTTCGTAAAAATAATTTGTCGAAATCTTATTAAGTAATTGAAAATAAGTGAAAATAAGCAAAAATCAAAATTTAAAATTTGACCTTGACCTTTGACCTTGACCTAATTTTCATTTTTTTGGACCAAGGATCTAAAATCCAAAGACCCTAGGTCTCTATCACTTATGGTTTACCAGTTAGAAATGCATATCACTTATATCATATATAAAAGGGGGGATAACTCTCATATGGAGTCTCCGGATAGCTTCGGTCAAAATGAAACAGAACATCCTGAGGATATAACGAGCAATTTGGAAAAATAAATTTGTCGGTTTCTTATACGGTTGCGAAGCCTTAGTGGCCACAAGAAAAACAGTGTTCGGGGAGATAACTCTTACAAGGTAAAGGTTTTTGTTACGCGGTGTCAGTTTCAGAAGCGCATTAACTGTTCGATATAATATACCAAATATCTAAGGGACATCTTGTGAAACAAAAAAACAGCGAAGGAAAAAAAAGTTGGCGGAAGAAAAAAAATAAAAATAATAATAATAATAATAATAATTAAAAACCAATTGTTCAAAGAACAATTGAAGGTCTTTCAACCAATAAGGGTCTATTAAGATATGAAAATATTAAAATTCAGTTGAAAATGTCAGTTCCTATGGCTTAATGATGTATAAATATGAATTTTAAGCAAAGGTCAAAATCTAGAACGTCCAATTTACCTATGACCTTGACCTCAATTTCAAGGTCATAGACTAAACATCTCAAATAAAAAGACACTAGTTCCTTAATATGTATGGTTCATGAGTAAAATCACTTTACGCATAATTCTTAATATAAGAGGGGCGAAAACTCCCTTTTATTGTTTACGCACCCTCGCAACCAAAATTTATAAGTTACGACATGTCGCAACTAACAATTTAGTAAAAAGAAATTGTCGATATCTTATAAGGTTAATGAAAAAAGGTGAAAATAAGCCAAAATCAAAATTAAGAATTTGACCTTGACCTTTGACCTTGACCTAATTTTCATTTTTTTGGACCAAGGATCTTAAATCAAAAGACCCTAGGTCTCTATCACTTATAGTTTACCAGTTAGAAATGCATATCACTGATATCATATATAAAAGGGGGGATAACTCTCATATGGAGTATCCGGATAGCTTCCGTTGAAATGAAACAGAACATCCTAAGGATATAACGAGCAATTTGGAAAAATAAATTTGTCGGTTTCTTATACGGTTGCGAAGTAGTAGTGGCCACAAGAAAAACAGTGTTTGGGGAGATAACTCTTACAAGGTAAAGGTTTTTGTTACGCGGTGTCAGTTTCAGAAGCGCATTAACTGTTCGATATCATATACCAAATATCTAAGCGACATCTTGTGAAACAAAAAAACAGCGAAGGAAAAAAAAGTTGGCGGAAGAAAAAAAAAAAAAATTAAAAACCAATTGTTCAGAGAACAATTGAAGGTCTTTCAACCAATAAGGATCTGTTTAGATATGAAAATATTAAAATTCAGTTAAAAATGTCAGTTCCTATGGCTTAATGATGTATAAATATGAATTTTAAGCAAAGGTCAAAATCTAGAACGTCCAATTAACCTATGACCTTGACCTCAATTTCAAGGTCATAGACTAAACATCGCAAATAAAAAGACACTAGTTCCTTAATATGTATGGTTCATGAGTAAAATCACTTTACGCATAATTCTTAATATAAGAGTGGCGAAAACTCCCTTTTATTGTTTACGCACCCTCGCAACCAAAATTTATAAGTTACGACATGTCGCAACTAACAAATTAGTAAAAAAAAATTGTCAATATCTTATAAGGTTAATAAAAAAAAGGTGAAAAAAAGCCAAAATCAAAATTAAGAATTTGACCTTGACCTTTGACCTTGACCTAATTTTCATTTTTTTGGACCAAGGATCTTAAATCAAAAGACCCTAGGTCTCTATCACTTATAGTTTACCAGTTAGAAGTGCATATCACTGATATCATATATAAAAGGGGGGATAACTCTCATATGGAGTCTCCGGATAGCTTCCGTTGAAATGAAACAGAACATCCTAAGGATATAACGAGCAATTTGGAAAAATAAATTTGTCGGTTTCTTATACAGTTGCGAAGTAGTAGTGGCCACAAGAAAAACAGTGTTTGGGGAGATAACTCTTACAAGGTAAAGGTTTTTGTTACGCGGTGTCAGTTTCAGAAGCGCATTAACTGTTCGATATCATATACCAAATATCTAAGCGACATCTTGTGAAACAAAAAAACAGCGAAGGAAAAAAAAGTTGGCGGAAGAAAAAAAAAAAAAAAAATAATAATAATAATAATAATAATAATAATAATCAGAACAAACCCTATAGGTCTTTCACCTGAAAGGTTGAAAGACCTAATAATAATAATAATAATAATAATTAAAAACCAATTGTTCAAAGAACAATTGAAGGTCTTTCAACCAAAAAGGATCTATTTTGATATGAAAATATTAAGATCCTGTTGAAAATGTCAGTTGCTATGGCTTTATGATATGAAAATATGAATTTGGAGCAAAGGTCAAAATCTAGAACGTCCAATTAACCTATGACCTTGACCCCAATTTCAAGGTCATAAACCAAGGATCCCAAATCAAAAGACCCTAGGTCAGTAGTATGTATGGTTCATGAGTAATATCACTTTACGCATAATTCTAAATATAAGAGGGGCAAAAACTCCCGTTTATTGTCTACGCACCCTTCCAATCAAAAATTTTAAGTTACGACATGTCGCAACTAACAATTTAGTAAAAAGAATTTGTCGAAATCTTATAAAGTTAATGAGAATAAGTGAAAATAAGCCAAAATCAAAATTTAGAATTTGACCTTGACCTTTGACCTTGACCTAATTTTCATTTTTTTGGACCAAGGATCTTAAATCAAAAGACCCTAGGTCTCTATCACTTATAGTTTACCAGTTAGAAATGCATATCACTGATATCATATATAAAAGGGGGGATAACTCTCATATGGAGTCTCCGGATAGCTTCGGTTGAAATGAAACAGAACATCCTAAGGATATAACGAGCAATTTGGATAAATAAATTTGTCGGTTTCTTATACGGTCGCGAAGGAGTAGTGGCCACAAGAAAAACAGTGTTCGGGGAGATAACTCTTACAAGGTAAAGTTTTTTGTTACGCGGTGTCAGTTTCAGAAGCGTATTAACTGTTCGATATCATTTACCTTATATCTAAGCGATATCTTGTGAAACAAAAAAACAGCGAAGGAAAAAAAAGTTGGCGGAAGAAAAAAAAAAAAAATTAAAAACCAATTGTTCAGAGAACAATTGAAGGTCTTTCAACCAATAAGGATCTATTTAGATATGAAAATATTAAAATTCAGTTGAAAATGTCAGTTCCTATGGCTTAATGATGTATAACTATGAATTTTAAGCAAAGGTCAAAATCTAGAACGTCCAATTAACCTATGACCTTGACCTCAATTTCAAGGTCATAGACTAAACATCTCAAATAAAAAGACACTAGTTCCTTAATATGTATGGTTCATGAGTAAAATCACTTTACGCATAATTCTTAATATAAGAGGGGCGAAAACTCCCTTTTATTGTTTACGCACCTTTGCAACCAAAATTTATAAGTTACGGCATGTCACAACTAACAATTTAGTAAAAAAAATTGTCGATATCTTATAAGGTTAATGAAAAAAGGTGAAAATAAGCCAAAATCAAAATTTAGAATTTGACCTTGACCTTTGACCTTGACCTAATTTTAATTTTTTTGGACCAAGGATCTTAAATCAAAAGACCCTAGGTCTCTATCACTTATAGTTTACCAGTTAGAAATGCATATCACTGATATCATATATAAAAGGGGGGATAACTCTCATATGGAGTCTCCGGATAGCTTCGGTTGAAATGAAACAGAACATCCTAAGGATATAACGAGCAATTTGGAAAAATAAATTTGTCGGTTTCTTATACGGTTGCGAAGGAGTAGTGGCCACAAGAAAAACAGTGTTCGGGGAGATAACTCTTACAAGGTACAGTTTTTTGTTACGCGGTGTCAGTTTCAGAAGCGTATTAACTGTTCGATATCATTTACCTTATATCTAAGCGATATCTTGTGAAACAAAAAAACAGCGAAGGAAAAAAAAGTTGGCGGAAGAAAAAAAAAAAAAATAATAATTAAAAACCAATTGTTCAAAGAACAATTGAAGGTCTTTCAACTAATAAAGATCTATTTTGATATGAAAATAGTAAAATTTAGTTGAAAATGTCAGTTCCTATGGCTTTATGATGTATAAATATGAATTTAAAGCAAAGGTCAAAATCTAGAACGTCCAATTAACCTTTGACCTTGACCTCAATTTCAAGGTCATAGACTAAATATCTCGAATCAAAAGACACTAGTTCCTTAATATGTATGGTTCATGAGTAATATCACTTTACGCATAATTCTAAATATAAGAGGGGCAAAAACTCCCGTTTATTGTCTACGCACCCTTGCAAACAAAATTTATAAGTTACGACATGTCGCAACTAACAATTTAGTAAAAATAATTTGTCGATATCTTATAAGGTTAATGAAAATAAGTGAAAATAAGCCAAAATCAAAATTTAGAATTTGACCTTGACCTTTGACCTTGACCTTATTTTCATTTTTTTGGACCAAGGATCTTAAATCAAAAGACCCTAGGTCTCTATCACTTATGGTTTACCAGTTAGAAATGCATATCACCTATATCATATATAAAAGGGGGAATAACTCTCATATGGAGTCTCCGGATAGCTTCGGTCAAAATTAATCAAATCATCTTGAGGATGTAACGAGCAATTTGGTAAAATAAATTTGTCGGTTTCTTATACGGTTGCGAAGCCTTAGAGATAACAAGAAAAACAGTGTTCGGGGAGATAACTCTTACAAGGTAAAAGTTTTTGTTACGCGGTGTCAGTTTTAGAAGCGTATTAACTGTTCGATATCATATACCATATATCTAAGCGACATCTTGCGAAACAAAAAAACAGTGAAGGAAAAAAAAGTTGGCGGAAGAAAAAAAAAAATAATAATAATAATAATAATAATAATTAAAAACCAATTGTTCAAAGAACAATTGAAGGTCTTTCAACTAATAAAGATCTATTTTGATATGAAAATATTAAAATTCAGTTAAAAATGTCAGTTCCTATGGCTTTATGATGTATAAATATGAATTTAAAGCAAAGGTCAAAATCTAGAACGTCCAATTAACCTTTGACCTTGACCTCAATTTCAAGGTCAAAGACTAAACATCTCGAATCAAAAGACACTAGTTCCTTAATATGTATGGTTCATGAGTAATATCACTTTACGCATAATTCTAAATATAAGAGGGGCGAAAACTCCCATTTATTGTCTACGCACCCTTGCAACCAAAATTTATAAGTTACGACATGGCGCAACTAACAATTTAGTAAAAATAATTTGTCGATATCTTATAAGGTTAATGAAAATAAATGAAAATAAGCCAAAATCAAAATTTAGAATTTGACCTTGACCTTTGACCTTGACCTAATTTTCATTTTTTTGGACCAAGGATCTTAAATCAAAAGACCCTGGGTCTCTATCACTTATGGTTTACCAGTTAGAAATGCATATCACTTATATCATATACAAAAGGGGGGATAACGCTCATATGGAGTCTCCGGATAGCTTCGGTCAAAATAAAACAGAACATTCTGAGGATATAACGAGCAATTTGGAAAAATAAATTTGTCGGTTTCTTATACGGTTGCAAAGCCTTAGAGATAACAAGAAAAACAGTGTTCGGGGAGATAACTCTTACAAGGTAAAGTTTTTTGTTACGCGGTGTCAGTTTCAGAAGCGTATTAACTGTTCAATATCATATACCATATATCTAAGCGACATCTTGGGAAACAAAAAAACAGTGAAGGAAAAAAAAGTTGGCGGAAGAAAAAAAATAATAATAATAATAATAATAATAATAATAATAATAATAATAATCAGAACAAATACAATAGGTCTTTCACCTGAAAGGTTGAAAGACCTAATAATAATAATAATTAAAAACCAATTGTTCAAAGAACAATTGAAGGTCTTTCAACCAATAAGGATCTATTTTGATATAAAAATATTAAGATTCAATTGAAAATGTCAGTTGCTATGTCTTTATGATATAAAAATATGAATTTCGAAGAAAGGTTAAAATCTAGAACGTCCAATTAACCTATGACCTTGACCTCAATTTCAAGGTCATAAACTAAGGATCCCAAATCAAAAGACCCTAGGTCAGTATTATGTATGGTTTATGAGTAATATCACTTTACGCATAATTCTAAATATAAGAGGGGCAAAAACTCCCATTTATTGTCTACGCACCCTTCCAATCAAAATTTATAAGTTACGACATGTCGCAACTAACAATTTAGTAAAAATAATTTGTCGCAATCTTATAAAATTAATGAAGTAAGTGAAAATAAGCCAAAATCAAAATTTAAAATTTGACCTTGACCTTTGACCTCGACCTAATTTTCATTTTTTTGGACCAAGGATCTTAAATCAAAAGACCCTAGGTCTCTATCACTTATGGTTTACCAGTTAGAAATGCAAATCACTTAAATCATATATAAAAGGGGGGATAACTCTCATATGGAGTCTCCGGATAGCTTCGGTCCAAATGAAACAGAACATCCTGAGGATATAACGAGCAATTTGGAAAAATAAATTTGTCGGTTTCTTATACGGTTGCGAAGCCTTAGACATAACAAGAAAAACAGTGTTTGGGGAGATAACTCTTACATGGTAAAGGTTTTTGTTACGCGGTGTCAGTTTCAGAAGCGTATGAACTGTTCGATATCATATACCATATATCTAAGCGACATCTTGGGAAACAAAAAAACAGTGAAGGAAAAAAAATTTGGCGGAAGAAAAAAAAAAATAATAATCAGAACAAAAACAATAGGTCTTTCACCTGAAAGGTTGAAAGACCTAATAATTATAATCAGAACAAACCCTATAGGTCTTTCAACTGAAAGGTTGAAAGACCTAATAATAATAATAATCAGAACAAACCCTATAGGTCTTTCACCTGAAAGGTTGAAAGACCTAATAATCAGAACAAATACAATAGGTCTTTCAACAGAAAGGTTGAAAGACCTAATAATCAGAACAAATACAATAGGTCTTTCAACAGAAAGGTTGAAAGACCTAATAATTAAAAACCAATTGTTCAAAGAACAATTGAAGGTCTTTCAACCAATAAGGATCTATTTAGATATGAAAATATTAAAATTCAGTTGAAAATGTCAGTTCCTATGGCTTAATGATGTATTAATATGAATTTTAAGCAAAGGTCAAAATCTAGAACGTCCAATTAACCTATGACCTTGACCTCAATTTCAAGGTCATAGACTAAACATCTCAAATAAAAAGACACTAGTTCCTTAATATGTATGGTTCATGAGTAAAATGACTTTACGCATAATTCTTAATATAAGAGGGGCAAAAACTCCCTTTTATTGTTTACGCACCCTCGCAACCAAAATTTATAAGTTACGACATGTCGCAACTTACAATTTTGTAAAAAAAAATTGTCGATATCTTATAAGGTTAATGAAAAAAGGTGAAAATAAGCCAAAATCAAAATTAAGAATTTGACCTTGACCTTTGACCTTGACCTAATTTTCATTTTTTTGGACCAAGGATCTTAAATCAAAAGACCCTAGGTCTCTATCACTTATAGTTTACCAGTTAGAAATGCATATCACTGATATCATATATAAAAGGGGGGATAACTCTCATATGGAGTCTCCGGATAGCTTCCATTGAAATGAAACAGAACATCCTAAGGATATAACGAGCAATTTGGAAAAATAAATTTGTCGGTTTCTTATACGGTTGCGAAGTAGTAGTGGCCACAAGAAAAACAGTGTTTGGGGAGATAACTCTTACAAGGTAAAGGTTTTTGTTACGCGGTGTCAGTTTCAGAAGCGCAGTAACTGTTCGATATCATATACCATATATCTAAGCGACATCTTGCGAAACAAAAACAGTGAAGGAAAAAAAATTTGGCGGAAGAAAAAAAAAAATAATAATCAGAACAAAAACAATAGGTCTTTCAACTGAAAGGTTGAAAGACCTAATAATCAGAACAAACCCTATAGGTCTTTCAACTGAAAGGTTGAAAGACCTAATAATAATAATCAGAACAAACCCTATAGGTCTTTCACCTGAAAGGTTGAAAGACCTAATAATCAGAACAAAAACAATAAGTCTTTCCACAGAAAAGTGGAAAGACTTAATAATAATCAGAACAAATTCAATAGGTCTTTCCACGGAAAGGTGGAAAGACCTAATAATAATAATTAAAAACCAATTGTTCAGAGAACAATTGTAGGTCTTTCCACTAGTAAAGATCTATTTTGATATTGAAATATGAACAATCAGTTTAAAATGTTAGTTCCTATGGCTGTATGATGTATTTATATAAATTCAGAGCAAAGGTCAAAATATATTAACCTATGACCTTGACCTCAATTTCAAGGTCACAAACCAAGGACCTTAAATCAAAAGACCCGAGGTCTTTAATATGTTTGGTTAATGAGTAATATCACTTTACGCGTAATTCTAAATGTAAGATGGGCAAAAACTCCCATTTATTGTCTGCGCACCCTTTCAACCAAAATATACAAGTAAGGACATGTCTCAACTAACAATTTATGAAAAATTATTTGTCGATATGTCATAAGGTATTTGAAAATAAATGAAAATAAGCCAAAATGAAAATTTAGAATATGACCTTGACCTTTGACCTTGACCTCATTTTTATTTTTTTGGACCAAGTACCTCAAATCTAAAGACCCTTTGTCTTTATCACTTATGGTTTACCATTTAGAAATGCATATCACTTAATTAAATGGAAAAGGGGGAATAACTCTCATATGGAGTCTCCGTAAAGCCTCGGTCCAAATGAATACCCAAATCCTGAAGATGTAACGAGCAATTTGGTAAAATAAATTTGTCGTAATCTTTAACAATTGCGAAGGAGTAGTGGCCACAAGAAAAACAGTGTTTAGGGAGATAACTCTTACAACGCAAAGTATTTTGTTACGCGGTTGTAAATTTTTAAAGCGTATAAACTATACAATACCATATTCCAAATATCTAAGCGACAACTTATTAAACAACAATACTACGCAAGAAACAAATTTAGGCGGAAGAAAAAAAAAAATAATTAAAAACCAATTGTTCAGAGAACAATTGAAGGTCTTTCCACTAGTAAAGAGCTATTTTGATATTGAAATATGAAAAATCAGTTTAAAATGTTAGTTCCTATGGCTTTATGATGTATTTATATGAATTTAAAGCAAAGGTCAAAATCTAGAACGTCCTTTTAACCTATGACCTTGACCTCAATTTCAAGGTCACAAACCAAGGACCTTAAATCATAAGACCCAAGGTCTTTAATATGTTTGGTTAATGAGTAATACCACTTTACGCGTAATTCTAAATGTAAGATGTACAAAAACTCCCATTTATTGTATGCGCACCCTTTCAACCAAAATATACAAGTAAAGACATGTCACAATTAACAATTTAGGAAAAAATATTTGTCGATATGTCATACGGTATTTGAAAATAAGTGAAAATAAGCCAAAATCAAATTTTAGAATATGACCTTGACCTTTGACCTTGACCTTATTTTCATTTTTTTAGACCAAGGATCTCAAATCAAGAGACCCTAGGTCTCTATCACTTATGGTTTACCAGTTAGAAACGCATATCACCTATATCAAATACATAAGGGGGAATAACTCTCATATGGAGTCTCTGGATAGCTTCGGTCAAAATTAAAATCCTAATCCTGAAGATGTAACGAGCAATTTGGTAAACTAATTTTGTTGTAATCTTTTACGGTTGCGAAGGAGTAGTGGCCACAAGAAAAACAGTGATTGGGGAGATAACTCTTACAACGTAAAGTATTTTGTTACGCAGTTGTAAATTTTTAAAGCGTATAAACTATACGATATCATATTCCAAATATCTAAGCGACAACTTATTAAACAACAATACTACGCAAGAAAAAAATTAGGCGGAAGAAAAAAAAAAAAATTAAAAACCAATTGTTCAAAGAACAATTGAAGGTCTTTCAACTAATAAAGATCTATTTTGATATGAAAATATTAAAATTCACTTCAAAATGTCAGTTCCTATGGCTTTATGATGTATAAATATGAATTTAAAGCAAAGGTCAAAATCTAGAACGTCCAATTAACCTTTGACCTTGACCTCAATTTCAAGGTCATAGACTAAACATCTCGAATCAAAAGACACTAGTTCCTTAATATGTATGGTTCATGAGTAATATCACTTTATGCATAATTCTAAATATAAGAGGGGCGAAAACTCCCGTTTATTGTCTACGCACCCTTGCAACCAAAATTTATAAGTTACGACAAGTCGCAACTAACAATTTAGTAAAAATAATTTGTCAATATCTTATAAGGTTAATGAAAATAAGTGAAAATAAGCCAAAATCAAAATTTAGAATTTGAACTTGACCTTTGACCTTGACCTAATTTTCATTTTTTTGGACCAAGGATCTTAAATCGAAAAACCCTAGCTCTCTATCACTTATAGTTTACCAGTTAGAAATGCATATCACTGATATCATATATAAAAGGGGGGATAACTCTCATATGGAGTCTCCGGATAGCTTACATTGAAATGAAACAGAACATCCTAAGGATATAACGAGCAATTTGGAAAAATAAATTTGTCGGTTTCTTATACGGTTGCGAAGCCTTAGTGGACACAAGAAAAACAGTGTTTGGGGAGATAACTCTTACAAAGTAAAGGTTTTTGTTACGCGGTGTCAGTTTCAGAAGCGCATTAACTGTTCGATATCATATACCAAATATCTAAGCGACATCTTGTGAAACAAAAAAACAGCGAAGGAAAAAAAAGTTGGCGGAAGAAAAAAAAAAAAAAAAATAATAATAATAATTAAAAACCAATTGTTCAGAGAACAATTGAAGGTCTTTCAACTAATAAAGATCTATTTTGATATGAAAATATTAAAATTCAGTTGAAAATGTCAGTTCCTATGGCTTTATGATGTATAAATATGAATTTAAAGCAAAGGTCAAAATCTAGAACGTCAAATTAACCTTTGACCTTGACCTCAATTTCAAGGTCATAGACTAAACATCTCGAATCAAAAGACACTAGTTCCTTAATATGTATGGTTCATGAGTAATATCACTTTACGCATAATTCTAAATATGAGAGGGGCGAAAACTCCCATTTATTGTCTACGCACCTTTGTAACCAAAATTTATAAGTTACGACATGTCGCAACTAACAATTTAGTAAAAATAATTTGTCGAAATCTTATTAAGTAATTGAAAATAAGTGAAAATAAGCAAAAATCAAAATTTAAAATTTGACCTTGACCTTTGACCTTGACCTAATTTTCATTTTTTTGGACCAAGGATCTAAAATCAAAAGACCCTAGGTCTCTATCACTTATGGTTTACCAGTTAGAAATGCATATCACTTATATCATATATAAAAGGGGGGATAACTCTCATATGGAGTCTCCGGATAGCTTCGGTCAAAATGAAACAGAACATCCTGAGGATATAACGAGCAATTTGGAAAAATAAATTTGTCGGTTTCTTATATGGTTGCGAAGCCTTAGTGGCCACAAGAAAAACAGTGTTCGGGGAGATAACTCTTACAAGGTAATGGTTTTTGTTACGCGGTGTCAGTTTTAGAAGCGCATTAACTGTTCGATATAATATACCAAATATCTAAGCAAGATCTTGCGAAACAAAAAAACAGCGAAGGAAAAAAAAGTTGGCGGAAGAAAAAAAATAAAAATAATAATAATAATTAAAAACCAATTGTTCAAAGAACAATTGAAGGTCTTTCCACAAGTAAAGATCTATTTTTTTTATCAAAATATTAAAAATCAATCTAAAATGTCAGTTCCTATAACTTTATAATGTATAAATATGAATTTAAAGCAAAGGTCAAAATCTAGAACGTCCTATTAACCTTTGACCTTGACCTCAATTTCAAGGTCACCAACCAAGGACCTCAAACAAAAAGACCCTAGGTCTGTAATATGTATGATTAATGAGTTATATCACTATAGGCATGATTTTAAATATAAGATGGTCGAAAACTCTCATTTATTGTTTACGCACCCTTCCAACCAAAATTTATAAGTTACAACATGTCGCAACTCACAATTTAGTAAAAAGAATTTGTCGATATCTTTCACGGTTGTCGAAAATAAGAGAAAATAAGCCAAAATCAAAATTTAGAATATGACCTTGACCTTTGACCTTGACCTTATTTTCATTTTTTTGGACCAAGGACCTCAAATCTAAAGACCCTAGGCCTATATCACTGATGGTTTACCAGTAAGAAACACATATCACTTATATCAAATGCATTAGGGGAAATAACTCTCATATGGAGTCTCCGGATAGCTTCGGTCCAAATGAATATACTAATCCTGAAGACGTAACGAGCAATTTGGTAAAATAAATTTGTCGTAATCTTTTACGGTTGTGAAGGAGTAGTGGCCACAAGAATAACAGTGTTTGGGGAGATAACTCTTACAACGTAAAGTATTTGGTTACGCAGTTGTAAATTTTTAAAGCGTATAAACTATACGACATCATATTCCAAATATCTAAGCGACATCTTTTGAAATATCAATACTACGCAAGAAAAAAATTTAGGCGGAAGAAAAAAAAAAAAAAAAATAATAATAATAATAATAATTAAAAACCAATTGTTCAGAGAACAATTGAAGGTCTTTCAACCAATAAGGATCTATTTTGAAATGAAAATATTAAGATTCAGTTGAAAATGTCAGTTGCTATGGCTTTATGATATGAAAATATGAATTTGGAGCAAAGGTCAAAATGTAGAACGTCCAATTAACCTATGACCTTGACCCCAATTTCAAGGTCATAAACCAAGGATCCCAAATCAAAAGACCCTAGGTCAGTAGTATGTATGGTTCATGAGTAATATCACTTTACGCATAATTCTAAATATAAGAGGGGCAAAAACTCCTGTTTATTGTCTACGCACCCTTCCAATCAAAAAATTTAAGTTACGACATGTCGCAACTAACAATTAAGTAAAAATAATTTGTTGATATCTTATAAGGTTATTGAAAAAGAGTGAAAATAAGCCAAAATCAAAATTTAGATTTTGACCTTGACCTTTGACCTTGACCTAATTTTCATTTTTTTGGACCAAGGATCTTAAATCAAAAGACCCTAGGTCTCTATCACTTATAGTTTACCAGTTAGAAATGCATATCACTGATATCATATATAAAAGGGGGGATAACTCTCATATGGAGTCTCCGGATAGCTTCGGTTGAAATGAAACAGAACATCCTAAGGATATAACAAGGAATTTGGAAAAATAAATTTGTCGGTTTCTTATACGGTTGCGAAGGAGTAGTGGCCACAAGAAAAATAGTGTTCGGGGAGATAACTCTTACAAGGTAAAGTTTTTTGTTACGCGGTGTCAGTTTCAGAAGCGTATTAACTGTTCGATATCATTTACCTTATATCTAAGCGATATCTTGTGAAACAAAAAAACAGCGAAGGAAAAAAAAGTTGGCGGAAGAAAAAAAAAAAAAATAATAATAATAATCAGAACAAACCCTATAGGTCTTTCACCTGAAAGGTTGAAAGACCTAATAATCAGAACAAATTCAATAGGTCTTTCCACGGAAAGGTGGAAAGACCTAATAAATATAATAATAATAATTAAAAACCAATTGTTCAAAGAACAATTGAAGGTCTTTCAACCAATAAGGATCTATTTTGATATGAAAATATTAAGATTCAGTTGAAAATGTCAGTTCCTATGGCTTTATGATGTATAAATATGAATTTCGACAAAAGGTCAAAATCTAGAACGTCCAATTAACCTATGACCTTGACCTCAATTTCAAGGTCATAAACATAGGATCCCAAATCAAAACACCCTAGGTCTGTATTATGTATGGTTCATGAGTAAAATCACTTTACGCATAATTCTAAATATAAAAGGGGCGAAAACTCCCATTTATTGTCTACGCACCCTTGTAACCAAAATATATAAGTAATGACATGTCGCAACTAACAATTTAGTAAAAATAATTTTCGAAATCTTATTAAGTAATTGAAAATAAGTGAAAATAAGCAAAAATCAAAATTTGGAATTTGACCTTGACCTTTGACCTTGACCTAATTTTCATTTTTTTGGACGAAGGATCTTAATTCAAAAGACCCTAGGTCTCTATCACTTATGGTTTACCATTTAGAAATGCATATCACTTAGCTTAAATGAAAAAGGGGAATAACTCTCATATGGAGTCTCCGTAAAGCTTCGGTCCAAATGAATATCCTAATCCTGAAGATGTAACAAGCAATTTGGTAAAATAAATTTGTCGTATTCTTTAACGGTTGCGAAGGAGTAGTGGCCACAAGAAAAACAGTGTTTGGGGAGATAACTCTTACAACGTAAAGTATTTTGTTACACAGTTGTAAATTTTTAAAGCGTATAAACTATACGATACCATATTCCAAATATCTAAGCGACATCTTTTGAAACATCAATAATACGCAAGAAAAAAAATTAGGCGGAAGAAAAAAAAAAAAAAAAAAAATAATAATAATAATCAGAACAAATTCAATAGGTCTTTCCACGGAAAGGTGGAAAGACCTAATAATAATAATAATAATAATTAAAAACCAATTGTTCAGAGAACAATTGTAGGTCTTTCCACTATAGTCTGTTTGACTTCTATAAATCTTCAAAAAATAATTCTTAAAAATTCATTTTTAAAGATAAATATTTTTTTTCTTCATGTATGTTAATGTATGATATATACGAACTCTGACTATGAATATCATAATTTTAAACCTATAATCAAAAAAGTTACTCATTAGGTCTCTATGTTACTTCAATTTATTTTAAGATAAAATACTCAATGGAGTACGTATGAGTAGTGTAACAGCCTTCCATTCAAAACAAAAACATTAGACATGTGCTCTTAACCTGTTTCATTGTACCATGTGACTTTACTCATTTAAATAACTCTGGTCATGTGTGCATGCTTTTGTATTTCTCATTGACTACAGAAAGCTCAGTAATCACATGACCAGAGTTATTTAAATGAGTAAAGTCACATGGTACAATAAAACAGGTTAAGAGCACATGTCTAATGTTTTTGTTTTGAATGGAAGGCTGTTACACTACTCATACGTACTCCATTGAGTATTTTATATTAAAATAAATTGAAGTAACATAGAGACCTAATGAGTAACGTTTTTGATTATAGGTTTAAAATTATGATATGCGTAGTCATAGTTCGTATATATCATACATTAACATACATGAAGAAAAAAAATATTTATCTTTAAAAATGAAATTTTAAGAATTATATTTTGAAGATTTATAGAAGTCAAACGGACTATAGAAAAGATCTATTTCGATATTGAAATATTAAAAATCAGTTTAAAATGTTAGTTCCTATGGCTGTATGATGTATTTATATGAATTTAAAGCAAAGGTCAAAATCTAGAACGTCATATTAACCTATGACCTTGACCTCAATTTCAAGTTCACAAACCAAGGACCTTAAATCAAAAGACCCAAGGTCTTTAATATGTTTGGTTTATTAGTAATATCACTTTACGCGTAATTCTAAATGTAAGATGGGCAAAAACTCCTATTTATTGTCTGCGCACCCTTTCAATCAAAATATACAAGTAAGGACATGTCGCAACTAACAATTTATTAAAAATTATTTGTCGATATGTCATAAGGTATTTGAAAATAAATGAAAATAAGCCAAAATAAAAAAAATTTAGAATATGACCTTGACCTTTGACCTTGACCTCATTTTTATTATTTTCGACCAAGGACCCCAAATCTAAAGACCCTATGTCTTTATCACTTATGGTTTACCATTTAGAAATGCATATCACTTAATTTAAGGGAAAAGGGGGAATAACTCTCATATGGAGGCTCCGTAAAGCTTCGGTCCAAATGAATATCCTAATCCTGAAGATGTAACGAGCAATTTGGTAAAATAAATTTGTCGTAATCTTTAACGGTTGCGAAGGAGTAGTGGCCACAAGAAAAACAGTGTTTGGGGAGATAACTCTTACAACGTAAAGTATTTTGTTACACAGTTGTAAATTTTTAAAGCGTATAAACTATACGATACCATATTCCAAATATCTAAGCGACATCTTTTGAAACATCAATAATACGCAAGAAAAAAAATTAGGCGGAAGAAAAAAAAAAAAAAAAATAATAATAATAATAATTAAAAACCAATTGTTCAGAGAACAATTGTAGGTCTTTCCACTAGTAAAGATCTATTTTGATATTGAAATATTAAAAATCAGTTTAAAATGTTAGTTCCTATGGCTTTATGATGTATTTATATGAATTTAAAGCAAAGGTCAAAATCTAGAACGTCATATCAACCTATGACCTTGACCTCAATTTCAAGTTCACAAACCAAGGACCTTAAATCAAAAGACCCAAGGTCTTTAATATGTTTGGTTTATTAGTAATATCACTTTACGCGTAATTCTAAATGTAAGATGGGCAAAAACTCCCATTTATTGTCTGCGCACCCTTTCAATCAAAATATACAAGTAAGGACTTGTCGCAACTAACAATTTATGAAAAATTATTTGTCGATATATCATAAGGTATTTGAAAATAAATGAAAATAAGCCAAAATCAAAATTTAGAATATGACCTTGACCTTTGACCTTGACCTCATTTTTATTATTTTCGACCAAGGACCCCAAATCTAAAGACCCTATGTCTTTATCACTTATGGTTTACCATTTAGAAATGCATATCACTTAATTAAATGGAAAAGGGGGAATAACTCTCATATGGAGTCTCCGTAAAGCTTCGGTCCAAATGAATATCCTAATCCTGAAGATGTAACGAGCAATTTGGTAAAATAAATTTGTCGTAATCTTTAACGGTTGCGAAGGAGTAGTGGCCACAAGAAAAACAGTGTTTGGGGAGATAACTCTTACAACGTAAAGTATTTTGTTACACAGTTGTAAAGTTTTAAAGCGTATAAACTATACGATACCATATTCCAAATATCTAAGCGACATCTTTTGAAACATCAATAATACGCAAGAAAAAAAATTAGGCGGAAGAAAAAAAAAAAAAAAAATAATAATAATAATAATCAGAACAAATTCAATAGGTCTTTCCACGGAAAGGTGGAAAGACCTAATAATCAGAACAAATTCAATAGGTCTTTCCACGGAAAGGTGGAAAGACCTAATAATCAGAACAAATTCAATAGGTCTTTCCACGGAAAGGTGGAAAGACCTAATAATAATCAGAACAAATTCAATAGGTCTTTCCACGGAAAGGTGGAAAGACCTAATAATAATCAGAACAAATTCAATAGGTCTTTCCACGGAAAGGTGGAAAGACCTAATAATAATAATAATCAGAACAAAAACAATAAGTCTTTCCACAGAAAAGTGGAAAGACTTAATAATAATCAGAACAAATTCAATAGGTCTTTCCACGGAAAGGTGGAAAGACCTAATGATAATATGTGCTATAAGAATGCCAATAGGACAACTTTACACCAGATAACAACGGACATGGATGTATAATCAATTATATGATACCTTACGGTTCTGTTTCGTTAGGCACTTAATAGGCAACCCCTAGCAAAATTGAGGTCAACTTTGTTATCTGTATTGAGTACAATCCATTTTTTTGGGGTTTTATTTTTAATTTATATCGCAAAAGTTATTATAAAGGACAATATTAACCCCCCTAAAAAAACTAAAACTATAAATTGACTTTCGGATACAAAATATTGAAATTTGGTACAATATGTGTGAGCAACGTCTTATTCAAAAACCAACCTGCATTCTTGTACCAAATATATCTTAGAGTATAATGAACTTTTTGTTTCATGGAAATATGTAAATATTTGATACAATATTTTAAGTTTTTCATGTTAGCCTTTTTATTTCTATTTCGAGAAGGATTTACTAGCTATTATATGTTCAACCTGTGAGAGATAGAAAATGTATTTGAGAGATAACACTATGAAATAACTGTACTCAAATTAAAAAAAAATGCATATAATTATGACGCTGCCTGGTATCTACTCTTTCACAGAGAAAAAAAAAACTAATGTTCTATTGCATTTCCGTGGAAAATGTTATTAATTTATTGATACATAGTAACTTAGGATGAGAGGTTTTATTAGGAGAAAGTTCAAATTCACGGAGTACAGAATATCGACACAGATTACATTTAGATAGTTATTACGATAGTGGTCAAATGGAGTATATAAAACATTTTCGTGGCAACTTTTAAAATACAGATACAGATAATTTTATTAACTAATCGGTGACCTTTAAAGGGCAAATTAATTAAAATATAATTATTTAAAACGATGAATAAACTTTTCGCATTCTACCACATATTGTTTTTACTTTTTTTCACTAGTATATCTATGGGTACGAATCTTCAATATTAAAAAAGACCAATAATCTTGGACATTTGATTAAATTATAAACAAACTAACCATTGAATATTGTGTTCAGTATTGCTTACCTGTTAAATTAACGAGAAATAACATCATCACCATACAGATTATACAAATCACAGACAACATACAACCACTTTTGTTGTTTAAAAACGTCATCGTTTGCTGCATTAATTTCAAATTCTTCCAAATCGTTTCCAATTTGACATCTGTTACAATTTCTTGTAAAATTTTATTCGTACAAATCACTTAATCCTCTTTGTATTAAGTCTTTTCGATTTTTTTATAACTTCAATCACTATTGTAAAACTTCCCAAAGGTCAGCAGCATATATAATAAGAATAAGACAACGAAGGGCTCTTGATGGGCAGCATGACATTCACATACTAGTATACAAATAAAGACAGTATGATTTCGTAATTTTTTATAGGTACATGTTAACGGCCACACATGTATAATGACAGATGATGAAATATAGTCGATAATGGTATTTTTTTTGTTAATATGATACTATCAGGCGTAACGGGGAACACCTGTTTTAAATGGTATGGTCTAGTTATTTACATTTTTTTAAATTTGTTTGGCTAATCCCCCCTTTTTTCTATGCTCTATATTGCAGCGCCGTGTTTGTCTCTACTCAACCAGTACCCCGTGTAGGTCATGTTCTATGTATTTTCTCTTGTTAGCATTCACTCACAACTTGATTTTTAGATGAAAAGAAATTTCTTAATTTTGATTTTAGTAAGATTAATAAAACTAATTTGCGGTTAAGATTATGTCTGTCATTGATTTCGGATACTTATTTATAGCAATATAAACAAAACATCATGACAACGAACGATTAGTTTGGTAACGAAAAACTATCAGATGTTGCCTTAGGTTTTCAAATAATGTCGCTGTAATTTACTATAAATCTTTTGAAGTATTTTAAAAATACTTAGAAATGTCAATTGGGATATTAGTATTCGTTTGCACTAGATTGGCACAGAGACGTATCGTGATACAAGCGTCTGGATTGTAGGATTGGCACAGAGACGTATAATACAAGCGTCTCACTCTGGATTGTAGGATTGGCACAGAGACGTATAATACAAGCGTCTCACTCTGGATTGTAGGATTGGCACAGAGACGTATAATACAAGCGTCTGGATTGTAGGATTGGCACAGATACGTATAGTACACGCGTCTGGAAAGTAGGATTGGCACAGAGACGTATAATACAGGCGTCTGGGTTGGCACAGAGACGTATAATACAATCCTCTGTATTGACACAGAGACGTATAATACAGGCGTCTGGATTGGCACAGAGACGTATAATACAAGCATCTGGATTAACACAGAGACGTATAATACAAGTATCAGGATTGGCTGAGAGACGTAAAATACAATGGGGACTAACTGTGCACCACTTATTTCGGACCTGTTTTTGTATTGTTATGAATTACAATTTATGGCTAAAATCGACAAAGACCCATTAAAACAACATCTGATAAACAAATTTAACAATACTTTTGATATACTGGCTCTCAATAATGACGACTTCAGTATGTATTCTAAAGAAACTTATCCTCTTGAACTTACTTTAAATAGAGCTAACAATGACCACTGCCCTTTCCTCGATCTTGATATCTATATCGTTAACGGGAAGCTTAGTACAAACATTTATGATATAAGAGATGATTTTTCATTCCCTATCGTTTATTATCCATTTTTAGATGGTAACGTTCACTTGTCACCATCTTATGGTGTTTATATACATTGATAATGTATCAGAATACTCATTTTTAGGCTTATTAATTAAATGCAATGGCAACAGGTCTCATAGTACTAAAGAACTTGTCAAAAAAGCCCAAAAGCATTATTTGAGTTGAAAGCTTACACAAAGTCTTTGAATAATTTACCAGTCAAAGTTGCATGCCACCTCTTTGATTCCCTCATAAAACCAATAATGATATACAACTCTGAAGTTACATATTTAGACACATATATATCTCTTTTTAGAGCAAAAAATAGAGCTTTAAATTCTGGAAAAGAAGTAGATATTTTAAGTTTTGCAGAAAAAAGTCCAATTGAAAAATTACACTTTCATTTTTGTAAATTTTTACTAGGAACTAGAAAGAATGCATCTAATCTTGCAACTAGAGCTGAATTTTCCTGTAGAATTTAATATTAAAACACAAACTTTATTATATTTAAAGAGATTTGAATGCTGTAAGTTAAATCCTCTTTTAAAAGAAGCTTACACGCTTAGTAAAAACTTAGACTCAGAAGGAGTATACTCCTGGTTTACATATGTAAAAAATATTTTAAGTGAACTTAATTTAGAAATAGCACAAATTCAGCAAAATACTAGTTCAGACAAAAAAATAAATAATTCATTTAAAGTTTATATAAAAACAAGCTCTAAAAACTACTTTGAAAATTTGATACATGATAAGATGCAAAACATTGATGAAAAAAGTAAACTTTATTTATATAAGAATCTTAAACAAAATTTACGTTTTGAAGACTATTTAAGAACATCAAACTTTACATATAGAAAATTAATAACAAAACTAAGAATTAGTGACCATAATATAAAATTTAGAAAAAGGCAGACATACTAATATTCCTAGAGAGCAGAGATTATGCCTTAAATGTGAAACATTAGAAAACGAAAAACATTTTATATTAGATTGTAAATTAAATATGGAACTAAGAAATAACTTTTTTAACAATTTGGATTTTAATTTTTCTGTTAAAGATTTATCTGATGAAGAAAAGTTGATTTTTATACTCAATCCATCAACACCATCACAAGTAAATAAATTGGGGTCCTACATCAAAAGGTCATTAGAACTAAGGACAGGGGACACTGGAATATTTACTGTAAATGAATGATTGTGTATATATATATATATATATATGTGAAATATAGTTATATTGTTTATTATTTTGTATGTCACAAACTTAATGTTTAAAGTTTACATGGCAATAAATATTTGAATTTGAATTTGAATTTTTATATATTTCAATTTGTACGATTCGCTCGTGTATATGTAACAACGTAGATTTTAGCGAAAGAAATTTATGTAGTAGAGATTTGATAAGAAGTAGTGGATTCGTAAACGATAATCAACGAACGACCCATTTCTTGTTAAACGACTATCTGTTTCATAATCTGGCAATGAATCAACGGAATTTCATGAAAATAATTTCGTATTTTGTCTTTTTTATTCTATTATAGTTGGAAATCATTAGATTCACACGGTTCACATTTATATGCATGTAACTTATAATAAGTGCAATGTAACTTAAATTGGTTGTTATTCCCCCTTTTTGATACCAGATTTTATGTTGTAACTAATTATTTCATTGAAATGTTTAATAATTACAAATTATTGCTATTGATTAGATTTTAGTATATTTGATTTATTCAAAAAGACATATAATCAATATACTGTTTTTTTAAATCTTTTTTGTAAAGTTGAAAAACTCTTATCACCAACATTTAGAAACCTTTTATATTTACATATATGGTATTTAGTAACCGAATGCACATCTAACTGACTGTACAAGGGCTGTATAGCCAGTCAATGTCGTTATGAACTTCCACTTGATGAATATGTCAAAGTCGTCAATGTCGTCCATTTGATTGACATTACAAGACATTAATACAATGACTGAAATGGAAGTATAAATGCCACATTAATACCACTCCACAAGATTCAGGTTAATGAGAAAAGAAATATAATGTTTGGTTTTAATTGAACAATTATATATAAATTTTGTGTAAACTGGTTCCCTTTCATTATATTTAGATTATATTAACGTTAAAACATCTGGCATCCATCGTCAATCAGTCAATAAACTAGTATTATATGTGGTAAGCATTCTGAAACCCAAGCAGAATTGCTCTTGCTACAAATGTACAATATATAAGTACAAATGTATGTCAATTTTTAGGTATAACATGTAAGCTGTGCATAGCCGTGATCGTCTATAGTCGTTGGCACCGAAAGAAATAAGTGTGATATTAACAGTGCCAAGTTCAAGCCTAGTACCCGGATTGATTTTTTTATTGTAATGTTGTTGTTTTTTTCTCTACCAAAATATTTGTTTTAATCTTAGAGCCATTAATATTTCATTTTTCATAAAGTTGACGATTTTGTTTTTGGTTTTACAGCCAAAGAAGTAGTTTTACAGTCGTGGCTTATCACACTTTTATTCACATTAGAGTCAGTTAAATGTTGATGTATATTTAGACCATTTATAATCAAACAAAGAAAAAATTAGTGATGGTATGATATTATTATAATACTAAAACTAAAAGTAAGCATTTGCTATGATCATGGAAGTAATATATAATATTACTTCCATGCTATGATGAAATGGGAAAGGCCTTGTACGTTAAAAGTGATACGTGTAATGTGTTTGTATTGTAACGACACAGGCGTTATGAATTAAGATGTATAAAAATATTCATCGTGATAGTTTATTAAATTCTCCATATATATATATATATAGGGGAGAATGGGGTAAGTGGACACATTAAGCGTATACACACGTTTCAGCTCGCTGGGACATGGATGATATTTTCCACCTCCGTTCCAATAAATTATGTGTAGACCTTTCTTCATATTTTTAGGCATTTTTTTCAGTTCCTATCACGGGCTTGTTGGAAATCAAGGACTAGATCAAACAGCGAAAAAGGACCACTTACCCCATGTATTGGGGTAACTGGTCATATACGAGTAAATGTAAAAGAAGTGTTCTAAGTCCATTTTCTTTGGTTAATCGCCTCGATTCCACCTTTAATTCCTACCTCCGAACTCTGTCAGATTGATTGATCATAAAAAAAAATGTATTTGCGCACAACTTCCGACTGCCAACTGCATGATGCTAATATTAACCAATATATTAGCTTTTCATACACCATGTTACGTTTTATCAATTCAGTGTCTATCTCTCCCTTTCAGAAATGTTCTGCAAATTTAGCAAGAATAAATTCAGAAATTTTGCTTTCATATTTCAGTCATTGTCGGGTTTTTTGAAAGGGTATGTGTGGGATGATTTTCGAATATTGCAAATTATGATTGGTTTGGGAATTTTTTTTGTGTGTTTTGGATGGAAATTTAAATCATGGTTATTTTTATTTTTTTGTGACTTCTTGAAATATTCCAATGGGAACAATGGTTTCGTCATGATTGCTGCGTTCTAAAATCGACCAAACTCTTCCCTTTTAATGGTATGGTATTCTGTTCTGTTTAATTTGTGTTTTCGTCCTGATTATGCATGACACGTTTGTAACTAGATGTCAATCAATCAATCTTACAAATACATGTATGTATATATAGTTACAAGGGAAAATTTAAAGCCCTTCTGGAGCACCTGAAGACGCCTATTAAAGTGTTTTCGGGTCCGTGTTTCTCATTTGTTTTTAGTTTCGATGTTATATGTTGTTGTTTGTCCTTGTGTGTCTTGTCTTATTTGTTCCCGGGTTTGTCTGTTTAGTGTTATCCACTTTTTTTGGATAGTGCTTCAGAACTTCTTTTTTTTTTATGAATGTTTTGATTTGGTAAATCTCTTAATTAATATTCAATGATATTAAGAGGATATAAAATATTTAATGATCATGATAACTATTGACAACACAATCCACTATAATAATTGGTCATATTTTGAAACATGTCAATGTTTGTTACACACGAAGTGTGAAAGTTCATGCCCAAACTTTCCAGTACACGACTCATGATACCAATCGCTACATCTCGTACATTTAACCCAGTCTTCATCGTGAGATTTGTCATCCATGTAGTTCCCGTTACAATAAGTACAGGTGGAGTCAGACTGGTCTTTAGCTAATGACCTGTCATTCTCCTTGTTTTTAGCCAAACGCTTCATTGTATTCTTATTTGCCTTAATTCTCTTCTTCAATGTTTGATCCAGTTCTTTTTTCTTCTTCTTTTCCTCCCTCTCCATTTTCCTTTGATCCTTTCCCTCTTTAACTCTGTTTTTCTCTTCTTCTTTTCGTTTCAGTTCATTAAAAAATTCTCTTTCTGTTAGACATCTAGCCTCTGTTACTCGTTTGGTCTTTTTCTCCGTTCTTTGTTTGACGACTTCAGGGGTTCTTAGAATTTCTCTCAAATAAGTTTTTTCGGATGAAGTTGATGGAACTTGCGGGTTTACGGCAGAGACAGATTGCTCTTCATTGGCGGTTGTAGTTAGTCGCGACTGGTTCTGGTCTTTGCTAACATCATGGCCATTCTCTATTGATGCTTCAACCTCGACTTGGAGCACAGACGTCTTTGGTGGTCCATATGCCTGTATTGGGATAGCATTCGGTTTAAATGGAAATATCCCAGTAGCTCTGAAGCCACTGAATATATTCACTAGATTCATTTTTTCATTAAAGGCTTGCTTGAATAAGCCACAAAAATCGTAGCGCGTGACTATTCTTCCTGGATTCTGCCTAAGAAATGCCTCACAGCATAGATTGTACGACCTTTTCAGCGGTCCAAATACGCTTCTATCGAGTGGCTGTGTCCAGTGCGTTGTATGGGGAGGAAGACAGAACATTAGAACTATCTGATTGGATACGGCTGTTTCCAACAGATCCACTGTTATGTGTGAAGAATGTACATCCAGTATGAGCAGCACAGGTCTCTGAGGAGGAAGATTAGGTATAAACAGCTTTTTAAACCAATTGTTGAATAAATCTGAATCAATAAATGAACTCTTACTGCATGCAAATAATGTGTTTGCTGGTGCATTGCCTATCAATGCTTGGCTTACTCTTTGTCCCTTAAAGATGAGCATTGGTGGTAGAACTCTTGCCTCTGCGTTCACACAGCATAACGCGGTTACATTTTCGCCTCGTTCTCCGCTTGTTTTGGAATTCACACTCTTTTTGCCTCTTTTCCCTACAACCTTTGATGGATCATGTACGGTACTCACGCCAGTCTCATCCGCATTGAAAATTTGCTGGGGCTTATCCTTAATGTTCAGTTTATCCATAAAACTTCCAAGCTTTTGAAAGTAAGCTGAAATGACATTTGGATTCAGCATTGAACTTCGTGCTGCGCTTAGACCCTCTGGTATGCGTACAGATAAACATGGATGTCGATCTCTAAACCCTTGCCACCAATCATATCCGGCACTTTTCTTATCATTGTTAAAACAATGCTTTCTCCCCGACCTTACGGCTATCTCGTAGGCTAGCTTTCGGACATCTGTGATAGTTAAACCAAACCCTCTTTCCTCCATTCTTAGTATATGCCCGACCAAAGCTTCTTCATCCTTTATGGCAAGTACTGTGGGTTTTGTTGCTGGTGAATCCATAGCAGATCCATAGTTTTCAGTCTCCGAAGTAGTGTTGTTCTTGGTATATTATATAACTTTGATGCTTTCAATTTAGACATGCCCCCACTCTTTACATGGCGAACCGCTTCTTTCAGACCCTCTTTTGACCACTTTCCTTGCTTTCCTTGCTTTGGAGTCCATCCTTTTTTCTTTCTAGCCATTTTACTGAAATAAAAAAGATGTAGGTTGTATTGCTTTATATGAGTGTTTTATACACTACTAGTATATAATTTTTATATGCATATTTAACAATTGAGACTGCCGTCGATATACAAAATTGCGGGAAACACATATTGTTTACAAACATTGGCTAGTATTTGTAACTTTTTATCAGATTCTCGAGCTCTTTGAGATGTATCCAATTAAACATGTTATTTACCCCCCCCCCCCTTTTTTTTTCTTTCATGATTTGTTCATATGTACCTAAATATCCTCTGGAAAACCTTTTATAACCTTTTTGTAAGTTTTCATAAATTTTGATGCACAACACAAAACAATAGAAAAGTAAAGACACATACCAAGTATGTTTATTTTTTTAACAATACGAGTTGTCCACTTTCCCCATGGTAATGGGGTAAGTGGACACCTCGGTTGTTATCGTGTTTTTACCCCAATCTCCCCTATATATATATATATATATATATATATAAAGTCTCTGAATGATTGTATACACTCATGATTGTAGGACTCAACACAATGTATGAACGATAATAAAAATATTTATATTAAAAAGGCGAAAAACGCGGCAAATGAACGTCATAGAAGTTATTATAACGTAATGTATCCAAGCAATGTAATTGTTGTTTCAATGTTGTAATTTATTCCAACGAAGAAGGCCGTAATGGCCGAAACGTATGGGAATTTGTGTTATAGTTTTTATAACTAAAGTGCGATGGGGACGCTAAAGTACGATGGTCACGCTAAAGTGCGATGGTCTACGCTAAAGTACGTGGTTCCATACGCTAAAGTCCGATGGTCCGGGAAAATATCGACGTAAAAACGTAGTTCGATAATGACGTTAACAGTTGTTTATAAAAACTAAAAATGAACATACTGGAAAATATATTAGAAATATTTGATTAACAATTTTTACACCATATGTCCATGACAAGTAATCGAGTAATTGATTGAATTTAACCGTTTTTTATCAGCTGAATCACAATGTTTATTTTTTATCGAGTGCTGGAAAAAAGACTTGTGTCCTACAGTCGACCGTTTTACTATATAAATACAAAACAGTATACGCATACTTATATCCTGCTTCTATTTGAAGCGAACGGATACATTCGAATCATTGTTTATGCATGTGGCAGTTTACTTTGTGATCCCCGTTAAAATGCTGTCGATTTTAATAAAAAGTAAAGTCGGTAAAATAGAGATACATGTGTTCATGCGTTAACTATAAATTGTCTGCGAAAACATAAGTCGTACTGTATATTGTAGGAAAATACGGAAAAGGAGAAAGCTCGGCGACATTATTTTTCTTGGATTTAGATTTAAGCTTATGGAAATAAATGCTGCATTTTCCGATAATGAACGAATTAGGGATTTTTAATTTTCAATGACAAATGTAAGGGAGGTTGTAACATTAGTGTGAACGGCAATCTACACCAATTATCCAAATATTCAATACGCTCCGAATTGTTAAAAAAAATTATTTTACATGAAATATAATATTAGCAAAACATAAATAATCTTTATAGCAATTATTACTTGGTCGGACTTGTTAATTTAGAAACAATTACTTACGCCTACCGGTAAATTGTAAAGCCTATCTCATATGTTATATCGTAGCATAATAGCTTTTGCAAAAAAACTTTTTAAACCTCTATGTTTTGATACTTCCAATCTTACCCTTTGGACCATCACACTTTAGCCTGATACACCATCGTACTTTAGCGAACAAACAACCAACGCACTTTAGCGTGAGACACCATCGTACTTTAGCGTAGACCATCGCACTTTAGCGTGACCATCGCACTTTAGAGTACCATCGCACTTTAGAGTCCTACATATATATATCATGATATCACAACTATTTCTTCTGTTATAAAAATTTCACATAAAAAATCTTCTATTTTCAATTTATATATTTGTAAAGCAAAATTATATCCGGGTGAAATTTGATCCGGAGGAAATAATGTCACAGTAGTTGTTGTTATTTTTTTATCCGGAGGAAAATATTTCCCTGGGTTATTTTTTGCTTTGCCGTGAATTTCTATCTGGGTAGTTAACTTGTTGAATAGTTATTAGAAAAAAAACTTACCCTTTACAAATACTATGAAATAATAATAGTGTATTTGAATTAAAGCGAATTGTTAAAAAAAATTGTATTATAATCGGAAATAATTTCACAAATTATCACATGAAATATTCAGGTCAATTTCATCTTTTTAAAAAGAAAATTATCATGAAATATACGGAAGAAAACCAGAAGTTATTTCAAAGATCGTAATTGTGAAAATAATACAAAAATGTATCATGATTAAATAAGGTTATTGAAATACATGTAAAAGTGAGTTGTTTTCAGATATCAGTACAAATATAAATTAAAAAGTAAGTTACAAAAATAGTTGCATTACTACTGTTAACAGTAATAGAAGAATTTGATTATGATGATATTTTTAACTATATAAATACTTTTGTCTGGGGACAGAGCAGTAGTTGTTGATTATATGGAAATCAGATAAATCATAGCATAACAATATATTGGAACAAAAGCATGTTTAACAGCTGGATAGTATTTACCTGTGAAATGTTATCTGTCTTATTAAATCAAATTGTAAGTCATCTTTTTATATAAATGAATATATAAAAAATAAGATTCAAGGAAAAATTACACTATGAAATAGATTCAGAAATATATTATATTTTCGTGTTGTTTATTCTTTAGTTTTCTGTGTTGTGTCATGTGTACTATTGTTTTTCTGTTGTCTTTTTCATTTTTAGCCATGGCGTTGTCAGTTTGTTTTAGATTTATGAGTTTGACTGTTATCTTTTGTCCCTCTTTTAATATCTTTTAAATATAAATTGCTCATAATTACCTCCCTTTGAAAAATTATGCAAATTTGTTCTACCTTTGTGAAACATTTTATAATTATAGTCAGGTATATATTGATTGTGAGTAACTTACAGAGTAGTTAATGGGACTCTATTTCACAAGGTTCTGTGCAATATAGTACGGCAAATATATACCGGTACATACTATCCGCAAAACACAGATAGATTTGCACTCCTCTGGAAAAAATCTACCTGTGAAATACCATGCCTGGAACAAAATTACCGTGACAAATTATCCTCAGGATACAATATCACAGAGGAAGAAATACACCGTTACACAACGTCCTAAGTAAGGTGAGAGTAGACGTCTCATTGCAGATAATCACAATCTTTATCAATCTTTCTGACAATAATAGTTGATCAAAATAATCTTATAACATAATATTTGAATGTTCATAATTCTGTTTCAAATTACACATGTCACATTGTGTTCCCAAAAACTTGGCAGTGAATGACAAAATTAAATGTCAACGGTTAACCTCTTTAAACTACCCCCTCTATTATCTGCGCAATCGCAGTCAACTTTAACCTACTAGAGTATCAAAAATCTCTTTTTACAATAAAATCAAAATCTATTTATTTTTATCTTTATCTTCTTTTTATATATTCTTTGAATATCTTAATCACTAAATAATAATTATTTTAGAGTAAAAATAATTTCCAAAAATTCCATTAACTATATAAACATGATAAAGGGAAACAATTCAATCTAAAAAAAAATATCCAAATCTTAATCTCTCATGCTACATGTACATGAATGTTTTTATTTAATTAAGGATTTGTACTGACTACTACTGAGTAATGTTTACAATTCCTTGATTCTATAATGTTTATATATTTCATCAGATAACAAAAAGACAGAAACACAGGTTATTGACACACGCTATAAGAGTGATATTTTAATGCCTATTTGTATTAGCACTCGTGGTTTAGTGGTATAACGCATAGACTACAAACTTTACTGACGAAAATACGCGCAAGCTCGCACCTTTCATTTGTCACACGTTTTTGAGAGGATAACATTGATTCTTGAAAAATAATTCACTGTTAGAACAATATACTGACGTTAGAAAAATGGGTTAAGTATTAATGAAAAATTATTACACCAGGGTTTTCGATATCAAAACCTATAGTTAAACATTTACTAAATTTTATCATCGGTACAAGGGCATCATTCGTAAATACAACTCACCATGCAGACATCTTATACATTCAGGTATTTCACATCCAATTTTTTATAGTAATATTCTTTACAAAGCACAAAAATGTTAGTATTCACTTCAATATCTAACAAAACCTTTAAACATACTTATTAAGAAGGGATATAGTTACGTTACTGTTGTCAGGTCATTAAAGATTGCATATTTTGGCTTTAATATTGATTCACTTATAGGGTCTTTGCATCGGAATTAAACACATTTATTCTAAAACAAGTTGTTGGCATGACACGGGTTATGTTCTTCTCGTATATTTTATGATGGTCTAGTACTAACACCTAACGGGATTGTGCTTGATATTCATATGATGAAGACTTAATCTTTCAATACGTTTTAGTTGAGGTCTGAAGCTGGCATGTCAGTAACTGCTAGTAGTCATCTGTTTATTATGAATTATTGTCATTTTGTTTAGTTTCTTTTGTTACCTATTCTGACATCGGACTCGGACTTCCCTTAAACTGAGTTTTACTGTGCGTATCGTTGTGTGCTTGTTTTTTCTACATTGGCTAGAGATATCCGTATTCCGTTCCGTTTTCCGTTTCCGCCGTTTAGCAACACCCTCTGAACATTGTTAAATTATTCATTTATTTGTGTTTCTTTTTCCATAAAATTTGGAATTATGCATTTAATATAAATCTCTAACATAATATGTAAAAATAATACAGCACCCCCTTAACTCGATTGCTTTTCTCACTTTCGCCATACCTGCTCAAGCTCAAGCAATCAACGATGATCTATAATAATCAATATCATACAAAATAGGCACTGGCTACGGTTACATGGAAATGTAACAATAATAATAAATTGCTTCGCCGAGCGCAGCTGGATACGACCACAGAGGTCCAACCCTGAACAGTCAGGAAAAAATGGACACAATATTCACGTTTGATACAGGTCTGAATTTGGAATGTAATTAAATATTTGACACATAAAAGGTTTCTGACACAGAATAACTGTATAGTCAAAGAAGTTAGAATTGGTTATATAATTTGAATTTATATGGTTTTTTTTTGTGTGCAATTGACTATATATGCTGTTGTGAATATTGACCCCCCCCTCCCCCCCAAAAAAACAAAAGGAAATGTTAACCTCCCCTTTTTTGCTTTCGTTAAATACACTATGCTGTTGCCTATTGACCCCCCCCCTTTTTTTTTGCAAATAGTTCAAAACCTGACATTTCTTTATACATAATTCAAAGTAGTGTAAGGGAGGTAGATCCAAACATACACAACATTGTATTTTAAATGTATCTGAATTACCTCCCTTACACTGCTTTTAAATTGTCTTAATTGTCCATTAACCAGAAAAACCTAGTTTCCCCCCTTTTTTGCCCCTAATCCCTAAATGGATTAAGCCATAACCCCCAAAAGATGAACATAACCATCCCTTTGTGGTAAGGAAACTTGTGGTATAATTTCAGAGAGATTCATAAACTTAAACACAAGTTATTGTCTGAAAACTACAAAAATGCTTATTTGTGCCCTTTTTTGGTCCCTAATTCCTAAACTGTTGGGACCATAACCCCAAAAATCAATCCTAACCTTCCTGTATAGAACTTTCTGGTAAATAAACGGTTATCACAGAGATATGTCTTGCCTTCTTGTAATTTTGATTATGCAAATGTTGAAATCAAAATAGCAATACCTTAACACCTTACACAAGTAATGCAAACATTCAAAGTCAATGAACCATGAGAGTTACATAGCTAAACAATCTCCATGTAAATGAGATGTGCCAATGCTAATACAACTGCATACCAAATACTATTGACTTATTATAAGTCGTTCCCAAATCTAAATACAAAAATTAACTTGTAAAAAAAATAGGCAGGACAGGAGTTTTAAGTAAAAAAAAAGGCAGGATGAGACACTTGCAAAAAAAAAAGTCAGGACGACAATTTAGGTAAAAAAAAGTCAGGATAAACTAAAAAAAAAAAAAGGTAGGACAGAGATTACAGCTAAAAAAAAATGCAGGACAAAATTTTTCATCCTAGCCCCCCCCATAAAAATCAAATGGTAGCTCCCTAAACTATGTGAAACTCTCGAAGTCCAATGAAGCATGAAGAGGGGTTGGGGCTATATAATCTCCATGGAAACAATACTTACAAATTTGCATACCAAATATCATTGATTTAACATTAGCAGTTCATCTTAAAAACTGATCTAATCACAAACTAATACATGTAAACTAAGATAAGTTTCAATGTCATTAGACTGTGACTGAGGGATGAGGCTAAATAGACTGCATGGAAATGAGATGTGCCAATGCTTATACAACTGAATACCAATTAATATTGGCCTACCACTAATGGTTCCCCTTGATCTGACCTAATCACAAACTAATACATGATAACTTACAAAATGGAGATGAGATATGCTAATGCTTATACAACTGCATACCAAATATCATTGACCTACCACTTGTGGTTCCCCATAAACTTACCTTATCACAAACTAACACATGGAAACTTACAAAAACTTTCAAAGTCAATAGACCATGACTAAGAGGGCAGAGCCAAATTATCTCCATGAAAATGAGATATGCCAATGCTTATACAACTGCATACCAAATATCATTGACCTACCACTTGTGGTTCCCCATAAACTGACCTAATCACAAACTAATACATGTAAAATAAGCAAAAGTTTCGAAGTCAATAGACCATGACTGAGGGGGCAGGGCTAAATAATCTCCATGGAGATGAGATGTGCCAATGCTTATACAACTGCATACCAAACATGCTTGACCTTCCACTTGTGGTTCCCCATAAACTAGACCTAATCACAAACTAATACATTGTTGACGCCGTCGCCGACGCCTTGAAACAGCATACCTATGTCTCGCTTTTTGACCCCGTCAAGCCGAGACAAAAATAATAGAGATCCATTCATGTAAACTAAAGTTATTGTCGGGACACTAAATGCGTCTTCGGACGCAGACAACGACATGAAAGTATTATACGACGCAAACAAATGTTTGAGTTAGTATAAAAATATTATTGTTACATTGGTAGACTAATTGCCAAAATGCGGGGTTGGATAAGGAACAGATTAATGACCAATGTAACAATAATAATTGAGTCTACGGTTACATTGCGTTTTTATTACATTAATGCACTTCCGAATGTACGTTTGGACTAGTAATATATATGTTAAAATAAAAGTTGAAAATTTGTATTTGAATTTTACCATAATGCATACATTTATTTCTTTTTTATTTACAATGACAGCTTTTTCAAGTCCAGTCTGTTGTTTTGGAAGCAGGTTTTAGTCCGATGGATTTTGTTGAAACCAATTTAAGATCATTTATAAAGCAGCCATCACAAACGAGTGATGCGACAATGTGTACCTCTGTATTGAATCAGGGACTTTTTATACTAATATATAAAGTCCCTAATTGCATACTAACATAGAAAGTCCCTGACTGCATACTTACATAGAAAGTCCCTGATTGCATACTATACAATTCTATTCTGCACTATCCCTTTTTTAAAGTTAAAGACACTTTCAACATTTGTAATGCTTCAGAAGAAAAATTGTATTTTACTCTTGCGAATATTTTTGTTGGAAGCATGTGAGGTTGTACCGGCTAATATAATGTCAGTGTCGTCCATTACTGATTTTGTGTTCATCTTCAATTTCAATATCCAGCTTAGCATAGCTGAAGCAAAATTCAAAAAACTTAAAAATACAAGTCAATTGTGAAGGCAATTGATGTTTGAATCAGACTTTTCAATTTTAGAGTCAAGATATTTTTTTTATCGTAATTTCTTTCTTATTGGCGAAAAATTAAGCAACAAAAACATAAAAGCATTAAGTTTAATAAATCTATATAGGCCTATATAGCTAGCGTACATCGGAAGTGTATTAATGTAACAATAACACAATGTAACCCTAGACACAATTATTATTGTTACATTCGTAATTAATCAGATCCTTACCCAAACCTGTATTCCAGCAATTAGTCTCCAATGTAACAACAATATTTTTATTATGTTACATTTCCATGTAACCGTAGCCAGTGCCTACAAAACAACGGACATGCATCATTTTACTTTCATTATAACGGACAATTTTATGCCTTACATTTGTCAGTGTGTGTTTTTGGATACTCTGACAATGGTTCAACCCATTATATCCATTAAAATCCGAAATTCTGGATCAGAAGCTGCGAGAAGTTAACATGACTTGACAATAAAAGTACCAAAAACTAGTGAGAGGACAAGTGAGAAGAAAGGAATCCAGATACTTGTATTATACGTCTTTGTGCCAATCCTGATACTTACAATTGAGAATGGAAATGGGGAATGTGTCAAAGAGACAACAACCCAACCATAGGGCAGACAACTGCAGAAGGCCACCAATGGGTCTTCAATGCAGCGAGAAACTTCCCCACCCGAATGTGTCCCTCATCATGACCAATTGAGCTAAAAAGCAGAGGGCATATGCCCTTGCATTAGTTTGTCCAGCAGTCCATCTTAATTAACCCTTTCATCCCCGACGATGCCATGAGTCATCACCTGGTGCATGCCCAACGATACCTTTAATATCACCTAGAGTTCGCCCAATGATACCTCAAGGCATTGTTTTTTTTTAAATCAGTTTTTAATCAAATTGGCAGGGCATATGAAGGAGAAAATTGACCAGTCCTGGAACATATTATGAAATTTGTTTCTATGCTTCGTTTTGTGTAAATGGTTTGTAGGTTACAAAATGCAACATTGAACTTGGTGTTTTATAATTAACACATTCTGTCATTCAAAGAAAAAGTATCAAAACAAACAGTTAACTAAGAATGAATCACTTATTCTGATCTTGGTTCATACTCCTGCTTTCAACTAAATAAAATTAAACATTATTTTCTATTATGACATACATTTATTACAATAAACAAACATCTTTCATATGTTTTAATTACTTGGAAACTGTAAGAATTCACTAATGTCCATTTCAATATCAGAGTCATCATCATTTATAGTTGTCAAACCTTCAGGAGCATTTTGCACTTCCTGTCCAACAACTGGTACTTCTCCCACAGTAATAGGCTGATTATATGAGGTACCAGTTGCTTGACTGAAAGGGACTGATGATGAAGCTGTTAAAGTGGCTGTCTGGTAGGATACTGCTGTTGACTGTAGAACTTGTGACTGCTGTTGTTGGTTGACAAGTGAAGATGGCTGTTGTTGCAACATAATTGATGGTTGTTGGACAGACTGTTGTTGGAGAACCGCCAATGGGTTGGTTTGTTGATATGTTGGTGTAGTGACATGTTGAGAAATTATGTTTGGTATATTTGTTGAGTAGTTGCTGGACTGTAGTAACTCTATCGTCTGATTGGTGGAGGCTTGTGATGAAATAGATGGTTGACTGGTCTTTATTTCTGATGATTGTTGGGTCGGTTGATTTATTTGATTAGATGGCTGTGATGAACTAGGTGTGAATATTTGTTGTGATTCAGAGGGGTCATAACCTACACCCATTGCATTACGTAGTCCTTGAACACTAGAAATATTAGCTGGCTGTGCCTGTTAAACAGAACAAATACAACATCTTTATATGTGAGAATGTAAATGGGATAGATTCAATGATTCAAAAGATTGCTAGTGGATTTTATAAAAATAAGTAAAATTGAAAATGTATTTATTTGACACCACTCCCTCATACAATGTATTAAAATGAAGGCACCTGTTAATGCAAAGTAAAATCCCAACAGTTAAACATATTGGGTCTTGCAAGTTTTCTTCCTGTTTTATTTTTTTCCCCTTAAAATACTTAAATCGCTATTTTAGAACAATCAGGTTCATAGTCTAACACCAAATGCATTTTTAAATATTTCCAAATGTGAGTATGATTGATTGGTGGTTGCTTAACGTGGTCTCTGCACAAAAAGGGCTGTATCATGGCAAGACAAATGTGAATAGAGGAATACGCTGGAAGCAAAATAATACACCATATCACATATCTAATAAAAAAAAATGAACAAATTCTATGTTAGCTTAGAAACTGTAAGAGTATTACAAAATTTTTCGCCATATCCCTTGAAATTTTCATCAAGAAAATACTTATGAAATAAAAGAAGAATATGTCTGAGTTTTGCAATTTACCAAGTTAAAAATTAATCTAGTATGGTAATTTACTCACCGCCCAAATTCTAACTTTGACTGCAAGATTTGTTTCTTATCATTGTGTATGAGTTTCATTAAATTTGGATGAAAAAAACTAAAGTTAAGAGTACAGAAAATTGCATTTTCTAAGTTATAAAGGGGAATAATCTCTAGAATGGCAAGTGGCTCTTGTCCTAATTTGAACTTTGTCTACAACTATTGGTCCAAGAAAAGTAACACTACATGCTCCTGTAAGGGCATACAAATTTGCATTCACATCGATGATAGTTTCATTCAAAAAGTCCATTAAAAATTTCAATGTTGACCCTTGATCCTTTATATTTTTGAAAAAGAGGAGTAACTCAAAGCATACCAAATTAAATTGCTGGAAAAAATAATGGTATAAGAGTTATTAAAAGTGCTATAAAAACTTTCTAGAACTCTGATATACAAAGAAGACTTTTGGTGTACCCGTCAAAAATAAATTGACAGGGATTCCCTGTATGACCAAATACCTTGTACCTTAATGAGTGCAATAACTTACCTCTCGTGCCAACTCTTTCAGTTCTTTTGTCACCTTTTGTGCTATAAAATATACAAAATCATATGTTAACTGGTAAGTTCTATATCTAGATTAATATGATTCAGTTTCAGCTTGGGCAAAATTAAGAAACCAAAGTACAAATGTATCAATGAAACTATAATTTTTCTCTTATCCAGGAAAATTAGAACCAACAAAAATAACTGAATCCACAGTTAAATTACCCCTAAAAATAAACTATACAAATCCTTTTTATCTTAATTTGACTAAGTGAAATTATAGGTTTTATATTTTTCTGAAGGACTAGTAATTGATTAATGTATGGTGGTAAATTCTGACTAAATAGACCAATCTAGTTGTATCTCTTTTTTTGAAGGACCATATACTTGAGTAATGAATCCTGGTAATTCCTGACTAAGTTAACTTACCTAACTGTTTTCCTTTTTTTAGTGGACCATATATTTGATTTATGAGTCCTGGTTACTTCTGACTAAGTCAATTTACCTACCTGTACTTCTTTTTTTGAGGGAGCAGGTACTTGAGTAATGAATCCTGGTCACTCCTGACTAAGTCAAATTATCTTACTGTTTTTCTTTTTCTAATGGACCAGATACTTGATTAATGAATCCTGGTTAGTCCTGACTTAGTCAACTTACCTAACTGTATTTCTTTTTCTGATGGACCAGGTACTTGAGTAATGTGTGGTGGTAAGTTCTGACTAAGTCGTTCACTCTGAGTTTGTTGAAGGTCATTTATTAAAGTAGCTGTCTGATCAAGTTTTTCTTGAACTGGATCTTTCTCTTTCTTCATTGATTTTTCTTTAATTTGAAATGAGTACATAAAATTAAATCAAAATTCAATATCAAAATCAAATAATTTTTTTGGGTTAAATGAGTCATCATGATTTATTAAATACAGGGTGTTTCATGTTTATCTTGTTAAATGACCTGCCAATGGTTTAATACAGGATGTTTCCTTTTTTTTTTTTTTTTTTATCTATTTGTAAAATGACCTGTCATGGTTTAATTGATACAGATTGTTTCATATTTATTATATTTGTAAAATGACCGGTCATGGTTTAATATAGGGTGAACCATGTTTTTTTTTGTAAAATGACGTGTCATGGTTTTTAAGGAATATACATACCCATATTATCCAGAAATGACATATCTACTCCCAGATCACTAAGACCTCTAAGAGAATCAAAGTCTATATTTGCTGATTTTTCATCGGTAGTACCACCTCCATCTTTCATTTTCTGTAAGAAAAAAAATGACATTTCATTACACTTCATCAAGAAATAGTCTATATGTTCATAGCTCAAATTTACCTTTAACAAATTAATACTAATAATATGAATATTCCTATGTCTTTTAGACCTTTGTGGATACTGTATAGTTGTCCCATTGGTAATCCTGATCTTTATGTTCAATTTGGTAATAACAAATGAGTTTAAAAATATCATCTCTTCCAGTCCTTATAAGGAAGACAATACAATTGACAGAAATTTATAGGAGACCACCTTGGCCTGAAACCTTTTTGAAATCATTTTTTTCTCTTGCATCTGCTTTGTTCTGCAAATAATACTGAAATTGAAAATACAGATTTTTCACTTGATTATCTTAATTTTGTCACTAGTGTTGTAAAAACCCATGATTTTATTACTGAGACAGTCTATAATATTAGCTCTATTTTACAGTCTAGTAAAAACTAATCAAAGAAATCTTAACTCTTGATTGGTCAAATATTTAGTCTCTTCAAATTGGACTTTTTGAATTAGTTTTCACTTAAATGTTTTTGATCCTGACTAAATCTGAAAACAATTCATACATTTCAAAGTAATGGCACATTCAGCAGTGTTGTGGATTTTGTAAGTAATTGTAAGCTAAAAAATGTCTTAAATGTGGTCCTATTGATATACTGCTTTTAAAAAAAATTACGCTTATAAACTACACAAACCTGTTGTAATATCTTGGTTTTAGCATGTTCTCCTTTAGTCAGGATGTCCAATAAATTATCTACCATAGCTATCGCATAGTCACCACCACTCTCAACAAAACTCATTACACTAAAAAAAAAGATAAGCTCTGACATTGTTAGCTTCGATGAAGCATGAAATAATAGGATCAAAGACAGAGAATGAGACAGAAAAACTCCAAACATCCATATAAGTTGAAATTTGGTATTCATCTTACACAAGTGTACTTCATTAGACCTCTATTTGGTGGGGTTTGTTTTGTTCAGTCTTTATTTTGATATCTTGTGATTTTAATACTGTTGTAAATCTTTGGTCCTTTACTTTCTGTTGTCAGTTTATTTTTGACATGAGTTTTTATGCCCCTTTGGTATATATCGCCTTTCTCTTACTCTAATTGAAATATTTCTCCAACATTAGATAGAGACCAAAGTTTCCCTGAAGTTAATATTATCACAGCAGAAAACATTTACTATGTGACGATAACACTGCCAGAGTAAAACCTTGTTACCAATGCGAGTACAGTGAATATATGTTATTAAGGTAAAGTTCATCTTTATTCTGTACTGACAAATCCACATGAATTGTTGAGTCGTTTTGAGATTGGTTGAATAACATTTTTCTATGATTCAAAATGGATTCAAGTTTAATTTGTGGTTCTATATATATATATATATATATATATAGAAACACAAGAGTGCACACGCTGAAATGTCTCGCCTTCTATACTAATCATTGATATTATGTTGATAGTCTTAAGTATAAATCTAAGCTTTATTACAACTGTCACATAAACTTTACATTAACCAAGATAACTAAACAAAGACCAATGAACCTTGAAAAAGAGGTCCAGGTCAGATGAACCATGCCAGGCAGACAGGTACAGCTAACAATGCTTCTATACAACATATATAGTTGACACATTACTTATAGTTTAAGAAAAATAGACCAAAACACAAAAACTTAACACTGTGCAATGCACCGTGAAAATGAGGTCATGGTTAAATAAAACCTGCTCGACTGACATAAAGATCATAAAATATTTCCATACACCAAATATAGTTGACCTATGGCATATAGCATTAGATAAAAGACCAAAACTCAAAAACTTAACTTTGACCACTGAACCATGAAAATGAGGTCAAGGTCACATGACATCTGCCCGCTAGACATGTACACTTAACAATCATTCCATACAACAAATATAGTAGACCTATTGCATATGGTATGAGAAAAACAGACCAAAACACAAAAATTTAACTATAACCACTGAACCATGAAAATGAGGTCAAGGTCAGATGACACCTGCCAGTTGGACATGTACACCTTACAGTCCTTCCATACACCGAATATACTAGCCCTATTGCTTATAGTATCTGAGATATGGACTTGACCACTAAAACTTAACCTTGTTCACTGATCCATGAAATGAGGTCGAGGTCAAGTGAAAACTGTCTGACAGGCATGAGGACCTTGCAAGGTACGCACACATCAAATATAGTTATCCTATTACTTATAATAAGAGAGAATTCAACATTACAAAAAAATTGAACTTTTTTTTCAAGTGGTCACTGAACCATAAAAATGAGGTCAAGGACATTGGACATGTGACTGACGGAAACTTCGTAACATGAAGCATCTATATACAAAGTATGAAGCATCCAGGTCTTCCACCTTCTAAAATATAAAGCTTTAAAGAAGTGAGCTAACGCCGCCGCCGTTGCCGCCGCCATAGCCGCCGCCGGATCACTATCCCTATGTTGAGCTTTCTGCAACAAAAGTTGCAGGCTCGACAAAAAATTACACCCACAAAAAAAAACCATGGAATGGAAATTTTAGTCTTTTAAATAAATGAAGGTGAAAAAACTGTTGAAATAGGTACAGTTTGGGTATCCTCATGTTACAGCACATTCAACTGATAGTAGTGAAATCTGGTTTAAGGAAACGCAAAATAAAGACACAAAAACCCAGATAAAAATTTGACCAATCAGTGGACATCAGGGTTTCCGCTGGCGGTCGCCATTTTCGCAATTTGCGAAAAAATAATAATTGTAGCGATTAAAATTCGTCATTGGCGAAAGAATTTGGCGAAAGAATTATATATAACGATTTATTTTCAGCCATTTTGTTTATTTACTTTTTTTTCGGGTTTCTCGGACTTTACCGGATCAGACAATACTCGGAATTAATTCACCTTGAACTGGTTAAGATTTTGACAGAAAATCAATAATCAGCTGATTGCATTTATAGCTATCGACATCGAAGGACTAATTAATAAAGGTGTTGATTGTATTATATGACAAATTGAAATGATATGGTTAAATGGCGTCCGTCACGTCACAAAAGGGATTTTGCCACTTTGCGACGCAGGTGTTGAAGCAAAATTTTGACGCTCCCTCTCGATCCTTCTTTTAATGAAAGTCAAGAAAAGAAAACTGTTATTATGACGAAAATTCTTCAAAAGCAAGAAAGGTCTCTGATTTAAAACTTTATCATTTAACTTTGATATAGATAATTGATTTGAGTGGGTACTTTAAAGTCGTTTCAGTGACACGTGTTTCAGTGTTTCAAGCATAGTTTTACTTATTTACGATGGTTTAGAAAAGAAAACTGTCTTTATGAAGAAATCTATTCAAAAGGTTAGGTTGGCATGAGAGTAACACTTCAATGTAATGACTACACCTTACACGTGGGATACATTTCAAGTGGTAAAATGGGGGGGGGGGGGGGGGAGGAAAATTTTAAAAGAAAAATATATTTGTGTTACTTGGCGAAAAAAATAATAAAGTGGCGAAAAATATATTGTTTTGGCGAAAGAGGTGGCAAAAAAAATAATTGACCCAGGGGAAACCCTGGGACATTCTTAGTTTTTTATGGTTTTGCAAGTGATATTGGACTAACTGTGGAGTTAATAAGTACCTGTAAATGTTATTTGTTAAATTTTCAATTAAAAGCATATTAGGCACAATTTACTGTGGATTCATTGTTATCTGTACGCTTCAGATTTTATGGGTATATGTTACCCACAAATGGAACAAAGACCAAATTTTCTTAAGCTAGTATGTAAACATCGCTAAATCAAATATCCACAAATATGCATATATATCAACCCATAAAGAGAAATCAAATCCACAGTATTTGGATCTGTTGTGTAATAAAGGAGATTTTTTCAGATAAAATATAATATATTAAATATTACCTCTTGGCATATCCTACTCCTGTCTCATCTCCATAGGTTGACAGTAATATGTCTGTTTCTTCCTTTGTCATGTTAGCAAATGTTGAGTCATACTGAGGAGCATATGTACCAAACGGTCCATAATTCAAATACTGCCCTGAAAAATAGAAACCTTGAGTAACAGAGGGTTGAAAGTTTTGATATTGTGTATTTTGAGACTCATTTGTGAATAAATTGCAGCAATTATTTCTATAAATGTGTATGCCTCAGGTTAAATGTTTAGCAATCAACAATTACGCTTGCAAATGAATTTTAGTCTTAAATGGTCATTTTTATCTAAATAATATCTGTAAAGCCTGAACAATAAATAAGTCAGGTTCAGTCTTTCAACATTTTAAGACTAATTGACAGCAGAATCTTTTAGCACTGTGCAGACAATTTGCTTGTAGTCAATTCAGTATCTCAGTATATTCGTTGTTTTATATGTGTACAGGTTTAAAACAACTACTGAACAGTCTAAACACAGACTGAATAGACTTAATTGTATGCAAGCTATTTTGTCTGACTAGTGCTGAATTGACCATAATGAATATATGTCTTTAAGTTAACTGAAAGACTGAAATTGATATAATAATTCATTTCTCAACTTTTAAGAACTATCTAGAATCAACCTTTTTCAGATCATAATTGGTACTAGTGATATGTGTTATAGTCTATAAAGAGAATAACATGAATCTATATTTATCGCTATTTTACCAAATTTTTCATTGATCTTAATGACTGATGATTTCCTTACTCAGCACAGTAGAGTGATATAAAAAATTATCGCTAGAAACTAAGGGTGCACGTGCCTGTTGTCAATTTTCATGAAAATTGACAACGTTGTCATAAGTTAAATAGCTATTAACAGATTATCATTGGTCATCTCAACTCTTTTCTGCTTTTCTCACTTTAGCTGTACCGTTGAGATGATCAATGATAATTTATAATGAAGAACATACCTGTAGTGACTCTGTTTCTCTTGTCTTCTTTGTACCCTGCCAAAGATCCTCCACCAGTTCCTAACTTCCCAATCAATGAACCAATACTAATCACACGTTCATTCTTACTCACTACAAAATAGGTCACAAATCAAAAATCATCCCAATGAACCAATACTAATCACACGTTCATTCTTACTCACTACAAAATAGGTCACAAATAAAAAAGATCAGCCCATTAAACTAATTATAGAGTTTTGTGCATACTTTAAGTATGTTAATGGTAATATTTTTTTCTGGAATTTTATGCCACATGTGTATTCTACAGTAAAAAATATTTTTTTCTTAGTTTAAAAGAATTATTTTTGCACTTTATAATGAGTATCAAGAATAAAGCAAATTAAACAATTAATGGAAAAATGTCCTGTACATTCTTGTTTTTTTTTTATATAGAAAAATATTGTATTTTTTGTAAGTCCTCATAAGTTTAAGTACTTACCAATTCCATCATTATCAGGGTTCAGCAATACCATAGATGTAGTGCCATCATCTTTCTTACGAAGAAATCCAAACTGAAATGGTAGAATTTGTAAAAATACTTTTATATTTAAAGGAATAAGTCAATGAATGTCAAGCTTAGGCCCTTAACCCTTACCATGCGGTGACCGTCATATGACGGGCATACCCAGACCACCGTTATTTAGCTCCAAATTTTGCATTCCATACTTTTAGAAGTCCACTTTATGATACTTATTTTAAAAGTTATGCATGTTTCATCAACCTGAGGCTATCCATATTCATGTTTCTCATGTATAAGTTGCATTTTGAGTACAAATACGGACTCAGAAAAAATCGTGAAATTTCGTATTTTTGGTCCAAATGACCATCTGTAGACTGCTGAACCAAGATCAGATTCACTCCCACCTAACAACAGTGGGGGTCAGTTTGTTAACTAGGGTCCACTATAGATGCAGGCTACAGCTGGATACCTTTAACAGCATCCCTGGGTCTTCAGGGTCAAGAGAAAGGACGAAAAAACGTCAAAATTGGCACTTTATGCACCTGATGACCAATTTTGGGGCAAATTCCTGCCACCCATCCCTGTCTCCTCAACCTCACCATCCCACCCTGCGATCACCTATATTTAACCTAGATTTAAAGGAATCAATATGCTACAGCAACAGGGCTAAGCTCATTTGCATATAATTTGCATATTTTTGCAAATAAATGAAAATTAGACATTTTCTGAAAACAATTCAGCATGGTGAGGGTTAAACTTTCTTTGACTATTAGACCAATACTAACCTTTCGTTAATCTACTCTTTTGAGGTTTTTTTTCATTAAAGAAATTTTCATACAAACTACTCAAACTATTGTTTTTCACCATTCTCCAATAATGAAATTTGATGAACTTTGTTCTGTTAGAAAAAAATCCAACAACAAAAGAAAGTTTGATCAGTGATCAGTCTAGATCTTTCATACAGTACGATCTATTCTACTAATGTTATCTATTTACTGACCCTTGATTTAGACTCTCTGTATTTTAACAGATCAGCAGCATCTTTTGCAGCATTCTGAGCCTGAGCCAATATTTCTGAGGCACTCATAATATCTGGTACTGCTTCAAATCTACCAATTCTACAAAAGATAAATATGCAACATATATATGAAAGGTTCTTAATTTCAAACCTATTTTCTCAGGTATACAGTACAATCAGAACTTATTGCAATGTTTCTATTACATGTATTGCCAAAAATATGACAGAGTTTAACCGTTATAATTGAAATAATTTAAACTCACATTTTTTTTTCATATATATTAAACAGGATTTTTCTAATATCGCAATAACCAAAATCACATTTTATTTTAAAATGACAAAATCACAATAATTTTTGAATTTAGAGTAATAGCTTCCTTGAAACAAACCTATATCAAGAAAATCATAATAGTTAATGCAAGCTCTGGAATATACTATCAACTGAAAGATACATACATCATATGCAGACACTACTTGTAACAGAAAGTTCACAATTGGGAAGATGAAATCATCTCTTTCGTTGTAAAGATTTGTTTTAAACCGACCCTTTACATCAATTGCTAGATGTAAGTCAAGATATGAAACAGACTTAATTGTATCTGTTTATTCATTTTTTTTTTAATTTGGTGAGATGCTTTCCACATCTTTACTAAACTTTGAATTTTTCAGTGACAGGACATGATCTATATAGGATTGTGAAGTTAGAAGGATAATGCTAGCTTCTTTTCATTCATACTAAGAATTTTTTTCAAGTTTGCCTAACATGAGTTAAGGAACAAGTCCGCACAAGACATGCAAGAGGAGTATTTTTCATTCCCATAGGAATGATATTTGTTGAAAAACACACCCACTAAATGTACCAAATATGTTATCAATCAAGAAATCTATTCACTTGATGAAGTCAGACTATGAGAATTTTTTGTTTGATTCAAAGTGTTTTTTTTTTTACATTTGTACAAAGTATTATTTATGTATACCTAATACATGATATTTGTATCTACTGTAAATTCAGAAATTATTGTGATGTTTTAATTATTAATTATTACGATATATAGGGTTGTACTACTAATAATTATTAATTATTACAATACATAGAGTTGTAATTCTAATAATTTTATTATGGATTTCTATGACTGAAGCAGGACTTTACTCAGTATCACCAAAAATAATAATCTAAACTGACAAAATCGCAATAATAAATGCACACAACAATTTCTGTATTCTATTATATGAAACAAAGTTGGACCTATTCTTTGAATCTGTCTTAAAGTTTAGCATGGGGAATACTTATGTAAAATGAAGAAAAGTCCAATGTTTACTCTTCTCTATCTTTAGCTCTTTGTTTATGTTCCTTTTCTTCCTCTACGATGGCTTCCATCACAGCTTTAGTTTCATCATCTGGCTCATCTATACCTAACTCTTCATAACGCAAACTGGCCATGAATGGAAGGGTTCTCTTCATAACAAGAAGTTTCTCCTATAAAAACACAAATGCATTTCGTAAAGTTCAGTTTACATGTATGTGTTTATCAGTTGTAAAAGGACATTGAAATTGTACAAATAGCTAAATTTATTTGATTTAATATCTATATATGAATTAGACAAATACCACAAATATTGAGCTTAAGTATCAAAGTTTCAAATTATATTTTCACTGCTTTGCATATAAATACAGATGAATTATCTCCCTTGAAAACAGCATTTTCAAATAGTTAATATTAAAGTCATAAGAAACCTCAAATCAAAAAAAATAATGCATACATTTTTTTATAACTCAATAAATAGTTTTCATTGTAAAACTTATGTACATATACTTTTTTCTGCAGAAAATTCTTTAATTTATTCATATTTAGAAGAAGTTTACTTTATTTTAATTGCTTCCTTTCAGGAAGCAATTCTCCCAACCTATTTTCCGTATGCAAAGTGACCTCAGTGTGGCCCATCTCGTAAAAATCCGATGATCACAATACGTATGGATGTCCTTAAAATAAACTATTATCTGAATTAACATGTTAAACACGTGCTCAATTTCCATGCTTTTTTGTTGATTTTTTGTCGATTGTTGACAAACAGGTGACAATCGTTAAACTTCGGCTTCAAAACAAGAACTTTAATTACCTGCCATATTTTCACAACAACACTGACAAATTGAAAAAAAATAATGATAAATTCGTGCACAGAAGACTAAGTTTATGATGTTTGTATGCATTGGTTCAAGAATTGGAACAGTGGCGGATCCAGGGGGGGGGGGGGGGGGGGGGGGGCGGGGGTTCCGGGGGTGCGCACCCCCCCTTTATTTTTGCCGATCAATGCATTTGTATCGGGACATATGTTTTGCACCCCCCCTTTGCCCTGGGTTACCTGGGTTAGCACCCCCCCTTTCGAAAATTCCTGCATCCGCCCCTGTGGAAGAACATTATTTTTCACTGGGCAGTCGATTCTTATGACTTTAACCATAATACATGTGAGAACATATAGTTTTGTTTTACATAACTGAATTCTGATATCAATTTTGAAAATGTTGTATTAAAAGATAAGAGAATTTAAAATAGATTTTTCTCTCATTAGATTTTACATGCCTGGCAGATTTTGTTTTCCGAAATGTTAAAAAGGCTTGACAGGAATAAAAATTATTACTATATTAAGCATTTTTAGTATTGTTTAATAAGGTAAAGGGACTTTCAACTACCTTATTTGAGACATATCTGTAAACAATTTTATTTAATCTATTTTTATAGTGTATACTAACCTTACTCAGTGTTTTCATACCAATTTGTTTTTTAAATAGTGTATACTCACCTTACTCAGTGTTTTCATACCAATTTTATGGTGTATACTAACCTTACTCAGTGTTTTTATACCAATTTTATACCAATTTTATGGTGTATACTAACCTTACTCAGTGTTTTCATACCAATTTTATATCAATTTTATGGTGTATTCTTACCTTACTCAGTGTTTTCATACCAATTTTATATCACTTTTATGGTGTATTCTAACCTTACTCAGTGTTTTCATACCAATTTTATATCAATTTTATGGTGTATTCTAACCTTATTCAGTGTTTTCATACCAATTTTAAATTTTATATCAATTTTATGGTGTATTCTTACCTTACTCAGTGTTTTCATACCAATTTTATATCATTTTTATGGTGTATACAAACCTTACTCAATGTTTTCATACCAATTTTATATCAATTTATGATGTATTCTTACCTTACTCAGTGTTTTCATACCAATTTTATATCAATTTAATGGTGTATACTAACCTTACTCAGTGTTTTCATACCAATTTGAAACAAACGCTTGGCCTCCTTGTTATAAATAGTTTCTGGTCTGTTGTACGTCATAGCATTATTGCACATCAATAAAAAGTCTTTCTGTAAAAAATGAGAAACCAATTTAACAGTTATTTTGGTAATTCAATACTGCCTTGTGGTAAAATCAAAGGCTATAGAAGCAGACTCAGAAAAAAAAGTCGCCAAAGATGGAACTCGTAGACCATGACAGGCAATCGTCTATAGGAAGGAAAACCTAGACAACAAACCTTCATCCTTCTGCAGGGAGTAGGTTTCTAGTTTGGATGATCACCAAGCAGAGTAAAAAATTGATGATAACGAAAACCCAAGGGTCTTAATGCTGACCAGCACGAAGAGGATAGGTGAGGTGAGGTGAATTCAACATAAAGAAATTATATTGATTGTGACAATTTTCATTACTTCTCTGTAAAAAAAGATGTAGACAAAAAATAAATTAAATTTCATAATTTAATTCAATTGATATCAAATACATGTAATTGTTGGATGACATGAGAGGTCATAACTTTATTGTATAAAATAAGAAAATATAAAAATACCACTTTAATTTATGTACTTCAAAAAATCATAATAGTAACCTCCCAGTCTGTAGATATAAACATCAAGATTTTTAAAATGATCTTACAGTTTATAATTTATATTTATAAAGAAAATCATTCACAAATTGATATTAAAACTAACATATCAATCATTTTTCAATAGTTGATAAATATATTGTACTATGTGTCTTTAAAATTAAAGCTTCCTGATTTTTTATTCATTTGATTTGGCTTTAGAAAGATATCCATAAATATATATATATATATATATATATTAAGGAGATGAGATTATGATTGACAATAAGACTATTCAACATAGTTCAAATGCAGTAGTTGAAGTCCATCATATATACAGCCTTTAACAATGAAAAGAAACCATACTGTATAGTTGGCTACAATATAATTGAATAGTTAATACTTTGATTGCCTACCCTATACTCCAGAACACTTTCATATTCATTGTTGTCTATTTTGACCATCATGGTACTAAAGTCCATTGGGTTGGCTATGATCATGGAATATCCAGGGGCAATCATATCATTTACGGGGTAGGCAAAAAATCCATTAACATCCTTCCTGAAAATAAAATATCATAGAAATATTATAAAATTGAAAGGCAACAGAACTGACTAGAAAATTTACAAATGTGTTGATAAGGGTATTTATCCTTAGAAAAACAAAATCCAAGTATTTCTATCTCTTGAAAGTATTGCAATATTATTTCAGAATTAGGTAGGACAAAAAAAATGAAGAGAGAAAAATGAAGGAAGATAATAATAAGATATCTTAACAGACTTTGAAATACATACGCTTGCATTTTATTCTGTATATATTTCAAACAGATTTTTAACACTCCACGTTCAGCGTCCCCTCTAGGTCTTGTTGGAGTTATGGTTTCCTGTGGTCTTTGTGGTCTCTGTGGTGTCTGAACAATATCTGTATCATCATGCTCAGTATCTTCTGATTCTACATCTTCTGACGGCTTTTGTGATAATGGTGGCTGCTCCTCTTCCTCTTGGGACACCTCCATCTCTTCCTCTGTGTCAACAGGAGGAGGATGGTAATGATGCTTAGGTGGTCTCTCCTAAATAAGAATAATTAATCATTATAAAATCAGCATAAGTTCAGTAGTATTAGGTTGTTACAATGGAGAATTATACAAGCCTACAGAATAAATGTGTCCATGGACCACAGAAAGTGCCCAGATTGCATATAATGTTAAAAAGGGACATAACTCAAGATCCTTTAAAGTGACACTTCCCAAATTTGTACTTGATCTGTGCTTTGAGATAATGAGCATTGTATTAAAGTTTCATAAAATTTGGTCAATGCAAACTAAAGTTAGAAAACGGTAATAAAAATTCAGCATTTTTTTTTTCATTTGAAAAGAGGGAGAACTCTAGATTCTAGAATGATAGAAGATATGCTTCCCAATCTGTGTTTTGTCAGTCAGGGGTACTATTTTACAAGTTATTTTTAATTACTTGAAGAAGTAATATTAATATACTTATATAAGTAAATTTGTAGGATACTTATACAAGTAAATGTGTAGGATACTTATACAAGTGAATTTTATTTACTTGTATACGCAAAAAATAATATTGGCTGAGTTATGTTCCTTAGACATTCAGATTTTTTTACTTGTAGAATTAACAAAGTCATCCTATCTTCTTTTATTGAATTCTTATGATTTCTTTGCTCTAATAGAATTTTTAATTATCTGCCCTTTGCAGATGTCTTTACTAATCATTTAAGTGTAATTTCATGGACAATGAAAATCCCATTTGTCTGTTATCTTTAGAACACTGCTCATTTACAAGCCCCAAGGAGCAATTTTTGAAGGCCTTGGCAAATACTTAAGATCTTTGCGCAATCAGTTTCTTTGTTGAATTAATGAGATGAAACATTGAACTCAATTTTTGAGAAAATTATGGGGAGATTATTCAAACTTTATTTATTTACTTACTTTTAGAACATACTCACTCCTTCTCGTCCAATGAAAAGAGAGTTTTTTTCCACTCCAATTTTCATAGTACATGGTTTTCCATGCACTATGAAATGCTATACATGAATGACTTTTCTTTGTCAGTTAATTATGAAAGTGAACTCTTTTATAACCCGACTAACAAAGTGTACAATCCCCTTAGGCATTTTCCATGGGAAAAGAGCCTACTGATCAAAGATGAGAGAGCAAAGATACAAAACATTTTGAATTTTGCAAATTTTCAAACATTTTCTAACGGTAAACATATAGCTTTTGATACATTCCCCATTTGCTTTCTCAATTTTATTATGGAATAAACAAAAACAATTTGGGTAAGGATGTAGGTAAAATAATACTTATTTAATTTATAAACCTGTCATTTGACGGAATTTATATTTTCTTTCAAGAAAACAATGCCACCCTGCTGCTATATGAAGCAAAGATTTTATTTCAGAGAAACACAAAGTCATGTAAATTTAAAAAAAAAAGAAAAAGTAAGCATTTAAGGGAGCTACCATTTGATTTTTATTGGGGGGGGGGGGGGGGCTAGAATACAAAATTTTGTCCTGCCTTTTTATTTTTCACTCTATTCGGTCCTGCCTTTTTTTATTAGTTTATCCTGACTTTTTTTAGCTAAATTGTCATCCTGCCTTTTTTTTTTACTCAATACTCCTGTCCTGCCTATTTTTTTCAAATTTCATCCTTGAATATTACAATGGAAAGGATAATTTTGTAAGGTCACTCGAAAGTGTGAATATGTTCTAAATTGGTCAGACAATACTTGGTCATGTTTTATGAAGATTTAAGCCCTCGGCTTCGCCTTGGGCTTAAATCTTCATAAAACATGATCAAGTATTGTCTAACCTATAATTAGATGTGTATATTTTTTTTTACTTCTTCAAGTAAATAAAAATAACTTGTACAAGTAGTACCTCTGACTGTTTGTGGTAAAAAGCATTGTGTATAAGTTTCATAACATTTGATTTAGGTGAACTAAACACTTACAGACGTATTCGCCCCATTTATACTACATGTATATGTATTGTAGGCAAAATAAAAAGAAATATGAAACAATAAGATATAAACTTGATAAACTTTGTCCAACATCCTTCACTAGATCATAGTTTTAATCTGTGACTGAAATTAATATACCAGTTAAGATTTTCTAGTCTTTTGTCATGTTTTTTTTTTTTTTTATCTTTTACAATCTTTTGATTGTCACAGGTGAGACAATAATAAATTTACAAATTACCTTTTGACTTATCTATATCATGCCTGTACTACATGAAGTACTAACACAATGATCTCTTAGTAAATAATAAGGACAAACAGTAATAATAATGATGTTACCTCATCATGTCTGTGGTGATCTTTAGATTTCTTCTTCTTTTTCTTTTTGTGTTTATGTTTCTTACTCTCGTGATGAGGACTGTGTGCACTAAGAGATTCACCAACCTTCAGTACCAGTCTTAATGGTTCTTTTTCAGATCTCTCCTCTGAAAGAAAATAATAAAATGACTGTTAAAGATGCAAGTCAGATATATGTTATAAATATCATATCTATAAACATCTTACATGGGGAATTTCAAGGTTGTTTTTTTTTTATTTCATTCTAATCAAAACATACAACTAAAACAAACACAGTCTTCATTTAACTTTTATATATCTAGTGGATGCCAGGCATTAAAACTTTTCCAACTGGACAGGTCAGTCAATACAAAGAGTAGTTTTTGAGGTGTAAATATGGCCATTTTTGTCCATTCATTATGATGAACCTTAAATAACAGTATTTGAATACAAATAAGGTAAGCTCTGACCAATGATTGAAAGTGTGGGGTGTGAATGCGCTAGGTGTCAATATGATTTTGATTAAACAGAATCATTTTTACCACTCTACCTGTAGTTGATGAACCATAAAGCTTCTTTTTTTTAACAAATAATATATGATTATTTTGCATGTTTGTTTACTTATCATTACAATTGCAAGAGAGGCAATAGTGACCATGTAATGGGTAGTTTACATACATTTTGTAGTACAGTGACCAATAGCCTGTTACACTGACTTTTACCAGTTTACTATAGGCTATAGCTTATAAGTTTGTCGTCAGTATCCGAGTACAGAGCCAGCTAATAAGTTTGCCTGCTTGTATAAACAAATTCAAGTTATGAACAGTATATCTGATTTAATGGAACAAAAATATGAAATTGTGTTTTTGTAACGGTAAATGCCTGTAAAATACCTTCATGTCGCTCAGATTTGTGCTTTTTATGCTTCTTTGTTTTCATTTTGCCGGCGTCAAACGCCTCGGGATACAGAATATTCGGTGTCGGTGTAACGTTTATTTTTAATTTATTTCTAATGTCGGAAAAAGAAATTCCGGAATTTTACCCATTGGATTAAAGTTTTGTCCAGATTGTGCCTTTCTAGATATTTAAAGTTCCCAACTCTGATTAGGTAATAAGGAATTTGATTTAATTTGATTTAAATTGGATTCCACTTGTATTTACGCTAGTGGTCCACAGAGAACCAGCTTTGTCAAATTGATATTCAACTTCAAAACTTTTATTCTAAATGACACATAATAAAAAAATGTATGCCAAACTGACTAAAGAAAAATACTCAGTCCTAAATCATTTTTTTCACAGTTTCTTTGCAAGAAAACTTAAGTTGACATCATCTTTTCGAAAGATTAACAGACGCTGTCATCATGACCAGTGATCGTTGCCAAATGTTCGTGTGCCGCTTTTCCCCCTTTTTTTACTTATAAAACATGTGTATTTAGTGATCTGGCTAAAACGTCGTCACTATAGATTTCAGTGAGTTATGACGATATATATATATAGAGAGAGAGATCTTTGAATAAACCCTTTAAGCACCAAATAAAATCATGACGGTCTACCCTTTTAATCAACGAAGTTCCACCAACTGTTCTCATGTAGTTTGATTTTGTTTTCAATAGTTATAAAAAAAAAAAGGTTATACCAGGATTATAATTTATACGCCAGACTCGCGTTTCGTCTACATAAGACTCATCGGTGACGCTCAGATCAAAATAGTCATGAAGCCAAACAAGTACAAAGTTGATGAGAACTGAGGACCCAAAAATTCTAACAAGTTTTGCCAAATACTCAGTACCAAACCTTGTTAAACTGTGGTTTACATCGTGCTATAGACATATAGGTCGGTCCTATGACACATACACATACAGTAATACAATGTGATTCGGAAACAAGTTTTCCCGTATATTTACCAATAAGAAGGGTTTTTTTTGTCACATCTCAGTGATGAATTAAAAGTAATCCGGCATATTGAGAGTTTTATAGACGCCATCTTGATTTTCTTGACCCAGGGAAATGACTACTCCTAGTATACTAACAATATGTATATATGTTATAGTGAATTTGTATAATCAGTGATTATGTAGAAACTTTATTTTCCCTGAATTTTGATAAAATAGTGATTTTTATAATTTTTCATGATCACTGAAATTTTAAGATTTAATCAGTTACAAATTTCCTCATATTTTTTTCAGGAATTATAGTGTATTTGTAATATTCAATTCAGATTTATTCTAAAGAGTCTACATTGCAAATAAAAAAATGCCATACCTAGTTTAAACCATAACTGTGTTAATTCTATGGCAACGTAACTTTCTTGATTGTTATAGCCAAATTTGAAAATTAAATAATTAACGTTTACCTTCCATCGAAAAAAAAGAAGATATTGAAATATTTCGTCGGCAAAACTTTCATTTGTATACGACAAACAAGAGTTCCTGTTTTATGAAATACTAAACATATCAGATATTGTGTTTTACTGTTATCCTTTGGGCCGTGCTATCACTGTATATGGCCAATGATTTTAACTAGTTTTCAATAATTACAAGTTCGATGAGATCGGCAAACGCTTTTTTTCCAAGGCAGTTTGTTTATTTTGCTTGGTTCAAATCTTAAGATTCAGACCTTTTTCAACTGATGCTTAAGTATATGTGTAAGTTTGTTCTTATGTCGCGCTTTTACACCACTGTTCTATGATAGATCCGGATTATTGAGCGCTAACAAACATGTTAAACCACTACATTATGCATACTCTTGTCTCAAGTCTGTAGTCAGTGGTTGTCGTGTGTTGTTGTGTGCCTTTGAAATTTATTTTCTCTAGAATTGTTTCACATTTTGTCGTACTGTTTTTTCATTGCTTACTCAGTATTTCTTCCTTACTGTTGATGCAATACACTTTCCTAAATTGGTTAAAATCTTCTTGCCTAAATCTCTCGTAGATAGTTGTATCATTGGCAATCAAACCACACCTCCTCAGTTCAATATTACACAATTTTACCCTATAATGATTCAAACGATCATCACTGATGAGTCTTATGAAGACGAAACGCGCATACACAATTATAAGCCTGGTATGGCTTTGTCCTGTTTTTTGTTCATCGCCAAATACGTCCGATATAACGTCCCTTGTTGTTATAATATTTTTACGAAAATTATAGTATTAAACTGTATTTGTAAAATGAAATGTATAGACATTTGCTTATTGTATGTAATCGGTGTATTTTAATGGGGGTATTGTTGTTGTTGACGGTTGCTGTATCACTGTCGTTAACCCGGCATCTTTATTTATAAATATAAGATTTTCAAATACATCAAAGCATTAAACAGTTTTTATCACTAACTGTCCAGTTATTCGTTATTTAGAATATTGTGACTTAAGTAGGGATCGAAAAAAACCGGAAGTCACGGTATCGCTGATGAAGACGTCACAGTTAGGATCGCTAACTACAGATCGTCGTTGATGAAAGAATCTCATCGATATACAGCTATTTTTTTTAGACAATCGAAGAAGCGTTCGTTCTTGTTTATAAAACAGAATTGAAGAGAGAAATTATCCGAGTAAGGTAAGAAAACAAATGAAAACTATTTTTTTCTCTCGATTTTACTGTATGGAATATGTGTATAAGTTAAAAAGTTTATAGATATTTATTCTTGAAAAAATATTTTCATCACATTTAATATTCTCATGGTTTTGTATAAATGCGACGGAAAGGAGAATTTATGAAACACTATTCCGTTTGTATATGATTTTACTTTGAAAACAAATTGTGTGCTTAAAGTGAAATGCACAAAAGGATGGAGCTTATATAGTTGTTGTTTTTTTGTTCTGTCAATATTTTAGTGTTGTACGTACATGATTAATAAATTTTTAACGCAAAATTAGTCAATATCTGATTGCATTATATCAGAAGACAATAAGAAAGTAAAGCTATGAAAGCAATAATTGTTAAACAGTCGGGGAAACCATATGAATTGATTTCAGCGTTGTGCATTGCGTTATATACGTTATCCAGCGTGCGCATTCGTTGTATAAAACCTTTACATGTTTCCCAACAATAACCGAAACGGAACTTATAAAAACAATGGTGTAATGGGGAGGAATCGTGTTCCATTTGTCTATATATTTTTCATCACCTCCTTTAATTTAATTCACACATGTGAAACCTTTATTGTAGCTATGGATGACCTGGATAATCCGTTCCAGCAGTTAGAGGCTGCAAAAAAGCAGCTTATTATGGATTTTAAAGAAAATGCAAAGTCCGCTCAAGAATTGGAATTTTGGAAAAGAATGGAAATTGTAAGAGATAATTATCCACATTCCCAAGAGGACAGTTCATCAGGAGATACGACAGGTGAGCTAAGCAAATACACACAGTACATGGAGCATGTTTCTTTTCTTCTCCTTTTTTTTTTATATATAATAAGCTGATTTAAGCATACCGTTGTTAGTCTTTGATGACTGAATGGTAATTGTACCACTTTTTAAAAATATTATTAACAGTAATGAAATTCAAAATTGGCAATTTACAACCGTTACTCACAAAATTGATGTCGTACATGTTTGTTCAGTCATACTTGTACCAAATGTATTTGTATTTCCTTCTTTTTTCTTACTTTTTTTTTTTTATTATATATGATTTTTTTTAAATGAAAATATTATTAAATTTAGACGCACAAATAATTTCACTAGGTATTACTTAACCTTTTTATTGTAATGTCAATTTTTTTAACAGACGAAGAGCAAGACGAAGGAGAGAATATGCCGAAAAAAGGCAAGAAAACAGATGAAGCAGTAACAGATACAACTTCAGATGGTATGTACACAATAATTCATTAGATGAGGCGTAAGTTATGTAAACAACATGATGTAAGATTTTCAGATGAAGAGCGACAATACAGGCGTGTTTCCTTTGCTTTTGCTTTTTATGTACATGTAATTATTTTGTATCCTGAATTAATACATCAACTCCCTTCTTTTCGATAACAGCACATGTATTAAGAGGCTTGAATGGCCAGTTGAAAGTGCATTATCACATAAAAAAAATATTTAAGAATGTTGGTTTGTTTCGTTTGTTTTTCTGTTTTTGTTTTGAGAGCTGTTAAAAGATTTTTCTCCCATTACTCAAAAGTCTTATTTTTCAAATAAGGGTCTGAAGACACAAACAGGGACAATACGAATTCGTTTAATTTGAAGACAATCCAACAAAACAATGGAAAAAAACCACAAAACTATGGAGAGACAGTCTACAAATAACTATAAAATATCTAATTACTGATGAACAGGTTTTGTGAATCTTTTCATATCCTTTTTTTTTAATTAGAAGAAATAACCCAAAAGAAGTCAGCTGCTGGAGAAAGAGCCGACAAAGAAATGTGTTTAAAAGAACATACAGTAAAATTCCAATTACCTGAGATGGAACATGGAGCAGGGGATGATACACCTTTGCCTCAAAAGAATTTTATATTCCAAATTGATGACATGGAGCATGACTTCAATCATAACGCTACCAGTAAGTTATAAAAAAAACCCCACCCAATAACAATTTATGAAATACTGACAAAGTATAAATATCAGGTATAACAAACAATATTAAAAAATTCAATCTCAATGTAGAATGGTATGTCATAATTTCAAATGATAATTTTAATTTTACCATGCATTCAATTCTTTATCTTGATTTTTTTCTCCGTCTGCCATATTAATTCACATTTAATCATGGAATTGCCTTTTATATCTTACAATACAGTATGGGGTTGTTTGGTGTTAATGTCTTACGCTTGGGGCCTCTAGTTGCAAACATCAACGTCTTTATGTCGCTTGTGGAAACCAGTAGTTGTCTGCTTGACAATCGTATCACTTCACCTTTTCCCAGTGTGATATCTAATTGATGCTCAAATATCTAAAAGATCGAACCAAAATAAAAAAATAAAAATATCCATGTAGAATCATCTTTCTTTTACTAGTTGTATTTTTTTAAGGATGTGAATCCCTGATCAGTTTATTTGAAAACGAAGATGGCAATGGACAGGGAGCTTTACATGTACGTATATTTACTGTTATATATCAATTTAATCCTTACACTTATTTTGGTTCTTTCACGCAAACATTTTGATATTATTCTAGTTTCTATATACATTTAAGTCATTCCTCATTCATAAATTGAACAAAGTCAAATTATAAAACAACTGTTCAGGATTTGTATTTACATTTTAGTCTATTATGAAAACGTTTTTACGTAAGTTGTATCATGCTTGTTACTGCAGTATGCGTTATGCTTGATACTGTATGCATTAAGTTATCAACAAATCAGTGATGGGAGACTTAAACCTTTATTGATTTCAGTTGACAGAAGACAAACTTGAAATAGATGAAATGGAACACAAAAGAATATCTGCTGAAAAGACCAATGATTACAAGGTTGGAATCAAAGATCTATTCATAGCGGCAAAGAAAACAGCAAAAATGGAAGCAAAGGAAGCTGAGAAGAAAAGAAAACTGAAAGAAAAAGAATCAAATAAGAAACGAAAAATGGAAGCCCGGGAGACTGAAAGGAAAGGAAAACTAGAAGAAAATGAATCAAAACAGAAACTGAAAATGGAGGCTCAGGAATCTAAGGAGATAAAAACACGAGAGGAAAAGGGAATTAAGAAGAAAAGAAAGATGGATAAAAAGAAAGCTAAGAACCAGAAGAAATATGAAAAATGTGTAGCGAAGGAAGAAATCCGGGAGACCAAAAGGAAAATAAAACTAGAAGAAAATGAATCAAAACAGAAAATGAAAATGGAGGCTCAGGAATCTAAGGAGAAAAAAAAACAAGAGGAAAAGGGAATTAAGAAGAAAAGAAAGATGGATAAAAAGAAAGCTAAGAACCAGAAGAAATATGAAAAATGTGTAGCGAAGGGAGAAGAATACGAGTCAAAACAGAAAAGAAAAGAAGAAATAAAATCATCACAGGAAAAAAATATATCGGAGGCTAAGGAATCTAAGCAGAAAAAGAAAATTGATCGAAATGATTCTAAAGAAAAAAGGAAACCAGAAACATACGACCATAAAGAGAAACAAGAAGCCAGTAAATTTGATGGAAAAGGCAAACCTGGAGCTAAAGAAACTAATCTAAACGAAAAACTTAAATCAAAGGAATTTCAAGTTAAGGAGAAAATGGTTACAGGTAATATATTAAACTGTGCAGTGTTTTAAATTGTCTTTTTGAAATAGTTGTGACTTTGAACAACATATATATATTGACACAATTGATGCCAATTATCGCTATTTTCAAATCGACGAAACATAGTAATATGAGTAGCTCGTTTCAAATATTAAGATTTTTTTTTGTGATGATTAAAAAAAACGGATGACTACGTTGCTTTTGATACTTATTTTCTATATTTATATTATAGGGGAGGCAAAACCAGTGAAAAATCCTAAGCTGATGGATTATGTACGAAGCCTTGTTGGATGTATTCTGAACAGACATTAAAACCTTCAGTCAAACCCTGCTCCAATCATATTTGTTGAACAGTTGCATTCGTATTGTCTCTGTATACATGTATTTGTTTGTTTATTTATGAAAATTTATTTCCTGCCTTGTGTATTTATGAATTTGTATTTCCTATGAGATTTTTGTTTAATAAAAAAGTCATATAAATCTTTGGCGTTTATAACGGGTGAATCTGTGAAAAACAACGAATGCTTTATATGAGATGCTTTAATCGGCTCCAAGTCCAACTGAGTTTGGAGTTTAGGCCATCATCTCATTTATATATATATATATAAGTGCCTATAAATAGCAGCACATGACATACAAATCTATGGGAGTGTGGATTAATCAGTACAGAGATCAATTCAATTACACAAATAAAATTATAGATTGCCTAACAATGTAATTTTAACACACTATTTAGTATGCAAATATAAGAATGTTTAAAATATTTACAAAATGATGAAAATAAACGCAATATTTCGCTAGACCAACTAGCTTTATCAAGCGTGCATCTATCCAGGTGAAATTGGATGTAGATGATAAGAAACGTTTGCAGCTCAAAGTCTATGTTGCACTTAACTGCCTTTAAAATAAGAAAATTTTGCAGCTCAATGTCTATGAGCACTTGAATTTAGCTGCTTTGAAAATAAGAAAATTTTGCAGCTCAATGTATATGTTGCACTTGGATTTAGCTACCTTAAAAATACATAATGGGTAGTTGAAGTTAGCAACGTCCATTTGCCAATATTACGGGATAAAAAGGACGATGCTTTGTTTTAAATTATTCTTTATCTTTCCTGTATCTTTTTTCGTCTTTTTCGTTAAGACTATCAGGTTCTAAAGTGTGGAGTTGGTGGATCCAAAAGTTTTCTCTTCTCCTTCTCGCCGTGGTGTCCCACTCGGTGTTGACTTCTATAATTTGGAAAGTAACATTATCAAAAGGATGTTTCGTTGAACGAAGATGTCTTGTGAGAGGACAGTTTTTGTTGGTTTTGTACGATGAACGATGGTTATTGAGCCGAATATTAAATTTGTCCATTGTTTCTCCCACATACTGAATGCCACAAGTGTCACATGTTAATATATAAATTGAGTTCTCCGTCATGGCCTTTATAAGACCTAAAAACATCCGTGACAAATTAGTGACATCTGTATTAGCAAAGCAGCCTACTCCATCGCCCGGTTGCTACAAACAATGTGGTCGAAGGAATTGTTTGTGTTGTAAAGCTGCCAATACAAACAGTTCTTTCATCAGCTCCGTTACTAAACAAAATTATACCATCTACTCTAATTCCAACTGTAAAACGGAGAACTCAACTTGTATATTAACATGTGACACTTGTATATATATATATATATACCTTGACTTGAAGTATTCGAATAATGTTTTTATTGTATAACGAAATTTAAAATTCCGACCATCATTGTTTGATTTTTTTTTATATACTTGCTCTTTCGAGACAATAGAAATATACTTTGTTAATATTTTTTTTTTATAATGCTTGTTAATGATTAGAAACGATATTCAATGATGAAACTAAGTTTTGTAATGGACTACACAATACTTTTTTTCATTTCATTTGACATCAGTGCGTAAATAATATACGGAATGTTGTTCTGAAAACTTCTGATTTTGATATTTGGTTAAGTTTAGATGAAATGATTTGGAATTCCAAAAATCCCAAATTAAAAAAAAAGCTCAAACACACCAAACGAATGGATAACAACTGGCATAATCCTGACTTGGTACAGAAAGGAGTAGGTTTAGTAAGACCCCTTTTTGGCCCCAAAATATAGCAGTTTTACAAAATTGTTAAAATGTAAACCTTAGTTATTTATTGGACAGTAGAATGCTTCTGCTACGTAAATATGGGCTGTTTTTGACAATACAATGCACATATATCCAGTACTAGCACCATTAAGTCATGCTAAATTACTGAAATCCTCATAATTCTAGCATTTTAGTTAAATTTTAGACGGTTTTCGTGTTAAACGAAAGTGGCCGCATTCGTGTTCATCCTTAATATTGAAATGTAAGTTGTATTTTATGATAATACATAACACATATAAAGGTTGAGGATGAACACGGATGCGGCCACTTTCATTTTTTTACCAAAAACCATCTGAAAAGTGACATTTTCCAGCATATTAGGTAGATTTTTCATATTTGAGCTTGAATTGGATCGTTTTTAATGACTAAATCTGTTAAAATCTTTCACATAAACTAATTAATTCAAATAAAATAGACACTTAAGTGTTTAAAAAGTGGTCAAAATCTTTCGTCAGATAAACCTGAAATTTGAGGCCAAAATCGGTCCTTACCGGACCTACTCCTTTGTTCATGTAGAAAATGTTGGATTAAACCCTTGTTTTAATGTCCTCGTAAAATTACACGCTCGGGTCAATCTGAAAGACAAATATAAATAGGAACACCGTTTGTGAATTGATCCACTCTGAAAACTAAAATTAGTGGACAGAAGGACCAAAAAGTTAGAGGCTAGATAAAAGTGGGTTGAGATAAGAGTGGAATAGTGGAAAGGACTGTATGTTATTCATGAATTAAAACATATAAGCAATATGCAATTGCTATATAGTTATGAAAGTTTATGCCCTCTTGCATTTTGTCGCCTAAGTATAAATTTTTAATTTCGCATTGCACAAGATCATGTTATATCTCAGACCTTGTATGACACCTTAATTATTATGAGGCTGACTTCATACAGGAACTTCTTATGAAGAAAGATAAGAAGTAAGCAATATCCTTAATTTTTACTTTCCGATATATAGATGATGTTCTCTCACTAAATAATTCAAAATTTGGTGACTATGTTGAACGCATCTTTCCAATCGAACTAGAGATAAAGGACACAACAGATACAGTTAAGTCGGCCTTATATCTTGACTTACATCTAGAAATTGACAATGAGGGTCGATTGAAAACAAAACTTTACGACGAAAGAGATGATTTTAGCTTTCCAATTGTGAACTTTCCAGTTCTTAATAGCAACATTCCAGCAGCACCTGCATACGGGGTATATATCTCCTAATTGATACGATATTCCTGTGCTTGTATTTCCTATCACAATTCTCTTGATATAGGGTTGCTGCTTACAAGGAAGCTATTAAACCAAGAGTTCCAAATGGTGAAGTTGAAATCATCCCTTCGTAAATTTTACGGACGCCGTCACGATTCGGTTTACCATTATGAAATAACCGTTTCACAGATGATATCGGATATGTTCCTTACGTCGTAACTACAATCCACCTTCCTTTTCATGAATGTGACCTACCGAATTAGACTATTTACCGGATTATTATAACATGAGCAACACAACGGGTGCCACATGTGGAGAAGGATCTCCTCACCGTCCCGGAGCACATGAGATTACCCCCAGTTTTTGGTGGGGTTCGTGTTGCTTATTCTTTAGTTTTCTATGTTGTGTCATGTGTACTATTGTTTGTCTGTTTGTCCGTATCATTTTAAGTCATGACGTTGTCAGTTTATTTCGATTTATGAGACTGTCCCTCTGGCATCTTTCGTCCCTCTTTTAAGCATAATCTGTTGGATTTTCACCGGTAGAAAATTTAGCCTGGGAGAACATTTATTTAATTTTAAACTAGCTTTCGGTAACTGCGAGTGCTCTTGGTACTTAGTGTCTTTTAGTTTAAACAGTATTTTATTTTTAAAACTTGCACAAATTACAATTATACGAAAGAAATACAGGGACTCTGTCTCGGAAACAAGGATATTTTGTATAAATCTGTCTCCTTAACAAAATGGCAACATTGAGAAAATGATGTAAGAAAACCCACTACAATATTGTTTCAATTTTGTGTCTTTTGTCGATGTTAGTTGTGTTTTTTTTTAACTTCATGCCAATAGAATTAATAAAACCATGTCCAACCGACTTTATTTGTTTTTCGTTTCAATGATTGTTTCGTCATATACATCAAGTCGTTGTTTTTTTTCGTTGGAAAGTTCACATTTTGGATCATTTTTGTCATGTAGGAACCTTTTATAGTTAACGATACGGTCACATGATGGGGCTCCCAAACTTTGCTCATTGTTAAAGGTCTATTTGTGGATTAAACTTACTGCGTCGTCTCGTTTGACAGGGTTGGTAATAGCACAGCATATTAAGGATTGTCATTATTTTTAATATGATTCGTTAAATTTTGTTTTTCTTAAATTTTCAGTTGTTTAAAAGATACATGTAGTAATTTTGGGGCCCTTTATAGCTTGTTGTTCGGTGTGAGCCAAGGCTCCGTGTTGAAGGCTGTACTTTAACCTATAATGGTTTACTTTTTAAATTGTTATTTGTATGGAGAGTTGTCTCATTGGCACTCACACCACATCTTCCTATATCTAGTAGTTCATAAGTCATATGAAACGAGTGACTGGTGAAAAATAACATTTATCCAATTCTTGAACCAATGCATGTAAACATCATAAACATAGTTCTGTGCACGATTTTTTCTTTTTTTAACGCAAACATATCGTATTATCGTCATTTTTTTTTCTCTCTGTCTGTTATGATGTGAAAATATGAACCCTACTTAATTGTCGTGTTTGGTAGTTTACCGATTGTCACCTTTGATAAACAATGAACAAAGAAGCATGCATATTGAGGACGTGTATAACATGTACCATCGGATAATAGTTTATTTCAGTGACAGATCCCGAAGTATTGGGATCACCGGGTTTTTACGAACAGGGTCACGCTAAGGTCACTTGCATACAGGAAATATGTCGGCGAATTGGAAGCAAGCAATTGAAAAAAAAACTTCTTATAAATGTAGTCAGATTAACGAATTTTCTTCAGAAAAAAAGTATATGTTCATAAGTTTGATAATGGCAACTATCCATTTAGTTATAAAAAAAACATGCTTTATTTTTTTTAATTTGAGGTTTCATATGACTTTAAGAGTGGCTCTAGTTTTATATGTGAATTTATAAATTATAAATGTTTTGTAGGTCTTAGAATTTATCATAATTAACTATAATTTATCACTTCAGTTTTTGAAGTACAACCAATTGTAAACGATTGACGGAGTAATGGGTTGATTGATTGTTTGATTACTGATTGATCGATCGATTGATTGGTTGGTGTTTAACGCCACTTTCAGTATTATTGCATGGTTATTATAATTGTGGCGGTCACTCATAGTTTTTCGGATTGGTTGAGGAACCGTTGTGATTATAGAGAATCCACCGAACCTTCGGTGGTTGCCACGTGTGGAGCACTGATGAGTTACCCTTCCAGAGCACCTAAGATAACCCCTAGTTTTTCGTTGGGTTCGTGCTTATCAGTCTTGGTTTTCTATATTCTGTTTTGTGTTCTATTGTTTGTCTATTGACTTTTTTTTATCAATGACGTTGTTCTTTATTCTAATATGACGTGCTTCTTAAGCTTTGTAAAGAAACCATACTTTATTATCCAATAAAATTAGTTTGCACATGCGTATATTGACTACGGCAGAAAAATGAATTTCGTCAAATTGATATGCATTTAATGTATTTCCTTAAATTAAACCACTTTCAAACACTAAAATGATACACATTTTGTTCCTTATACTTTTACAATGACAACAATGTGTTACAATTCGTAATTGACATATTTGACCTAGATACCGCATCGTTCATGTTGGCTGTTCTAACTTCAAAACCCCTTCCTCTGAAAAACACGTTTCATCTCTCCTTTTAAAAAGGCATGTCATTGTATAGAATAATTTCATTGAAACATATGTTCCGATGATAAAATATAAAATCAAGTATAGGTTATTATTACTGTTGTACTGAAATGACAAAATTGTTTCATATATTTCTGATAAAATGGATTGACCCTAGCAGGGAATCGAACCCCATTCTCCTATAAAAAAAAATAGGCGTAATTACCAATATACCACCAAGGTTTCCAATCCATTTTACAAATGCAACAAGATTGTCACCCAGTATTAATTTTAATCATCATGTAATACAGCATTTGAAATCGTCAGATGCACAAAGGCGTGCCCTTTGATCAACTTTACAAGGTGTAGCCACCGCAAACTAAATGGATCTCTGTCAAAGGGCCCCTCCTTCCAAGTCTCAAATGTCAGCACAACTTTATCAAGGAATCCTCTATCAAATATAAACATATTTACCAATGCTACACTATTAACCGGCGAAATATTTATGATTAATTTAGTAAAATAAAGACCTACCCGATTCTCCTTGTGCGTCCACCGCCATTGACAACTGACTTGAAAATGTGCGTGTCAGAAATTGACCTCAAAGGAAAAGACTGTTGTAATATAAATTTTCTGTTATATTGTGACTCAAATATTGTTTTAGTTAGGCTGATAAATTAATTTGTTAATTTCTGTTTCAATTTTGAATTTTAGAAACCTACAACTTTGCAAAATTAAACTGGTTTGAACTAGTTGGATAAAAATCGACAGCGAGGTTGATGGAAGAGCCTACACGAAGATCGTACACTTATACACAGCGAACATAGAAATTACCGTAATTGTCCTAATCAGAATCGAAATAATTGATGCCAGCTATACTTTATTTTAGTTTTAACATGGGTAGGCATTATATTCGTGTTATTTTAGCCCTCGCTATCGCTCTGGCAAAAATAATCACGAATATAATGCCTACCCATGTTAAAACTACAATAAAGTATAGCTGGCATCAATTATTTCTTAATTTTCGACGGTGTAATTCCCTTATTTTTTTTAGGCATCGGCAATAATAAATAAATCATCAATCTTTTTTAAATACTATGATTTAAGGGAACAGTTTTTCAATACTGTTAATTTATCAAATATGAAATAAACAGTGTTCCCAGTGATATAATATCTAACATATAAACAAAAAGGGTATTACAAATTGAAAGTAATAATACCAGCATTTCGATTATGGTAATTACGGCGTGCACATGGGTCAAGACGAAGAAGTGCAATTCAGTCATTTCAGGTAGGTGACATTCCTCTATCCATTCAAGTTGAAAACTTGGATATGTAGACAAACAAGATGTCCAAAACAATGTTTTATTTGAGTCTCACCTCTTATAAAACATCTACATAATAATATTACAACTTCACATATAAAACAAGAGCCACTGACTCTAAAAAGAGTTATATATGAGGGCCCGTTTTGAAGTTGAGAGAAATATTACAGTTGTGGTTAAATTTTGAGGGTAATAAGTGAGTTAAATTGTTTCACAAATTTGGAAACCTTGAGAGGCCTTGATGCAATGCGGCTCAAGTTCGTGATCAGCATGTAGAAAGTCCATATGTTCAATTCTTTGGAAATCCAGTTCCTGGGCAAACATAATAACTCTTAAAGTTTTACATTCTTATTGTTGTCTTCTGGTCTTCAAAAATATATACAAATGATCAAGCTTGGTCAATAATAATAGACTTTTGATAAAATCTATTTCGTCTCCTTCTGTAAGTTAGTGTGTAATCTGGACATGGTAGGTTGTAGTCTCAAATATTTTGTTGGTGTTTAGTCATATTTTTGCATGATCCCATGAAAGAATAATCTGAGTAAAACGTAAATCTTTACGCTACCGGAATCCGGAAAATCGATATCTGGAACTGGTCTGCGATTACACACGCCTTTCAAACTTTCGAAAATTAACAAATTAAAAACAAACTACATTTTAGAAAGATACAGCCTACGTGTAAAGAATTATACTTTAGTGTATGCATGTTCATAAGTTGTGTGTTCGTGATAATTGAATGGCATATTTGCACGTATAATGTATGATATAATTATCTAATCACATTCACCAGAAATTATTGCCATTGGCAGAAATTTATTTTCAGAAATTTCATAAATATGTCCTTGATGTCTTTGTCACTGCATTTATCTAGTTATACAAATATGTTACACTCGATTATTTTTCTGCCAATCAACCTGCAATACTAATGATGTCGCCCTATTGATCCTAATAAAGCTTTTTGGCCTGGTCCGGGGTCCAATACACCTTATCGCTACTCCCGGCTGACCTGGCCCCTTGAACTTTTGATGCATACAACAATCACTTTTCCATTGCAGCGTCAGATATCTTGTATTATGACGTCAAAATTTTACAGGAAACAATGTGATAACCAGTAATGGCTGACAAATAGCGATAAGGTGTATTGGCCGTTTCAGAATCTAAAGCATCATGTGTAATCCCAAAATGGAAATAACGTCACATCATTGGTAAAATTTCCATTGTTTATGAAATTTTTAACCAATCAGGATGCTTTGGTGTACTTGAAAATATTACCCAGAATGCATTAGATTCTGAAACGGTGAATTATAGCAGATAAAAAGGGTAGATAAATCCACTATTAAAAGTTTAGGGTAACACGAATGACGGAATTACACATGAAATTTCAATATAACATAGTAAATGATAGTGAGCATGGTGAGATGGGGGGAGAATGTTTTTATAAAGGTATGTATGCCATCTAGTTTTAAAAAAAATGTTTCATTTCAGATGGATACTAAACAGAAAATTTTAACCTGGACACTAGAGTATGCCTGTAAATTTAAATTCCACAACATAATTTCTGGTAAGTTGTGTCTTTGATGTAGTATCCTTTTAAATATTATTTCCTTTCAGGAAAAAGTGCCCTGTCCTTCACTAGCACACTGCCCCTTTTGATTTCTAGCTGGAGTATGTATATTAGATATATACCGGTACCACAATAAAATAAATCTAGTAAGTTCCTAAGATCAACATGATCAAGGAGGTTAAATCTTATATAACCTCCTGGCTTAGAAACACCAAATGTAAAGAAAGCAGTGCACTTTTAATACCCTTTTAGATGCAAGTCAAAGTTCAGATAATGAAAAGGGGCCTCGATGGCTGAGTGGTCTAAGTAGTTACTACTGTAATCACTAGCCAGTCAACACAACTGTAATCACTAGCCAGTCAACACAACTGTAATCACTAGCCAGTCAACACTACTGTAATCACTAACCAGTCAACACTACTGTAATCACTAACCAGTCAACACTACTGTAATCACTAACCAGTCAACACTACTGTAATCACTAACCAGTCAACACTACTGTAATCACTAGACAGTCAACACTACTGTAATCACTAGCCAGTCAACCCTTCTGTAATCACTAACCAGTCAACACTACTGTAATCACTAGCCAGTCAAAACTACTGTAATCACTAACTAGTCAACACCACTGTAATCCCTAACCAGTCAACACTACTGTAATAACTAACCAGTCAACACTACTGCAATCACTAGCCAGTCAACACTACTGTAATCACTAACCAGTCAACACTAAGTGTAATCCCTAACCAGTCAACACTACTGTAATAACTAACCAGTCAACACTACTGCAATCACTAGCCAGTCAACACTACTGTAATCACTAACCAGTCAACACTACTGTAATCACTAACCAGTCAACACTGAGGTAGTGAGTTAGAACCCCCATCTTGCCGGTGCACTCAACTTCAATTTTAATTGACTAGGATTTTTGTTTTTCCTATAATATCTATTTCAATGGTTAAATAAGATAAGTAAATGTACATCACAATCTGTGTCAGTCCAACTGATACTAAACCAATGCCTGTAAAATACAAGATTTGTCCCTGGCAAAGTTCACAGAAAAACAATAAAGTTAACTTAATAATGTGATTTCATAGATTCACATAGGGAGAATTGTTTTTTGATACATGTATTAAAAAAATGAACTGAAAATAGTTTGATAAACTTTTTGATTGACCAGTTGAATAATTTGATGAATAATTTATTTTCAGTTGTATCCCAGAATGCATCAGACATTGAGGATTGGAATTTTTCGAGATTATATTTAGTAACCAGTGGTTTACACTGCATTGTGACCTCAGCAGATTATGACAGTTATCCTCAAGCCATTCAGTTCTTAGAATATTTATATGAGAATTGTAAAGAGTTCATCCCATTCAGAGCATACTCCAAATTAGTCACTGGGATTAAAATGATGGTATGTCATTGTATGTAGGTCATGGTCAAAATAATTCCTAAAATTTAGCAATTCTGTATTGATGCCAAATTAGAAAAGTCTTAAATCATGTAAATTATCACAATTTCATACATGTCATATGCAAATTGAAAAAAAACCAAAGACAGTGAATGTTGAATAATTACCTAGATTTCTGCATTAATACCAAAAAAATGCAAAGTTGAATAATAAACTTACAACTATTTTAATAAAAAAAAGACATCTTTATCAGTGATGATTATGCCTAATACATTGCACATGTGGTGCAGACTATCTGATGTCAGTGATGACAATAGTGCAGTGGGCCATCTGAGATGCATTTGTATGTAGAAGTTGTCATTCTGATTGATCTTTTTAAACAGCTTATCCATAATATAACAAAAAATTATATTACTTTAAAACTGAGCCAAATTCTATGCTATCACAATCTCAGGTGAGATTTGTTTCAAGAACACTTCCTTTGACATGAGATTGCTGTTTCAAGAACACTACCTTTGGCTGGTGAGATTGTGTATCAATCATTTATCAGATAGGAACATTCATCTCATATGCCTTCTGTTTCAGTTACTGTGATAGGCATGGTGATATCAATCATGGAAAATAATTTTGATTGTGTGGTCTATCTTGGAAGGTTAGATTTCAATGCTACATTTTAACTTGTGAAATTCTGTTTGTATTGGTAGTGAATTGATATTTAGGTTAAAAAATATGAATGAATGGATAAAAAAACTGCATGTTAAACAAAGTGAATTCCTTGTTAAAGAAAAATAATGAACTTAAGTAATTATTAAAAAGACGTACATCTATGATGATTATGCCTTTAAACTTTGCACATGTGGTGCAGACTATCTGATGTTATTGATGACAATAGTGCAGTGGGCCATCTGAGATGCATTTGTATGTAAATAGTATGCTATATTTTCTGCATTCATAAAAGTTTGAATAGATAAAAAGATGAGAGTTATAATAAGGAATAAAAGAAATTGTTTATGTCAATGAGATAGCAACGCAAGGAAAAGTCATCTAGAATTCAACATACAGTCTTGGACTATTGCTAGATGAACATGCATAAACCCTAAATATCTACATTATAATTTGATAAGTAAATAAAAAGATGCATACACCTGTGATGAAACAAAGACACATACACCAGTGATGAAACAAAGACACATACACCTGAAATGGAAACAAAGACACATACACCCGTGATGAAACAAAGACACATACACCTGTAATGAAACAAAGACACATACACCCATGATGAAACAAAGACACATACACCTGTAGTGAAACAAAGACACATACACCTGTAGTGAAACAAAGACACATACACCTGTAGTGAAACAAAGACACTTTCTTTGGTTACATCTTCTGATATCAGACTCGGACTTCTCTTGAACTGAATTTTAATGTGCGTATTGTTATGCGTTTACTTTTCTACATTGGTTAGAGGTATAGGGGGAGGGTTGAGATCTCACAAACATGTTTAACCCCGCCGCATTTTTGCGCCTGTCCCAAGTCAGGAGCCTCTGGCCTTTGTTAGTCTTGTATTATTTTAATTTTAGTTTCTTGTGTACAATTTGGAAATAAGTATGGCGTTCATTATCACTGGACTTGTATATATTTGTTTAGGGGCCAGTTGAAGGACGCCTCCGGGTGCGGGAATTTCTCGCTACATTGAAGACCTGTTGGTGACCCTCTGCTGTTATTTTTTATTTGGTCGGGTTGTTGTCTCTTTGACACATTCCCCATTTCCATTCTCAATTTTATTACATACACCTGTAATGAAACAAAGACACATACACCTGTGATGAAACAAAGACACATACACCTATAATGAAACAAAGACACATACACCTGTAATGAAACAAAGACACATACACCTGTGATGAAACAAAGACACACACACCTGTGATGAAACAAAGACACGTACATCTGTAATGAAACAAAGACACATACACCTGTAGTGAAACAAAGACACATACACCCGTGATGAAACAAAGACACATACATCCATGATGAAACAAAGACACATACACCCGTGATGAAACAAAGACACATACACCCATGATGAAACAAAGACACATACACCCGTGATGAAACAAAAACACATACACCTGTAATGAAACAAAGACACATACACCTGTAGTGAAACAAAGACACATACACCTGTAGTGATACAAAGACACATACACCTGTAGTGAAACAAAGACACATTCACCCTTGATGAAACAAAGACACATACACCTGTAGTGAAACAAAGACACATACACTTGTAGTGAAACAAAGACACATACACCCGTGATGAAACAAAGACACATACACCTGTAATGAAACAAAGACACATACACCCGTGATGAAACAAAGACACATACACCTGTAGTGAAACAAAGACACATACACCTGTAGTGAAACAAAGACACATACACCCGTGATGAAACAAAGACACATACACCTGTGATGAAACAAAGACACATACACCCGTGATGTAACAAAGATACATACACGGGTAACACCCGTGATGAAACAAAGACACATACACCCATGATGATTATGCCTAATACATTGCACATGTGGAACCCCCCCTTTTTTTTTGGACGATCAATATTTGAATGGGAACATATATCTGGAACCCCCCTTTGTCCTGGGTTAGGAACCCCCCCCCCCCCCTTTTTAAAATGGCTGGATCCGCCCCTGTTATATATATATTCGTTTCACTTCGTCTATAAAGTTGTGATCAAATTAGAAACAATCAAAGTTATATTCTGTATTCAATATCATTTACAAAGAACAAATTTTCTTTTGTGGTGTTCTGTAGATCTTAGACTGTGGCTGCAATTTAGATTTTACTTATGTGACTCTGTTACTATTGAAATGATATACTGTACACATGTGGATTCATTAATATTTGTTGGATACCAATTATCATTGATTCCGTGGGTATATGTGAACCACAGAATTAAATTAAAAACAAAAATGAACCAACACCTGGTGAATCTGTAGTAAGTTAGAGTCCATGAAGTGGATACCTGGGGTATGCAGGGTCGTTACAATAAAAAAACATAAAATGTAGAAAGTCTTCACTTGTAACAACAACACTAGTAAAAGACTTTCTACTCAAACTTAAATATCGATCTAATGACTAATTTTCTAAAGGCTTGTACATAGACTTTGACAAAACCTTGCAATTAAATGTCCACAAACCTTCAAGTTTTCCTTCGTCCATAAAATAAATTAATACACAGTAGTTATTAAAAATGTAAGATCATATCTGCTCTTTGGTCGTGTTGTTGTCTCTTTGACACATTCCTCATTTCCATTCTCAATTTTAAAAAGTTTACCTTGAATATTGTAAAATTACCTATAGATTTCAACAATTTAAAGTTATATATACTAAAATTATTATTAACAAAGACATCTACATCAGTGATGATTATGCCTTGAAACCTTGCACATGTGGTGCAGACTATCTGATGTTATTGATGACAATAGTGCAGTGGGCCATCTGAGATGAATTTGTTTGTAAAAGTAATTATTCTGATAACGTCAGATAAATAAATCTAACTTAGTTTTACTTTTAAATACATTGCAGTAGCCACAGAGGTAGATTCAAAAAGTTTGATTTGACAAGTAGCCTACTGGGTAGAATTATATTAATCAGAAGTAAAGAAGGGTTGGTTAATGTCAATTAGTCAACCCATGTACACAAACAACCAAACAAAATCTAGAAGTTAATATATAATCTTCAAATATCATGAATATACATACAAATGAATAAGTAAACCTTGGAAAAATACTTAAATTTCTACATTTCAAAAGTTAAAGATATGAACATCAGTGATGATTATGCCTAATACATTGCACATGTGGTGCAGACTATCTGATGTCATTGATGACAATAGTGCAGTGGGCCATCTGAGATGAATTTGTATGTAAAAGTCATTATTCTGATAGTGTCGGATATATAAATCTATCTTACAGTTTTACTTTTAAATACATTGCAGTAGCCACAGAGGCAGATTTTATTTGAAATCACAAAAGTTTGATTTAACAAGTAGACGACTGGGTAGATTTATATTACTGTAAATTCAGAAATTATTGTGTGCATTTATTAATGAGATTTTGTCATTTAAGACTAAAATGTGAGTTTTAATTATTGCGATGATAATAACCCTGTCGCATTTTTCACAATAATAAGAACATCGCCATAATTTCTGATTAAGTAAAGAAGGGTTTGCTATTGTCTGGTCATTTGTCTGTAAGTCTGTCCCTTTTCAGGTTGAAGTTTTTGGTCAAGGTAGTTTTTGATGAAGTTGAGGTCCAATCAACATGATCAACTTGAAACTTAGTACATATGTTGCCTATGATATGATCTTTCATAATTTAATGGCAAGTAAGAGTCTTACCCATATTTCACGGTCCACTAAACATAGTAAATGATAGTGCAAGTGGGGAAATCATGTACACAGTCTTGTTGATTATGTGATTACTTTGCCGTTATTCAGTTCTTTTAATATTGCAATTACAATGTTATTTTGTACTTCAGGGGTTCTAATTTTGTATACTTTGTCCTGATGAAGCTGATCTAATCGGCGAAACATGTCGACAATAAAAGATGCAGTTTACTTAAGTGTTGTTGTCAATGTAGCGGTATTTGATTTTTTTATCTGACAACCCTGCATACCATCTGATATCCACTTAAGGGAACTCTACCAGCACAAAACATAAGAGGCGTTGGTTCAGCAGCTCTTTATTTATCTTTTGATATTTCATCTGAACCCCCTGCATCCCCGGATCCGCCTATACCACACAGCGCCGACCCCACGGCCATCTCTATACCGAGCAAGAACGAAGAATTCCAAGAAGCCAACAAACAACTGATACCATCAATTACTGCCAAGAAACCACCAAACAAAAGGAAACTTATATGAAGAACAAACAGAGGACTACATTCCTACAACAGGACAGCCAATATATCAAGATTTATATGTACCATCATTCTGTGCCATCAGAAAATTAAATGTAAAATTATTTTAGTGTGAAACCTTAAAAAGGATCTTTCAAAAGTAAATGGAGATGACACAAAACAGCCAAGATAGATTTCCAGTACTATTTAAAACCTGAAGGAAATTAAAGTTAAAAGAAGAAAGATACAAAGAACATAAATCCTTCCCACCACCATTTCCAGTTCAACCAACATTGCCAAGAAATTTTGCGACAGTAAACCACTTTACGGCATTCCCGACACGATTGGAAGTAGTACCTCCGGCCAAAGGGAACACAGTCGAAGTGGTAGGGGTGTGCCCTATAAGTGTTGTCCGAATTAGGAAGAAACTTTATAAAACTGTACACTGACATTGTACTTACATTCATGTTACACAAATTTAATTTCTATTTAAAAACACATTTTATTTATACACTTACCATTATAATAGTTTACAACCATTTTAAAGTTAAAGACAATTCGAAAAATTATAGATTAACTCTAAATTTAGTAACTTAATTTGCATTGTTCTATGTTTGATTCATTTTCTGTTCAACATTACATAATGATATAGAGTATCCCATAGCAACGTCCTCAATGGACAATTATGACGTCACATACATGATACCATTTTTTTGTACTTCAGGGGTTCTAATTTTATATACTTTGTCCTGATGAAGCCGATCTAATCGGCGAAACATGTCTACAATAAAAGATGCAGTTTACTTAAGTGTTGTTGTCAATGTAGCGGTATTTAATGTTATTAGAATGTACGATCAGACAAAAATTGCAAAGTGAATGTTGACTCACTGTAATAGTTGAATGATTACCTAGTTTTATACATTACAAAACAATGAATAATAAACTTACAACTCATTTAATAAAAGAAAGAGGTCTACATCAGTGATGATTATGCCTAATACATTGCACATGTGGTGCAGACTATCTGATGTCATTGATGACAATAGTGCAGTGGGCCATCTGAGAATGTAATTTTAAGGATAATAGATAAATCAAAATCTGCTTTTATAGAAGACCACACTTGTATATAATATTTTGGGTGTGTTCTGTCCAAATTGTTCTAAAAGCGAAATTCTATTTAAGGCCATAAAAGAAGAAATAGAAGTTTGACTGTTTAAGTCACAGTCATCATGACCTAAGAACCCTTTTTTTAAGTGGAGAATAAATTATAATTTTTATTTTTTTTCTTTTGTTTAAAAAGGTTACTCATTGTGTGTATTGATACAGAAATGAAAGTTTATTATAAATTGACTATCCAAATATATTATTATAATTGGAGCTAGGTCTAAAGGTTAATATTATAACACAGGGTTAATCAAAACAAGTGAACCCTTGACACTTAAATTTTATTGCAGGTATTACTGAAAATGTTGGAACTTAACAAAGAGGGTGTTCTTGTTAAACTAAATGAATATTTTCCAAGGTCAGGGGCAGACTACCCAGGTGCTGTGAGTATACACTTATTACATTTTAAGATGCATCAAACAAGAATAACATCTGTACGAGCAGGTTTTTTTTTTTTTAAAGAATTTACTTTTGGCCATGAATATGACATGATAACGACAGCAAATTAATCATGTTAATTATCTTGGAAATTCTGAAGGATATAGGAATATGGATAGCCTTTTTTATAACTCTTTTCTCAAATACATCTCTCTTATCCCTGCTAGACTTTAAGGGAATTTTATACAATTAAGATCCAACATAGATTTTTTCCCCTGCAAATTTAAAAGTAAATAAATGTCTAAATGATCAGAATCGATCTTAACCATGTTAACGGCTTCTGTAGTTTATGATTCATGACATAATGTTCAGATTTCAATATATTTGGTCAACTGGATAATTACATTTATTACATTGGTTGCAATGAATTACATTGATTTCCCAGTTAGATAAAAACCGATAATTTCACATGTGAAATAAACGTGGTTATTTCACTCTCTGACGTCATACAACAATAGGCGTTGTCAAGACGTCGATAACGTCGGATCAAAACAAATTGTCAATGCGTAGGAAAAAGATATAGTTCCTTACATTTTCTACATTGATTTCATAAAAAAAAAGCCATTTGCCAATGTAATAAAAAGAATAACTAATCGCCGTATTTGAATATCAAAAATAAGACAACTTGTGACCGAACGCCGCTACTGATTAAACTCGTGCTGTGCACTCGTTTAATCCATGAGTCGTTCGGTCACGCGTTCTCTTATTTTTGATATTCAAATACGGCGATTAGTTATACTATAATTATATATAGCAATATGATGTTTTTGTAATATCAGTTTCTTGTCTAACTAATATTATTGGTATATTTCAGGATAAAAAGGAATTAAAACGTCTTTCATCTGTATATAGTAACTTCAGAAAGTTTTACTTGCCATTAGCAGCAGATAAGAAACTTTGTACAGCCTATTTTGTAGAGGAATTTCATGAAGAATATGGCCCAGAATTCCATGCTGCTCTCAAGAGACTCACAGAAAACTTCCTGTCTAAGATTGAAAGCCATCTCCCAATAACAGTGCTTGAAAAAGTTTGTATTTCAAGAAACATAATTATGTATACTGTATCAATAGTTCAGTAATAAAAAAAATTATGACTCACTATTCAGTATAACTGTGAATAAAATCTTTCTTTCTATTCACTGTGAAAAATGAAAAATACTTTTCCTAACTTGAATACATGTACATTGTATTTATATTAACTATAGATTCCACATGTTTATAAAAACTTTAAAAAGTAAACATCAGAAAATTGAGAATTTGTTAAAAGGAAATTTTACTTTTTGGTTTATATGTTATAATTAATTTTGTATTTGTTAGTGAATGGATAAAATACTAAAGCAGATATGATTTTAACTACTGGGTATAGTTTCATTCGCAATCATTTTATCATTTATAAGTAACTCTATATAAAAATATGTGTAGAAAACTTATTTCAAACAGGATAGCACATCCTCATTTTTACAGAAATGTTGTTAACCATGCCCCGGAAATTTAGAAATGATCCATGTAAACCTGTCGCTCCTTTAAATAAACTTATTCTAAAAGGTTACTTATTCAATACTGTAATAAGATCATTGAATATTGTTTTTAGCTCACCTGGCCCAAAGGGCCAAGTGAGCTTTTCCCATCACTTTGCGTCCATCGTCTGTCGTCCGTCGTCGTCGTCTGTCGTCGTTAACTTTTACAAAAATCTTCTCCTCTGAAACTACTTGGCCAAATTAAACCAAACTTGGCCACAATCATCATTGGGGTATCTAGTTTAAAAAATGTGTGGCGTGACCTGGCCAACCAACCAAGATGGCCGCCATGGCTAAAAATAGAACATAGGGGTAAAATGCAGTTTTTGGCTTATAACTCAAAAACCAAAGCATTTAGAGCAAATCTGACATGGGGTAAAATTGTTTATCAGGTCAAGATCTATCTGCCCTGAAATTTTCAGATGAATAGGACAACCTGTTGTTGGGTTGCTGCCCCTGAATTGATAATTTTAAGGAAATTTTGCTGTTTTTGGTTATTATCTTGAATATTATTATAGATAGAGATAAACTGTAAACAGCAATAATGTTCAGCAAAGTAAGATTTACAAATAAGTCAACGTGACCGAAATGGTCAGTTGACCACTTTAGGAGTTATTGTCCTTTATAGTCAATTTTTAACCATTTTTCGTAAATCTTAGTAATCTTTTAGAAAAATCTTCTCCTCTGAAACTACTGGGCCAAATTTAACCACACTTAGCCATAATCATCATTGGGGTATCTAGTTAAAAAAATGTGTCGGGTAACTCGGCCAACAAACCAAGATGGCGGCCATGGCTAAAAATAGAACATGGGGGTAAAATGCAGTTTTTGGCTTATAACTCAAAAACCAAAGCATTAAGAGCAAATCTGACAGGAAGTAAAATTGTTGATCAGGTCAGGATCTATCTGCCCTGAAATTTTCAGATGAATCGGATAATCGGTTGTTAGGTTGCTGCCCCTGAATTGGTAATTTTGAGGAAATTTTGCTGTTTTTTTTGTTATCTTGAATATTATTATAGATAGAGATAAACTGTAAACAGCAATAATGAACAGCAAAGTAAGAACTAAAAATAAGTCACTATGACCAAAATAGTCGATTGACCCCCTAAGGAGTTATGGCCCTTCATAGTAAATTTTTAACAATTTTCTTAAAATTTGAAGATTTTCAATAACATTTTCCACAGAAAGTACTCTTATAGATAGAGATAATTGTAAGCAGCAAGAATGTTTAGTAAAGTAAGATCTACAAACACATCACCATCACCAAAACACAATTTTGTCATGAATCCATCTGTGTCCATTGTTTAATATTCACAAAGACCAAGGTGAGCGACACAGGCTCTTTAGAGCCTCTAGTTATTGGTATAAATATTGATTTTGTTATCAGTAAATTAAAAGCTAACTAAATATTACTAGTATGTTATATACATATACATATTCATGGATCTACAATCTGTCAATACCTGTAACTTGGCATTGCACAGGGTCATGTTTTTCTCTGACTGTTTATGACGTCTTTACACTAAATCCATTGGATGTTGGATGTGTACGGATTGATAGTTTAGTCTTAGATGCATGATTTTCATGCATTAGTTGTTAGTGGCTTTGAACTAGCTGTCAGATAACTGCAAGTTCTCTCAGATCTGTTCATTGCGTCTTTTTGTGTCGGGATGTATAAGTACCCAGCCACGTCTAATTGTATTTTTGTCCATCTGATGAGTTAAGCCTTTTTCAACTGATTTTTATACCAGGTAGTTCGTTCTTATGTTGTACTGTTATACCACTGTCCCAGGTTAGGGGGAGGGTTGGGATCCCTCCCGCTAACATGTTTAACCCCTCCACATTATTTATGTATGTGCCTGTCCCAAGTCAGGAGCCTGTAATTCAGTGGTTGTTGTTTGTTTATGTGTTACATATTTGTTTTTCGTACATTTTGTTACATAAATGAGGCTGTTAGTTTTCTCGTTTGAATTGTTTTACATTGTCTTATCGGGGCCTATTATAGCTGACTATGCAGTATGGGTTTTGCTCATTGTTGAAGGCTGTACAGTGACCGATAGTTGTTAATGTCTGTGTCATTTTGGTCTTTTGTGGATAGTTGTCTCATTGGCAATCATACCACATCTTCTTTTTTATATGATAGATATTATCTCCATTTGAAATTGGTGGCCTCTGTAGTATGTAGTATGACTTGACCTCAGGTCAAATTTAATGTGGATACATATTTTGAAACTAGAAGACTGCAGATTTTAAAAGTTTGACTAAATATAGTATTATGAAACAATTTTTAAAATTTTACTTAAAATAAAAGACCGCCCACAGAACTCATAATGCAATTTATGAATTTTAATGAGGCAGATACAAGAATTTATGAACTCAAGAATATTATACTTACAGAGGTCAAAGGTTGGGGTTTATTTGATTTTTTTCTCGGTTTATAAACCTCTATCCACTAAATTAAATTTCATTAGCTGATGCAATCATATCTGTTATAATGAAACAAATGAGTCAATTGTGAGTTCAAAAATGATTAAGTTGGCATAACATTTGATAAACACCCCTTTTTCCTTTACAGTTGATGCAGTGCAGTGAAGATAAGTGTTATGAACTTCACCAAGATTCGTCATCGGCAGCTTTTGAAATTTTCCTTGATGTTATACTGACCAAATCAAAACTAAGTGAATCTGATTTGATACAGATGTTGACCATGCTTGGAATCATCACAGACTGTGACAGGGTACAGCCTCTTGATCATAATGGCTTAGGTACCTCATCTGAGAGGTGATTCATCTACAAAGATGGCTTAATAACTCACGTTTGTAAATTTTCTAAGGATATACTGCTTTCTATTTATATGTTTTAAACTTGAATAGAGAAGAGATACAGATTAACTGGACTTCACTAACTTCATAATATAAAAAGTAAAAACATCTGAACATCGGACAATACTCTTTTTACATGAAATGTTAATTTTGATATTTATTATATGTATTAATAATTTTTTGGTACATGTATATGAATATTCACTGATGGTAAGCAAATGGTCATATTGTAAAGTTGCAGTTAGCCAAAGATGGGAGACAACTCTAGAGATATTTGTTTTCTTTCAGATTTTTGTGCAGTATAAGTTTCATTACAACCAAACCAGTGAATATTGAAGACATTATATATTTATCTGTTACAAAATACAATCCTTAACAAGGGACCACATGCTAATTTTAGAAATGTGAGAAAAAGTTTAGGACTTTCTGAACATGCTGAAGAAAGTTTGGAAAACCAATAAGTTTAAGATTTATGATAAAATTGGCATTTTTTAACACACAATATTAACATACATGAAATAAGCCTTTCATAATGAACAGACCTTATACATTTGTACTTACAAAGCTCATGGGTAATATTGTTTGTCCCATCATAACTAGCTTTGCTTTATATTATGTGAGCAAAATGAACAAAATTATTTGATGAACAAAATTACCAGATTTTGCTTAAATCATAATGTTAAAAAGAAATGCATCTCAAAATGCTGAATAATATATATTTGAAGGTATTTTTTGCAGGACCGACAGTAGAAAATATATGGATGGAAGCAAATCTTTATTTTCCTCAAGTTCAAATAATGACAAAAACAGTATTAAAAGAAAAGGAGAAATGTTATCAGGGAAATCAGGCTCCAGTTTGTCAGACGATGTGTTTAATAGTCACTCTGCATATGAGAAAAATACAGTGTTTAATAGGAAGAATAGTAACAGTAGTGTATATAATAGTCATGAAACATATAGATATAAAAATAGATTTGATGTAATAGCAGGTCATAGTAAAAATTATTCAATTGCAAACAGAAATAGTAATGAAATTCCAATGACTGATGATTTTATGGACTCTGAATATGCTGGAAATTGTAAATTATCTTCTTGTGTACATAAGCATGTTAAACAGTTAGCGGAACAGAAGTGTGATATATGTAAAGAAATAGACAAGGTTACTGGCATAGCAAGTGCTCGGGGACAAAAAATTGTTGATATTGAATTTGTAGGTATAAAACCAATACAACAGAGTCCAAATTCTTCAAAATGGCATACAAAATTATCGCCAAGGACAAAAAAAATGAGATCTACAAAACTTCAAATGCCATCAATAAGACTTCGGGAAAAACTTACAAATAAAAATTTAATGGGAGATTCAGACAGCCAGAATATCAAGAAGAAAAATTCAAATATTTTGAATGACATTTCTGGTGAGATAGACAGGCAGACTTTTGTGGCACAGTATTTGGATAATCTTGAACTTCCTCTAGAAATAGATAATCTTGAACACTCTACAAAAGAAAATAAATTAAAATATGATCATTCAGTCTCTCAGGAATCTTCGAACTTTCAACTTACTCAGTCTGTAGATAGTGATGTTGGACCTGGTCAGTTTATACAGGAACCAACTCAGGTGCAGTACATCTCTAGCAGTAGTGAGGAAAAGACACAGGTACTTATATACATTGTTTTAGACTTTTACTTTAATACTAATAGTGTTAATTTGAAACAAATATAAATGGTAGAAAGATTCTAATACATATATATTTAATGTAATTATTGAGCACTGTAATCTCTGTAGAAGATGTACAGTGGTAGGTTTTTGTCCATTCAATTAAATTTAATGAAAAACATCTACCTGTAAATATAATATATCTGTTTTTCAAACACTCAAAAATGTACTTTATATTACTGTGGATATTTCTGTTTGTACAGTTGATTCTGTTTGTACAGTTAATTCTGGTTATTTACTGGTTAATCTTAATCCACCCTGACCTGTTTGTACAGTTGATTCTGGTTATTTACTGTTTAACCTTGACCCACCCTGTCCTGTTTGTACAGATGATTCTGGTTATTTACTGGTAAACCTGAACCCACCCTGTCCTGTTTGTACAGTTGATTCTGGTTATTTACTGGTTAACCTTAACCCACCTGTCCTGTTTGTACAGTTGATTCTGGTTATTTACTGGTTAACCTTGACCCACCCTGTCCTGTTTGTACAGATGATTCTGGTTATTACTGGTTAACCTTGACCCACCCTGTCCTGTTTGTACAGATGATTCTGGTTATTTACTGGTTAACCTTGACCCACCCTGTCCTGTTTGTACAGTTGATTCTGGTTATTTACTGGTTAACCTTGACCCACCCTGTCCTGTTTGTACAGTTGATTCTGGTTATTTACTGGTTAACCTGAACCCACCCTGTCCTGTTTGTACAGTTGATTCTGGTTATTTACTGGTTAACCTTGACCCACCCTGTCCTGTTTGTACAGTTGATTCTGGTTATTTACTGGTTAACCTTGACCCACCCTGTCCTGTTTGAACAGATGATTCTGGTTATTACTGGTTAACCTTGACCCACCCTGTCCTGTTTGTACAGATGAATCTGGTTATTTACTGGTTAACCTTGACCCACCCTGTCCTGTTTGTACAGTTGATTCTGGTTATTTACTGGTTAACCTTAACCCAACCTGTCCTGTTTGTACAGTTGATTCTGGTTATTTACTGGTTAACCTTAAGGGCATACGATACAGTTTTGAACCTGTATTTACAAGTTGATGAAAATTTGCATATAGGCTTTTTTTTACCTGATTAAATCAAATATGTAATAAAATATATACCTTCATGTGCTACTTTTTGAGAAAAATGAGGTCGAAATTTTGTATATTTGCTCAAAATTTAGATTTGTGGCCGTATTTTCTTTTTCGAAAGAAAGACACAACTTTTTTGTTTTAAAAGATAAACACAAATTGTTTTTTGTTAAATAATTTCTGTATTTTTTAAGTATCATAAAAATGTATGCATTTTTTATTCAGAAATAACTCATATTTATCAAATGGTCATGAATTGAGAAATGTCGTTTTAAAAAATAGGGGTCCATGCACTCGTTTACAAATGAAATCAGTTTGAATGATGAAAATCAGTCGAAAAATGCATCTTTTCCCGATATTTCACAGTTTGACGTCGCGAAAATAACATTTGACGTTTCGTTTTTAGCAACGTCATTACCTCCCCTGTAACTGTATCGTATGCCCTTAACCCACCCTGTCCTGTTTGTACAGTTGATTCTGGTTATTTACTGGTTAACCTTAACCCACCCTGTCCTGTTTGACAAAGAAAATTAGAATTCCAGTTAATAAATTCTCTTTATTTTCCACTCACTTAACATGGTTGGAGTGGGTTAAATAGTTTTTCATCCATTCATTTGTGTATTTAGGTGTTTGTATAGTTTGTTGTAATGACTATCTGGATCTAAGCAACTACAAGCATCTGCATTCAGAATTAATATATAATTGTATATGACTATATGTCAATGTTCAACTTTTGGGAATGTCAGAAATGTCCATGTTAATGTTAATTAAGTCATCTCAAAGTAAGTACATGTGTGCACCAATGACATTGATTAAATTTTGTGAAATTATCTAGATCTAACCAACTAAAAGTTGCAGAAATTGAAACAATTTAGTAATTCTCCAGTCAAGATTTGCTAAAGTGCATCACAGTCAAATTGGAGAGGCTCAAAAATTAAAAACTTCTATCATTACATGTAATATCATACAGAAAAGTGCAAGAATACATTAAATAAGTTGATAAAAGGGTGTCAATTCCCCAAGCACCTTGATTTAGTACAGTGAAAATTTTAAAATAGACATGATAGATGGTTACCCCATTTTGAGAGTACCTTACTGCATAGGTATTATACATGTTTTAATGGAGAGGCATTTATGACATTCAGATAAAATATTGAAGTACAATACTGTTGATTATAAAATAGAAAGATGTGGTTAGATTGCCAATGAGACAACTCTCCACCACAGACCGAGTGACAAAGAGGTTAACAAAAGTTGTTCAGAACTATATGCATCCTACAGTTTTCAACAATGAACAAAACCCATACTGCATAGTCAACAGAGATACCCCAACATGTCAAATGTAAAACAATTCAAATGAGAAAAATACCAGCCTGATTTATGTATACATGCAACAATAAACAAAAAACAAATATGATATATACAGCAACAAAATATCAAGCAGCAATTGTTTGCATAGAATAAATAATATTTATTACACAGACATGTACATCTGTACACTAAAGGTGTGGTAACAATTCCCTTTAAAATATGAGTGACTTGAATCTTGCTGTAGACTGCTATATTATTTTTTTTTGCATTACAGAATGGTATAGTTATGGAAAGTACTGAATCTGAAAACATTGGTATGTTCTTCTAGTGTAAATTCAGAAATTATTGCGATGTTTTTATTAATTATTGTGAAAAATGCAACAGGGATATAATCACTATAATTTATACTCGCATTTTGAATTTTTTTATATGAATTAAACAGGATTTTTCTCAATATAAAAAAAAAATTAAATTGCATTTTGGTCTAAAATGACAAAAATTGCAATAATAAATGCCCACAATAATTTCTGAATTTATAGTTCTTGCAAAGAGGGGTGGGAGTATAATGATAACCATGCTCTGAAGGAGGGTGGTATCCTGGTGATTTTGTAACAATGCTTAATGTGAACAACATTTAGCAATAAGAGAACCTCCTTGTCAGTTTGGGAACATAACAATTTGTCTACGTACATGTACCGTGACATGTCTTTCTACTGACTATCAGACTCAAGTTTTGAGCTAGTTTGTACAAATCACTGCAAATTCTGTGTACAAATCAGGCTCAGTGTATCAATATAATAAAGCACAGTAAATTTAATTTCATTGTTATTGAATTGTTCTAAACATGCATGTACTACATGCAGCAGGATGTTAAACATCCACCAATCAGCAGATGAAGAATAAATTTTGGCTTTATAATGAGTCATAGTGAACTTGTACATGTCTGTTATTAAAAGTGAGTCTAAAATTAATATGCAAGGGGAATTAACAGTTATTTATAAGTGACTACTAGGCATTTCATTATTGTTGGCTCAGTCAATTACCTCCCTGAATGAGCATTGAGCTGCAGCTGATATTTTGTTCAATGATTATGCAACACAAACAGTAGCTAAAATGGAAGTCATTTTTCTGACTTTGAAAAAAAACACACATTGGTTTGGGCCATTTTTAGCATCATTTGGTATCTGACGTTGTCTTTTGACTTTTACAAAAATCTTCTCTGAAACTACTGTCAGTGCAAATTTTAACCATATTTGACCACAATCATCATTGGGGTACACATTAAAAATATGTGTCTGATGATTGCACCTGCCAATTTAAGATAGCCGACATAGCTTTAACAAAACAGGTGTAAAATGTCTTGTTTTGTTTATTACTTTAAAAACATAATTACACAGAGAGCAAATCTTACTGGAGTAAAAAGGTGCATAATTTAGAGCTCTACCAATTGTTTATATATGCCAAAACATTCCGAAGACTTCTTACAGGAGTAATTGCCCTAATGACAAATACAATTTTATGGCCCCGAAACGAAGTTGTCGGTGCCATATAGTTTTACCCTTGTCCCTAATTCCGTCATTCCTCAACAAACCATAATACAGAGTTTTTTTCTAAACGCCTTCAGATAATTGGCTGATTTTTGGTATGTGAGTTAACCATGATGAGTTACAGATCAAGTTTCGTTCTGCTCCACTAATTTTTGCCGAAATTACGGGCTTTGGACTTTGAAAAATTGTTGAAAATCACAGTGATACGGACTTTTTTCTAAAGGCCTTCAGATATGGGGCTGTTTTTTGGTATGTGAGTTAACTATGATGAGTTACAGATCAAGTTTAAGTTTTGTTCTTCTTCACCAATTTTTGCCGAAATTACGTGCTTTGGACTTTGAGAAATTGTAGAAAATCACAGTTATACAGACTTTTTTTCTAAACGCTTTCAGATATTGGGCTGATTTTTGGTATGCGAGTTAACCATGATGAGTTACAGATCAAGCTTAAGTTTCGTTCTGCTCAACTAATTTTTGCCGAAAATTACCGGCTTTGGACTTTGAGAAATTGTTGAAAATCACAGTTATACAGACTTTTTTTTCTAAACTCCTACAGATATTGGGCTGATTTTTGGTATGTGAGTTAACCATGATGAGTTATAGGTCAAGCTTAAAATTTCGCTAAAATTACTGGCTTTGCACTTCAATAAATTATTGAAAATCACAGTTATACAGATTTTTTCTCTATTCCCCTCCAGATTTTGAGCTGTTTTTTATATGTTAGGCTACCATCATGTTTGTATCCACATGTGTTTATATTGAAATTGCAGATTTTTCAACTTTTTTCGATGGGGCCATTTGTGTCGCTTTGACACATATAGTTTTTTTAATATTTGCCTTTTATCTTGAAAACAATTTGATTCTTAATTTACACAGCCCCCTGAGCGGCAGGGCACATTTCCCAACAGTGTAGTAACCTCGTATTGATTTAGTTATATCTTAACATTGTAGTCAAGATTAAAAATTAACAGAAATGTCAGTTATCAAACACATTTATTCATTTAAATTTTCAAATTTTGCCAAAACAAAGATTTGTAAAGTTAAACAATTCTATTCCAGAGACATATACAGTAGAATACTCATTAGAACTAGTTTTCTCAGATGAAAAAAACAGTGAAGTTTAAGGTTTTATGGGTGTTTTTTGCCCTCTTTGAATGTTTGAATGTAAAATAGCAGAACAAAGTTCAAAGCAGTGGCGGATCCAGGGGGGGGGGGGGTTCCGGGGGTGCGCACCCCCCCTTTATTTTTGCCGATCAATGCATTTGTATCGGGACATATGTTTTGCACCCCCCCTTTGCCCTGGGTGCCCTGGGTTAGCACCCCCCCTTTCGAAAATTCCTGCATCCGCCCCTGGTTCAAAGTTCTTTATTTTCCAATTAAGGGCCCCTGACGGGACATAATGACAATACACAATACATTCTGATTCTTAACACATAAACATATAATGAAGATGAAATTTAAATTATAATTCACATGAAGAGAATGAGATAATATCATAGAATATATATAATCATATAAAATATCACAACATAAAACAATTGTTATTGTTATTATTTATAAGTTATTTTAGTTCTTTTAAAGTTTCAAATCTTTGATTTTTCTACCATGCCAGAGTGCCAGTAAAAATAGTTTAATAATTTATTAATTCACCATATTTAATTGAA